>NC_134137.1:282687500-283312500 GCF_033958435.1 Carettochelys insculpta | reverse complement strand
ACTGGTACCAGCTGACCAGAAAAAAAAAACCCACCAACAGGCAATACCAACAGTGCTGGTGCTGCGCCCCGTACTTGAGTCGGCACTGGTGCTGGGGCTGGTGCCTGCCGCCCTATCAGCACCAGAGGTACAATTCCCAACTGTGCCAGCACCCTTGGGGTCCAACCCTGCTGCGACAATGCCAACAATGACGCCAACGTCGAAGCCAATGAGATTGATGCTGGTGACTCTAATGCCCAGCCACTTCCAGCTGTTGCTCCAGCAGTGGGGCACCGATCGATGCGGACAGTGCGAAGCACAGCATTGGCAAGGCTCCCAGCATCACTTAAGTTATGCCCACACTCTGGCCCTGTGCCTTGTGAAACGCCCAAGGGGCCCAGAAGGGCCACTGATGCGTCGCCTGCGAAGCTGACAGCTGACCCGTATCATTATTGTCCGTATCAACCTGGACAATAACAAGTCCAACTCTGATTTGGAAGCAGATGACCATGGCAGGGCCACCAGAGTCGGCGCTGATGTCAAGCACACCAATGACTATGATGGTGCTGAAGCAAAGGGCACCTGAAACTGGCCCACAGTTGCTCCCTGATGGCTCAGCACCAGAGTGCTCAGCACAGGGAGTGGCACTAGCGTGACATCCATAGGCCCAGACCACTCAGTCTCGATGCTGTGGTGCTAGTCCTCTCCAACGGGGAGGGACCTGCTACCGCCATTTGCAGAAGGCCTTGTGCCACTCGAAATGCCTCTGGTGTTGAGGGCAAGTCCAGCACCCATGGGCTCCTGCTCCACACCAGCTGCAACATGAGTCTCCTGCCTTCTGACAGTGCGCACTGGAGCCTTGGACTTATGGCCATCACACTTGGACATCGGTGACCTATGCCTCTTCTTCTTTAGCACTGGAGATGGACTCCTATGGCACCAAGACAGCAACAGTGCCCGCTCCTGGTGCGGAGAGTCCATGGGTGGCACTGTGGTAGACAGTGCTGGTGCACTTTGCTCTGAGAAGGCTCCATTCTTCATTCCTGCTGGGGACTCCTGAGGTTTAAGAGCTGCCTCCATTAGCAGGACTGTAAGGTGTTGGGCCCTATCTTTTAAAGTTCTGGGCTTAAAGTCCTTACAAATTGAGCAGCAAGTGTCCTTCCCCCCAAGCAAATCAGACAAGCTGAATGGAGTCGCTCTTGGGCATACATTTGCCACACACTGAAAAAGCCTTAAAGCCTGGGGAGCCAGGCATTCCTCAGCACCAAGGGGGATGGACAGCCCCGCCTCGGCGATTAGTGAAGGCACTGAAGACTAAGTATTTAACTCTAAAATTATGTACACACTTTGAGAACTATTTAA
Organism: Carettochelys insculpta; assembly: GCF_033958435.1. NCBI lineage: Eukaryota > Metazoa > Chordata > Testudines > Carettochelyidae > Carettochelys > Carettochelys insculpta. The sequence goes on along the minus strand of NC_134137.1, from coordinate 283,311,159 downwards.
ACTGCAATAGGCTACTAGCTACTTAATTAGAAAGGAGAAAGCAAGAGCTCCACAGCCAGCAGTGGGGCAAGAAGGAACTGAGCAGGGAAAGGGGGTGTGCACACACACACGCATATATTGGTCACCATATTGGCACCACTCCAGCAGGTGCTGCTCCAATGTGATAGCTACTGGCTAGGGCAAAAAGCTTCCAGCCACTGGACATGCACCAGCGCACACCCAACTTGGAACAGAAAGCAATCACTCGAGGAAGAATTGTAGGTACTGGGGGCACTTATTTGTTTTATTAAAAAAGGGGGACTCTATAAAACAAGGTTGAAAAACACTTTTATATTGTTGCTGAGTGCCATGGAAAAGCAACAATTCACTCAAGGGAGTTTAAGATGAGAAAAGAATCAATCTTATCGGCAAGATTTGAATAATTAATGAAATGTGTCACGACACCTATGTTATTCACCACCACATTTTTTCATAATAGCACAGAAAACCAGTTACTTGCTGAACACCAAGTTTACTGCCCAAAAGAAAGTTACTAACTTATCTGGTGAAAGATTATTGTATGCTGTTTGGCAAGGAGGAAGGAAGATATTTATTACAACATAATATACTGAAAAAGAAAAAATTTCACTACAGAAAAAAAAAATCTACTGAACATCACTTTTTTTTAATATAACGACAAAGGAGCAAGAGCAAAGGGTGAAACCAGTGCAGTATGGCAGCTTGCTTGTACACAACATAAGCTGTACAAGAGGTTTACAACAATTTACAATGTGACACGAAGGGAGACACGTGTATGAATGGCATGTACGTATACAGGCACGTCTTTGTTCCTAGATTGTTCGTGAAGCATGCTGTAACCAGATTTACTTACCTGTTCTGGTAACTGTAGTAAGTGGCATCTCGAGGGATTGTGCATAGCTGTTTGCCATAGCAACACAAAGTCTGTGGTGAGAACTCCAACTGCATACAGAAATGATCTCGTTAGTATTCATGCATGTTTCCACTGGCTGTCCTATAGAAGTGTGTATTATCCAGACAATGAAGATCAACTGGATTACTAAAAATGCACCATTCTGTGCATAGATCTGAACAGTACAGTATAAGAGTCTATAATAAAATGTTAACATTATAAAAATGTTCTCTTGAACTCTCCTTTACAAGGTTAGCCATTTTATATGTTTCCCCACAAGGACTCCAAGTCCACTATTGGGCGAATCAGTTATATAATACTACAGAGCACACGGTGATTATGTTTTTGCAACACTGAGAAAAGCTGATGTACCTTGTCCAAATTACATTAAGCCTTATTACATAACCTCAGAAAACTTGCTTCTGGTGTATTACACAAAAAATGCTGGTTTTACACACTGTATAACATTAGACATTATGGCCAAGATTTTAAAACACACACCTAAAATTAAAGAGAGTCTACGGTCATATCCAACACTGCAAAAAAATCCCTTGACAATAAGCGGCAGATCCCTGTTCAACTGACTTGGGCTCATGGTGCGAAACTGAAAACAGCAGTAGAGATATTCCTTCTTAGGCTGGAGCACAGGCACTGAAACCTGGCAAGGGGGGTAGGTCTCAGAGTTTGATCAGGAACATCTATATTGCTCTGTAGTCTGAACCAGCTGAAGGGGTTCAGATTCCGTGACTTTTTGTGCTTAGTTATTTAAATACGTTGTTTGATTTTCAGAAGTTCTGAGCACCCAACAGCTTCCACTGACTGCTGCCCCTGTGCTCTTCCATCTGATATATTACATATGGAGATGGGAAAGTTTTAAAGCAGCTGCCTTTCCTTACCTTTCTTCCACAGCAATAACCCAGGCTCTGCATAACTGGATCAATTTCTTGTTCAAACACCTCTGCCAGCCTGGAGCAGTACTTATAAACACGGGATGTCTTGCGGTTATAGAGCCAGGCATTGTTGAACATGAGCCAGATATCATCCACATATTGCCAGGGCTCCTGGTACTGTCCTGTGTCTAGCTTCCTCTTGATGGTGGAGAGGTCCATGGGGTTCTTCACTATATCAAAGTAATCCTGCAAGACCGAGAGGGGCATTTCAGCAAGATCAGAAAAGACATACTTGTTCTTTAGGCAAGATTTTTCCTCAGTACTCTTGCAAGAGCTAGGAGGTATCAGACAGAACAAGAGAGCTTGTGCAGAGCTCTCTCAGCAACACTATCTTCCTCATGTAGGGCTTTCCTTCCATTATTTGCACCACATTTCCTGGACGCTATATTTCCCTTCCAACTTTGGCCTAATAAAACCACTTTGATATTGATCGAAGCAGCCTAAGATGGCCAGGGAGACATGAAACCTATATTTACGATCACTATTATTCTAGTACATACTTAGTATTGTTCTGGGAGTATAATACTGCAATAGAAATCACAAAGTAGGATGAAAAAAGTACATACTGAACGAGTCTTTGCAGGAATTGTGGACCAAAGCACACTGAATAAGGATGCTGTCATGAGTTGTAATGTTTGATATGTGCTAAGTTTGTATCACCAAAGAAATGAAATTAGTTTGTGTGTGATACTCAAAACACAGTAGTTCAGGAGCCAAATTAACAATCAATATTACCCAAAAGAGCCATGACAGTGTGAATTAATAGGTTATATGTCAGGAAGAATATTTAGTGTTATTTATTTAATATGAGAATTATATAACTTAGTGCAAGCTGGTAACTTAACTCATTAACAGTAACAGCAGCCCTAACTGATTAGTAATTAAATCACAGTGTTGTAATGTCGTGTTCTGCACAAAGCGCTACTGGTAGCTTGTGAGCTGCAGTCCTCTGAGCATCACTACTTTACCTGGTATAGGGCAGGCCCACAGAGCCGGCAAAAAAAGTAAGGAATCTCTTTCAAAAGTACAAGTCTCATCGCAAGTATAGTCACAATGGCTAAATAAAACCACTTAAGGTGGATTTTGTTTTCCTCCTTTCTGTAATATTTAACAGTCTTGGGTAAATTACTGTGTAAATGCAGTATTCAAAATTTTTAGCCTTGATAAGCTTCTTGAACAGTTGAGAAACTAAACTGCTGCTACACGTGTGGTGACACTGGCTTCCCTGGTTTTGCGGTACTATGCAAAAATGTGAGAGTACACAAATGTCCAGCAAAAGCCAGTATGTGTAGGGTTCTGGCAATAAGAATAATTTCATGTCTTCCCATTTTTCTGACCATATTTTCCAGTAACAGAAGACAGAAAAAGAAGCCTTAATACATTTTCCCTACGCCACACTGATTGGTACATGCCAAATCCAAGCTCTTCCAGTCTACCTATGTAAAAATGGAGAAAGGACTACAACATGTCATCTGGCCTTGATAACAACACTTACAGGAATTCCTAGTAGCTGGGGATCCACAGGCTGTCTGAAAGGAAGGGACTCAGGATCCTGCCGGTAAAGCGCCTCCAACGTTGGCATAAGTGCCTGCCGCAGTTCTTCTGGCTTGAAAACTTTTGAAAGATAAATACAAGTAAAGTTGGAGTCACGGCCAAAGGGAAAAAAATCTCTTGTAAAATTCGTAGGCTGTTGAAAAAAACCTACGTATACTTTGTATATAAAAAAGACAAACATATTGCACTTAAACCACTCAATGTAATGCTGGATTTGTGATGTGAAGCCCATTATGTGAAATGAAATACCGAATAAAAAAAATGTACTTACATGCACTCAAACCAGAGAGCTCTGACAGCTGTACCAGTAGGTAGGGCAATAAAGGGGGTGGTTACCATCTCTGTTCTTTTCCACTGTCATCTAATCCCTGAATTAGCAGGGAATGTATATGTGCACAACACATTTGAAAGAAGAATTACCATGCAGTTAAGTAGCCATTTTTCCTTCTTCCAGTGACTGTGCACACATACTTTCCACTTCAGGTGATTCACCAGCACTTTCCTTACAAGTGGTGGGACTTACATGTTTCCAGTCCAGGGGGCTTGTGAGCTGCCTGAAGACACCAGCATGACCAGGGACAGTAGCCAATGGCCCTGATGCCTTTAAGGGAACTGAAGCATCAACTTGCCAACGTTAGCATTTCAGGAACCTTGAATAGTGCAAAGCAGTGACTGGGGACAATATCACCAACCATCACACTGCTGCTTTATAGATGTCCACAACAGGAATGTTGGTCAGGGAGGCTGATGAACTGGAATGAGCCCTAGTGGAAAATGCCATTACCCAGAGTGGAAGAAAGACCTTAAGATAAAACAGTTACTCACTGTTGTAACTGTAGTTCTTAGAGATGTGGTCTCATACCTATTTGAGTCAAGTGTGCACATGGTGCATGCATGAACTGTTGGAAAGTTTTACCCTAGCTACGACGCATTAAGTCAACTATAGAGCCCTATATATGACCCTGCTGACCTGACGACCCCTCAGCTGCTTCTTGCCAGCCACTCCAACAGTGGGGAAGGAGGACACGTTTCAAACAGATACAAGCAACATATCTCAAAGAACAGTTACAACAGTGAGCAACCATTTTCCCTTGAAGGCTTGCTTTTAACTATTTGAGTTAGGTGATTCCCAAGTCAAACCCCAGAGGGAGGCTGGAGTCAATGAGTGGTTCACTCAAAGACAACGGCCTTGAAGGCTGTGCCCCATCTAGACTGCTGCACAACAGCATAAAGAGACGTAAAAGTGTGTACAGAGGACCATTTTGCAGCTCAACAGCTTTCCTGGAGAGACAGATGAGCCAGGAATGCAGTTGAGGAGGCCTTAGCTTGTGCAGAGTGCACCGTAACAGGCAACAGGGTAACCTTAGAGATTACAGCACGTCCATATATAGGATGTGATCCAAGAAGAGAGGTGCTGCGATGAAACCAGAAGCCCCTTCATTTGATCAGCGATGGCCACAAAGAGCTGTGAGGGCTTGGTTCATTCAATGAAGAACGCAAGCACCCCCCTCTCACACACAGTTCAGCTGCTGCTCCGGCTGGGAGCTGAGAGTTTTGAGATAGAAAACAGGAAAGAAAAGGTTCTGGCCTGTACAGATGCCCAAGATCACTTTCGGTAGGAAAGCTGGGTCAGGGTAGAAATGCACCTTGTCCTTATAAAACACCACATACAAGGGTCAGGCACTCATACCTCCTTCTGGCACAAGTGATGGCAACCAGGAAGGCCACCTTCCAGGAGAGGTAGAGAAGGGAACATGTGACCAAAGGTTCAAAGTGGACCATAAGCATCCAGAGCACCAGGTCCCAGGTGAGAACCAGCCAGCAGAATAGCAGATGGAAGCAACCCATGCCCTTGAGAAGGACCCCAAAACCAGATCACCTGACCTTCCCAGGATGGAAGGCCAAGATGGTCAACAGGTGTACCTTGAGAGAAGCAGCAAAGCCTTGCTGCTTCAGGGAAACAAGGTAGTCCAGCACCCACAGGACAGAGGTAGACACAGGTATGAGGTCTTGCTGAGGACACCAGCAGGAGCAGCATGTTCACTTGGCCAGATACAAGCACCACGTACACAGCTTGCAGTGGCTGGGGAGGACCTGCCGCACTTACTCCAAGCATGCCTGCTCGACAGAGTTCAACCATGAAGCAACCATGCCATCAGGTGAAGGAAGCGAAGGTCTGAGCGGCAGAGGCAACCCTAATTCTGTGCTGAAGTCCAGAAGCAGGGGAAGCCAAACAGGCAGAAGCACTGAGAGCTCCATCAGCATGGGCTACCAATGCTCATGAGCCCAAGCTGAAGCTATCAAGATAATGTCCACTGGGTCCCTGAGAACCTTGAGGACCACCTCGTACACAAGGGGGAATGCTGGGGGACAGGCTTAGCACACGAGGAACGCATCTGCTAAGGAGCAAGAGTGGAGGCCCAGGAAGAAACAGAATGGCCCAAAATTCTCACACACTGATGTGGAGAAATAACTCCTCCATTGATCACATCACCTGAGTAGTAAGACACTGCAGGCAGGACCCCAGCCCAAAGCAGACACATATATGACCACAGGCCTGGTAAGTTGTGGGAGGGTGTGTGTGAAATGGAACACCAATAAGCACACTCTGGACGGTGTCAGACATGTCATGGAAGACATCAGAGGGCAGAAGCCCACAAGTCCGTTGTAACAGCTCAGAATAACCAGCTGGTTTTGTCACCCTGAACAGCTGCCCCACCCCCTCCCAGGGAATGCACCTCTCTCTCTAATAGGTCTAGGAGCTTAGCACCCTTGGATTTCAGAGCCGGAGGCTGTTGACCTTGATGCTCCTTTTCGTTGACAGCATCTACCAAGGAGTAGGACAGGGAATGGGTGTAAAGGTATTCAAATCCTTTGACCAGAACAAAATATTTGCCCTCCACCTCTTGGGCAGAAGGAGGAATGGAGGCTGCTGATAGCCACATGCAATGGTCCCCCTGAGGCAAGGATGTCAAAAGTGGGGCATTTTACTCAGTGACCACCTCCATGGGGAGGCTGAAGCTTGTAGCCACCCAATGAAGGAGGTCCTGGAGTGCTCAAAAGTCTGTGGGCAGAGACCGTGAGACAAAGGAACCTGCCACTGTCTCACCCAAAGAGGAGCTCAAGGCCAAAGGGGGTGCACTGAAGCACCTGGCTAATCAGGTGGTGTATGGAGGGTTACTCTGGAAGAGTGGAAGGGCAGGAGTCTGGAGGGGGGAAGCTGATGGTAGCCTTTGAAGCCAGACATGCCGTCAGAGTGAGGATGAACAGGAGGCATAGTGCCCTGTGCCTGGTGGTATGCCCCAGGGTATCCAGAACTGCCACTGGAATGGAGGCCACTGGGGAGCACCCAAATCCCTGTGCAAGCCAGAATTCACCAGGAAGGAGCAGATGGACATGACTGAAACCCCTCTGAAAGGAGACAGGCAAGGCTAGCCAGGACGGACATGGAGGAACAGACCCTGCCAGAGCTGTTAGTGGAGCGCCAACGAAATTGACAAGTTGAGTGAGACTGATATGGAGACCAAGAAATAAATGAAAATGATGGAGTGTGAACAGTCATTTCTTTGTGTGTTATATTTTTCTCCGTGGTTTCTCTTTTGCCTGTGTTTTACGGCTTGAGTCCCTGCTGCCTAACTTTAGGATTCTCCCTAAACAGGCGTGACAAACTCTATAGTGAAAACTACCCAGGCAAGGCTGGCTATATAGTGATTTGTGCCTGGGCAGGATGCACTACATAGTGCTGGGTGCCTTTAGTCACAAGGCACTATACAGTGCAGCTTAACTGTAATTTGTCACCATTTTGGAAGGGGTGGGTCCTGATTAACAAGTTGAAGAAATGGATAACAGAGTAATTGTAACAGGGCTTCTTTCAAATAAATTTGGTTTTAAAAATTTAAGTGGTCAACTGTTCAGAAATACTCGCTCCTCCAGCAATGGTGGCAGAATGAAAATTTCACACCTTCAATGGTTTTTCCTATGCATCCACTGCATACTCTATGCCAGAGAGTTTATTTTTCAGACAGCACACACTATATAGTGAAAGTCGCTCACTTAAGTCTCCAGGGAATGCCAGTGCAGAGAAGAGTCCTTTTTCAGTGTTAGGCCCAGAGTAGAGGACTGAACATTGTGCACTGAAGGGGTGCAGAGCCCTGCGCAGTGGTTGACGTGCTGACTGAACCAGAAGTTAAGTTCCTTACAAGTCCAGGGCTCAAACCCCTGCAGATATGGTACTTACCTATTTCATGAGCTTCACCCAAACAACAGAGACGGGAGTTGTCGGGGGGGTCACTGGTTGGCAGGGACTTCAAGCAGGAGCTGTACTGCTTAAAGCCCTGGGACATCTTCATGTCCCAAACCCCAGAGGGGCGGGACGGGAAGAGAAGGAACAAACCTTCACCTGCTGACCGCCCGATATTAACTAGAAACAATGGCTACGCTAAAGAACTATTTACAACTACTGACTCAAAAAAGAGCCAGGGAGTTGTGGCATAGCAAACAGGGAGCCACAGTTCCAACAGCCTGTATGAGCGGTAAGAAGGAACTGAGGGATGGTCAGGGTGGCAGGGTCATACATAGGGCTCCACACCAGCCCCAGTCCAGGAGTAGCCACTTCTGACCTGATGGATAACAGCTAGGGTAAAACTTTGACAGTTCGTGCATGCAGCATGCGCACACTTAACTCGAATAGATACAAGTAACATCACAAAGCACACAGCAAAATCTGCAGTCCAAAAATCTAACAACCTACTGAGCAGTAACTAGCTGTCCTTTGATTCTTTCACATACAGACTACAATCTGCAAGACTATGTAAAAACCTGGTAAAATGCCAAAGCACTGCAAACACACAAGGAATGAAGTTTGTCCTTCACCTTCAGAAAGAGGGTTAGAGTACCATGTAGATACAAATTTATAGTCATGGGTGAGGTGCTCTATGGACACAAAATCTGTATTCATGGAGCTGCAGGCTGGAAACCACAGCAGCAATAGGAGCAACATGCTGTGCTGCCCCTCCCAGGACCCAACACCCCACACTGGCAGCTCCTCTGGTTTGGCTATACCAATCCCAGCCCTATCCACTAGGATAGGCACCAGACTCACTGGACAGCTGTCCCTGATGGTGCTGATGCATGCATGTGGCATACAACTACGAGACAGGGAGTCTCTTCCATGTAGCGGTCTGGGTCTCCTACTGGAGTGAATGTGAGGGCCAAATGAACGCACTAGCGTGAGAAGCGAGAGCAACTAGTGAGGCCGCATGTAATGGAGTCACAGCGGAGAAGCTGCCAACATGGAACTCTTGTTCCGGGGAGTGGCAACCTCATGTGCTCCTTTCACCTCTGCAGTTCCAAGTAGAGGCCTTCAGCTCCTTGGATATCTATGGACATAATTTATCTGTACTATGCTCTATTTAGGAAGAATGCTGGGAGGCAAACGAGCCAATTAAGATGGAATACCTATACTACATTTGGCATAAATTTAGAATGCCGCCTAAGTGAAACCATCTTTGTGGGAAACTGTGAAAGACACATCAGCCAGAAGTGCTGACGCTCAAATGCTCATAAAACACAAAATTTGTTACGAAGACATCTTTGAGAGCAGCAGAAAGAAGTAACATTGTCAGGGACTACCATTAAGCAAGACAATACTAGATTCAGATCCCACAAAGATAAGAGATCAGACATAGCCAGGTACACTTTAACAAAACCTCTTAAAAATACAGAAACCCCGAGACGATAGGACGAGTTGTCCTGGTTTTGAGAGAAGAGTTCCTCTACCAGTGACGAAGTTATGGCTGACCAAACAAGACAACTAATTAAGCCAATGCTACAAGAATTGAGGTTGCCTTGTCTCTTTTTAGCTTCCTAATTATCCTCAGAATGAGGAAGAACTGGAGGAAATGTTTATAGCAGACAGCTTGCCCAGGAAAGAAGGCAGGCATCTGTCATGAAAATGCATTCTTCAGCCTGATCTGGAGCACAATCTCCTGCATTTGTTTTTGCAGCCAATCTGAATGAGATCCAATTCTGAGTATCTCCATGGCTTGAAGACCTAGAGCAGAATCTATTTTTACTGACCACTGTGCTGGTCTATAAACTCCCTGCTGAGGAAATTCATGAGAATGCTCCTCACCCCTGGAAAGGGGAAGTATTTTTAGCAAGACCTTCTTCATATAAATATTCCACAAATGGATTGCTTCCTGGCATAGCTGACAGAACTGCACCTCTCAGCTTCTTCAGATAAAATACAGCAATGGGGTTGTCCACTAAGAATCAAATGGTTCACTTAAACATCTCGCAGGCCTCGCAAACAGCTTGAAGCACTAGCACATTTATAAGCAAACCCTCATGAGGCAACTTAAGTACTTGAGCCGACAGGCGGCTGAGATCCCTCCCCCATCCTCTCACATCCAGCCACGCACCCCTGGTAGATGTGCCTACTGCATGAGTCATAACTGGCTCTGGTATCAAAAAGGGAATCCCTTCACAGATGTTCTGATGGGTCAACCACCAATCTAGGGACTAAATCACTCACGCAGGTGTGAATGAACATGTTCAGTGAATGTCTGCTTGGCTGACATACCAAGTGGAACCAGGTCTGCAGACATCTGAGAGGAAGTCTGCCATACAGAGTCACATATGTGCAAAAGGCCATGTAACCCAGGAATAGCAGACAAGTACTCTACTGTCCTTTGGTTAGCTTTGAGAGTGTTGGACAGACCATATGGACTGAGAGGTAAGTGAAGAGGTAAATCATGGTGCACAGAAGATTGCTCCTATGAAGGTTATTCACTGTGTTGTCATAATTCCATTTTTCTCTACATTTAGTTTTAAGTCTAGATGTAAGAACCAATGTCTGATTACGAAAATGCTGTTTTAGATATGGATACCTGATTGTCCTTGAATTAGCCAACTGTCCCAGTAAAGAAACATTTGTATACCTAGGCAGTGTAAGTGGGCTGCTACCACCATCATCATGTACTTAAACACCTTTGGGGCCGACGATAACCCAAAGGCAAGCATCATGTATTGGTAGCTCTTGCTGCCTGCTATAAACCAAAGTTAATTTTAGTAGGCGGGATACATTGTCACATGATAGTAAAAAGCCTATAAACTGAGGGCAGCACACCAATCTTTGAAGAAAAAGTAACTGAAACAAGTTGATTTTCTGTTTGTTTCGGCGGGGGGGGGGGGGGTTGTTTGTTATTGAAGTCTAGAATGGATCAAAGACCATCTTTGTACAAACTGGGAAGTAATGGCAAAAGTATCTTTTCGTTCTGTGTTAGTAAGAAACCTGCTCCATGTCTCCCAAGTTGGAAAATAACTCTCTGATGGAGGAATGGGAAAGGTGGACTGGGGAGGGAAAGGAATTGAACTGAATGATGGGATTCCTTTCCTTTGCTGTTTTGAACGTCCATTTGTATGCTGCAATCTCTTTCCAAAAACTACAAAAGAAAACTAAGGGCTTTCCAATTCGTGGGAAATTATAGTAGTTGGTATGTTGTCCTTGATCAAGCAGTTAAAACTGGCTTTGAAGCCCAAAGTGGGTTTTGTGAGAAGGGGCTACATGGACACTGAAAACTGACAAAATCCTGGTGACTCAGACCTTTTTTTAAGAGATCTCTTGATATTTAAGCTAACAGAATGGAGTGTAATATGTTTGAGATGTAAGTTTTTCTTTATTACTGCAGTATAACATCAATTCTGTGATGGTGGCTTCATCCAGGAAGACCAAACATGAGGGAGATGTCATCCAGGCATCTCCTCCCTTGCTTCTTCCTCTGCTGACTCCAACAAAGAAGGGGCCTGAGGGTTTGTAGAAGAATTTTCCCTAGAAGTCTCCAGAAGGGGAGGAAGCAACCTCCTTTTAGACAGGGGTCTAGATTCTTTTGGATCAGTCCAGTAAAGATGGGTGGGTGTGTTCCATTCCAACATTTGAATCACACATTGTGGTACACACCATACTGGGGGCCAATTTATAAGAATGTTGATCTTGCCCCTTGATTCAAGCACCTCTAAGAGCATGACTTGAACCTCCATGGTGAAGACAGGGGTCTACAGTGATCAAAGTCTGGAGATATGACTCCTTTCGGTGAATAGAATTGCTCCAATTGACATCTGAGAGCATCTAAGCACCATCAAAATCCAGATCATGTCCTAAAGATACTATGGAGCATGTATCCAACTGCGACAAAAGCAGAAGAGGAAGGTAAAAGGATAGACTGATGCTGTCACCAAGGGCCAAGAAGCCAATGTACATGATGAAACCATAATGTCAGGAATAAAAGTGTCAGCTCAGACTATTAGAGATGGGCAACATAGTAAAGGAGAGTCCAGTAGGGGAAGATACTAAACGTCCTTTTGCATGCAAAGTTTGCAAGTGTTGGCTGCATCAAAATTAGAAGCAAATGTCCTGTTCTTACTACCCATTGTATAGGACTCAAATGCTGAGGATGAGGGTGGTCTAGGTCAGGGGAGAGCAAACATTTTATGGGGTCCCACTTTTTGCCCCTGCAATTAATAGGGCCCCCCTAACCTGTCTAATGTCATGCAAACTGAGATTTCACTTATGTTTATATGGGAAAAAACTCTTTTCGAATGTGTAAGAAAGTAAGTAAAATGTAAAAACTATTCATCAGTAAATAGATGTGAATACACAAACTTAAAAACAGTAACATATTTCAACGTTTTTAATGAAATGGATGAGCCTAAGACCACACAGCCAAGCATGCTGCACCCACCTTTGAAAATTTCATCCCCCTCAAAGGGGGCATACTCCTCACTTTGCGCATCCCTGCTCTAGATAACTAATGATCTTGGTCTCATTGGCCCCAGCAGAACCACAGTTTAAAGGACTGCATTGCCTCTTCCATAAAACGGACTTTAAGAAATGCCTGTTTCTTCCTCCATGGTGGAAAAGAGGCACCAGTAAGACTTGTCCCTCACATGCCCACCCCCTCTTCCTTGGCAAATTAGGCAGCTTTTGTGACTCTCCATAACAGTGACCATGGCTCTGTTTATCCGAATCCTGGTGTTCTTTTTACCTATTAAATCTGCTAACGAAAGGACTTCAGAAGCTACACTAAGCCTACAATCTATCACTATAATTGTGTCACAGAAGTCTTCTTCCAGAAGCTGGATAATCAAATTGAACAATGACAGAGTGCCAACTCTTACCACAGGCACCAAAAGAGGGAAATGGTGGCCATTCCTCTTATGCCCTCAGCTCCCAGCATGAAGACAACAGTGGCCAGCTGGCAAAAGTTTCCCACTTCAGTGCACAGGGTGCATGCACCTGCAAGGGATTGTACAACATGTGCACAATCACTTGGAGAAGAGGGGTTTCCTGAATTATAGGACATAATTTCCTACAGAAGTTCATTAACAGGAAAGGGCCTCCAATCAGGGTCTAAGAGCTGATTCACTCAATTTTTGAGAACATCCGTTACTAGAATAACTTTTATATTACTAAAATATTAATTCTTATGTCCAAGAGCTATGTAAAGAAGAGCTCACTGAAAAATGTTCAACTTCTGCCTAGATAGCTCAATCCCCCAGAGAGTTGTATCCCAATGCCACAAGTTTCTTGCTTACTTTTCCTCTTAGACTGTCCTGCTACTGGAGAAGTCTGAGTAGCTGGAGTATTGGGTCTTTCTTCCTCATCCTTCATTTCTGGCTTCACTTCTGGTTTCTTCTCTTCTTGCTCCATTGGTTCTGTTATACATTCCTTCACCACTGGTTCCACTTTAATCTGAAAAGCAGATCAGAGGTCCTTCACTTAATTCAATATAAGCTCCTTGCTCCTTTTGAGGATGTAATATTGTGCTTAGCTCCAGCTTGACTGCTATTTCTTTCTATGGGAAAAAACGACCCTTCCTCAGTCATTCTGGCTCTCACCCAAGTCCATTCTTCATTCCTCCTCCCCATGAGGTCCCTTTGCCAAGATTCAAATAGTTCTATAGGTAATTAATTTAACATTAAATATTGAAGCCTGACCTCCGCACACTCCCACCTCCAGGATCACTGTGGTTCAGTCTTCTTTTTGGCTTTTAATGCCAGGATTCTACAGTTTCTATTTCAACAAGACAAAACAGTGAAGACCACAAGTTCCTTTACTGAAAAGCCATCAGGACCTCAGTTTTTCAACCAAAAGATACAATCTACAGCCACATAAGTCACTATTCTAGGGACTTATTCCTACAGTGACTACTTACACTATGGGAACATTCTTACAGAAAAATAAGTTGCAGGCACATGCTCATTTCCCACAGGGTTAGCAAAATTGAGGACCTCAGTATTTACAGCCACCATTTTAAGCACCGTTCTTTATCGCTGCTCACAAACTGGTCTAAGATAGTGTCTAAAATAACGGTAGAAGCTAAGATCTGAATCTATCTTACATAGAGCCCTAGAGGAAACACCTTCTTCTGAATAATAGCACTCATTTCCCCTCCAACTCCCATCCAAGTTCGAACATTGCTAAACCAGTTCTTACCAGAAAAAAAAATTAGCTACCCTCTTACCTCTGGTTTCTCCTCCATCTGGAGCTCTGTTTGTTCTGGCCCCTCTTCTTCCATTTTAATATCTATTTTCACTTCCTGCAAGAGCGGCTGCTGCTGCTGCTGTTCAGGAATAGTCTGCTGAGAATTCACTTCTGTGCTGCTAGTAGACGGTGGGTTTGATACCTGCCCATCGATGTTTACAGCCGGCTGTGAAAGCTGCAGAAAAACCCACAGGTACTAAAAATCAGCCAAGCAATCACGCAGCCAAGTCTACTTCATTAAGAAGTTTGTTTTTTTTTGGTTTTTTTTTTTTTTTTATTATTGGCTGTCATGTTTCCTCAAGTTTAACTGCACCTCATTATTCCCCCAGTTTTAAAAAAGCCTGCCTGCTGCTCAACTCTGGTTTGAAGAAACGTGCTACTAAAATCTACTTTGGACAGCTTAACATTTTCACAATTTAAGATGCCTACAGTAAAATCCCACCCCTACACATGCAAGAAAATAAGTGCACTGAGAGCCATCTACTTTATTTCTCAGTAGGTTTCTAAATGTGCATTAAAAATTCTCTACAACCCTTTCAGCATGGAAGCATCACATATTCCAGTGTCCAGTTTACTGGTCCTGGGTCTTCAGACAAAATGCACACACATTGGTTCAGATGTCTCTTAAACAGATGGTTCACCATCGTCTTGGACATAGGACAAGTAAACAAAGATCCTGTCTGAAAGTCTCACATCTGAGTATCCCTGGGGAAAGCATAGAAATAAAAATATTTTCTTACAGGTGTTGTGGGGTGTTGAGGCTGCAGTGTTGCTGTTGGGGTGGGCACAGATGCAGTCGTGCTCTGTTGTGACAGGGGCTGCTGCTGTTGATCTGCCGAAGGGGTGACTGGAACTGGAGGTTGGACTTGTGGAGGCAGCTGTGCCTGTGGAGGTGTTGGAGTCTGCCTCTGTGGGGGGTGCATAGTTTGTGACTGTGGTCCAGGTGGCATTGTCGTAGGGGTGGGGACATTGGGAACAGTGGTGGCAGCTGCTGGTGTTGCCTGCGGCTGCTGGGATCCCAGACCAGGGGGAGTGTGGTGAGGTGTTGGGGTACGACTAGGTACTGGAGAAGGAGAGTTTCGGTGCAAGGTAGTCTGTGGAAGAGGTGGGCAGTGAATATGGCTCCCTTGAGAACCTGGAGCCACTGCAGGAGAATTCACAGGACAGGAAGAGCTGGTCATTTGTGCCTGTGGGAAAACAAGTAGTTATATACAGTGACTTGAGACAACAAGTGCGAGGAGGGAAAGGATTACCTTCAAGTGGACACTTTTTACCTGAGGTACTAAGGCCTATCAGTTTTAAAAGTATGACTAGCAAAACTGACTTTATGCATTCCGTTTAGTTTAGTGAGTGCAACAGGATTTTCAATTTGACATTTTTGTTTACATGCACAGTGCTGCAGCATTTAGGTTTCCTACAACTCCAAGGAAAAATTTAAATGCAATCAACCAGTTAATTTAAAGCATTAAAGAATATTCTGTATTCCTCCAACTACCCAACTGAAAAATAATAAAACCAGCTCACAGAGTCTGTCCGTGAAACTGCTCCCTTAAGTGAAGAACCTACTTGAGACACTGGCGTCTGACTGCCAGGCTGGGTCATAGGCATGTTTGTCGTGTTCATTCCTGGAGAGGAAGCAGGAAACTGGTTCTGTTGTAGAAACTGACTTTGATTGGAAGGCTGGCCAACCCCAGGCTGCTGCATACGTGAAGCAAATCCCATCTGCTGCAAAGGAGGAAAGGCTTATTTCAGTGTATAGGTATACACCCACCCACACGCTTAAACATAAAATTATACAAAGTAACATTCACTGCACAGCAGAATGACTGACATCTGACAGCCACTCAAGTGAAGTAGCATGACAATATGCTAATACTCTGGTCCCAAGCAGGAGGACACTTTTACAGTTACCTCTTAATTTAAATTTATGACAGGGAGTTCAGGAATTCAGACAGACTGCACCTCAAGGTTTTGATACAGTTTTTGATAAATTCCACTGTTTCAAGCATGTTACTGCACATTCAATCTTACATCTGAGCCAAATTCAGCAGTTGCCACACAGATTTGTAAAGGTTGGCTACTCGGTGAAGACACAAAGGGAAAAACAAAAACGACAGTTTGGATAACCACAGTAAAACACGAACATTAAAACTGAAGAGTTAAACATAATGGACTGAAAAACATCCTGACCTGGTTCATGGCCCCAGCCTGGCTTAGCTGTCCATGGTGCTGAAGAGGAGGAGTTTGCCGAGGACCCATTGATGACAGTTGCATGTTCACTTGGCCAAACTGGTTCATAGCTGCATGTTTACCCCCAAAAAATTTTAACACAAAAGTTTCAGTTTTCATTTGGACATCATTCACTGTTTTAACAGGACCTAACTGTCTCTGCTCCCAACTTTATTTCTGCCAACACACGACTGAATATGCTACATACTGTACTTCAGGCTCTAACTAAACTATTTCAAACCTTTTGAAAGAAATGCACATAAAACTAGTAAAAAGATTCTGGGCCAAGCTGTTTTTGAGCACACCTTGACTAGAAAGGGTATTGTTCTTATAGAACCAGTTGCTTGGCAGAGGCTGAAATCAAGTTTACCATGTCAGCCCAAACACCTTCACATTCCTTCATGACACAAAAGGACAGTTCCTTACCTCCATAACTGGTGTTCAAGATGCATTATTCATGTCCAGTCCAATATAAGTGTGAGCATGCCTAGTTGCCAAAAATTTTCTCCCCCTAGCCAGCAGCCATTGCGTCAGTGGGGCACCCCCTGAAGTGGCACCCATATATCACCCAATAATAGGCACCCCCCAAGCCTGCCACCCCCCGCTCCGCCAACATTGGGGAAAAGGTGGGAGGGTTTTGGAATGATCATGAACACTGCATCTTGAACAGCAGCAGTTATGCAAGTAACTGTCCCCTCTTCAAGACATCGTTCATGTACATTCCAATGCAGATGAATGCAAGCTGATGTCAGGAGGTGGCATCCTAGCCCCAGAATGACTAACACAGCTCTGCACACTGCAGCGCCCTCCCTAGCATGTTGTGTAATCACATAATGGGCTGAAAATGTGTGATTGGAAGACCAGGTGGCCGCCCTACAGGTTTCTGAAATAGGGACATAGGATAGGCACGCTGCAGAGGAGGCCTGCACCCTTGCAAAGTGAGCCCTGCTAGGAGGAGGGGGAGCCCCTGCTACCTTGTAGCATTCCTTAATACAGGCCACTCACTATCCAGGAGGAAATCCTCTGGAACGAAACTTGGAGGCCCTTCTTCCTGTCAGCTACAACCACAAAGAGCTCCTGCAACTTTCTGAACAGCTTGGTCCTGCCGAAGTAAAAGTAACAAGAAGTCCTATGGTACCTTACAGACTAACAGATAATGTGGAGCATAAGCTTTCGTGGGCAAAGACCTGCTTTGTCAGATGCACAAGTGGGAGGTTTCAGAGGGTATAAAGAGGGTGTCTCAGTCAAGGGGAAGGCCACAGTTGACAAGGTCTGTTTAGGCACAAGATGTGGCCCATTACCAGCAGTTCATGGGTAGCTGTGAACATCAAGAGATGAGAATTCAAGTCAGTTCAGTCAGGGAGGATGTGGCCCATTATCAGTAGTTAATGTGGAGGTGTGAACGTCAAGAGCAGAGAAACTGCTTTTGCAATGGCCCATCCAGTCCCAGTCTCTGTTCAATCCTTGGTTGATGGAGTCAAACTTGCAAATGAATTGCAGCTCTGAGGTCTCTCTTTGGAGTTTATTTTTGAAGCTTTTTTGTTGTTGGACTGCTACTTTTAAATCTGCAACTGCATGCTCCCTTGGGGTAGCATGAGGCTTAGAGCAAAAAAAACCAGGTAATAAAATATCCTGATTGACACAGAAAGAACAGACCACCTTCAGCATGAAAACCACATGGGGTGTCAGTCTAACCTTGTCCTTGTGGAACGATGTACAGATTGGGTCCGCTTAGCAGGCCCTCAACCTCAAGACCCTGCTGGCCGAAGCAATGGCCACCAAAAGCTTTTGTTAACTCAAACAGCAGGGAGCAGGAGGCAAGGAGTTTGAAAGGGGGCCTCATAAGCTTGGCTAAAACCAAACTGAGGTCCCAGGAGGTTAAGTGGCCCCACACTGGTGGCCCAACCCACTGCAAGCCCTTGGTGAATCCCCTGACCAGAGGGTCTGAAAACACCAACGAAAGGCTTGGACTGTGATGAAAGGAGGAAATAGCTGCCAGGTGTACCTCAATAGAGGACAGGGACAGCCCTGACTGGCTTAGGTACCACAAACAATTCAGTATTGAGGGGACGATGGCCTGCAAGGGAGATAATCCCTTCTGGGGCCCAAATCACAAACATCTTCCACTTTGACAAGTGGCTCTCATGGAAAGTTTTCTACTATTTAAAAGGACCTCTCTTACTCGGTTTGAGCAAGAAAATTCCATGGCACTCAACCATGACGCTGCCATGTTGTGAGAGAAAAGTACCAGAAGTTGGCATGCTGACTCAACAGGTCCAGTTATGTTACTGGATTGCATACCGACAGGTTCAACAGAACTGAGTACCAGTGCTGCTTGGCCCATGCTGCAAGCAACAAGATTACTGAGGCCTGACCTGCCTGAATTTTGATGAAGACCTTGTGGATGAGGGGAATTTGAGGGAACGCATTCAGCAGAGGGTCTGTCCAAGAGACGCAGAATGCAACCACCCAGGACCCTGGTGCCAGTAAGAACAGAACGTTTGGCAATTTGAACTGAGGTGTGCAGCAAACAGGTCCACCTGGGGATAGCCCCAAACTCAGAATATTGACAGAAGCACCTATTTTAATCCCTAGGCTGCTGGGGGAATTGCCTAGCAGGAAGGCTAGGAGGGAAATACCTGTGCTGTGACACAGGGTACACTGACCTCAAGGTAACCCTGGAGTCTTTAAGGCTATATAGCCTCTTATCAGTTTTCTCCAAAAAAAAGGGGGGGGGGCAACTCCTTGAAGGGCAAATCCTGAATGGTCTGTTGCACTTCATAGGGGAGGCCAGAGACCTGGAGCCATGCACCTTCTCATGGCCACACCTGATGCCATGACCCTTATTACCACATCAGCAGAAAAGCCACACATGAAGTCAGCTTGATCTCCTCCACTAATGCCACACATGTGGGTTTGGCATGGAGCGCGGGGATCACCTCTTCACTGAGAGAGGGAGGAAGCTATACTGTATGAGTATCTGAGGGCTTGCTGATTAGATAGCACTGCGGTAGCCCCCTGGCTGAATAAAAAGCTTTCCTACCATACAGGTCCAAATGTTTCACCTCTGTTTCTGGGCAAAGGCCCCTGAACCTCCCGCCTCTCCCTGTGGTTGGCCACATCTGTGACCAGGGAGTCGGGTGGAGGTGGTGGTTGAAGAGGTGTTCCTGGCCCGTAGAGGAGACATTCTTCCTCGCCATTGGCCGGGCTGACATAGAGGTCTGCCACATGGTCTTGGCCGTCTGGGCAAGAGTCTTAATGAGAGGCAGAGCCGCTCTATTGGAACTCAGTGAGGACAAAATATCTGTCATTGGGTCAGCTTCAGCCTTCACCTCCTTCTCCAAGCCCAGAACCAGGAGGGCAGAAGATCCTGTGAGTGTTTCATCCAGGGAAGAGGATGGAGGACGCATCCACCTGCATCAGACGGCCCACATCCATGGCTCCTGCAAGGTCCAGTGCATCTGCCCTCTGGCCCAAGGGAAACAGTTTCAACGCCTGCCTGAGTGACACTGAGCCCACAGTGGGCAGTGCCGAGCCCCACAATGCAAGGGGAGCAGCCGGCGCCGAAGACATCAACGTGAACCCACCAAGTCCCAAAGGTGCCAGCATGGCAGATGGCACCAAACGAAAAGGCATAAAACCAGAGCCAAGGACAGTAACAGCACCAAGGGGATTGTTGCAGAGTTGACAGGTGGTGCCAATGAGGACAGTTCCATGGGAAACAGCTATTTCAACAAGCCATCCCACAGAGGAGCTTTCCATTGATGTTGCCCAACACGGTACCGGGGGGCCCTCCCGATGTCAAAACCAGCAATGGAGTCCAGGACGGTCCAACCATTGAGAGGCCATCAAGTCCAGGCCCCTACCCTAATGGCAGGACCAAGTAGTGTCTAAACTATCCCTGACAGACATCCATCTAACCTGTTCTTAAATATCTCCAGCGATGGAGAGTCCACAACCTCCCTTTGCAATTTATTCCACTGTTTGACCACCCTGACAGTTAAGAACTTTTTCCTTATGTCCAACCTAAACCGCCCTTGCTGCAGTTTGAGTCCATTGCCTCTTGTTCTATCCTCAGAGGCCAAAAAGAACAAGTTTTCTCCCTCTTCCTTATGACACCCTTTTAGATACCTGAAAACCGCTATCATGTCGCCCCTCAATATTATCTTTTCCAAAATAAACAAGCCCAATTCTTTCAGCCTTTCTTCATAGGTCACATTGTCTACACCTTTAGTCATTCTTGTCCCTCTTTTCTGGACCCTGTCTAATTTCTCTACATCTTTCTTGAACTGCAGTGCCCAGAACTGGACACAATAAGGCCAAACCAGCACAGAATAGAGCAGAAGAATGACTTCTCCTGTCTTGCTCACAACACACCTGTTAATGCATCCCAGAATCATGTTTGCTTTTTTTGCAACAGCATCACATTGTTGACTCATATTTAGCCTGTGGTCCACTATAACCCCTAGATCCCTTTCTGCTGTACTCATTCCTAGACAGTCTCTCCCCATTCTGTATGCGTGAAACTGATTGTTCCTTCCCAAGTGGAGCACTTTGCATTTGTCCTTATTAAACTTCATCCTGTTTACCTCAGACCATTTCTCCACTTTATCCAGATCATTTTGAATTATGACCCTATCCTCCAAAGTAGTCGCAACCCCTCCCAGCTTGGTATCATCTGCAAACATAATAAGTGTACTTTCTATGCCAATACCTAAATTGTTAATGAAGATATTGAACAGACCCCTGCAGGACCCCACTTGTTACACTTTTCCAGCAGGATTGAGAACCATTTAGAACTACTGTGAGTACGGTTATCCAGGCAGTTATGCACCCACCTTATCGCAGTCTCATCTAAATCGTATTTGCCTAGGGTTGGTTTGTTTGTTTTTTTAAAAGAAGAATATCATGTGAGACTGTATCAAATGCTTTACTGAAGTCTAGGTATACCACATCTACCACTTCTCCCCTATCCACAAGGCTCATTATCCTATCAAAGAAAGCTATCACATTGGTTTGACATGATTTGTTCTTTACAAATTCATGCTGGCTGTTCCCTATCGCCTTGCCACCTTCCAAGTGCTTGCAGATGATTTCTTTAATTACCTGCTCCATTATCTTTCCTGGCACAGAAGTTAAGCTGACTGGCCTGTAGTTTCCTGGGTTATTCTTGTTCCCCTTTTTATAGATGGGCACTATATTTGCCCTTTTCCAGTCTTCTGGAATCTCTCCTGTCTCCCATGATTTTCCAAAGATGATAGATAAAGGCTCAGATACCTCCTCCATCAGCTCCTTGAGTATTCTAGGATGCATTTCATCAGGCCCTGGTGACTTGCAGACATCTAATTTTTCTAAGTGATACTCTTCAAGCAGGCTGAATGTGGGTCACTTTTCGGCATGCACTTCCCAGAGTCAGACTGTGAAGTCTGGCAACCTTGGTGTGCCCTGACACCAGGGCCTCTAGAGGAGGGGCAACGACATCTCTACTTTGTGCCTGAAGAACAACGCTAACTACTGCCAGTAGAACTATTAAACATTAACTATTTAAAACTATTTAAACTATTAACACTGAATTAGAACTATTTACAGAAGAGCTCTAACTGCTACCAGCTAACTAAGAAGATTGCTGGAACTCCTCTTCACTAGTTCCAGCAACCAACAGAACAAGAGGGCTGCTCAGGCAGGGCCTATGCCGGGCACTATACTGGTACCACTCCAGGGGGCTCCGCACTGACCCAACAGCTACCACCTAGGACAGGGGTTGGCAACCTGCAGCTCTTTAAGGAGCGACTTAACTCTGGTTGCTGCTACTGACTACTCCTCTCGCGACTCCCTGCACTGCCCCCACTGAAATAATGGGACTAAACTGAATTGGTTTAACCGCCAGCATGAAACCAATTCAATTTACTTCCATTATCTCAGCGGGGGCCACGCAGGGAGCCACCCATACTACATGTGGGGGAAGTGAGAATGGGAGGGGTGGCCACACCTGCCCCTGCCGGAGCCACGCAGGTATGCCTGCCCCTGCCAGAGCTTCTCAGCTGCAGTAAGGAGAAAACGGGGGAGGCCTCCTGCATACACAGCTTCCCTCTCTGCAGGGCCAGCGCCATCTTCTAAGCAGCGCGAGGCCCCCCAGCTCCTCCTTGCTCTGCAGCAGCTGCCAGAGCCTGAAGCTGCATCCAGCAGCGCAAGCTCAGTTCCCCACCTGGCCCCGGGACCCATTGAGTCCAGCGCCGGTGCCGTTGGGTGGGGGCAGCTGGGAAAGCCGCAGGCACTTTCTGGCCTGAGAAGTTTGGGGGTGACCCAGAGTGGAGGGAGAGATGATGGAGAGGACCCAGAGCACATGGAGAGCAGTAGGTGGGCAAGGTCAGCTGAGGTGGGTTCAACCTGGAGATGGGTACAGGAGAGCAATTTGGCACTGACAGGGATTAAGCCTGGGATTGGGGGGGGCATAAAGCCTGAAGATGGGGGTAACAACCTTGCAACTGGTACAAATCATGGTGTGTGCACTCTTCTTAAACTAGGGGTGACAAATTACAGTTTAACTTTATTTATTAAGGATCTTCTCATACTCACACACATTATGGCTCTTGATGTATTGATTTTGTAATTGAATTTGAAAAAATGGCTCTTCTCACTATTTTGGTTGCAGACCCCTGGACTGTGGGAATAGTAGTAGTAGGCATCCTTCAGTCTGCATAGACTATGGATCGCGCCCTTTAAAGTTTCAATTGAGGACTTCATTTACAGCGTCTGTTGTGACTATAAAGACCCACACGAGAGTGACAGTCCTTGCTGCATCTCTTGCAGAGGGGAATAGTATTCTGACAATTGGGCATGAGTGCACACACCCACATTGGAAAACACATGAACAATCATTCGAAGAACTAAGCTTTTCTGAAAGACTTGTATATCAATGTCCCTGCATTCAAGTGTGAATTGTGTCAATTTTACTAATATTTTAAAATGTTGATTTATAAGAGCCTATACACCCTAATTTTAGAATCTGGAAAATCCTCTCCTAAAACCAACAAAACCATTCTTCCAGTTCACACTTTCAAATATAGCCTTTACAATTTAAGAGCTGAAATCCAAAACAGACAGGTCTCTCTTCCACAAGGAAAGTGATTTTAAACAAGTGGTAAGGAAGAGCAGAGAAAACTGTATCTCATTAGACTCCAATAAAGACTGCTTGACATCATATGACCATTGGGAAATGCAGAATCCAAAATTTGTTCTATGTTCATTTGTAATTAAACAGATTTCATTTCTCTGGACACTTACCTGGCTGTGTCTGCATGCGACTCATCATCTGATTTGGCACACTGGCACGAATCATGGCTGGGTCAGGAAGGGGACCATCTGAAAAAGAGTTTGAGCAACAGAGGTTAGGGAATTAAGACTAAAGTCCATCCTCTCAAACTTCTCTTACAAAAATTACTTTATTGGGAAATGTTCAAATTAACTCCAAACACAAACCAAATGTTAGGCCCTAAAAGATGACAATGGAACAAAGATAGAAAAAGTCTTCTTGTAAATAGAACCACGTGCTATTTCCTAACCAAAAATAGTTTAAGATGACTGAACTTCATGAAGCTGAGGACTGATTTGCAGCATGTCAAGGAGTTACAATGACTAAATGACAGAGGTTTAAAACATCTCGTGCATTATTAAGCAGTGTTAACACTGCTCTGTAGAGGTTAAACAGCAGACAAACCAATTCAATTAGAGTATGACCTTGGAAAGACCAGCATCTAATATACTGAAATCAAGTTTACAAATTTTATCCAAATGCACCCTCTTATAAACACTTTTAAAATAACCCAAGTGTAGAAGGATACTTTGAGGTGAATGGATGATTCAGGGGATTGAGAAAAACATGCAGCTTTTTACCCGTATGCCACTAATTACGTCTAACCCCCATGTACTGAGCAAAATTCATTAAAATATGATGGGTGCTTAGCAGCCTGCATAAGAATAGAACTGAATATTTTAATGTTATGTGCTTCAAAAGCTAAAACTGAATGAGCACAAGAGAAAAAATCCTCAGTTTTTAGAAGGTGGGCAGCCTGGCAGGACAATGGCCTTAATGAGCGAGGGACATAGCTCTGTGAAATAACTTTGTAGAGCTCTCATTGTACTGAGAGGACTTCAGACTCCAGAGCAGCCAGTCCAGCATCTTGCACAACACAATATTAATCTTAAAGTACAAGTATGTTTTAACAGAAGTAATCTGTCATTTAACTATTACTGTAAAAGCGTTTTACTTAATGAAACAGAAGACTGAGACCTACTGGGACGGGGAAAGAAGACTAGAACACATGATGGTCTCTGTCCCTCCTCCCAGTCTATTCTATCATACTGATCATCACCACTGACATTTCTATAACTGCTGTCTAACATTCCTTGGCCATGAGCAGATTTTTTTTTGTTGGATTGGCAAGGAGCAGGGGGATAATAACGTAAGTGTAACATGAGAATACTAACTAGGAATGATTGAAAACTTAACTTTCTGCCCGCCCATCCCCCACTCTACCCAGGAGTCCAAGCCCAAGCCTTAAGTTGTTGCTCAGCTTTACCCAGGTGAAGTAAACTGCAATTGATGACAGATTTGAAGACATTAAACCAGTGTTTCCCAAACTACTTTGGCCACGGAACACTTTTGGGCTTGGAATATATTGACAGAGCATACACATGCTAGTTGAGGGGGCGAGGAGTGGAGGGTTTCATACTGAAAAACTGTTACATGTAATGCTTTAAAGTCGATTTAAGAGAGAGTTAGTTTTTAGATGTCTTATTTTAAAAAGGACAAAAAACAACAAGAGAAAATCATCTGAATGAACAACTAATGTCCTTCTGATAAAAGGATGGTTAGCAACCCAATAATTAAATGTAAATTAAAATTAAGTGCAAACCCAGAACAAAACATCAATATAACAACTAAAAAGGAAGGCTGGTTAGTGTCTTTTTTTGTACAAAAATAGAAAGGGCAATATTGTTTAAAAAAGGACCATCCTTCCTTAGAGCTTAAAAATATTTTTATGAAAAAGAAACACAAAACAAAGTATTGAAAAATACTTTGTTTTGTTTTTATAAATGTATTTTTACAGAAAACTACTGGAAAATAAGTAACATTTAACAGTTTTTTGTTTTTTTTTTTAAATGGGAAGAGTTTGTGTTTTTTGATCACAAACCTGCTTAATATTAGGAATGATGCTGGAGAGTTGGATCCTCCCATCACGTGCAGCATCATGTGATTTCTCTGAATGCAGCTCTTGCCGAAACAATCCAAATTGACTGTTTCAGCACGAGTCGCATAATAACTATACTGTCATGAATGCCTTATGAATATTAATATACTTACAATCTAATCAAATACCTTAGTACTTTTGATCCACACATAATTTAATATTTTGGAAAGAAAAACATCTCTAGTATCCTTTCCCCCCCACCCCCCAGAACACCTATTCACATGGTGTGGAATACCAGTGCTCCACAGAACTGAGTTTGGGAAATGCTGCATTAAACCCTTCAATATCCAAGCAGTCCTGCAGAGTTTGGTCTTGTCACCCCATTTATTTGCAATGTCTGAGGGACTTCAGGAGTGATACTGAAGACTTTAGAAATATCAGCATGCTAATATCTAGTTCTTCTCCCTGCCCGCCCCCCTTACCCCCAAGACTCAACTATATTATTTCTCTGGTATGCCAGCACCTGGCCAAAGAAAACTTCATTGAAAGTCCATTACTGCCAGGCAGGGTGGGCAATATTTTTTGATGGAGGGGGAGGGGGAGGGATATTGAGATCTTCCTAACTGGTCAGGCCGTGCTTTCCTATGGAAGAGGTGTGGCATTTGTGACAGAGGTTGGGTGCAAAAGGGAGATCTGGGAGCAGACTGCAGTGCAAGAGAGGGTGTGGTATCTGAGAGGGAGTTTGGGTGAAGGAGGTAGTGCTGATCATTGCAGGGTCAGGGAGACTGTTTTGGTGCAGGAGAGGATTTTGGCCTGTGGGAGGGGTGTAGAAGGGGAAGCAGAGTCTGTGAGGGCGTTGTGAACCTGGGGCGGGGGGCAGTGGCAGCAGAGAGGGTGGGGAGGGTTTGGGTTAGGGATGTTAACAGTTAACTAGAAAGCCTCACCCTAAATGGATGAGGCTTTCCAATTATGGTTAAGCAGAAATAGCTGGGGCAGCCCTGCCACCCTGCACTCCCTCAGTTTAATCAGTTAACCGAATAAACTTAACATTTAACCAGTTAACTAATTAAATGGGATTTTACATCCCTAGTTTGGGTGGTGACTAGGGAAGGGATCTGGGGTACAGGAGGCAGTAGGAGCATCAGAAGGAGGCACTGGCCAGAAGGTGCTTACCTAAGCGCTTCCCAACCAGCAGCCCGACAGGACCTTCAAGAAGAGTCCCTGCCTCACGCAACCCCAGGCTGTTCCAAGCATCAAGCTAACAGAACTACGTGCCTCTCCGTGCTGCACACTCTTGGGGGGTGGAGGGGGTGTGTCTGCACGCTGCCCTTGCCAAGACCACAATCCTCACAGCTCCTATTTGGCCAGCTTCCAGCCAATGGGAGCTGCAGAAATTGTGCTAGAGACTGGGGCAGTGTGCAAAGTCTTTACCCCACCCCCCTACCCTTGCAAGGGGCACATCATGGCTAGAGATTCATGGCCCCAGTAGCTGGATGATTTGAGCAGCCTGGGAATGCGAAAGGCTGGGAGCTTGCCTGAGAGTTTCCCTCGGCTGTGGGCCATAGTTTGCCCTGACTTCTCTCATTTGAAGAGCAAGGAAGTGATTATAGTAAGGGAAAAGCATTCTGAGAAATACAATGAGATTTTGACCACCTGCACAACTGGGTATGCTTGTCCATCTGTCAGGGGCATGAAATTTTGTTGATCTTATTGGGATTTCTAATTCTAGATCCATTTCCAGGCAAAAATGTTTTTCACTTCTGAATGTTCAAGAGATTAACTTATGTCCTTTTCTTTCCAGTTACCACCTTTGCCATATCTTCTAAAAACGTGTCAGCTGCAGGCTATCCCTTTCCATGGCCACTAAAAAAACTGCCAGTAACCAAGCTACTGTTGACCTCATTCCCCAGAGCTGAATTCTTCATTCACACTGTGCACAGTTGTTCTCAAAAGTAGGCTCAGTTGTGGAATTCACTTGACTGATCTTTCCGAATCCAAGTTTTGCCACTTTTAGGACACCAGGGAGATGTACCCCTTTTTCAGTATGCTCCCTTACACCCCTCTTTTCCGAGAGTGGGTGGGGTGGGGGGGTGTTGGAGTGCCGTGGAGCCAGCCTGGCCCTCTCTTCTCTCCCTGCCTTCTCCCCCTGGGCAACAGACTGATGGGATGACATTCTGTCACTTGGGTGGAAATTTTTTTTTTTAATATATATAGACACACAATGCAGGACAGCTCTGCTTACACTCTTCAAAACAAGTGTTCGATATCCATAGACAAGAGTAGCAACTTCAACCAGTGCACAAGATGCCATGGGAAATTTTGCCTTATCTTGTCAAACACCATTTTCTCTACCAGCTGAACATGAGTTAAAGATTTTGCAAGTAGTTCTTGCAAAATCTCCCACAGTGAAGAGGCAGTACCAGGAAAATGTTCTCACCGCTGTACCAAATACTAGTACATAGTGAGACACTTCAGTTCGCCTAGAAATAGGCAACTGCAATTTTACAAGATTAGCAGTAAGATGGGGGAGAAAGACGCCCAGTCTGGCACTCTACTATATTTTCCTACACAACTTATTCCCTTTTATTAACTAACCGAACTGTTCTTACTTTGAGACATGCCTGGCTGTGGCTGCCCCATATTGGGCCCTTGATTCATAGGAGTTGGAGGCATGCCTGGTGCATTTGGTATCATGTTCTGCTTTTGAAGTCTAGTCCTTCGCTTTTCCTCTAATTCCTTTTGGATCTTATATATCTTCTCAGCCAGCAGGTGGTAGTACTCTGCCTGTTGGGGTATAAAGAGAATAGAGGAAACACAATTAAATAAAGATTACAGGTTAAAACACTGAGGACCATGTGTAGGGCTGGGAAAAACACCACTTCCTTGTCTCCCCTGCACATTAGTATGCTGTGACATACTTCTCCCATAGGAGGGATCAGCACCCACAGCTCTTTAAGGAGCAACTTGTGGCTCCAAGCACTGCTGCCACTGACTCCAGTTGCAGCTCTGGAGGCTGCCACCACTTAAACAATGTTCACTGTTATAACAGAATTTAGTTTTTGGTTTAAGCAGCAGCAGCCTCCAGAGCCACTGAGCAGTCACCTGCACTGGCGGTGCGGGAAGGTGGGAGGAAGGCAGAAGAGCAGGGAGCCACCCCACGTGCGGGATGTTAGCTTGCAGGAGAACTGGGGGAGGGGCAGCCGAGCCTGCCCCTGCTGGAGCTGCACAGAGAAGGCAGCAGGTGGGGAGCAGCGGCAGCGCACAGAACTCATTGACTGAGACAGCTAAATCCTGAGGATGTGAGGGCAGGTTTGGGGCTCAAAGGGGTTAAAGCTAGGGATAGGGGGTGGGTTTGAGAGATCGGGGGTACAGCTTGGAGATGGGGGGCAGATTTGGGGGTTTAGGCCAGTAAAACCTGGAGATGGGATAACTTTCTAACTGAGTACAAATAATTGTAAGCTGTTCTTAAAATAGGGTGACAAGAGAGTACATTTTGGAGGTTATTTTTTATATATTTATTAAGGACACTCATATTCATATGCACTGTAGCTCTTGAAGTATTGATTTTGTAATGGAATTTGAAAAAATGGCTCTTCTCACTATTTTGGTTGCAAACCCCTGTCCCATAAGAATGAGCAAACATATGCCTCACAGTATTTCCTGCAACTGCAGACTGACTAAAATGGAGATTTACTTTACCCATATTGTGCATTCATTTGACATACCACAGTAAAGGATGAGCCCTGGTTTTATACTGTATTTGGGAGAAAATGAGAAACCTTAAACATGGCACATTAGGATAAAAAGCTGTCAGCCCATAAACATGTGTCACCAGCAAAAAAGAGGTAAAACTTAAAACTAGGCAGAGCTTGGTGCTTGCTGTTGCCCTTGCATATGCCAGCATCACCTTCAAAAATATCTGTGCTCTTATTCATGTTTGGGACCCAACTTATCATATCAAGGCCTCCATTCCCACTCTCAAACATCACTTCATTATCGTCGTACACTGTGACAGTGTTTCAGCACCGACTCCGTAAATACGAGAACCTACCTAGTCTCTACAGCAGCTGAGAGTTCCGTCCACAATACTAACAGAATGTATGTAGGCATAGGCACCAACTCCTGCTTCAGCCAGGATGTGCTTGACATTCATCTGTTCCCCCAGGTGCACTCCTCTTAAACCTCTGCCCCCCACACCTCCTCCCCTGAGCACATCCTGTCCCTGCTCCTTCCACCCCCTGCAGGAGCTTCCTAGACATCACCACAAATAAGTGGTTACAGACCCCCAGAAGATCTAGGAGGAAGGGAAAGGAGTTGGTCAGTGGGGCTCCTAGTGTGTGAGTGCACCGGGGATAGAAGGACAAAGGGAGGGGTGGGGTTCTATTAAGGCACCAGAGCATCCACAGTCATCACCTATTCATACTTACTCTCTATAGCTCTGGTGGGAAAGGACATGGCAACTCACCCTGCTATTTGCAGATTCATACATGTCACCTTCTACTTTCCGAGCATATGCCACCAGGTTCTCCATGCGCCTATCTTTTAATGCTGCAGGATCAGGGGTAGGAAATATGGCTTGAACTCTGAAGTAGGAAAAACAATGGAACATATTAAAACTAGGCATCTTTTGAACTCACATAATTGGCCCCAAATGAAGTTCAAAAACAAAGGGCTTTTAGTCTCTATTTCAAGCATCTAAAGAAAGTTAGAGATCATCATACATGGCATCTTTAGGGGCCTGTATAATCCCATTTTCTGATTTCTTCCCCCCACCCACCCAAGAATACCGCCATTTTGGAGCACAGAATTGTATGTTTGATACAAGAGGGATCAGACAAAGTTTCACACAATTTTAGGATTTAACATAAGGAAAGCAAATAATCCAAAAGTTCTATCAGCATTTCTTCTGACCATCACCCACTCTAAAAATCCACATTCATGTCCTGTCTTGCTCAAAGCAACATGCATCCTCAACATTAAAGCCTAAGCTACTCACCAGAAGGTGCTTCTCTACCTTTTCCTCGGGAGACAGAGGGCGGTGCAACTACAAAATATTTTTTAAATTTTTTGTGCTTTCACTTCAAGTTCAGCTGATTCCTTAGCCTTCTAATCTTAAAAGTTCCACAACCCTTCCAATTCCCTCAGCCTTCCTTGGCAGAAGGAGACCTTGTTTTGATACCAGATACCTACAGTTTATGAACAAGATGATTTCGGAGGTCCTGAGTAATATCTTCATGCCACTGTTTTCGAATTCCGGTGTTGGATGGTTGTGCTGCTGTCGGCATAGCTCCCAAACTGGTAACACTGGTGCTTTCACTCATCATGGGACTTCAAAAAAAGGGGGGGAAAGAAAAAAATCAAATATATATCAGAAAAGGAAAAAATGCTCAAAGTACATTCTAACATTAAGGATGACAAACCAATATTTGCTGTTGGGCTTCCACTCTACATGGGAATCTTCACTGACCAGGGAAGCACACCCATCTCGAGTGAGCAAGCCGGATCTTTAGTTGTATGCAGAAGTACTACATAACTATTTAGAAGACTGATATGAACACTACTAAGTCCAATGGTTAACAGAGCAACTGCCTAAAACAAATTGACTCTGACACTAGGATTTACTCCACTTCTCTTGCATAAAAATTTGACCGACATTTTAATAATCATTTTAAATTTCATCTGAAAGATGAGGCATCAGGATGCCTCTTAATCCTATGGTTGAGGGATGACAGATTTGCAATGTATCATCACATTCAGTAACACCTGTGTGTTTGAGATCTAGCAAAAAAACCACACAGCCTTATTTTGGTAAGCCATGAGAGCTGATGTTCTTTTAAATCATAGCAAAAACTCCCTTGAATCCAAAGATACTCTTTTTTCCCCAGTCTTATTTGCAAACTTTAGACAAATCTCTCAGTTACGGTTTTCCCTGCTTCAGGTTCTTCTGAGATGAATCCTGTTCAGTATTTTCAGACTATTTTTTAAAACCAAGTGAAATGTTCAACTTACTTTTGGGAATTCATTGCTGAATGCAACATCGAGTCAGACAGCAGATTAGGGCCTTGAACCCCCATACCTCCATTTACTCCCATAGGATTAGCATCTAGAAAGCAAAAGGAAGAAAATATTAAACTCAAGGCTTCAGTGCCACACAAACTCTGTGCTCAATCCTCCTCCCTCAAAAGAGAACATAGCTTTCAAGCCATCTTCCCCTACTTAACTGAGCCATTATTTCAGCTAAGCACATATAGAATCTTTTGTCATCAGTGTATATTGCACCCTTGTATATTTCTTGGTCAGAAGCCAATGTGCGCAATCCTGATAATTTCCTAAATCAACCATTATAAACCTGTTCATCTTTCCTCCTCCAACAATTCCACCAAAACAAGAAAAGCAGGAGAAGAGAGAGAAGGACAGGAAAGAAGTTACCTACTTTTTATAGTAACTGGAGTTCAAGATACAAGCCCAGATGGGTGTTCCATTTGAAGTGTGCCTGAGGTCCCTGAATCTTCACTGGAGATTTTCTGTAGCAGGTCATGTAAAACTAATGCATGTGCCCTACAAATCTTGCTGTTCTGTACCAAGGATATATGGGCTTGCACAGGTGAATCGCACTGTCCCTTATTTAATGAAAAGCCCTAAAGAGATGCTAAAGCAGCTGAGAAGGAAGAAAGGCAGTACAGTGGAACACCAAAAGGGGACTTATCACAAAGAACTCCAGTTACTGCATTCTGGGAGGAGTGGGGGGGGGCAGCAGAAAGAACTCAGTGGTTTGAGTATTGGCCTGCTAAACCCAGGGTTGTAAGTTCAATCCTTGAGGGGGCCATTTAGGGATCTGGGGCAAGTAGATAAAAAAAGGGATGGTGCTTGGTCCTGCCAAAAGGGCAGGGGACTGGATTCAATGACCTCTCAAGGTCCCTTCCACCTCTATGAGATGTGTATCTCCATATATATAAGTAACCGCCTCTTTTTTGAGTAGAACCTCTGCGGGCATCATCAAACAGAATTCCAAGTAGTCCTCACTGAAAGAGAGGGGTGTCAGAACTCAGGCTAACGCGGTCAGCGAAGCCAAAAAGAGCACTGTTGATAAATGTTCCCTCTGATCTTTTTCCTCCATATGTAGATTTTTTTCAATCCATGCACAGAAAAAAAAAATATGTGCACTGTGCATCACCAACAGAAACACAAAACGTAGCTGTGGGTGCTCTGCTAATTAGCTGGGCAACATTTTAATTTCTCTTGAGAAGCCATGCAAGAGCGCAGCTTATAGGAACACTTGTTGACACTTCCTGCACAGAATACCATATTGTTTAGGGAAAGCATGAACTCAAGCTCATGAACCAGTTTTGCATATTTCTACAGTGAAGATGTATTTTACTCGGGCCCCACACATGGAATAAGATTGCAAACCAACAATTACCTTAGAGGGGGAGGGAATGTTAGCAGCCCCATAACAGGGGAGCATGCAACCAAAACCCCACTTGTTTATCACAGTTAGCTCTATCCACAACAGAAAAAACAAAAAAAAGTTTAGACCTGCCCAGATAATAAGCGAAAACTCTGGCACTTGAAATGCAGAACACTTTCCTGTTTTGAGACTGGTGATTGGTGTAGAATACTGGGAGATGAAACAAATGGTTGACATGAAAATCTGAAGTAACATTGGATAAGAAGTATAGAATTGTCCAAGAGAAACCATGTGTGAAACAATGAAACATGGAAGGTCAACCACCATGAATGTCGCTTTAAGGAGTGGTTCAGAAGCAAGCAGGTCAAACTAACAGTATAAAGGGTTGTTTCCTTGAAGCACTGAAAATTAAATTTAAAGTTCCAGGTGCAAGGAGAGAGTCTAGCATTAGAAAAGAGGTTTGAAAGATCCTGTATAGATCTTGACATTGCAAGATGAACAAATACCTAAAAGTGTAGTACTGGGGAACAGAATGCTGTGATGACAGGCAGGTGGAACACATTAACAGAACTCAAAGCAAGTCCTGCTTTCTTCAAAATGTTAAGTATTCTAATACCACAGAGGTGGGAGAATCATTAGAGAGATCAATTATGGTGAACTCATCAATAACAAAACCTTGTCCATTTCTGAAGGTCAGTCTTTTGATGGAATCTTTCCAACTGTTCAGCAGACTCTCAAACCCCCATGGGCAGGAAGAGAATACTAGTTGAGAACTGTCTAGCTACCAGGCCTGGAGCCCCAGCACATTCAAGTTGGTTTGAAGGATATTCCCTGAGTCGTATGAGAGAAGACCAGGCCTTAGAAGATGATTAATGACTGATGAGAGGAGGAAAAGATGAAAGGGAAACCCACACTCTCTCAGGCAAGGTGGTGCAAAACTGGATGACTGTGTCTTTGTTCCAAATGATTTTGTTTAAGACCCTGAGGCTCAGTGGCACTGGCCAAAATAGAAGGTAAGATTCTCTGCCTAGGAAAGGAGAAAGGCACGCACAGAGAATAGTGATCCAGCCTTCCCCTTGAACAGAACTGCACAATTTATCAACTGGTTGTAGGGCCAAAAAACTGTTTTTGGAAAGTCCCAGGCAAGAAATAAGAGTCCACATCTGTGTAGCTCCCACTTGGTCAAAGGTTTGCTGAGACCATCACCTGTAAGTGTTTCACAAACTGGGCAGACACGCTGTTGAAATTAGGATATTTTAAGTGATGAAGAAGCCATGAAATTACAGAACTGATGCCGTGAGGGAAGGGGATTCATTTTCCCCTACCTACTAAAGTATATACTGGTCCTCCTCTCAGTCACGATGTGGACTGATTTTTTTTCCAATCATGAGCAGGGAGTGCACACAGGCACAAACCTAACAGTTCTGCCTTCCGTAACACTGATGTGTGAAGTGTATTCTTGGGAAGACCCTCTGCCATATGCAGATAAATTTCCCATTCAAGGAAGGGTATGTCCAAACTGATTAGCTTCTATGATGAGGTAACAAGCTCTGTGGACATGGGGAAGTCAGTGCACGTAATATAACTTGGACTTCAGCAACGCTTTTGATATCGTCTCCCACAACATTCTTGTCCATAAGTTAAGGAAATATGAATTGGATCCTTGGACTATAAAATGGTTAAAAAGCTGGCTTGATGGTCGGGCCCAACGGGTAGTGGTCAATGGCTCAATATCTGGATGGTGGTCAGTTTCAACTGGAGTGCCACAAGGCTCGTTTCTGAGGCCGGTGTTATTCAACATCTTTATTAAGGAGGGAATGGATCGCACCCTTAGCAAGTCTGAGGGAGACACAAAACTAGGGGGAGAGATAGATACATAAGAGGGTAGAGAGAGAATCCAGAGTGACCTGGATAAATCGGAGGAATGGGCCAAAAGAAATCTGATGCTGTTCAACAAGGAGAAGCATAGAGTCCTGCACCTGGGGCGGAAGAATCCCAAGCATTGTTATAGGCTGGGGACCGACTGGCTCAGCAGCAGTACTATGAAAAGGGACCTAGGGGTTATGGTGGATGAAAGGCTGGATATGAGTAAATGTGTGCCCTTGTAGCCAAGAAGGGCAACAGCATATTAGGGTGCATTAGGAGGAGCATTTCAAGAAGATCTAGAGAAGTAATTACCACCCTCTATTCAGCACTGGTGAGGCCACATCTGGAATATAGTGTGCCCAGTTTTGGGCCCCCCAATATAAAAAGGATGTGGATGTGCTGGAGCAGGTTCAGCAGAGGGCAACAAAAATGATTAAGGGTCTGGAGCACAAGACGTATGAGGATAGGCTGAGGGCTTTGGGCTTGTTTAGTTTACAGAAGAGAAGATGTAGGGACTTAATAGAAGCCTTCAACTTACTGAAAGGGAGCTCTAAAGAGGAGAGTGAGAAACTGTTCTCAGTGGTGTCAGATGGCAGAACAAGGAGTAATGGCCTGAAGTTGAAGAGGGAGAGGTGTAGGTTAGATATTAGGAAAAACTACTTCACCAAGAGGGTGGTGAAGCATTGGAATGTGTTGCCTAGAAAGGTGCTGGATTCTCCACCCCTCGAGGTTTTTAAGACCCAGCTGGACAAGGTCCTGGCTGGGATGACTTAGTGGGGGGTTGATCCTGCTTGAAGTGAAGGGCTGGACTAGATGACCTCCTGAGGTCCCTTCCAGCCCTATGATTCTGTGATATGTCAAACTATCACACAAGAATGTGGCTGAATAGGACCTCCAGAACATATTTTTTGGAATCTTCCACCATTTAAGAGAAGCTAGAGAATGACGCAGATTAAAGAGCAGTTTGTCCTGTTGGGGCATAAAAACAGGCCTGAAGCAGACTTGTAAGCAACACAGGTGGAACTGAGCATAAACTCTGACAAAAACTACATGCTGCAGGTATGAACTGGTAGGGACTTGAAGACAGACCTCAATTCACAATCAGACATGACAGTGCAAGGAGCATAGCAAATAAGCTTTGATTGTGTTAGTATTTCAAATAGCTCCAAATCAACTTCTTCCTTTGTACAGGTAGGAGGAAGGACTTAATGTAGTTGAGCTGAAGGCCTACACTGCTAACAGAGTCAAAGCCAAGAATGTGGCTAATTCTGTGTAGGCATATTCCTTGGGAAGCCAGTTGTCTAGATAGAGGAAGATGACAGCACTACGAATGCTAGAGAAAATAAGGTAGCTTGAGAAAAGTTACTTGTAAAAGGTAGATGTCTTCAAGTCACCAGGGCCTGATTAAATACATCCTAGAATACTCAAGAAGCTGACTGAGGAGATCTGAGCCACTAGGTAGCATCTGTGAGAAGTCATGGAAGACAGGAGAAACTCCATAAGACTGGAAAAGGGCACATATAGTGCTCATCTATAAAAAGGGAAATGAGACAACCCAAGAAACTACAGACCAGTCAGCTTAACTTCTGTGCCAGGAAAGATAATGGAGGACATAATTAAGAAATCCATTTGCAACATCTGCAAAATAAGGTGTTAAGTAACAGTCTACATGGATTTGTGAAGAACAAATCACGTCAAAGCAACCTAATCATTTTCTCTGATAGGATAACAAGCATTGAGGGTAAGAGGTTAGATGTGCTATACCCAGCCTCAGTAAAGCATCTGATACAATCTTGTATGTCCCTCTCATTAATAAACTAGGGAAATACATCCTAGATAGAGCTACTATAAAGTGGATAACCATTCCCAGTAAGTTATCACAGGTTCACAGTCATGCTGTTAAGAGCATAACAACTGGGGTTCCACAGGGACCTTTTCTGTTCAATACCTTTATCAATGATTTAGATAATTATAAAGAGTATGCTTATAAAGTCTGTGGGTGACAAACTGCAATGGGTTGCAAGTGTTTGAGGTCACAATTATAATTCAAAATTCTCTGGACAAACTGGAGAAATGGTCAGAGGTAAATAGGATAAAATTCAATAAGGACAAATGCAAGTTACTCCACTTAGGAAGGAGCAATCAGCTGCAGACACACAAAATGGGAAATGGATTACTGATGAAGTAGTACTGCGGAAAGGGAGCTGAGGATGATAGTGAAGTAAGCAGTATGACACTGAGGAAAAAAGTAAACATTCAGGGATAAGAGCAGAAGTGTTGTAAGCAAGACATGAGAAGTAATTCTTCCACTCTACTCGGTGCTAATTAGGCCTTAACTAGAATTCTGTGTCTAGTTTTGAGTGCCACATTCAAAAAAAAAAAAAGGAGAAATTGGAGAAAGCCCAAAACCCCAGAAAAGAGCAAAAAATTAAAGGCCTAGAAAATACGATCTATGAAGCAAGACAGAGTACTGGGTTTGTTCAGTCTGAAAACAAGAAGAGGGGAAATCATAACTTATGAGTACTTCAAAGATTGTTACAAGGAAGAGAAAAAAAATAATTCCCCTTCTGGTGATAGGAAAAGCAGCAATGGACAAACTGCAGTGAGGGAAGTTTAGGTTGTACATTAGGAAAAACTTGGTTTCACTACTCCTAAAAAGAGAAGGGATTGAACCTCTTGTTTCTGAAGTTCATGAGAGGGTCTCTGGAAAGGGAAGGAAAGGGAAGAATGGAATGGAACAAAACTGAATGGACTAATTCAGTTACAACCTCGAATGCATTGTTAAAAGATAGCCTAGCACCATGAGGTGTGAAAAATGGAGGACATGATCTCCAGAAGGCGGTAAGGTGTGTAGGGTAACATGATGCAACAGGTCTGCATCAGCATGTTTGTGTTCCTCAATCAAGAGGTCAAAAAGAATGTTTGGCTATTGGTGGGCTGCTGAGTCAATGCTGCTGCAGCGAATAAACTTAGACCTTAAGGTTGGCAAGGACCATCATGAACATCTATTTCAGGGGTGTGCAAAGCGGGGAGCATAACACTTTGTAACAGGGGTGCAGCACAATCACCTCTCCCCTTTGCCCTCTTCAACTTCCACTGCATCTGCTTTTTCCTGCATGGCTTCTGTCACTTCATCTAAGGGAACGCCCCTAAGCACTGGGCCAGAGTGCACAGAGGCCCTGAGACAAGCAACAGGGCAGTCAGCAACTTCCCAGTTTGATGAGGAATCCTCCTGGGGGTCTTCCCCTGGAGCACTCCTTCCCTTTGGGACACCTCCGAAGACTCCCAGCACCTCCTTCCTAAGTGCCCCACCCTCTTTCTGAGCTCCCATTTCCCCATATCCCTTCCTGTGGTCCTCCCACAGGTGGGGGGGTGGCTAATTACACGGCTGAAAGGAGAGGCATGACCTAAAAGTTTGCTCACCCCTATCTATTTTGACATCCTTCACATTGCAAGCCACAGAACCTCACATTCCACCCACTCCCGTAACAGACTCCTAATCTGTGGCCGAGTTACTGAAGTCCTCAAATCATGGTTTAGACTTCAAGTTACAGAGCATCCCTCACTGACACTAGTCTAAACCTTCAAGTTACTCGTGTCCTACGGTGCAGAGGAAGGCAAAAAGTCCTCAGGTTGTCTGCCAATATGACCCCAGCAGAAATTCCCTCCTGACCCCAAACACGGCAATCAGACCCTCAGCATGGGGGCAAGACGCACCAGCCAGACACCTGGGAAAAAATTCTCTGTAGTAACTCAGAACTCTTCCCATCTAG
Organism: Carettochelys insculpta; assembly: GCF_033958435.1. NCBI lineage: Eukaryota > Metazoa > Chordata > Testudines > Carettochelyidae > Carettochelys > Carettochelys insculpta. The sequence continues at coordinate 283,272,735 of NC_134137.1, read as the reverse complement.
TGTTCCATCACCAGCCGTTGGAGAAAACATGCTGTAAGCAGTTGCAGATCAGCGGTGCGCCACTGTAGGTGGTCTCCTAAGACCATCCCCTCCACACATTTAATCAAACTCAGTATTGAAGCCAGTTAGGTTATTTGCCCCCAACTGCTCCCCTTGGGAGGCTGTTCCAGAACTTCACTCCTCTGTTAGAAACCTTTACCTAATTTCAAGCCTCGATGTGATGGCCAATTTATATCCATTTGTTCTTGTGTCCAAACTGGCACTTAAACAACTTTTCTTATGAAAACTATTTATTCCCCTTCTACATGGTTCCAACAGTCTAGACAGAGCAGAGTAATTGAGAAGGGCATGACTTCTGGTAGTCTGAGATGGACTACATCTCCTTATTTGCAGGCAAAGATATACCTAGCTGCCTCCCAGAGTCCTTCAAAGTATGCAGCAAACTGTCTATAGCATCACTGAGTAATTTTAGACCACTGAAAAGGAGGTCCCTCTGTAGTGCTCAAGCCTCATAATTTACTGTGATGCTCCAAAGCTAGGATAGTCTGTGCATTACCACTGCTATAGAAAAGATATGGGCTCTGTTGTATCAGCTCCATCCAGAGTAGCCTACAGGGTTATAACCAGAACTGCCCTTTTGCAGTGGTGATAAAATATAGCTTTAAAAAAAGAAAAAGGAAAAAAACCTGGTAAAATTAAGACCACTGTGTTGCTAAAATGAACTGAGAGTTAGCTATTCAGAACTAACATAAGAAAACAATAATGGACTATTGGCTCAGATTAATGGTTTATCTAGCTCAATATCCTATCTTTGAAAGGAGCTGGTACAAGATGCTTGAGAGGAAACAACCAAAACAGGCAATTGAGTGATCTATCCGGTCTCCCAGTGCCATGGAAAGCCTGCGCATGAGGCTGCATATCTGACCATCTTCTCTATAAAACTCAATTATAATTTTTAACTTTAACAATATCCCTGAAAACAAGTTACACAGGTTAACTACGCATAATGTGAAGTACTTCCTTAAGTGAGAGTTCTCAACTTGCTTCCTATTAATTTCATTTGGTGACTTATGGCTAATGTTATGTGAAGGAATAAATGACACTTCCTCATTTACTATCTCCACACTATTCATGATTTTACAGGCCTCTACCTTATATTTCTCTCTAAGATCAACAGTGCCAATTTCTTAAAAACACTAGTCATATGGAACTGTTCCATAACTAATCACTTCTACGTTCACTGCTCTTCTCTGTATTTTATCCAATTCTAAGGGAAGGTTAGTAGCATAGTGGATAGCATGGCTGCCTTCCAAGCAGTCAATTAGCACTTTATTAGGTGATGAGCTTTTGTGCGACAGACCCACTTCTTCAGATTCCAAGCAGCAGTTTGGGTTCAATTCCCAGCCAACATGGCAGTTTTGCTCAGCTCTTCCCTTTTTTGAGAAAGCATGATCATAAAACTATGTAGTATTCAAGGGGAATGTGTACCAAGAACGTATATATTGTCGTATTTTCTCTTATCTATTCCTTCCCTAGTTGATTCTAACACTATTTGCTTGTTTGACACTGCTGCATAGAGTAGACCATCAGAAAGATATTAAAAAATACCACTCAAGAAAAGTCTGAGGTAACATCTAATTTGGATCCTGTCATTTTTTCTTTGCAGAGTTGGCATCGCCTTTCATTTATCAACACCAAAATTTCATCAGGCATTCTGTTGTCCAGCTACCCAATTTAAGAGATTCTTTCCTTCAACTGTTTTGACTAAATTTTGTATAGCCTGCAGTTGCACCTCATTAACTAATCCTTTTCCCAGACAATTTAGGAAAATATCTTATAGTATCCAGAACCAATCCTTGGGGTCCCTGCTCTATTTATCCCCTCCCCTGTAAAAACTGAGAATTTATTTCTATCATTTGTTTCCCATCTTTTAGCTAGTTACTGAATCCTAAGCGTTCCACACCCTCTTATTCCAAGATCGCCTACCTTAAGTGCCCTCCGTGAGGGATCTTAACAAAAGGCATTCTGGAAGTTCAACTACATTATGTCAGCGGGACCACCCTTGTCTAAACGTTCGACACGCTTACAGAATTCTCATACATTGATGAGGCATGATTTTCCTTTTAAAAGGCCATGAAACTCAAACATGTTAAAGGGACTGATAATTCTATTCTTCACTACAGTAATAACCCATGTGCCTGGTACTGAAGTTAGGCGAGCCAGTCTATTAATTGCCAGGATTGCCTCTGGAGCCATTAAAAAATAACCCATAGTATTCACACTAGCTACTTGCAAAGCATCTGGTACAGGGGCTTATTTATTCAATTAGTTACACAGCACAATTAGTACTTCTGCAATTTCATACACAAGTTCCTTCAAAACTCTTGAACAAGTACCATCTGCCTAGTCCTGATGTCTTACTGTTCAGTTCATCACTCTGTTTCAAAACCATACTTCAATTTAGAAAAATACCTCAGATTTCTGATTTAAAAACAATGGCTCAGGTGTGGGACTCTCCCTCACATCCTCTGCCATGAAGAATAATTAGATGAATTAGGCTTCTCTGCAACAGCCTTGCCTTCAAGTGCTCTATTAGCACTCCATCATCCAGCAGCCCTACGGATTGTTTCACAGGTATCCTGTTTCCTTTGTAAATCTGTAGGGCATCAGACAAGTAATTCACAAAAATAATTAAAAAAATACTCTTATCAGTAAGCAGCACAGTGATCCCACCATATCCACTGAGAGGACTATCTATAATGAAGGGAACATTTTGGATTGGCTGTACCAGGTGAGATGTTCAATGAGCTTCTGATGGCAGAAACTGGAGTCTCCCTCCATCCACAGATCAGCTTCTGACAGTGAAACATTAGTAAGTAGTCAACAGAATACTGCACAGAAATCTGAGAGTCTGAACTACTCATACATCGTAGTATAGTGGAGAGACAGCCAGTACTAGAAACAGACAGTCTCTGCAAAAAGGTAGGATTTGAAAGTTAATGACAGTTATGCTACAAGAAACCTCAAACTCCAAGGACACTTGGCCCCTTGGAAGTAAGTGGGTCATTTCAGAATCTCAATTCTTGAAGTACCGGGTGAACCAGTGTGGCGATATGGTAAGTCCCAGCCAAAGGTGCGAGGTAACCAGGATTGCATGACTGTATCCACAACTGCTCTACGCATAAACAACAGTGGAACATGAAAAGTATGTTGTCTTTTTAGAGTGCTTAGAATTAGTAGTCTCTCACCGAAATTTGGTACCAATGGCTTCTGTACCGAGTAGTGGGTACCACACACACTGGAAGCAGACAAGGCCTTAGGACAGATTTTCAGTCCCAAAACCTCTTGAAGCCTCTTCAGGGTGTTAAAATCTTCAGTTCAGCAGACCTTTAAGTATGGTCTTTCTGAGGAGACCCTGTACTCTTTTTTTTTGTAAGGTCTTGTGGATTCATTCACATGTCTAAGTCCTAAAGAATGAATAACCCACAGAAGTTGTTGGGACACTGGCTGCTCAGAAGCTTGCACCCTCCCTGGTTTGAGACTGAATCAGAAATGTGATGCAGAGAAGTGTTCATCAAAAGGAGTCTGAACTTCATCTTTCATTGAGTGGCTTGTGAAGCTAGTGCGAAACTTGCACTTGGATGGTATATACACAATATTTTCCCTAAATTTTAAAGATTCCTTCACCCATTTAAATCTATGTAGCCTACCAGTTTGTGACATTTTAGAAACATTAATTCCTAAAACTTCTGCCTTATTTTGAAGCGGGCTATTTGCCCAAATTCCCAAAAGTCAATTGTTCTACAATTTTAATGATACTTCAAGATTCTGCAGATATAACAAGACAGAATATTTTGTGTTCTAACCCAAAAGACATTTTGATACTTTCTATAAAGGTGTTGGATGCTTTATTTACAAGGACTCCATACCCATTACTGCCTTTCCAGCATAAAAAGTGGACATGTCCACTGAACCCTTCTTTAGTCTACCTATTGATTTTTTTATTTCAGCTCTTGAATTCTGGGAAGGTAGGAGGCAAAATGACACAAAGCTATATTCAAATGCTAGGTCTTTCATTTTTCCACTGAACACAAGTTTCACTGTAGTATATGCAGGTGCACAATCAGACCAGGTTGTAAATTTCAGATTAGCTTTTTCAACTGAACTAGCTAAGCTCTAGAAACAAAAGTCATTAATTCTAGAAAAAGATGAGTATGTAGCCAAATATCATAATGAATCCCAGATATCTGGAGTCAGACTGAGAAAAATCCACCAGATCCTCATTTTCAAAGTCAGGCAACAAGTTTAAACTCCTCCAGAATACATTCTGTGTGTATCTGACCCCTCTTTAGTGGTATTCAACACCTAGTTAAAATACAACCATACAATAATACTCCCCTTCCCTAAAATTTCACAAGTCCTTAAACTGATCAAGACAGACACTTGCTCTTAACTGGACGCATATACACTTGCTTAGGTGAGATTTCCATTTCAAGGACCCTTTCATTAAAAGGTATCGCCACTCTATAAGACAGTTACCTGTTTGAATAACTGGTGTTCTTTGAGATGCGTTGTTCATGTCCATTCCACAGTAAATGGCTCCAAAAAGCCCCCTCCTTCCTCCCATGCCCCCGAAGTGGAAGAAGTTCAGACAAACAGGGTGCAACATAGTGCTACCAAACCCAGCGTCACCCCTAGTTTTCTTTAGCAGTGAGATTTTACATAAATACATATAGCTCACAGAACTGGAAAGGACCTCGAGAGGTCATTGAGTCCAGTCCCCCACCCTCTCAGCAGGACCAAGCTTCATCCATATATTTTGTTTTTTAAATATCTATTTGCCCAGACTGCTAAATGGCTTCCTCACCACTCAACTGTGGATTTAAAAGGCCAATGCTCTAACCTCGGTGCTATCCTGCACAGTGGGCTGCAAGTGTGTGAATTAAAGACTACTGGCAGATCTAAAAATGTCTTGGACTGCAAAGTGTGCTACGAACACTAATGCCACCTCTTGGGTCCTGGTTGAGCAGGCCCTAACAGAGGGACAGCGGTGGCAGAGGGACTCCTACCAAGTCACATACAAAGTGATCCAGCTCGAGAACCACTGCACTAAAGAAACCTGGATTAGTCTTTTCCTTTTTATTAGATTGCCATCGCTTTGGTTTTAATAGTCAGGACATGAATAATATCACCTCAGAGTATGAAGTCTGCTCAAACCTGGTGTGTTACCCTTAGCTAAAAATGAGATCCCCTCCCCACAGCCAGATATCAGGTCTGAGTTATGTCTGCATCCTTTTATTTAAAATGCCTTACCTAAAGAAGTTACTATCAGTCATTTTAGAACTGTTTTTTTAACAAAATGCATAGTTGTATTCTAATCTGCACCTATTTACCATCTTTTAAAATTGAATCTCAATTTTAGTACATCACCATCTATTAAAACATAATTAAACACATGCTTCTGTTCTCTAATCCCTCTTTTCTATCTCTCCACCTTCACTTCCACCCTGTGAACCTCCCCACATTTGTCTTGTCCCCAGGGGAATATTAGTAACCTGCATGGGTTTGGGAGGAGAGGTCTTATGTATACTTGTTAACTTTGCCTTTCAACTCACTCTCCAGTGGAAAATTTTAAGATGACCCTTCAATGTTTGATAACTATAGAGTTAAAGTTAATTTCATTTGGCCAGATGTAGGTCTTCTGCTATTTTGTTATTACCATTTAGATAAGTAACATTAAACTTTACTATATTATATGCATTAACAATGCTGTATCCACAATCTATGCTGGGTGCTACACAGGCTAGCTTCCATTTAACTATATGGATTTTTAATTATAACAATATGGCTGTAACAGTAATCTACTGTAATGCCTTAGCCCATATACCGATCTTGTTCTTCTGGATCTGAACTGTTTCTTTGGCTCACGTGTTTGTCCAGTTGTCTTAATGATGCATCATCTTTTTAAGTTACTGGGGCTCTTTCATTCATTGATTTCTTGGTGACTTGTGACACTGATGACTTTAACAACATTCAGCTTGTTCTTGATCTGATTTGCTTATTCCCATGTCCATAAATACCTCTTTCCCCTACTTTGGATTGAGATGGAACAACAGATGTTTGTCTATTTAAAGAAAAATTTAAATGGAACTGTCACTTGTATCTGACATTGTTTTCTATTTCAATAATTTCTATTTCCAAGAATTGTGGTCACGTCGTACGGTCCTCTTCACTTTCTAAGTGCTGAGGTTATCAGACCTGGGAAAATTTATATTGTCTGGTTAATCTTAAGTGGACAGACTCATATATCTTGGTCTGGAGCCTACTGGAAGCTCGGTGAAAGGGATCTGAAATCCCTTTCAGTATGAAAGCAGTTCTTATTGCCCAGTTCTGTCTGATATATCCAGCCCATTTGTCCCTTCTGTCTCTTCTGGAATGCCTTTAAATCCTGATGTTATTCCTTGTGTTGGTTATTTTATATTTCCACCAGCTTTATTTCTATTTCTTTTTCTCCTTTCATTATTCAGATTCTTTTCCCAAGATTAATGGAGCTGTTCAGTTGCTCGTTTGATTCTGCTTCCACCTCATATTTTCGCATCTCATTCAGTCTTGGATATCTTTAATGTAAGCCTGGAACTTTTCAATCATCTCCTTATTCATCTTTTGATTTCTACAGAAGGTCCTTCAGTTCACTCCCTTTGAGACTGGGGTTTCCACATCTACCCAAGTAGTGTGTTTGATGCAAATGGAATTACTCTATTCATTGGTGCATCTTTATACTGTCTGGAAAGGAAAAAGGAAGCATCCAAAGATCTGTCCCCCATAGAACATTTAGACCATTTCTCCTTGCCTACTGTGCCTCTCCCAAGATGGCTGCCACCACACTCCTCTTTTCCAAAATGGCCACTGCCCACAATTCCTCACCAGCCACACTAGTACAAATTTTTAATAAGTTTTGCAGGCTGATAGCAATGCTTTTTTCTTTTGGCTGAATCTTCTCCCCCAGAATCTGCTGTCTAGAACTGGAATCTACTAGTTCTCCACCTTTTTTCAAGACCAGCTCAATAGACAGCTACTCATTTAGGGCACAGATCTGTGGGATCAGGCTGGCCTGGTTCTTTGTCTTCTTAAGCTTTCTTTTCTGACCCCTTTATTGCAGAGTGCTAGATTAGCCACCATCTTGCTTGCTATTTTACCCACATTCCCTCCACTATTTTATACAGTGTATTGTGTGTCAGGCTCAGGATTAAGCTGTACTATTTAGATAAGATACAATTCCATGGACATTCACCATGGTATCATATCATCAGATTGGAAGGGACCTCAAGAGGTCATTGAGTCCAGTCCCCTGCACTCACAGCAGTCACCTATCATCAGCCCAGAGATTGTTTTTAATCTAACCTGCCCCAAACCCTCGAAAGGCCCCCTCAAGGACTGAACTCACAACCCTAGGTTTACACCACCAGTGTTCTAATCACTGAGCTGGCAGATCTGAGACAGGAGAGTTACAAGATACAAACTGCCATACCAAAGCAAACCATGGACCACCTACAATGGTATACCCTTTGACAAGAACTAATGCTGTCAAAGGAAGAACTTCTCTTTCAATCAGTTTAAAGTTTCTGCAATTGTAGAATACTACACCATGGAAGACAGACATCTCTTTAATTTGAGTTGGTGATCAGCCCTGAAGGTTGTACTTTTTTTTAAATGTTTATTTGTACACACCAGTCTTAATGCGTAATGTTAGATTGAATCTTACTATGCTATGTGGCTCAATGTTCTTCTCTAGAGTTGTGTGTGTGGATTATATGGGGAAAAAAATCCCAGAATCGAGGAAGACCAACACAAAAGAATTATCAGGGACCCTGTTGATTTAAGGACATTTCTGAGATTACTAGATCCAGCAGCTCTTCTACTGTCAAGTTATTTCTGTACTTGGGGTCAAAGACACACGCCCATCCAAAATTTGTTCTTGGTTTTACCATTGTTGCTTTGAACTTAATGCCCTTCTGTTCTGTTATGGGTAAAGGGTGAACAAGGATCCCAATGGGCCTTGTGTAGTCACTGTAGTTTTATTTACTGCCATTATTTTTCTCAGCATCTTCTCCAAATAAAGAACAAGTTTTTAAAAATTTCTCAGTTCTTCATCTGCCATCCCTCATGCCAAGACCTGAATTTGTTAGCCTGTTCCAGACTTAGTTCTACTTTTTCTGTGACAAAACTGAGCACAGCACTGAAGAGAGATCAAGCCTTTGACAAATTTGTACATCAACATCAGTATTTATCTCAGAGAGTAGCTCAGGTCAGTAAAGGTGGCAAAGCTATTCTCTGATTTGAGAAGCTTATCAGTATCTATAGATGGATGACATTTACAACTATAGGAAGTTGGAGTCCCCAGTCTAATCAGGCTCTCAAGCATGGTGTGTGGCTCTTTAAAAACGATGCTATTACCAGGAATAGTATATTCCTAAAAACTTGAGTGCACTTGGGAAGTATGCTGGTGAATAGACCAATGACTACTGATCTAATGATGATTGAGTGGGTCATTTTCTACAATCTTTGAAATTGTAGCTCTTCACAACACTAAGGCAGGAGATTTGCAAAAGGTTACCATTTTACCCATTACACACAAACAAAAATTATTACCTCTTCCTGATCAGCTGCAAACATGCTAGTCTTCACATAAATTTGATTCTTTACAGACTGTGGCAGTCTAGCTAGCCAACAGCAACAATCATTCACAAGTATTCAAGATATTAGTGGAGAACTGATGAGAGGAGTTTCAACATGATGTACAAAGACTTGAAAATTTAAGACTTCATGATCGATTGATTTAGCTCAAAATATTTTGTTTTGTTGGAGGATTTTTTTTTGTTTCAGCAAGAACCAAAGTCAGAGCTCTCATTTAACAGGGTTTTAGTACACAAAACTTTCACAAGGAGCTTTCCTTCCAAAAATCTTACATGACTGAGTCAAACAGGTATTATAAAATGATGAGTTTTATCGCCTGGTTACAACTAGCCTCCTCTCAACTGCCCAGGTTTCAGTTTCTCATAGAATAACATTAGATTAGTCCTTTTGACTCGATTCTCCCACCATAAGAGCCAAACAAAAGCCCAAATTTTAATGCCAAAATCATTTATCATATTTTTCAGGGTTTCTTTATCAGGTGACAAAGCAGAAAAAGACCACACAACCATGAGAATAAGAGGAGACCAAGGTTGGAGGTGGGGCTGAGGGGAAGAGGAGGAAATCAGACATAGGGCAGAATATCATTTGATGTTATCATCTGCAGTCTTCAGATTCAGAGATACAATAGAACCAATCTACCCTGAGGCAGTAGTCTAATTTCTCTCTACTAACCCAATAATAATAATAGACAATAGGTATGTCAGTGGGCTCTCCAGAAATTTCAGGGAAAATCTGTCCTTGGAAATAGGACTTAGCTCTAGTGCACATTCCTACTATGACTAAAGAATAGGAAAATATTGTCCAGAAAATATCAGAGTGGGTTGAGAAAAATCTTAATATCGATCAGTTAAACCTCAAAATGCACCACATAGTTTTCTATCTCGCAAAAAACTAATAATAAACTTCTGTTTATTCTGGGCTTTTCAGATGGGTACAGGAAACCAAAATAGGTCTATGCTGAATCTCAAAGTATGCATTTAATAGCTTAACTTGCATTAAATTTTGTTTGGTTAAAAGAGGTCACAAATGCATTATCTCTATTTGTCAAGAAGAGTCATGCTGGAAGTGCTACAATGCAAATATTTTAGTTTTGTTCATTTGGACCAACTGCAGGCATGAATGTGTATGGACTGCTGCAGGCAGCATGAGAATTTCATTACCATCTCTGTGTATCACATTTAAAAGGTTTTATTCTGACATGTTTTCAAGACAGCCCTGTATTTTTCCAAAGTTATAACTCAAAGTACACTTTCCCAAAACTGAATTACAAACATGACAAATCTTAATTTTGTCACATACACTCAGCATCAAATATTGGTCTCACTCCATTTGGTCTCCCAAACTCAGAGGAGGGGGGCGTGGGCAAAGCTATTCCCCTATCTGGAATGTGGCACAGAGTGTAAACCAACCAGGAAACAGCATTACTGATCAATAAAGGCTATTCCCTAGAAAGCCATTTGATTCAAAATTAAAGCACAATAGTTTACGTAGCAAGTCTTAATCAGCCTTCACACCATGGGAAGAATCACAGTCAAATCAGTACAGTAAAGTCTAAGAGTATACAACCCTGCTCTTACACAGCTGACCCCCAGTACATACCGTATATCCTTGAAATGTATGATTTCTACTTGCACTTAACTTGCTTCCCTACAGCCCTGGCTCAGCCCTCCCAGTACAGCTCCCATCCCAGCTCTGCTCACCACCCGCCCATAGCTCCTGCTCACCCCCCAACCCCACTTCTGGCTCTAGCTCACCACCCCACAGGCGCAACTCTGGTTCAACCCCCCCACCAGCTCACCACCTGCACACAGCTCCAAGCTCAACACCCTCCCAACCCCCACTCTAGTTTAAGCCCCCTGCACATAGCCCTGGTTCCATCCTCCTACCCCAGTTCAAGCCCACCCCCTACCCCTCCTGGGTTCAAGCCCCTCATGTGGCCCCAGTTCAACTCCCACTCCAGTTCAAGGCCCCCTACCCTGGTTCAAACCTCCCCCACGTGACTCTGGTTCCATCTTCCCTCCCCAGTTCAAATGCCCCACGGCCCAGATCACCACCCAACAAGGGCTCCAGCTCAACTCTATCCCTCAAACCCCTGCAGCCCTAACCCACCCCAGGCCTAAGTCCCTCCACCCGCCTCCCATGACCCCAACCCACTGCCAGGCTTAACCCCCTCCAACTCCTCGCCCCCCCTCCCCCCACCACCAACCCCAGGATTTACCTCTCTGCTGTTCCCCCGCCTGCAGAATGTGTGTTTCACCAATGAAAAAACCAGACCCCCACTTCCACAAAATCCAGGTTACGTGAGGGCACGCACGGAATGGAACCCTCGCGTAACTCAAGGGTCTACTGTAATTAATTTGCTTTGGTTCAGGTTTGGCTTCAGAGAAAATTATAGTTCAGGTTCAGTTCAAGTTTCAGTAAAAATACCAGTTCGAACTGGTTCTCTGGATCCAGTTAATCTCCTTGCATAGTTCAGATATAAGGTAAAATTTTTTAAGTACTCTGATGGTTCTACAATAAGCAACACATGAATAGAGAATGATTCTGAGCACCCAAACTAGCAGTTCTTAAAACTGAGTCAGAACCCCCAAGTGAGTCATGGTCTTATTTTAATGGGGTTGCCAGAGCTGGTTTAGATTTGCTGTATCCTGGATTTCTCAGATGAAAGGATAAATTTGAGTTTGGAGCAACTGTGTCCTGATACCAAAGCCCAAATTCCACCACTTGGGGCTGAAACTGAAGCCCTTGGGTTTCAGCCCTAGGCAGCGGGGCTCAGGTTACAGGACCCCTGCCTGATGCTGAAGCCCTTGGGCTTTGGCCCTGCATACATGCCCAAGGCAGAGCAGTTCAGGATTTTGCTTTGCCAGACACCGTGCCTGCCCACCCCCACCCCCCCCATCCCATCCCCGGTCCCACCTAGCATAGCTCAGCTCAGACTTCATTCCCCCGGCCTGAGGTCACAGAGTAATTTTGTTGTAAATGGTTCACCATGCAATCAAGTTTGAGAACCCCGGATGTCAATGATGCATTGAAGACAGCACGTTCCTATTCAGCTCCTTCAAACTTTCAAGCAAACATTTCAAAATGACAATGCTGTAAAAGGCTTCAATCTAAGCTTGATATTGGAGTCAAACTTGCATTCTGGCATTGTGCAAGATATAATTATACACAAAGCACCTGTGAAACATGAATATTTAAGGAAATCCTGAGCCATGTTTTATGACATGAAGCATGCATCAGACAAAGCACAGAAGATAGATGTATACGGTTTATATTTTAATATTTGAATGTTAACTTACTCATGGGATTCATAGGGCGAAGACCCTGGGGTGACTGCCCTTGCTGCTGATTCTTCACTTGAGCCTGGGATTGTGTCTGCATCTGATTCCCTTGATAGGTCAGTCCAAGGGCTGCATAGGCTCTCTCTATAGAGCTGGGGTCAATCTGACTGGTAGTGTTTATAGAGGGAGTTGTTTGTTGCCCTACCCCTACAGAGCCAGTATTTGTAAGTCCTGCTGCAGCTCCGCCCAATAAAGCTGGAAAAAAAGACATATCATATTTTAACAATGTTTGACACGAAGACCAAAGGAAAGTTACGAGTGCACAAGATTTCAGTGGTGTGCATGACCAAAATATACCTTTAAAAGGACAGTTACATGAGCACCCTGGTCAAGTGAGTCCACAATGAAAAGTTTGAAGAATTTTAATCCACTAGAATGTATTACTCTCACTATGAACCAGGGACAAATGTACATTCTTATTAAATGTACAAGATATGTTTGTTTGCTTTAACCAGCTTCAAGCACAAGCAGCACATAATCAGATGTTAAAGACCTAAGGAGCAAAGTCCTTCAGATCAGTCATGGATTTGTTTTCCTCTCTTGATAGATAAGATTCAAAATAGAGAACTAGCCTTGGGATCAGTTGTGAAAAAGAGCACAAAGTAGTAAGGACAATGGTTTGGATCTTTTTATTGGAATGAACACTGGGAAACAGAAGCTGTGGGACATTTAGACAGCAACAAGAAAAATCTGGAATAAAAGTAATACTAGGAGAAGGATCAGAGAAGCACCAGCTGGGATATACTGCAGAAGCTGCCAGAGAAAATGACAAGAGGTTATTTAGAGTTTACTTCACATGGCAGAAGAGTGTTACTTCAGAAAGGTCATCAAGAAGAAGAGGGGCTGGCCACGTGAGAGGCAAGAGTTACTTTCATTTTTTTTGTTCTAACTACATAGACTGGCATTTCCCAAACTGTGTTCCATGGAACACTGGTGTTCCGCATGATGTGAATAGTTTCGTGAAAAAATTTCAATGTTGCGATATTCTTCCTTCTACAATATTAAATTAGGTCTGTATCAAAAATACTACAGTATTTGAATAGTATTTAGATTGTAAGTATATTAATATTTATAACACCTTCATAATAGTATAGCTATGCGACTCATGCAAGAACACTATTTAAAAAGAACTATTAAATGTTCCTTAATTTTCCAGCATTTTTCTGTAAAAATGCATTTATAAAAACACAATTTAAAAATATTTCAATACTAAGTTTGTTCTGCATTTCTTTTTCACAAAAATGTTTTTTAAACTTTAAGGAAAGACAGTTTTTTGAATACTACCCTTTCTATTTTTGTACAAAAGCATGATACTAACCATCCTTCTCTTTGCTGTTCTATTGACGTTTTGTTTTGGGTTTGTACTTAATTCTTTTACATAATTACAGGGTTCCTAACAGTCCTAATCGGGACATTTGTTGTTCTTTCAGATGATCTTCTCCTTATTTTTGTTTGTTGTAAAATAAAAAGACATCTAAAAAGACTATTACTTTTAAATCAACTTTTAAGCATCAGGTGCCACAATGTTTTGGTACGAAGCACCTCGACACTCTCCAACCTGACCAGCATGTATGCGTTCTGTCAATATACTCCAAACCAAAAAGGGTTCTGGGGCCAAATTAGTTTGGGTAATGCTGACATTGGTCTGAGCAGGCAAAAGTTTTCAGAAAACACTACTTTTTAATCTTTAGTGAGCAAATCTACTTCACATTTCTGACAAGCATGGAAGTAGACATGTTCAACATTTCTTCTTTCCAATCTACCTGCCCTTGGGCCCAGCATCATAATGGCCTACTTTCTCCAGCTAGGAAATGCTAAATTAATATATGTAAAGGGGCTTCCAACATTACACTGGGTATTAGCGAGAGAAAGCAGGGATATTCTCCAAAAACAACATGAAAATCCTTATTCTCACATGTTCTTAGCTCCTGGATGACATGGCAGTTCTCATCTATACTCTTACAAAACAGGCTTACAAAACACAGATGTAACACTAAAAAATGACTTTTTAAATGGTTCGTGTATTATACAAAGGACCACAGGAGGCTTACTTACATTGTTGGTTTCTTTTGTCCCCAGCATTTTTGAGAGGCAAACACACAGGACAGTCATGTCTTGTACAATTCTTCCAGTGCGAGATGATTTGTCGAGAAGATGCACAGTGTGCCACTAAGAAAGGGGAGAGAAACAAAACCATTTTTAAAACGTAATTCTAAATTTTCATTTTTCCGCATGCTTCTCCTCTCGCATCTGTGCACACACAAGCGACCATCAAATCTTGGCTCTGAAAGTATTTTTGTTTATATATAATAGCACAAAATATCAGGTTTATTAAGACATCTGGTCTAACTCAGGGACGGGCAACAATTTTTAAATGGAGGGACCACTCCAAGATTGAGAAGTGGTAAAAAGCCACATTTTTCTATACAAAGGAGTGCAGGACCTGGAACACATGTTGGGTGCAGAAAGAAGCTTGCGGTTGGGGACAGGGACGCAGCAGAGAGCGGGGGACTCTAAGAGGGAGTTTGGGTGAAGGAGGGGGTTGTGACCTGGGGAAAGGGTTTGAGGAGCAAGTCTGGGAGGGGGTACGGGTGCAGGAAAAGATTCTAGGACTGGAGAAGAAGTGTTGAGGGGGTGAGCATCTGGAGGGAGTTTAAGGGAGCTGGATTTTGTTGGGGGCTGAGGTGCCAAAAGCAGGCTCTGGTTGGAAGGTGCTTACCTATGCAGCTTTTGGCCAGCAGCCCTCTGAGGTCAAACCTCCTCTTAAGCTCCATATACCAAGGGGAACGGGAGGCTTCATGCACGGCTTCCGTCCCCACCCCCAGCAAAATCTCTGAGTTGCCAAAAATCAGAAACCAGCCAATAGGAAGAGATTTTGGGGAGTGGGGGCGGGGCAGTACAACTCATGAAGCTTCTCATTTGCCCTGGGCACTGGAGCAAACAGCTACATGGAGTAGGAAACTGCTATAAGCAGCTTCCTGCTGTGTGCCTGAGGGTCCCAACAGGGTGGTCCACAGATCTGGCAGCTTTGTGGGCTAGACCCGGCCTCTGGACCAGAGCTTGCCCACCCTTGTCCAAACTCTCCCCAGGGCAGGATTTTAGAGTATGCTCTTATCAGAAGACAAAAATCAAGAGGTCTGACAGCTCAGTTTTGCATTTAACAAAAGTTAGGGTCTTTTCCATTAGGTTTATTTATGCCACCTTACTCATTTTTGCTTTTAAATTTGCATTTAGTGCAGTGAATTTCCAAAACAGCAAATCAGAAATCTAAGCAAACTCATACCCGCATGCACTCACCCATACCCAATAAATCTTAGCCCAACTGCCCCATGCTTCACCTGAAGGAACCAGCAATTTTCTATATTTGCTTGCTAGCCTTGCTGACATCCTCATATGAGGTACAAATGTCAGAAAAGTGGGTACTTGCCTACTATTTATTACAACGATCTGATTTCCTTTCCACCAACTAGCTGTACAAAGACCAAATGAATAGCCAAAAATCTGCAACAACTGTTACTGTTTCAATTTCCCCCCAGGTCACTACTGATCAGACACACGAAGCTCCAAATTTGCAAGCCGATCCCATGTTATCCACTTTCCTGTACGTTAATTCCAATTCTTTCATACTTTCAGTGAGAAAAAAATTCAAGGGTGTTTATCTAAGACTTACGGAAGAACTTAAACTGAACTACCCCAAACTAAGTGAAAACAAGACTGCAAGGTGTACATAAAACATTGGTTCCATTTTGACCCATTAGTAACTGTAAGCATGAAGGACAACCACCCCACTGCCAAAATGGACATATGAAAAATGTATTCCTTGCTGGCTTATGACTATATACAGTCCACTTTCTTCCTGAGACAGCTCAAGGAGCTTTACAGATTGGCAACAACAGGATCACTCTGCCATCATTGAAATCCAGATGTCTAAGTTTACAAAGGGCAGTTCACCAGCAAATAGAAACACTTAAGTCACAAGAGACAGGGGAAGCAAACAGAATCCAGCTAAAAATGCATGAAGAATTTTGCTCAGACAGTAAATTATTCATACTGGAAGCTGGGCAGAACACTGAGACTGATACCTTTACACTGTAGGTAACTACCACTGGAGATCTTTTAACAAAAGAAATCAGTCACTCAATTTTACCTGTCATCCTAAATATAGCACACTTCCAGCAACACAATCTCCAAGCACGTGTCTGAGGCTTAATGACTATGTAAGTGAAAGTACAGTAAAAAGCTCTGTTACCCTGCATACAATTAACCAGCATCGCTGATAACTCCCAATACAAGCCTTCAATCTAGTAACCAGGACTAGTACACTACCCAGCAGAGTATGCCACTGTATACACTACGGCCAGGGGTCAAGCAACCTGCGATTCTTTATGGGGTCATTTGTGGCTCCCTAACCTGCCACCACTGACTCCTCTGCAGCTCCCTGCTCCGCCACCACTTAAACAGTAGAACTAAATTTAACTGGTTTAAACTGCTGTCAGGTGGAGGAAGTGCTAATCCTGAAGGAGAGCTGGCAGGGAGGGGCGGCCGAGTCTGGCCCTGCTGGACCCATGTAGCCCCACTGAGAAGGAGGAAGAGAAGAAGATGGGAGCTGTTGAAGAGCAGCAGCAGTGCGCGGAGCTAACATAGCAGTTCCACCTCCTGCTGGCCAAGCACAAGGAACCGTGCCAGTACAACAAGCACCTGCAGTCCAAGTTGTACAATATCTTTTGCAAGAAGGGAAAGGAGATGCTTGCGTGCAGCTGGAGGAGCTCGTTGGCTGAGGTGCATTAATCCTGGGAATTGCAGGGGGGTGGGTTGTCTAGCCTGGGGGTGGGGAGGCAGGTTTGTGGGAAAAGGGGTAAAGCCCTGGGAATGGGGGAGCTAAGGGGGCATGGAGGGTTGATGCAAACATTGCTCCTTCCGGCTTAAGAGCCTACCCCCAGGCACAGTGTCCCCCTTGTCCTCATTTGCTCTCAGATCCAGGTGAAAGTAAAAACTTTCTAACCGGTATAAAATCATTGTGGGCACTGTTCTTAAAATAGGGGTTACAAAAGTTACGGTTGGACATTTATGAAGGACTGCCTCACTCATGTGCACTGTAGCTCTTGAAGTAATGATTTTGTAAGTGAATTTGAAAAAATGGCTCTCGCTATTGTGGTTGCAGACCCTCTGAGCTATGCTCTACTTTCATGCAAAAGATGCAGAAGACAAGCCAGAAAGCTGAAATCAGGGATTTAGCTTCCAGAGGATATCACTGGGTTCAATCTGTAATGACCCTCTCTTATTATACCCTATCTGTAACACCACCTTCCACTTCTACAAGAATTAATACTGATAATGATGACCACCCTGAGGCACAAGATCCTGAAGCATACAAAGATTAAATTATGTTCAGTATAGATTTAGTGTTACATGCATTTTAATGACCTGGGTGTATCATGCACTGCCTGTAATAATATGTATATCATAAGAACCTGTCATACAGAAAATTTCACCAGTATACAGCCAAGTGCTTCAAGAAACCAACCACTCTACAGTACAATGCTACCACTGCATTGGTGAGTACCTGTACACTATTTTACCATTTATTCAATTTGCTGTATTTTAATTTTGAAAGTTGATATTTCACTGTAAAATATAACTGAGATAACATATGCCACTAATCAGCACTCCCATTCCCTCAACATGCCAAATAACAAGCCTTTTACCATATTGTCAAAATTCGTGTTCTACCGCATGAGATCTGACAATATAATGACCACAGGTCAAATGGCTGGGGGGAACTGTTAACAGATACTGCACTTACTGTAAAACTTGCCTCAGAGACCATCTCTGCAGACAGATCATCTGCCACACAACTACTTGCACAGGCCATTGCACACCATTGCTTTCTTGTGTACAAACCTTGAAAAGCGACCACCTCTTAAAAGCAAACACTTCTGACGACTCCCATGAGTGGTCAACTCTCCATAGGTTCCAGTGAACTTCTCCCCCTATTCTGTAACACAGCAGCTGTGCTTCCGCATCACAAAGTGCTTTAACTCTTTTTCTTAGCAGGGCCGTAATCACCACCACCACCTCCTCTTGCCAAAACCCCTTAATATGCTAAATACCCCAGTGTCTATAAGCAAGAAAAGTTCTCCGTCTTTTCCATCACGGAGTCCTGTCCAATCTTACTTACTTATTCTTGTAAGCACACTCACTACTTACCTTGGCAGGATTTGCCAGCCTGGCAGTGTGTCATGTGGTTGAGGACATTCTTCATGGTGCGGCAATGAGGGAGGTTGCACTGTCGCACCTCACCATTTGCCTGTTCCCGCCGTTGACACTTGTGAGCATGTAAGAGGAGAACAAGCTGCTGCTGAATGAGCTTGCGTTTTTCTGGGTCTGCTGTAGGTGCACCTGATCCCATTCCCTGGGGAGCAGCTGGCACCATCCCAGCTTGTTGAACTTGAGGAGCCTGCTGCTGGGCCTTGAGGAAAATGGAGACATACACAAGTTAAAAATCAAGTTCCTTCTTAAAAAAGGTCAATTTGCTGAGCAGCCATATCATACACAATCACATCTAACACAGATCATGATTACAACAATTTTGCATTGAGAACTACAACTTCCACCTGCCTTTAACCACTGATGACCAGAATTATATGTTTATCAACACTGTTGCAAGCTGATGCTGCAACTTGTTAGTGACAACTGCACTTTCTGCCTCTTGCCCTCCTCCTCCCTTATTTTCTACCTCACCTGAGTGAACTGATTAAGGTCACTTCAATTCACACATTTTCAGATTGACTTGTGAGGCCAGACTACCTGAAGTCTCATTAAATATGACTAGAACTAAACTTCATTTTTAAAACATCAGAAAAGGCTGTGCTCTTGTAACACCTATACAATTATTTAGAAGAGATAACAGAGTCCTCCACCTTTGAAAGCAACAGAGGCCTGGTCTCCTTTAGCAAACAAAGTAGATCCCAGATACACAATTCCAGCTATGTCATTAGCCTAACTAAAATCAACGTATCACGATCAACTTTGTTCCCTGGTGTAGATGGGGGCTCTTTGGGCTTGTGCCAATGTCCCTTACTCCACACGATAGCATGGAGTACCAGGGTCAACGGACGAGCCCAGAGAGATTGATTTTGCTGAGTCTTCACAGACACGGGGGCGGAAAAAATAAATCAAACTCTGGAGGCTTGATCATGGTGCATGAAATGCACGCTAAGTATACACACAACCAGAGACAAACTGAAGAGGAGATGGCTGGGAAGTTGCCTGGTCACAGAGGTTTCATGCAGGCATACAGAACACCAAGGTTTTTAACTTATTCTCTACCAAAGATGCCACACGACTTCTGGGCAGTGCACAGTACAATTAGCCTACATCAGCATTTCTTAAAAGTGACTATGGCTGCACGTGGCCACCAGTGGTTCTTCTTGAAGCCACAGTCTCCTAGGCTGTGACTGGACCATCTCCGTGTCGGTCCTTTTTCCTAAAGCTAATTGAGTATTTGAGGAGAAAGCATGAGCGCATCCACTGGCAAGAGTTTATGGCTGCACTCTGAGGCCATCAAAAATCTGTCTCGAGTTCCTAGCCTGAATTATATCGTTCCATTTACCATTTCCTTCAATGGATCTGGGATGAGCTCTTTGTGCCTTCTTACTGTGAAAACTGGAGGCTTCTGATGGACTATTCACTTCTGAGTTTGATGTAATCACTGATGAAGACTGCAGCCATCTTCCAAGATTCGCTATCTGTGTGCTCTTGTCCCTGTGGCTTTCTTTAAATGCTTAGAGTAGCATTATGAACATCCTTCCTCAAAAAGAGGAGAGAGAGGCTAAGGGCATAATTAAGTTTTAATTACTCATGTACGGACATTTACTGGCTTGTTTGCAACCTTTCATTTTTAGGCAGGAGAATCAGGAAGGTGGTATTTGCTTGCTTTAAGGTGCTTTGGGATACTTGAGTCATTGTAAGCAAGTTAAGTCTGAACTGAAGCTTCTAAAGATTAGATTTTTTTTTTTTTTTTAAACGACCTCCACTGGCATAAC
This sequence comes from Carettochelys insculpta, assembly GCF_033958435.1. Taxonomy (NCBI): domain Eukaryota; kingdom Metazoa; phylum Chordata; order Testudines; family Carettochelyidae; genus Carettochelys; species Carettochelys insculpta. Next base: position 283,252,655 of record NC_134137.1, on the reverse strand, counting down.
CTCCCGATGTTCTGACATTTGGGTTACCTGGCTACACTGGGCATGCTGGATCTTTCCAAGGATTCTGACATAAGAGCTTGCTTCAGGAGCTGTCTACAGTGCTGTGTACAAAAATACCCTCTTCACATATGAGTAACTGCCTTTCAAAATAGCCTGTAAAGCATTGTTCAGGACTTTATCCTATTTCATCCTTATTCAATATACACATAAGGCTTCTTTCTGAAATCACCCCGAACATTAGGTGGAGCATCAGCAGTACATCACACCATCACAAGTGTTTTGACTTCTCTGGATCCTGATTGATCAATATCTGGTTGGCGATGTCCTTGGTCAGCACCGACACCCAAGAACATTAAAGCTACCTCACCATCAACCTTTGAAGACAACTTTTGATATTAGGTAGAGGTAACCAGAACAAGGATACACCATTCTCGGTGCTTCCCATTCTCCTCCCCATCTTCTGAGAAGGCATGTTAAATAGAATTCTGGCATTATTTTGGTCATTCTTTCCAACGAAAATGATCAGAGATAGTACAAAAGTTTTCTATGAGACGTTTACTAGCCACACTTTGATTTAGCCTGTAACAACTTTTGCAACAGCAATGTATTCCCAAGAAAGAGCTTAGTGAATATAATTTTCTTCTAGTAGGACTTTTAGCAGGGCTCTTCAACACTTATTGAATGCAACAACACTGTTACTTAAGGAATTAAGCACTGGTTGCCTGTTAGTAACAAACTGATCGAGACAGCCCGATGGGGTTTTTTAGCTTTCTGAAACAGTGTGGGTCTCCATATTATTGATATTGTCATAGTGCCAAACCACCCTAACAATGGACCGGGACACCATAAGAACCCTCTTCTTGTGCTTTATTTTGACAAGTAACCAATCATCACACTTTTGCTGTTGTGGTATGCTATTTCCTTAGGACCTCTACTCCATTCACCCTTCCCATTTTTCAAAAGAATTAGGAGACACTGATTCCAGAATTTCTGAGTAATTTCAGTCACCCGGTATATTATTTTCCCTTTCCTGCCTTTTAAGGGGAATATTTTTTATTGCATTGCATTTACTTGTCGTGCAGCACCCACAGGGCCTCTGCATGAGTACCACCACGTAAAGAAGATTGGTGAAAACTAAATTCGGAGTGCTTTAATGTCCCCAATTAAGTTCTAGAAAGCTAGTTCAAAGTGTTGTTTGGGATACAAACAGCTGCTGAAATGAAAGCTTACATCTGATGCTTAAGGAGAAATCTTTCCTTTTCAAGAATGAACCTGTTAGAGACAAAGCATGCTCATAATAGTTGAGATGTTTATCCTTTTTCAGTTAATTTTTCTACTATTAACAGAGCACAATGTTACATAAACCCCTTTAAGCTTATTTTAGGTTTTTTTAACACAATGGAAGGCAAAGTTAGAAGGTAGTTGGAACCACCAGCTCTTCTCTGAAAAGTCAAGGCCCTGTGAATAAGTAACACTTCTTAAAAATTAAGTGTTAATTTTAATTCTATCCCCTTTGGCCAAGCACTTCAAAAAAATCCCGCTCCCCTTTTTGTCCATGCAAAGTCCTGCTTCAATAGCTACAAGGGGCAGAGTCACCACAAACAGCAGCTTCCTGAAAACAGAATGCAACAGGACAGCTGCTGCTTCTAAAACATGAACGGAGTTCTTTTGGGTTGGGGCAATCTGTGCATTATACATTTGTACAGTAAAATTCCAATTTACACAATTTCAACGTGCATGTTTCTTGGATTAATGCGAGTCAAACATCTCAATCATAAGAAATCCCCCAGCAAGTCTGCAGCATGGCAGGGTGGACAAGCCGAGTGCATGCGTCATTCAGCAGCGCTTTGCCAACACTCTCTGGTCCAGCTTCCCTTCCCCTCCCTGGCGGGGAGAAGCAGCAGCAGAAGGGCGCGAGAACACCAGAGACAGAGCAGAGGAGGCAACTGCTGCCTGCAAGCCCCGGGATAACGGTGTCGAACAAAAAGGGCAATAGGTAGGGAACGAAGATATGCCAGCCAGGCCCATGCCGTGCCTGCGGCCAGCTAGGCAGCACATGCTGCAGGAACAGACAGTGGCTGTGCATGGAGCAGGGGCATTTCTGCAAGTGCATGTCCTGGTTGTTGCGCAGTTCAGAGCATGCTGCCTCGGGAGTGGTGTGGAGGGGGGTCCACAGGAGGGCTTCCAGGACTGCACTACTGAACTCCATCCATTTGGCCAGGTATTCACTTCCCTGGCTCTCCTTTAATAAGCACAGAGGTCTTCCCCACTCAGCGTTACTTGTGGTTGCTCTCAAGAGTAAGCAAGAGGGGGAGACACTGCAGTGCCACAGGGAATGGGGGGAGGGAAGGGGAATAGTCTCTCTGTTTCCGTGTCTGTTTAACTGCATCTGTTTCTTTAAGAGCTTGATGCAGAGGTACAACTCTCTGCAGCACCCAGTCACAGCCAATCACAGTTCTCATGGCCTGAGCAGCGAGCAGGGAAGGGGCCTGTGAAAGGCATGTGAATCTCCCGCAACTAGGGCAGCCTCAGCCAGTCAGGGGACATGGAGGGGAGCCCCCAGCAGAGGGCAGGATGGGGGAAAGCCTGTCCATGTTCCATCAGAGGGGGTTGGGGGCACAGCTTCTCTGGGACTCCTAGCTCTCCCAGTGGCTTCCTCCCTGCTCCTCTGCCAGGCTGCTCTGCCCTCCTGCATCCCAGGCCACTCACAGCACACCCCAGCTGCCCTGCCCTTCCCCCATCCCCACACAACTCCAGTTACATGAAATTTGACTTGCTCACAGCTGCCCAGGAATGCAACCTGCACGTAAGTCAAGGTTTTACTGTACAATGTTTTCCACTGAGTGCAAGTCTGGGGCTCCCAGGTGCTAACAAATATTACTACAAGTGGGGAGAACAGAAATATATGTTTCTTCTCTCATGGAAATCTGGTAGTGGATGGATGAAAAGCACATCTCCAAAGAGACAGCAGGGCTGAGGGAGCACAATGGACCACCAGTGAAGGAGGTGGAAAAGAAAAACCAGGGCTGGACAGAGGGTAACAAAGTTGAGTTTTTCTGGGCAAGAGCTTCATCCCACTCCCTCTGCTTAGCTGAATATCCTCAGCTTCTCTTCCTGACATTGTTAGTTTGACACTAGTAGGAAGGGGACCACTCATGCCACTTCCTTCTTCACAGCAAGACCTAGACCATCCTCCCATGCATATCCATGACAGGGATGGGGGGTGGAATCAGAGAATGCGTGTATTTGACAGCTATAAAAACTTGAAGTAGCACAAGCAGAATACTGCAAGAGGCCCATATTTGATCTCCTACCCATTTGAATGTAGAACCCGTAATTCGACCTACCATGTTAGGCATTCCTGTCCCAGGAACTGGTTTCTTGTCCATTGGAAACTGGGGTAAGCTGTTTGGTAACCCAGCCTTATTCTGCATTTGGGGACCAAGTCCACTGGCTCCAATCTGCTGCCCAGTGTTCTGACTGTAGGGTGAGCCATAAGGACTGGGATTGGCCATCATTCCCAACTAGGAATTAAGAAGAAATTTTAAAAAAGTTTAATTAGGAAGACATGTTTTGATTTAATTTTACTTGGCTTATTATTTCATACAGCACACTACCAGGAGAGACTAGCAGCACAAAGACCCAAGCAGACTACGTTTTGCTCTATGAAGTCTAACACATGCTGCCCGCTCTGCCTTTAAACCATTTTCTCTCTCTCCATACCTTATAGCAAGGCTAAACAAACTGATTAGCTGTCTTCTCTAAAAGTTCTAGAAAACTAGATGATACCCATGCTCCTCTGGTTAGGACTGTTCCAATATTTTCACTGTAAATCATTTAGCCCAGCAGGCTTATCGCTCAAGGTTATCTTTGCTTACATTATTCTTCACTATGGTTCTCATCACTATCTAGTAGCACAGCACTTCTGTAAAATGGGGATGCTTTCTTACCCCCACACTGATGATGCAAAGAAAGTCATTTATGGAGAACTCGGAAAAATTAACAGCTTTGCATATCGTCACACAAGCAGATTGCAGGGAGAGTTACGAACAGATTCAGGCCTTTCAAGTTCCAGTTCAATGCCTTAACCACATCCTTCCCAGTTAGCAGTTAGAGTGGATTGAGCCCCTGTTTGACATAAGTGTGCTAGCCACAGTCACATTTTTACAGAGCAGGTTAGTGTTCCAACACTGTTTTCCAGACTTTATTCTCTCATCTCCCTTAGAGCCATGTTATGAAATAGCTATAACTACACATGCAGTAGTCCACAGGCGGTTTGGCTAGCAGAGTTCTTGGACAAAGAAATCTGCAGACAACACGAGAAACCTAGAGGCAATAGTAGAGTCTTGCAAACAATAACCACATTACATGCAGTTGTATACAGCACTGCTGTGAACCCCAGGCAGTTAAGGACAAAGTGTAAAAACTTAGTAAGGTTTCTTCTATAGTGAAGGCTTGCCTATACAGACTTAAAAAGAGGCAAACATAGGCATCTGCACTAGCCTCCTATGCAAACCCTGTCACCTCACACTAGAACAGTGGAGTTATGATCCTTGCATATTCGCTGCAGACCCCCTACCACCAACAAGGAATGCCCTCCCCCTACCCCAGAGACAGGCACCCTAGCCCACCCCACCCGCCCCCGTAGCTGTATATTCCAGCGACTCACTGAAGCCACTGCCACTGGAACCAGGGCCGCCGGTGTCCCAGGAGCTGCGCTGCTCTGGGCTAGGGACTCCGCAGGCGCTTGAGGGCAGCAGAAGCCACACCCAGTCCACAGCAACCACACGGGTTCCAACTGGAGCCACAGGAGCCATGCCAAGGAGCTGTGTGGCTGAGGAAACTCCTGCAGGGGCGACCTCCGCTGCTGCTGCCACATACGTGTCCAAACAAGTGGCGGGGCGCATGTGTGGAGCAAATGGAGGGGGTACTCCACATGTGCAGCTCTGCTCAGCTGCATTTCACCAGACCCTGATGCCCCACTCACCACAGCATATTGGACATGTGGCACCAGAAATGCTGTAATGCATTTTGTCAGACTGCTGTCAGTCTATCAAAGTATACTAATGAACATTTAGTGCATGGTAGCGAGGTCTACACTGCCATTTAGTAAATCCTTTAGATTTGTACCAAGTCTCCATGCCCTTTATTTTCTCTAATTGTAGCAATCAATGGTCAACCAACTGCGTAACTAACCAGTGCAGGCAAGACCATCAGTACTCTCATCAGTGGAGCTTTACCCAAATTACTCCTATGAATCTGTTAAAACTTCAAGCCCCAACCCCTGCACCTCAACTACTTTCTACAGCATGATTGTGTACTTTCAGTACAGGTTGAACCTCTAATCCAGCACCCTCGGAACCTGACCAGTGTCAAACCAGAGAATTTGTTGAATTATGGGAGGTCAATATGGTCTTGCAGTTTTACCAACATCTCCAATGCTTAATGGATTCTTAGAAGACATTTAGGGGCATATTAGAGCTAAACACCACAGAGCTAGGACTGCTGAATGTGAACATACTTTATGGGACCACGAGAAACTTGGCCACACCCATAAGTAGACGCATGTCAAACTAAAATCATGCCAGAGTATGGATGTTGCCTCACCAGAAGCGAGCAAGACAACTGAAAATACAATAAAGGTCAACATAAAAATTTCTCACCCTTATGAAGGTGAGATGTCAACAACTTTCCATCCTGTAGAACATAGGAAAGATGCTGCTGAAATATGCATTCAAATGCTATTATTCTGGACACCTATATGGGAACTCCATCTTATGAACTGGCCTCTGATTACCAGGCATCTAGTCAATTTAAAGCCACCCACTCTCCCCTCTTTGGTCATTTTGTTTCCTCAGTGAGAACTCATTGGCACTTGTGATCAGATTGTGTTTCCTCTACCACTGTTCTCCTAGGCTGTTGTGTGGTTCTCTTCCTAGAGTAAATTCAGTAGCTGCTTCTACTCTTCAGAGCTTTTGCAAACTGCAGAGTGAAAGCGACATGCTTCTCAACTTAATTATTGCCCTAATGATTTTCCAGATCTGCAGAAGAGGGTCTGTCCCACAGAAGCTCATCACTCAAATTATTTTGTTAGTCTTCAAAGTGCTACATACAGGACTGCTTTTTTGTTTTATTGCCCCAAGATTACCATGTTTATCTAAAGGCTTCTTTCTTCAAGTTACAGAATTCAATTGTTCATTATAGCGGTTCTTTAGCCAACATGCACTCTCTCTCTGGTTCAGAAACAGGCTTGCCCATTACAATAAAAAAGTCACGCCCATGCGCCAGTAGAGTGCGCCATTTGAAATATCTTGCTGGGTATAAGTTAAGTTCACCCAACTTTGAGAAAAAGCCAACCATATAATATAAAAAACGCTATTTCCAGTCTCCATTTTCAGCAAGAGTGATCCTCTGTCCACATAGCGATATTACCTGAAGGACACATCTGGGTAAGCAGAGAGGAAAATTTCCTGCTCGCTCAACACCCAAAGATCCCATCGACTAAGGAATGTATCTTTACTTTTTAGAAAATGGTGAAATATGGATGAATACGGCTATAACGCACTTGATCATAACCATACGACTTCTGCCCGTGACATCAGAACAGTAAGTAAGGAACAAGTTCTGATGTTTAAAAGATTAGTTAAGGGCTTTAAAAGTCTCTGAAGTTCTTAAATTTGATCCATTTTAATAGATTTAGAGCCATAGTATCCAACCAGTCCTGAGCATACTAGCCTAACTACTCTGAAAATATTTATTGTTCAAGCCAACTAGATACACTCAACCAGCCAAATAGCCATACAAGGCTAGTAGCTAGCATGCTGGACACCATAGATCAACCATGCACACCCTCCTCAGGCAATGTCGACTCCGCTGGCTTGGCCACGCCCACAGGATGAATGATGGAAGGATTCCAAAAGACATCCTGTATGGTGAGCTAGCCTCTGGCAAAAGACCTCCCGGATGCCCCCAGTTGCGCTACAAAGATGTCTGCAAGAGAGACCTCAGAGAGGTAGACATCGAGCTGGACAACTGGGAAGAACTAGCAGATGACCGCAGCAGATGGAGGCAGGGGTTACGCAAGGGCCTTCAGAAGGGCGAGATGAAGATCAGACAGCTAGCAGAGGAGAAGCGAGCGCACAAAAAGCACAATAAGGACTTGCCAGACACCCACTACATCTGCAAGAGATGCAGCAAGGACTGTCACTCTCTTGTGGGTCTTCATAGTCACAACAGACGCTGTAAATGAAGTCCTCAATTGAAACTTTAAAGGGCGCGATCCATAGTCTATGCAGACTGAAGGATGCCTACTACTACTACTAGTTCAGTTCAATGTAGACTATGGGAGCCTCACGTATGCCCGGCTATACCAAATTTTTCCTTGGTGTGAAGGTATCCGACACAAGGAGGATCAATAGTAGTTCAGTCAGAACCAGCTATTTTATATATATACACCCAGTATCAAGACTTAGGGAGCGCCTACCTGATACTTATCTGGCATTTGTAACCACAACCACTAGGAAGTCCACCTGGATGGACTGCAAGTACAAGATCTGTCCACGGTTCAATTAGGTATACCACAAGAGCAATAGGCAGGAGGTAAGATTAGAGATTGTGCCACGATCTGTTGCAGAGGACAAGTATCAGAGAGGTAGCCATGTTAGTCAATAAGGTGCCACAGGACTTGTTTTGCAGAGGAAGTATCATAGGGCCCAGATACAAAAACCATTCTCCTTACCACATACATGACAAATGTCCAACAAAGCGGAGACAGAAGTGTTCGGACCACAGAGCATACCATATCAGCCAGGTAGAGACTTGCTATGGTTGTCATATGAACTGCTTTACGAAATATCCTAGGTTGCCTTTAAAGAGATCACCACCAGCAACGAAAGACCCATCAGTCATCTGAAATAACTGCCAAGTGGTGATGCTTAATCTTCTGTAGTAAGATCCAGTGTAATCAGAAGTTCCAATAAGGTGAGGATGAAACACTTGTCCATGGAAGAGTTTCATATAAAAGACACCTGCAGGCTGACCAGCTGAAGCCACTGGTCTGCTGATGCCTCAAGAGTGCTTATGCAACTGCTTGAGGATGACTTGATTTTATAAAGATTTTCCTTGGAAAATATTAAGAGGTTCAGAGTGGTGGTTATACAAAAAGGTCATGAGTTTAGAGTTAGTGAGATGGGATAAGGCAGCTTTGATGATTTATTATGAATCCCACATTTTAAAAACAATTAACTTGGCAAATGTGACCTTGTATGACTGCACCTTCAACACCAGACAGTGCTAGATCTATCTGAATCCTCTTTTGTCTGTGGCTGACTACAAGTGGTACAAAGTGTCTGAACAGGAGAGGAGAGGATGCCAAGCAAAGGGGTCATCCTAAAACATTAGCCAAGAAACAATGGTAATGTAAAACTGAGAACGAAAAATCTCAATTAGCTCTTTTGTTCAGAAGAGCTAGTCTCTTTCATGGAGTCAGTTTTGCATATGTAGAGGTTACAGAAGGACAGGACCAGAATTTCTATCATCTCTAAGAATATGGCATTGAAATTCATCATAAGGGATACTGGGACAGATTTCAAAATCTTAATCTTTTTTCCCCACATGATAGGCCCCAAGCCTTCAATGTCTTGCAGAGAACTCTTTCTGGACACCTTCTCTTCTTAATCCTAAAAAAGAGGAAGTTACTCGCTTTGCACAGTAACAATGGTTCTCCAAACAGTGTGTCTTAATGGGTGCTCCACTATATGTTTATCTGTGTCCCTAACTAGAGATTTTAGGTAACAGTGGCTATTCATTCTGCACATGTGCTCTCCCTTCTTCGTGATCTGCTTCCAGGGTAATCTAGCCTAGTGAAGGAAAAACCACACTCAGTTCCTCCTACTGCAGAACAGCTTGCTCAGAACTCCAAAGTACAGGGGATGAGGGCTAATCATGATGCACCCCATGCAGAGACCCGTCTCAAAGAACCAGTCACTGCACCGCTTTGACCTGTCTAAATAAAATTTTATGGCTGTAACATCAAGCATATATGGTATTGCCTCCCTGTTGTCACAATGCAACATTGAGGAAAAAGGTGGGGAAATTAATAAAATTATTCACATGGAAGGACAAAGCTACCGCAAGGAGAAACTCTAGATGTGCTGCAAAGTGATTTTACCTTTGAAGACAACCATGAAAAGACAACCATCAACACTATTATTTCCTCTATACATCATGCTGAAGTGATGGCCCCTAGAAATGCCGTTTTCACTAGCAGGTACAGAAGCAAATGTGTGTTAGGTTCAAAGGGTGGTCTAGTGAAGATCCCATGATGAAGTAGAGCATCTGGTATGCAGAAAGAGGTCTCCCATGAGAAATCTTTACGTTCTTAACATGAGCAATGACATTATTCAATTCTGTTACAAACATGCAAAACATTATTGTAATCACTTGTGCTTGCACCAAATATTGTGCAAAGGGAGCCAAGTAAAATTCTTAGTGAAAGCTTATGATTTGCTGATTCTGCTTACACTGCTCACATGCATGTATCATTTTTGAGAGTACTGGCTCAGTGCTTACTTCTGGGAGACCACAACATGAGGCAAGACAATCTATTGTGGAAGGATCACATGAGCAAGAAAGGGGCTCAATACGTGCCCATCCACACCTGAGAAATTTTGTTGTGAACATTCAGACCAGCAGGTAAACCAGAGCGGCCAAAAGGACCGACTCCTGTATGGACATGTGGCTTGCTCACGTGACATGCTTCATCTTGGGCATGCTTTCACATAGCAAGAACGATTCAATTCCCTCCACATGGCCAAGGGTATAAAGATGACACCAGGGTTCCCGCATCTTTGTGTTTATTCCAGATCACCACTTCAGAAGCATCGTTACTACGAACTTGAGCTCAAAAGGGCTGCTGACACATCCTAACAAAGGATGATTTGTAGAGACTTCATATAGCAGTCGACTCTACCTCTGCTGCAAGAATGCATAATGAACTTTGTAACTAGTGTTTATGATGTAATTTCTTTAACAATTTTACTTTCAACCTTTCCTTTTGTTTTAAATAAACCTTTAATCTGTGTCGACACATGCCCCCTCTTTCCGGAGTAGGCATATTAATGAGGCAGTTTGGAAGATGCTAATAAGGTGCTGACATGAATATGCAGCACCTCATTAGCATAACGGCAGCTGTATGCAATTCAAAAGTGCCACTTTCAGAATGCCCATGTAGATGGGGAGCCTTTCAAAAGGACCCCAACTTCAAAAGCTCTTTCTTCCTAAAACCAAATAGGAAGTGAAGGGCTTTTGAAGTCAGGGAGGTCCTTTCAAAAGCACCCCTGTCTACACAGGCGGCAGGATTCCAATAGCGGCACTTACAAATCACGCGTGGCTGCCATTATGCTTAAGAGGCACTGCATACTTACGTCAGCACCTCATTAGCATCTTCTGAATTGCCTCATTAACATGCCCCCTCCAAAAGGAGGGCACATGCATAGATACATCTTTAGAGTCTGAAGGACTGGCATAACGTATTCTTTAGGGTAAGATCTGAGGTATAAATTGACCTGGGAATGTGGTTGGTCCTTTGTGACTGGAAGAACCTGTTGGGATTTGGTGAGACTGGTTTTCATGATTTCTCATCTGTGTAAGGAGGAGTATTGCGCTTTTGGCACAGGAGGCTGAAGGGCCTGAGGAAATTGCTTGTATGACTTCTTGCTTGCCAGCATGGCAAAAAAGAGTGCTTCTTGTGACTGGTTTGGTGTTATCTTAGAGAGCACCTCTTTGGCTGTAAGTAGCCCTGTTTTAAGCAATTCTCCCTGTTTAATTTTAACCAATTGACCCGCCCCTCAGCAATGCCCCAGAAAACATGGAATACTATATATATAGGTAGTCCATCATGTCCAACGACGTCTTGAGCTTGCATATGCTCATCCGTTGTGGACTTGCATGTGGCTGAGGAGTCCAAGCTTTGAATGGCATGGGCATTCCCAGTGGGGGGCAAGGGAATTGTCCTGAATCTGTTGGTGCGGCTGCTGCTGTTGCTTTCTTCCTCTCACGAGTATCAATGAGGCGTATGCATCACTGCTCTTCAAAGCTGTCATGCGCGTGTCGTACAAGAGCACGTCAGCCTGTTGGGTCTTTTGCATGCTGCTCTAGCTGATCTGGTTTTAAACCAGCATGAGCAATGTTGGCCTTCACGCAGTCTTTATATCTCTTGTGAGGCCTACCTTGACTCCTTTTGCCCGAGAGTTCACCCTAGAGGAGTTGCTTAGGCATTCTTGACTCTTCCATTCATATGACGTGCCCCGTCCAGCGAAGCTGGGCTTTCAGAATCATGGCTGTGATGCTCATGGTTCCTGCTCTGTCCAGGACTTCCAGGTTTGTAAATCTGTCGTGTCATTGAATGTGCAGTGCTGACCTCAGGCTGCATGTGTGGAAGTGCTCCAACAGTTTTATATGCTTTCTGTACAAGGTCCAGGTTTCACAGCCGTACAGTAGACTGATCAGGACTACAGCCTTGTACACTTTCAGTTTAGTGGACTGTCGGATATTGTGCTGATTCAACACTTGCGCTCCCAGATGTCCTAGTGCCCGGCTGGCCTGGCAGATTCTGGCATAGATTTCTTTGTCAAGCGAGCCATCACTGGCTACCACACTGCCAAGGTACTTGAACTCCTCTACTGTTCTTAACTCTGTTCCTTCAATAAAGATTGAAGCAGGGAGAACAGCAGATCTTGGAGCAGGTTGAAACAGTACCTCAGTCTTTCCTAGGCTGATGGTCAAACCAAAGAGGCAAATATTAAATATCTATCCATCTGCTGTTGGAAAGCCATTATGGCCATGAGATGTACTTTGGACGAGCAAAGGGAAAGATTAACCGTTTTGAGCTCTAGTATATAGGCTAGGATCAAAAGGAGGGAGGAAGACGTCAGAACAACTTGCTTGGAATCGCAAATTTGGAACATTTTCCAGTTTTACAAGTAAGAGCAAAGAGTTGGCAACTTCCTACTGAGCAGCAGAACTTCCTTCACCTCCTTAAAGTAGCTCTTGGTGGGCTGGAAAAATTAAGACGCTAAGCCTGGAGCCAAAGGATCTGTAAATTGGGGTGATGGATCTGTCCCTCATTTTGGGAGACTAGATGAGGAATGGGCTGAAGAGCAAGTGGAGAACACACGGCCAGCTGTGTCAGGTATGGGTACCAGACTTCTCTTGATTATTTGGGAGCAATAAGTATATAATAATGATTGCTTTTTCCCTTCACCTGTATTAGGACCTTCAATATTGGAGGGAACAAAAAGCTCCCATATGCCTTCTCTACGCCACTAAACAAAGAAAACTCCATGCACTAAACTATTTCCCCCCAAGCTGGCTCTGGAACAGCAGCAGAGACATTGCTTGTTCGGGTATGTGGCAAAGAGATCTATTAATCGGGTTCCCCATGACTGAATATCATGAAGCACTGTGTGGGTTCATTTCCCATTCATAGTTGCAAGAGAAATTACAGATGAAACTGACTGCTGTTGTATTTTGTACTCCTGGCAGCCAAGCAGCTGATATGAATAAATTGTGGTAGGTACAACAATTCCGGAGTTTTAGTGCTTCTGTGTAAAGGGAGAGTAACCTGGCAATTTCTGTAAAGCATGTACACACGCTGTCTGTCATGGTTTTCATGGGGAGTATCCAGGGAGATGTTCACAAGCCTTTCTGATGGGCTCTTAATTGCAAAGGGCTGATATAGAATACAGCTTCCCTGGGGGACTATTTGCCCTGACCACTGCAGATGTTTAAGTTGGCTCCCCAGCTGCTCAGAGAAGCATCTGCCATTAGAATAAGTGCAGGTGGTGGCTGCCACGAATGGCATCTCCAGCTCATATACACTCATCCCTTGCTATAAGAGCACAATTGGTTCCCAAATTTCTGCTTGTAGGCAAAAACTCAGAGTGACACTAAATTCCTATTAAAATACATGTAAAAGTCTCCAATTCGTTCCAAGTGCTTGTAACTTAACATAAACCCGTTGAGTTTAGGTACTTTTCTGATGTATTTGGATAGCTTGGCACAAGAAACAGGATGTAGTATATGTATGTAGGGTAGGGATTTCCAACCTATGGGTCAGGACCCAAACATGGGTCCCATTAGATTTGTTAAAGGTCGCCAGCTGGGCAGCTTCCAGCTGCATGTGGCTGTTAAAGAAGCCATTTGCAGTTTCTTAATACGGCTACCTCAGGCAGATATCTATCAAAAGCGATAACTGCTGGAGATGGCAGCTGTCTCTATCACTAGAGATAGCAATTACCTTATGCCTAGGTGCTGAAACCTTTACACTTGAGTTAATTGCTAGGAGCAGGAGGGCTGGGGGGAGAGGGGCACCCAGCCTCACAGCCCCAGTGAAGAGGCTGCGGGAAGAAGAGGAGTGTCTAAAGCTGGGGTTGTTGAGGGATGCAGGGGAGGGGAAGCATCTAAGACTGGGGGAAGTTTGGGGCTGCAGGGAGAGTCTAAAGCTAGGGGTGGTTTGGGCCTGCTGGAGGGGTCTAAGGCTGGAGGAGGTTTGGGGCTGCTGGGTGGGCTTTAAGGCAGTTTGGGACTGTGGGAGGCAGTTAAAACCTGGCTGAGGGTACGGTCTGTGGGGTGGACGGGGGTGTCTAATACAGTAAACCCTGGAGTTACCCAGGGGTTGTTCGTGCAACCCCTGCATAACTCAAATTCTCCTGTATGGTGAAGGGAGCTAGAAACCACCAGGGCCAGTCAGTTTCCCGGCTCCCAGGGTGGCAGGAGCTTGGAACCAGGGACAGGCTGGTTCCAGTCTCCCCATGGCTTGCGGGGCAGGAAACTGATCAGCTCATGGGTGGACAGTTTCACATTCCCACCATTGCAGGGGAGCAAACCAGGCTAAGAGCCTTCTCCATCTCTTCCTCCAGCTGAAGGGCTGTCAGACAGCGGCATGTCTGAGGGAAGCTGGGGAGAAGGCTCCAGGTGCGGGTCTCCCTGCCCCAAACCAGAGACCCCACGGCTGGAGCTGAGCCTGCAGCAGGGCTGCGGATTTCCCCACCCCAGCCACAGACCCCACTCATTGAAGCGGGGAAAGTTCACTCATAGTGAATAAAGGTAGCTATATATGTTCCTCGTTTTAGCGAGTACTCATAAGTACTCATTAACGAGGGATGAGTGTACTGGATGTATCTTTCCACTATTCCAGGGAGTGATTAACCCTGAAGGGTAACAGCAATAGCATGTTTACCCTGTCCTTGTTTGGAGTATTGAGATGAGCCACGTCTGTACATACCGCATATAAAATTGACTGTTAGACGTCACGGGGGGCCTGAGCAAACGAAGGCAATTTCTCGCTGATATTGGCGGGCTACCTGGGCTCTCTCTAAGAGGAGAATCAGGATGTTGAATCTGGGTAGTGTGAGGAATATTATTCCTTAAACTGCATCAAGTTCGACCCCTACGTACTTCAAATGCTTTACTGGAGTCAAGACCAAATTGAGTTTTAGATCTAGTTGTGCAAAGAAGTGCACAGTCCTTTAGGCGGCTTGTGGGCATCTGGGGGGGCGGGGAGAAGAGAAAACTGAGCCTGCAGAGGACAGTCATCCAGATATGGGTTGATTACAAAATCTAATGTTTGTATACTGAGAGGACCTTGTAAAATATGTTGGGTGCCAATTAAAAGCTGAATGGAAGATCTCTGTACTGGCAGTGGTCCTACCCAAAAGTAAATCAAAGGAACCTTCTGTGGGATGGTAGGATTGGAATGTAGAAATAGGAACAATTTAGGTCAAGGCCAGAGAACCAACCTGTACTCTACAGAGGAAATAACTGCTGCTTGCGTGATCATCTTGAATCTTTGTACCCTCACATATTTGTCTACTACTCTCAGATCCAGTGTTCTTTTCTGTGCTGGTACGTGCCAGTATTAAGTACCAGCACCATGGCAGCCCCAGCCACAGGATTCCTGACAGACCCATGGCAGGGGAGCCAGGTGGGGCATGGAGCTCCACCAGCAGCCCCAACTGCCACAAGTATCTGCTTTTTTAAAAGAAAAAAAAAGCACAGCTCAGATCAAATAGGGATCTCTAACTTTTTTTCTCTTGGGGATTAGGAAATACATTTCTAATAAAAGCCTTTGCCTCAGAGCTTAAATAAAGACTGGTTTCTTGGCCTCTGCAGCCGTATCATCTGTGATTTGCTGACCTACAAGTCTCTTGGGAGAAAAGTTGCTGAAGAGTGATTGGGAGAGATTGCGTGTAGAACAGAGAGACAGGACAACTGAGTAACCCCTGAAAATGATCTTCAAGACCCATTTGTTGGGAGTGATGATTTCCCAAACCCGGAGGAAGAAAGCTAGGCAACATCCAAAAGGATATGGAAGGTCTGCATGTTGCAAGCCTCTCTTGCTCAGGGCCTCGACCAAGGCATAAAAACTGGTGAATTAAGGTTGACTAATAATGGAAGGCTGACTGCTTCTACATCCTAGGTCTTACATTGTGGTTCACAGTCTCCCTATGATGCGAGAAGAGGGATGCCAATAAGTGAAAACTAAATTCACTTTTCTGTCACAGGGTGTACATTCCTAAAGAATGCAGTGTGGCTCTGGAATCCTTTGAAGTGTGAGGTGATGTGTCAGTCTCATGAATGAGCAAGTCTGGAGCCCTCAAAAGGGAGGTTTTCAATCATTGTCTGTACTTCCTTAAGCAGCTGCGAGAAGACTAACCATGAAGTCCACCTCACTAATACTGCCACTGAAACTGAGCAGGTTGCTGTATGCATGATGGCCAGTTTGGCCTGTACCTCTGTTCTCACTACAAACTGGTCCTCATGGATGACTGCTTGAAATAGTTCTTGTGCTTCTGACAAGTGATCAATAAAGATGTTGAGTTTTCTAAACTTAAGGTAGTTTAGTTTACCACAAGACTGGATAGCTTAACATCCTGAATAGCAGAGCTACTGGATAGTACGAGCTCCTTTTAAATAAGTCCAACCTTTTCCCATCTCTATAATAAGGATTTGATTTAGCGTAGTGGTGCTCTACTTGCAAATTAATGGCAACCCCAAAAATAGAGTTAGACTGTGGGTGCGTAAAAAGGAAGTCTGCCTCTTCGGGCAACATGAACTACTTCTTTGCCCTTTCACATATCTGAACAATAGATGCTAGTAGCTGCCAGATGACCTTAAAATCTAAAAGCTCCTCATCAACAGAAGACAATTCTTGAAGAGGTGGTGGTTTTGTAACACATCCAGCAATGTGTGGTGGGTGTCTTCCACCTCTTTGAAAATTTGCAGTGTGTCAGCAATCCTCTTTAGTTGAGACCCTTAAAAGGCTTAAAATCATCATCATCGTTTGATGGTGGAGGGGACGCCACTTTCTCATCAGTGAAAACAAGATAAGAACCAACAATAGTCTCCTTATCAAGGGTAGCCTCCTGTTCCTCAGAAGTCTCCTAGAGGGGCTGTAGGAGATCTCCTAGTATACTTTCTTTAGTAGACAATGGACCAACAAGTATGCTTCCTGGAGACTGCCCACAAATCCCAGTACAGCCACCAGGGAGAAAAAAAAAAAAAAAGACATGGATAGCAACACGCAGAGGTGGCCATATCTGGGTGACTGGGGATCAGAGGATGGGCATAATTTGGGAAGCTCTCGATAATTGTAACTATGGGGCATGGTGAGAGGCAAGAAAATCTATCATGGTCACAGTCTTACGCCTCACTGGAATAGAACAGGGCTTATGGGGAAGCTGAAGGCAAATGCAACAGTAGCGCCTCTGGCGCTTCTGGGTATCAGGACATGTTTTGTACTTACACCAAGCAACAGGATCTCATGTCTGATTGTAAGGCTTAATTCAAGACAATCAGTGTCACTGATTTATTTGTATCAATTTTGCAAAGATGGTATGTTCTCTGCTTTTACCTTTAGAAGGTGGTGCCATTGATTCAGAGTGTCTCCTTCCATTCTCTGCAAGGGGAGTTGGCTCTCCCTCTCTAGGTTGAAAGCTCTGGAGATGATCTTCTCCACAAAAAGGGGATTTGGGACTAGGATTATATGCCAAACAAAGAACACCCACCACAAAAAGGAGTTTCAAGTTTAACTGAGTTTTTTCAAGATTTATCATTCAATTGCTGACAGACGGTGCACTTCTGCAGGATAGGAGGCAGAAAAAGTGATCATCTGTAACAGGAGAAGCCCAATTTACACCTGGGTCAACAGGGCATGTGTCTTGCAAACACAGATCCCAAACACAGGGAGAGGGGAGGGATTAAAAATTAAAATAGGAAGCTCAACATGCTACAAAAACAAATGGAAACTACAATTAAAAACCATTAACTATAATGAACCATAAGGTAAGAAAACTGTACTACTAATTCCTTCTGTCTCAGGTCAAGGTCATCTGAGAAGGAACTGAGGGCAATTCATCAACAGTGGTTGAAAGCCTCAAGGAAGAGCACAAAAGAGGTAGAGCACATGTGTAAGCTAACCAGACACTGCTACCTGAAAGCTCTTCTCAAAGGCATGGGGTCACAGATATACCTACAATGCAGCACCCATAAGGACAATACTCAAAGAAGAATCTTAGTCCTGATCAACAGAAGGAGATGTGAGTTTGACAACTCTTGTTTAGCTGTCAGTTTTGGGGAAAAAACCTGAAGTTTCCTGAGTATCTATCCAAAACCTATGGCTGAGACCAATTTAATTCATAAGACTTCTTTTTAAATATGTTCAGAAGAACGTTATTTAAGAGTTTCATTTAATCAAAGGGTGCCTAAATGAATTTGCCTTTCAATGAGTAAGCTGGAAAAGTAAGAGCTGAAAAACTCCTAAAGGAAGAAAACCCATGGAGAAAACCTGCACACAGATAAAATGTTGCAGGAACACCACCACCATAGTGCAATAGCCACACTTCTAGAATATGTATCGACAATCTTCACTGGAAAGACTTACCAGTCTTTAACACTAGGAAAGAATGAAAAAGATAACCAGTTTCAAGACTGATGAAGCGTATCTTCACTGTAGGACAGACTCAACATTTTCATCTACTGGTGAATGGAAAAAAAACAGTCAAGAAAATTATCTTCGGGCCTCCTTGATTTGAGCTTTGTTTTCTGAGACTCAAGAACATCAATCATTTCATACAAAGAATATTGGTGTTGCATGTTACAAAGAAGTCCTGGAACAATCAATAAGTTAATATTCTCCTTCAAAACAATATCGAGTTTATCCATAATCAACTAAGAATTCTGCAAAAGCATAACCATGAATTTGTTTGAAGAATTCCACCCACCAAGTTCACAGGAAAAAGGGCTCTTCCAAACAGTATTTTACCCCCTAAATAATTAACTTCAGGCACTCACACTGCAACACAGCACTTCAATGCTTGAGATTCCCTCAGACAGACAACTGGATCACACACACCTCTCTGTGGTTGTGCAAGCCAGTCTATAGAAGCCACAACAACAGAACATATCCGTTGGGGCATCCAAGACAATCATTAAGAATTAGCATTCCTTGCATAAAGCCCACAGAATATTTCAATCCACACTCTCTGGTATATTACATTTAACTTAGAACAGTGCATTTGATACAGGAAACAGAAAAAGGATTCTCAAGACAGCCAACAGATTCCCATCTTAAAGTAGTTTTGGAGTGGAGTGAGCTAGCACTCATCCTCTACCTACAAAAAACGTATCTAGCCAGAATTAGACAATTTCCCCGTCACTGCATCCTTAAAAAAAAAAAATCCCCACACAATGGTGGCTTCATCTTGAGAATGTCAGGTGTAAACCTCACCAAAAATACTCCATTTTCTCTTGTTCCCTGACAAGCTGAGGCTTTGCACTGAAGCTGTTTTCATCATGGGTGCCACTGCTTATTCATTTAAGAGAGACAACGAATTTACCTGCAAGACAACTGCAGTCTTTTAGAGCAGCAGTTCTCTAGCAATTATACATTGTGGTTGATAGCAATTTTTGGAGAGCCTATAGATAATATTTTCTTCAATTTTAATCCCTGCACATAATTAATTGTTTGAGACAACATTTTAAAAGAACAAAAAATAAATGTACTTTTACGCATGCTCCCCCGCCTGGGTTCCTTCTCTTAATTCCCATTAATTTGTTCAGTCTCATGCCCACTCTATTCCATATTCATTGGACAGCCAACATTTAGATTTTCTCACCTTTCACTTTCCTTCCCCCATTCTTCTATTTCATCTCATGCACCCTTTTCCTTTACTTTCTTTTCATTGACTGAGAAAAGTTACATGTACAGAGAAACTAGGAGAACAATGAAACATCAGATGAGGTAAAGCAAAAAGAAAGATAATGGCTTATGAAATGAATGAGGTGGGGAAAAAATTTAAGTGAATGAAGCAGACTGAATGAGGGGGAAAAAAAAGAATACAAAACGGGTAGGGAGAACTGAAGTTACAGGTTTTAAAATTCAGCTCTGATTGTCATTTCTTCTGCACACAAACTGAAGAGGAACAGAGATAAGGAAAGAGGTAAGCAGAGTTGTTTTCCCTCCCTATCCCAAGATGCATGCAGCAAAATTGCTACCACTGGGATTCGGAGAGGAGGTGAAGAAACTGAAGTCTCTTCTTCTAAGTGAGGAGCAGCAGTGGCCACAGGAAAGGCACCTCCTCCCCTTCTTGGGAAAAGGCAGCAGCAAAAAAAAAAAAAAAAAAAAAAAAAAAAAGGCTGTTTCGGACAGATGCAATAGCAGCTGCAGAAAGCTGACAGGGAGCTCTAACACTACTGCTTCACACTGAGAAGCAGATGCCTCCTTAATTAGCAATCTTTCATGTGCGGCAGGCACTACTGTGTTGTGCCTACCAGTAGTATGGCTAACTAAGCAGAAGCAGGGTTAGAGATTAAAAATCTCCTTAGGCTGTAAACTCCTTAGAACACGGACCAGGCTTCTTGAACATCTGCACACAATTTGCACTACCATAATCAATATATGGCCATATATTGTTCCTGTTTCCAGCTACATCTCTCACGAGCCAAATTCTTCAATGGAAAACTGTAATGAGCCACCGTGGCCTCCCTCCCAAGTGGAGAACAACTACTCTCCTCTGAGCAGGCAGAGCCAAGCCTACCCCACCTGCTTCGTCAGAAGTACGAAGGAGTGACAAAAAGTATAAAAGGAGGGCCCTGAAGCTCAGCTGAGGAGGCGCCACAAAAGGAGACAGACCTCTCCTTTCTCTGCCATCCTCTGCAGACAAGCCCATGCTGCACAACAACCTGCCTCTGGAGGATACAACCATCCACAGTACACCCTCAGGAGACAGAGGACCTTTGGAATACAGAACCTCCTAGACTGACAAAGTAGCCCACGGAAACCAGTCTTCAGTCCAGTTTTATTGTTGGAGCAGGGGTCAATGTGTTGCATCTGGAATCCCTTGTGTAGCAGTGGCGAAACACTCTGCCAGTCTTCAGGCATGGGCCAGAACCTGGTGGAATTGCAGGGGCTGAGGGTTCTGATATCCCCTCTGCTGCCAATCCCACCTCCTAAACTTGGCTTGTGGCTTGGCCCCCTCCCCTTCTTACCCTGCTCCCAGGTCAAGAGATGGTGAACTCTTGTGTGTGCTAGCTGTCTTAGCCAGGAGGCAGAAGCTAAAGCCTATGCCCTACTCTGTCCCTTGAAGAGCCAGAGCTTTAGACTGTTAATTACTGCAGCCCCAGCCAGGAGGCTACAGTTAAAGACTGCTCTCTCCTCTGCTCTGAGCAAGGGGGTTAGATCACCAAACAGTTGCTGGTTGTTTGCCTCTGCTAGGGGGCTGTACACCTATAGACATCTTACAACTCGACAC
Organism: Carettochelys insculpta; assembly: GCF_033958435.1. NCBI lineage: Eukaryota > Metazoa > Chordata > Testudines > Carettochelyidae > Carettochelys > Carettochelys insculpta. The sequence goes on along the minus strand of NC_134137.1, from coordinate 283,231,845 downwards.
TGCCAGACCAACGGACAAGCTCAAATTCAGTCGTCTGACATGAGATGGCAGAGTGGTCTCCCTTGCAACATGAGAGCAACAGACAACTCTGAAAACAAATCTACAGACCTAGCTGAAAATGAGGACCATCATAGCTACTTCCTGCCAACAGTCACTATTTAGTCACAGAAAATGCAGTCAGCCTGCCAGCCAACAAGGAAGTATAGACAGGGAAAGGAGTTGTCTATACTCACATTTCCCACCATTTCGCTATCACCAAAAGCACCCCCATCAATAATAGATGCCCAAGTGCACGTGCATATCAGTGAATTTTCACAGCCAATTACTCTCAGGTAAAAAAAAATGGTTTTTACCAAAAGCCCAAGAACTGAAAGCCAGGCCACTGTTCAAGACCCACCATGCCAGCAGGGGCTGAAGGCAAAAGTAGTCATGGAAGTCCATTTAAAAGACAGGGAATCCAGGACCTCTGACAAAACTATTCATGAGAGATGAATTATACAAGGTAAAATGTATTCTGTAAATATCCTGAATGACAACTTTTATATTTGAAGAAAACAGGTAACTAAGTTTGAGAACTCCAAGGGGTAGCCATGTTTGTCTGTAGCTTCACAAATGGCAAGCAGTCCTGTAGCACCTTAAAGGCTAACAAATTTATTTATTAGCTAATGAGCTTTCATGGGTAAGACTCACTTTTAAGTCAGAGAAGTTTATCAGATACCTGTTATCCTGAAAGTCCAAGACAGACGAGTAGACCCAACCAGCAAGCATAAATGGCAAAACTCTGATGAGACATTTAGCTGTAACTCTATCCTGCACTGCTAACCTTTGATACTACTCTTGCTCTTATTAGCTTCTGCTCATAGATGCTTATTAAATGTTGACACTGTCTCACTAGTAACTATTGGAAGAGGTCCTGTCCTATCCACCTTAAGAGCCTGCTGGCTGCAGCAAAACCCAGGGTCTCCACAGCTCCAATGCTCCCCCATGAACACCTGCAGAGTATTAGCCAGATTTATAATCCTACTCTACCCAGGAAAAAAGTAGTGACGTGTCCAACTAAGACTGAATTTTAATATACTAAATGGATCAGTGTACATTCATTAAAGCACCCTTCATTTGAGAGTGCTTCGAACATCAATTCATACACCACTGAAATACCCATATTAAGGATGGAAAAGAGCAGCTATTTAAGAGCACAACAATACTCTGGTCAAAATATCATCCCTATAATGTAGTTTAAGGATGCCAACTAAAACATTTCTATTACATCCCTTAACTGCACAAACTTCAGAAGCCCCATACCTACTACAATAATTCATTTACTCCTCCCTTCTGTTAGTTTTGGACACAAAAATTAATAGGATATCAAGGAATTTTAATATTAAGTTACCTGCAGGATTCTAATAAAGATGCTTGGGTATAATTTTATTTCAGATGCATTTAAGGTACAAGAAAAAAAAACATGTTTTTTCTACAAAATTAATCATCTTACTTTGTTCAGTTACAAGTGAATTCGACCTTTTAAAAAATGTGTTTGTATGGTAGGGACTTAAGTTACCATCCCTTAATACAACCTAATTCTAGATTTTTACCAAGTGACCAGAACAAGTCTGTCCCATGTTTAACAGCCTAGCTTCTAAGCTTCGTACACTCCCAAAATTAATCTGTTTAATCAGCTGTTTTGAAAACTGATCAACAACAAATTAAAAAAAATTCAAACTGATGTAAAACCTGGAGGTATAAATGAAGTGTTCTGATCAGTGTCAATAAGGCAGCAGGACTGACTAGTATTCCATTTCATTTTCCTGCTAGAAGAAAAGAGACTTCTTTCAAAAACAGAAATTTAAAATGTTTTACTGTGAATGGTTGGCATCACTAGGTCTTCAGATTTGTGGCGTTCAGGACAGTAGAGTGTAAACACCAAAGAAATACACAAATCATCACTTGTTTATGAAGTACATTCCCAATTCAAATAAGAACATGAGTATACCAAGCAACAGGACAGTAACCAAAAGGTACTAACAGCAAACTGCTGAACAGCCAGAGTGAGGAGTGGGAGAAGAGTTTTTGTTGAAAATTAACTGGCTCAGGGCTGGTACTCGACTCGTAAAGACAAGTAGACTTCAAATAACTATCAAACTCATTAACCCTGCTTTATTCAGGAGGGTAGACTAAACTTTTGGTCATGTAGATAAAGTTCAGGTAGCTATCAAGAAAGATAATCCTCTAAATTTAAAGCAATTCTGTTCCAAGCATGCAACCCTATCTCCAAACAAGCATCTCAATAAGCTTGTTAACAAAATGCAATAAAGTTCACCTTAGAAAAATCTTAAAATGGATGCATTTGTCCTCAAAGTTGTGCCAAGCTTCATCCACAGGATTCCAAAGCTCGCACTCTGTACAGTAAGCTCTCAGAGTATGCGACCCCAGAGTACATGACCCCGCTCTTACATGGCTGACCCCAGTTCCCACAGTAAACCCTGAAAATGCACAATTTCTAGTTGCACTTAACTTGCTCCGCCCTAACCCCAGCTCAACCCCCCTGCCTCTGCACAGCCCCAGCTCAGCCCCCGCCCACCTCCGCTCACCACCCATGCATAGCTCCTGCTCACCCCCCCACCCCAACCTCTAGCTCACCACCCCTCATGTGCAACTGCATCTCAACCTGCCCCAGTTCAATGCCCCTGCTGGCTCACCATCCACACGCAGCTCTGGCTCACCCTCCCCCTGCATCCCTGCGCCCAGCTCCTCCCACTCCCTACCCCAAATGTGTGGCTCGGCTCAACTTCTCCCCCCCTCCGGTGCAGCTCTGGTTCAACCTCCCCTCCCCCTGGTTCAAACACCTCATGCACAGCCCCAGTTCCATCCTCCTGCCCCAGTTTAACCCACCCCACCTGCAAGTCCAGTTCGAACCCCCTGTGGCCCAGCTCGCCACCCCCACCCACAGCTCTTGCTCAAGTCCACCCCTTGGCACCCTGCAGCCCTAACCCACCCCAGGTTTCACCCCCCCTGCCTGCCCTCCACAGCCTCCACCCACCGACAGGCTTAACCCTGCCCAACTAGCCCCCGCTGAGGGACTTACATTTCTGCTGCTTCCCAGATGCACAACATGTGTTCTGCCAGGAAAAAAGCTGGACCTCCACTTACTCTAAATTTGGGTTACGCAAGGGTGCATGGAACAGAACCCTCATGTAACTCAGGTGTCTACTGTATTCAATATCATGGAACCAAGGTAAAAAAATTCCCTGTTGATAATGAAACTAGCGTATGTATTTAGAAAAAAGTTTGAAAAAGATGTGGGACACTACCTTGCAAAATGCATATGAGGCTTTTACAAAGTGGTTTTTTGATTTTCTGATCTGGTAAGTCAGGTGCATAAGTACAGGATTAAGTGGCAGGACTCATGTAGTATGAATGAATCAAGTTTTACCCATTTCCTTTATTTTTTAAAATCCTTCACACAGCAATCCACCAAAATCCAAATTTTAACATAATGTCCTTAAAATGCTTAAGTTTGAAACTATCTTTTAGGTATAAATAGAACAGATGGCCTTCAAAGTTCTGTTGCAAGAACAATGGGTGAAATCCCACCCCTACCTTACACTCAAAAGGGAACAAAAACTAGCAGCAGGCTCATTAAAGCAAGGCTCAACCTGTGCTAGCTCCCTTCCCACTTCAAGTTCAGATGACTCCATTTAGACGACGCGGATCCACTACATCACCAGTTAACTATCAATGAGGAATGTTTCACTAACTCCACAGAACAACAAAACACCTTCAAAGCAGAAATGCAACCACTTCTATTACCCAAACTGAAGAACCACAACATTAGTAAATCCAGGCTCCTAGGTTAGAAAAAACTCTACCAGTTTAATTTACCAAAATATTTTAAACTAATAGTTAAATGTAGTGTCACTTTCCATCTTTTAAAAAAGAAGATGTGAAGATGGGAAAGATGAGGGCAGATAAGTGGAAATACACAATAATCAGAGATATTACTGTTATTAGCTACTACTAACTCCACAGCAAGTAGTGAAACATCGGCTCCCTGCCAACAACTAAACCAAATGAAGACATTCTGGAATTTCAGCCTCCATTTCAGACTGTTCCTTCTCATCAGGCAGTTCAGCTACTTTATAAGCAGCATAAATAATAATAAAAAAGCCAAGCATACATGACTTTTGTTTGGGCTGTTATAATTATGGTTTCTCTCATCACTTAAAACCCTATATAAATATATTCTATCAACTTGGACAGCAAAATTAAAAGCTCTCCACAGACTGATCTAATGTATTTGACCTGAAATCTCAAAAAGCAAGCAACTGGATCAAATTTGAAATGCTTTCCTTATTTGAATCCACAAAGCACTACACAGGGCTTAGGTAACAACAGCTAATATACACTGTCCCCAATCAATCAATTCAAAAGACTGATGTTATGAAATATGATTGTTTATTGATAAATAGTAATTAGTAAATTGTAGTTCAAGATGGATTTTAATCTTGAAATTAGCCAATACAAATCTTCAACTTGAAATAAGGTTTCACATTGGACTAAAGAGAATAATGCATCAAGATTCCTTCCTGAACATAGTTGTTTTGATATGCTTTTAATTCTAGACACAGAAATTTCAATTACTGAACAATTATATTTTTTTCACAGTCCAATTTCAACTATATATTCCACCTTACCCTTCTGTAATACAGTCCAATTGATTTTAGTCTACCAAATTAATATCTATTTAGAATTATTACAACCCAATCAAAAGGACAGCTCAGTTTTAGATGTGCTTCCACCTACTAGGTGTCATATTTACTATCACATCAAGCTCACAGGGTTGGTTTTAATTTTAATATTTTATTTCTTAGGATATTCATCAGGTAATTTCATGCCATTTTTAATACTAGTTAGAATTAGTCTACAACATGGACTAGATCTTAAATTGTTGCTTTTTTTTTTTTTTAAATAAAATTGTAAGGCTGTATTCATAGAATAAAGTAGCTGGAGAAAAAATATCCCAACCCCATGAGTTTCCAAAATTCTCATTCCGATTACAACGTCTAAGTAAAGCTCTGTAATATTTTTAAAATAAATTTCCCTTCTTGACCAAGACATGTTACAATTCACTCTGGGTGAAAACTGCATAAGAGTTTGTTCTCACTTCTGATTTTAAGAGTTGAACCCAAAAGCGTGGAAAACTATTCCAAGTCAGAATATTTGAGAGAAGGGGAATGTCTAAATGCAGTTTCAATTCCATGCCACTTCAAATTTCAGAATTACCCCAATACATCTCCACCTCCTCCTCATACTTTTCCCCCATTATTAACAACCCATTTCCTTATCCACCATCCATAAATGTTACTCCCCACTTCCCAGTTTACTCCCTTACCTTGAAAGAAGTCTTCCAAATTTTATACCAGATTGGACAGGTCTAATACTTTCCTAGTAAGAATTCAAATATGGCTCCATAGAAATTTAAGTCAATAGGTTTAATAAAAAGGTCTCAAACCCACTTGCTACACCCCAGAACATATTTATGGATGGAAATAAAATCTACAATCTCAGAAAAAAAAAACCACATAGGAAATTTAGAGTGACAGTGGTGGCAAGGTAAAAAATTAAACAGGTTTTTAAAAACTAACTGATGCCTTCACTGAGAGCCTTGGTATGGGTCTCTAACAGATGTGCCTTTTCACAAAAAGCTGTAATTTCACCTCATATAACTCCTCTGAATGCCTCAAATTCCAAAAATTCTTTTTACCAAATTACCTAGAAGGCTAAAATAAAGTATATTCAAAGTCCCTGTTATAAGCAAACAGTCAAATATAAATCTTCTACCCAAACTCTTGTAAAAAGATGCTAAAGTTATTACATGGAATAAGTAAAATAGCCAAAAATTTTTTTACCTTGTTCATTGCTCCAGGTTGCGGCCCTCTCAGTCCTGTCTGTCCTCCCATCTGGGGAGAACCTTGCTGCAGAGTCTCAGCCAACAAGTTACCAGCATTACCTATTCCTGGATTTGGATACGGCATGTTGGGTCTCCCTCTTCCTGCTCCAATTGAACCGTTCATGACTTGTCCTTGCATCATCCCTTGTCCACTGCTTGCAGCCAGCATCCCAGGATTCATGCCAGCACTCATCCCTGTGTTCATTCCCATGCCAGGCTGATTAACTGGACTATTTACCGTAGGCATCATTCCTGGAGTTGACTGGGCTGAAGGACCTTGATTTGGGCCACTTGTACCCATCCCCATATTGGGAGATGTCAACCCTGCCTGTGCCATGGGGCTTTTGACCATGCTGTTTAAAATTCCCATTCCAGGACTGTTCTGTTGCGTTTGATTTGCTATACCTTGGCCTGGGCCACCAACACCCATATTGAGGTTTGGAGAACTACCAGCCCGCAGCAGTTCAGACAGCTGCTTATGTTTTGATGCAGCATCTTGTGCCATGCCAAGACTGTTCTGCAGCTGATTAATATCACCACCGTTGGTAAGTCCCAATTCTGTGGAGCTGATTAGTTCATCTGGCAAATCATGTTCCAGATCAAAGAGGGATCCAAAATCTAGGAAAGAAAAAAAAAAGTTTAAAAATTGAGATCTACTGAAATCTGAAGAGACAACCTTTGGGTTTTTTAAAAATTTGATTTATTTCAAATGAGAAGTACATCTTTGCACACCTTGTTTTCACAATATTAGAGTAACAAATAGTATTTGAAATTGACCAGCTTGCCTTGATGCAGACCATCTGCAAACTTCAAAAGACTTTTAATGAGATTACACCTGGCTTCTTTCTGATGCATGAAAAATGCCTCATTTCGAACCCCACCCTCACATAAACCAATTTTGCTGTAAGGTCTATTGGCTGTCTGAGAGCACGTTGTAATCGCTCACAGCTTAAGTGTGAAAGTTCTAGATTTTTTTTAGAAAATATCCTTTTCCAAAGGGGTGGACACTGAAGTTAAATAAATTTAACTAGTCAAAAAATGAAGTTTTGAATAATTAAGAATACATTCCGCTCAATTTCTCAGCTTTCACTAAAGTCTTTTTTTGGAGCGACAACCTGGATTTCTAGAGTAAATGCAACACAGAAAACTTGCTTTATAAGTCATGGAGCAGCAAAAAGAAGCAGATGTGCTGTCCCCCCCACTCCCACCCCTTTTGCTGGCCCCCTTGATATATAATCCCAATTTTGAAAGCCAAACCGAAGTTACAAAATTCAATGGATCTTCATAGGGTAACGCCCATTATGATCCTATCTGGTTGCAAGGGCAGAATTATAAGCAATATAAACCATTCCCTCATCATATAGGCAGAATAAGAGAGAGTGAAAGACAGGAGGATCAGGAACCTAAGTCACCCAAACTGCTATGCAGCATCACTACTAAGGTAACAAACTGGCATAGTTTCAGGATATGTCTACACTATGCAGTCACAAGGCTGTGTTGACACTCACGTTGCTGAAAATTAGCATGTATGATTGCAGTTTGCAGGCACTTTGGCCAACAAAATACTTCCACCCATATGAGCAGCTTTTGTTTTGTCAAAAGGATAGCTCTCCTGCAAACAAAGCAGCATTCACATTTGCACGTGCCACAGAAAAATTGTTATTTTTCAAGTGAAAAGGGTGTTAAGCCCCCATGAACGACAAAACTTTGGTTGATCAAATGCAAGTGTAGACTACCTCAGTTTGCATGTGGAGATGCTTGGAATGCGACAGGCAAGATACATTACAACAATCCCAAGTGTTCCTATCTAGGAAGATCACAAACACTTGAGATATGCCATAGGTACCATGCATCTCTTAATCCACACTATGAAGTTAGTGATGTACATATTCATTTTTTCAGTATTAAATATAAACAAAAATGATTTAAACAAAAGATCACCCACTATATTACAAATTCATACTGTTTATTACTAATGAACATGTTGCTTAATATTTACAGTTAGATGCAATATTACATAGAATGATAAAGTTTAATTTTAACCATTTTTAATAAAGGCTTGATTTCACGAATGCTCTATTATAGCAGATATTTTACTTCACTTTCAAAGAGAAAGACGTTATTAGCTTTAGTGTTGCCAATACACTATTTTTGGACTATTGCACTATTAAGGGGAAAATGCCAACTCTACTAAGTTCAAGGAGTATTATGTAAATAGTCCTCCTCACTAAAACACTGCCTACACTACAAAATAAATTTGCATTTATTAAAATTGATTTTATAATGCCTTTTTTAAAATTCAATTTGAGTATCCTCACTACCCACAGGCTCCCAATAAGTTCAACATATTGCTTCCACAGTGAACTCAAATATCAACTGTTGCAGCAGTGCATTATGGGAACCTATCCCACAGTTCACCCAGCCCTGCATTCTAAGCCAGGGGCAGCAGTGCTGTCAGTTTCCCATGTCCCAGCTTGTGTGTGTGTGTGGGGGGGGGGGTGGGGGGGGGCGGGGGGGGGGGCAGGAAATTGACAGCGCAGCAGCCCTGGTCAGTTTCCCAGCTCCTACTAATAGCAGGAAGCTAGGAGCCAGGTGCAGCATGTAGCTTTGTGGGATACATAGGGGACACGTGTGGAGGCTAATAAATTTGAATGAAAGACATGGCGCATCCACACTAACCTTTATTTGACATTTTAAACTCAATTGATGCTATACTCGCCCGTTAACATTGACATTTTGTTATAGATATTAGAGCAGTCTAAATCGAGCTAATGATATTTACGGTGAAGACAGCAATGTTTTCATACCAAGCTAACTCCTCTATATTCAATTTTACCTCATAGTGTAGACAGAGCCTAAAAACTGAAAACAAATAGTATTAGAAATAAGCAGCAGATCAAGTTTGGAAAGCTGAATTACATTACATACATGTTCAATAGGGATCACAATGATACAGTGCTAGAGTATTTGCAGAGTTGAAAGCAAGCATTACTTCAGAAATTACAAGTAAGAACTACCAAAAAAAAAATTTCTGAAAGGTTTGCTGCTGGGGATTAGCAAGGGTAGATAGGGGTACAACTAAAATTGTGTCTTACTATTCTCTTTAAATTTTAATGCCCCTGTAACCACACTATCCAAATCACCACATATAAACTATAGGCCTTTTGGACAAAAATTGCTGCTTATATTTCCCATCCCTCCATCATTATTTAACTAATTTCTGCGACTGTTTGACACAGTGAAATGTAAACAGACCATCCATTAGCCTCTATTATTTGCAGGGAAACTTGTGCAAAGGACAAATCTCGCAGATTGTATCTCTAATCCGAACACTCTCATCCAGTAACATCTGTAATCTGGCATGGTTTTAGTTAGCCAGACAACCACTTATCATGGGTGTGGCCACTAAGTTTCTGGTGGTCCCAAAAAGTTTGTTTCCAGCCACCAGTCCTGGTCCTCAGCGTTCTGTGCTGTTATTTAGCTGTAATTTACTCCTAAATGTCTTCTGAGCGCCCAGTAAGCACTGAAAGTGTTGGTAATGTGCTAGACCACATGGAGCTCACACTGTCCAGCAAATTCTCTTATCTGGCACTGGACAGGTCCTGAGTGTGTCAGATCAGAGAGGTTCAACCTGTACTTCAGTGGATCTTTCCATATTACCTTCCTTCTGACAATACATGACCACCGGATCTCTGGACCTGCAACATCCCTGATCCTGCTGGACCATGGATGCTACCAAATCAAAGTGCCAAACATTTCAGAGGTTGAACCTGTATTATGATTTAACTGTTCTGTAGATGAAGTTGAGAAGAAAAAGGGTCCCTCAATTCTGTTAAGCATTGCCAGAAGACAGGCCTGAACTTGATAAGATTTCATATAATAAAAAATAAAAAAGTCTTCACTTCCTCATTAAGAACTCAAGAAACATTAATGAGTGGAAGGAAACAGTAAGAATCATAATGGAGAAACACGTTAAAGATAACACACGGGCAGGAGAAATGCAAAAGCAATAAAAGGGACATGTGGTACTCTGGAAAGACTAAAAACAATGTCAATTTTGAGACCAGAAGCCAGAAAACACTTAGGCTAAGTAGTGACAAGCTAAGATGATCAATGAGGAAGGGTCTGAAACAAAAGAAAAAAAGTGATTCACAAGTTACAGTCCATGACCCAGTAAAGATGTGAAAAGCCAGTCTTGGTAGTTGGCAGAATAAAACTTTGAAAGCTAAAGCAGTGAGATTTTGCAAGAGAACATGCTCCATAAATGGTGCATCTTATTAATATTATGGGACATCATTTCTGTGGAAAGGGACTTAAGGTATGCACCACTCCTGTAAATTAGTATGAAAGTCTTCTTTTTAGGATTCTACAGTCATATTTGCTTCTCTTGATGTAAGGGACAGATCAAGTCGCATTTCTCTGAAGATCTAACAATTTCATGTGAGTCTCCCTTCCAGGTCTCCAATTCTAAGAGTATTTCAACACTGAATACTAGCAATCACCACAGCTAGAACATTCCATCGGGCACTGATTATCACATCACTGAAGATCCAATAAATCAATCTCCAAACACACTCCCACTAACGTCCATACTCCAGCAAAACAGGAGAGCAACCCCCGCTGGCCACACCAAGTTGAATTTGTTTTAACTACCGTAGTGTCTTCTGCTATGCATTTAGCATGGCTGAGGATGACAAACTGTAAAGGTAAGTGTAGACAAGATGAAAGTGAACAAAAACAAATTCTAAGCCGTAAAGGTTTTGATTTCTAAAAAACTCTAGCAGCCAAAGATGGAAGCCAACTCCTATCCTTCATTGATAGTCATGCCAAATGAGTCTTAACAGGGAGCATGTTTCCACAAAAAAACCAAACAAAAAATGTTTCCTCAAAGACAAACAAGTAACAGGTACATGCAGAAAACACAAGAACAAAGTTATACTAAATTGAAAGAAGGTAACTGGGAGATACCCCTATGGCATTAAACATTAAGAGATACAGAATATAAATATGTTCTCTATCTAGATAAAGGTATCATTCTGGAGCCACAGATCTTATCACAGAAGAGGCAGGTGTCAGCTGTTGGAAGCATGCAGGGCAGTTTGACACACTTTTCTTCTACACCGCCTGTCCTGGTCTGCACTGCAGCAGGACCTCTCAAACTGCACCACTGCACATCATAAGCAAGGTACAGAATGAAGTTACTTCAATCCCCCAGTCTTTCAGACAACACATAGACCAACCCATCACCTTTTAAAGAAGGGGTGAGGAACCTACCAGCTGGAAGCTGTATCCAACCCGCAAGGCTTGGAGTGAGCTCCTCCTCCCTGCCTCTGCAGAGGGGCAAGCCAACCAATGTTCACTGATACCAATCAAAAACCATGCGCTGCTTAGGGTTCACCTTAAACTTCCTTAGATCTCAACTTGTTGAAAGTATTTGCAAACCATGGGCAGACAAAGCCGTCTGACCTCCAACATGATGGTAGTTATTCCCTGCTGGAGCTAAGTAAGGTATAGGCTAGCTGGTCTCAGGTCATGCAACGAATGTGAAGCTCTCTGACTTTCATAATGTGTAAGCCATCTCTTCAGGGGAGGCTTACTACCATACATTAACAAATAATTTAGTTACTGCATGGGTTTTATGGGCTTTCCAACCTGCAGCACATTATTCAGCTGGAGAATAGTTTTCCTCCTACCTGTTGTTTGGAGACTCACCTGGGCTGACACCCAGGTGCCCTCAAGTTATTCAAATTCAGACTTTACTAATCAAGATCCTGGAGATTAATCTGACCTTTAATGCACAAGGAACTCAGTGCCCTAGCACCTCAAAATTGTCCTGTTTAAGAGAAAAGCGTGTTTTCGACCTATTAAGGAGCCTGCTGAGAAAGGCACTATAAAAACAGAACATAAAAATGACCTTTATCTCAACAAGTTTACAATACAAGCAAAATATATCCTTTCTAAACTACAGAGCAGAGGCAAAACTACAAAAGGGCTAAGATACTACATTAGTACCTGTTTCGTGCTTTCTGAATATTTGCTTGACCCAGATTAGAAAACTAGAAGCAGTTCTTCTCACCTCCTTAAGACTAGTGTTCACTTGTTTGTGAAAGCATATTAACAGATTTTTGTACCAAGTTTCTGGGTTGTTAACTTCTAATCAGAGGACAGAAAAATCCTAGGTTTTTTGGAACCCTGTTCCAAAGTCCTCCAGACACCTGCGAAGGTTTTTGACCTCATAGCCTAAATGTGTTCTGAAGAATAGAAATCCGAGACCTCAAATAAATCAATCTTCAAAGAACAGACGCTTTAATTAATGAGTGATTTTGTGCACAGAAAATGTCTAAAGGATCTTGGCACAGAAGCTATGTAAGGTGACAGACCATTCAAAGTAAGCCTTGAGTCAGATCATATAGCAGACAAGATAGGGCCTGGAGACTGATCCAGACAACACCGCACCGGGAAGAGAGATGAATCAAAGTGGGACGTCAATGAGTGATCATCCTTTTGAACAAAACATCGACAGCCCCAATATGCATCAGCAAATCTGGCTATGGAATAGCTGTGTCTGAAATATAAAATAGATTAGCAAGCAGACAAGGCTTGGTAGCAGCATTCCTCTTAGCTTTGTCCAATAGAGACTTGTCATATCCCTGTCTTGCACTTGGCATACTTCAACTTCCAACCAGGCAAAACCTACAACCAACCACTCTATTTCATGTAGAATCCCCCATCCAGTCCTCCAGCCCTGCAAGCATTAAAAGGTACACTTCACAAGCTTTATCATCGACACTGACTGCTATATGCCACACAATGCACTCTGCTGTTTATGAAACGTAAGATATCTCTTCTGTGTCTTCAGGCAGAATCAATGATTGTGAAATGCAGAGGTCAAAGTACTCTCTGCAGAGAGACCTAAAAGAAAATACCAACTCACAGGACTCAACTAACCCCACAGTGTAACCAGTTATTCACATTTAAATTTAAGCACCAATACTCAGTATTCTAGAGTCTCATGACCTGAAGCATCCTACAAAAAGATAAACTGAGAAGACAATGAGTCAAGGATGCTCACAAGGCAAAAACTTAAGATAGCTTGCACAGCTCATTTCAAAATCCTGAAACAAAGATAACGTAAAAATGTTTCACCTCTTCCTTAGGTTTACCTAACAAAGTGCTACCAACAAACACTGAAAGTTGCAACATTAGGAAGTAATGGTTTTATGGGGAGACTAAATGACTCTTCCAAGGACAGAGAGGACACAAAAAGGAAAACTGAAGCAACAAGAAATTGGACTTTAGTGTGGAACCACTACTTTGGTTGAAGGAGCAAAGTGCCTGAGGAGAGCTCTTTCATCCACTGATCAAGTAAAGGAGTTGAGATTTCAAATGGCAGAAATCAGAAGTTCATGTAGTGTGTGACCACCAGTAGATGCTCTGCTGTTTCTTGTGGATAACCGAAGGAAAAACCTCTTAAGACTTGGAAAGTTCCACCATTTCCTAGACAGAACACATTCAGAAGCGAGAATTCTACCAAACAATGTTGAGAGAGGGTCAGATTTATTGGCTTTTAATGGGTTTGTTAAAAGGATCCAACAGAATTTTCACTGTAAACCCCAAGCTGAAATTTAGCATACAAAGAATTTGACTTGGCATTGTATTTTTCCAACCTAAAAAAAACAAATTCAACCATTTTTAATTAGAGAGAAACCAAAGATTAACCATACCACTATTGTTTGTCTGAATACAATCTGATTTAAGAACAATCAAGGAAGAAATTCAACCAAGATATAAAGAAGTACAAGACTCATATTCAGAGCCATAAAAACTATTGAGTTCATTTACACGAATTGTACAATATTCTAGGATGCTAGCTCCTGGATATCCAGAAGTAACTCCACCTCTTTGTGCCTAGAATGTGTAAGTTTGATCTGAAGCTGTGATTATTTTGCAGCTCTCTCTTTCAGGGAGCCATAACCTTTCAGCTTTATTATACCATTTGTGTTTTAGAAACTCCAAAAGCCTCTGGCATCAGGTTTTTAATTCTGCCAGCTGTAAGAAAGGTTGTTTTTCTTCTTCCTGTCACCACCACATCTCATCCCAAAGAGTCAACTTTAATGCACTATTCATGCACATTCTGCCTCTAGAAGCTCAGAGAAAATAAGATGCCTGAATTGGGACTGCAAGCAAAACCCTATCCAACAGTTTTGTGTACCAAAAAAAAATTTTCGATGCCTCCTACGAGAGGCCAGAACCACTGAAAGTCTGCAATGGAAGCCTGTATGCCATTTTAGGAGAGTAAAGCAAGTGTTGCAGACAGAGGCTCCTATCAGCAACCCCACAAAATTTCTTGGTGTAACTCTCCAAACTCAGTGGCAGAAATACACCTCATATATTAGTGCAGGGTGAGGGGAGGGAGGAAACAAAACCTCAAATTTGTCTCACATTTGATTTTGTTCAGTCAAAGAGCAAGTAAATGTTATAAAAGGCCATTTACTCCTTTAGCCTCAATATGAAAGAATGCAACTTGGGGAGCTTGCTCTTTGCACAAATTCTTACACAATGTATTTTGTTTACATCTTACATTCCCTGATTGACTGCAGATTCTGTGCACCACACAACACTTCCTTCCATTTTGCTCAGAATACTGATCTTCAGGTTCACTCAGGGCCTGATCCAAAGTCGCTAAACTTAATAGAAGGAGGATTGACTTCAAAATGGGCTTTGGATCACTGCCATGATGAGTGCCAAAACTACCGAGCTGTCTGATTCAAAAATATGACAATCAAGTTTCCATACTGTTTTTACTCTGGATTTGATATTTGGAAAATTTTACTTTAACATTAAACTGATTAATGTGTTAAAGTTGTGTTACTAATGGGCCCCTAAAATATTTTCAAATAAAATGTTAAGCTTTATAAAGAATGCTTTTCCCCCAACATGAGCTAAGGTGGATTTTCAGCTTACATCACTGTTCTGAAAGCAGTTGGCAATAACTTTTTAAACTTTCCTCTTTAGTTATCAGATTTTAAAATACACAGCACAAAGCTTCTATGTTAGTTTTGCTCAACAAACAACAGACCAAGTTATAAGCATGAGGGGCTGAGGGCCATTATTAACTGTTAATGTCCAAATATACCAAGTCAAGAGCATAGCTTAATATCAATCATTCTGCTAATCAAACTTACTGTCTGGTACAATTCCACATGCAAGGACATGCCACTTATGTATATCATGGGCACTGCAAAACTATACTATCCTAAGTAAGAGTCCGCCTAAGGAAAATATGTAAGCTTCAAACAGGAATTTTGTATGTACAGCTACAACACAAACTCTGAAGTATAGCAGTTTTCAAATCTTCAAGAATTACTGAGGAGCCTCAATTTTCAAAGCACTACTGGACCTCATCCAAGTTGAAATTAGAGGTGAATGAGCCCGCTTTAGCAAACTGACATTGTGGATCAACAGAAGAAAGCACAATGAAGGAACCATCCCCACTATCATATTATAGGATGAGTTTCAAACCTATAATACCAAAAAAAAAGAGACAGTGCCCTGAAATACTGTGAAGCCTTTGGTTTAAGCCATCTACAGACTATTTGCAAGATAGTCTAACGAGCACAGGCTACCTATTCACCCAGGCTGCATCTACATCTGCCCCTTACTGAGCAGCCTGGAATATGCTAATGAGGCATGGATGTAAATTTCCTATGCCTCATTAGCATATGACCATCTCATTCAGAGTCCGGAAGCAGCTCTTCTGGACTCCAAAACAGCCATGTAGACATGTGGCCCACAGGGATCTCTCAAAAGGAAACGCTCCTTCCAGAGGCCCCCTCTTCCAGACAGAATCCCATGGTGATATGCTAATGAGGCATGGGAAATTTACACCTGCGCCTCATTAGCGTCTTCCAGGATGTTTATTACCACACCCCTTCTGGAGGAAGGGGCATGTGTAGACGCAGCCCCAATGATTGCGTGAAGTGAGAAACTAAACCAGTGGTTTGGGACAAAAATATTTTTCTATAAATTGCTATACATTTAGAAATACTTCCATATAAGAATTACCGTGGCTTATTCTTGCTCATGCTTCTCAGCAACACCTGCACAGACATCAAAACAAAAAAGCAATCATATAGCACTTTAAAGACTAACAAAATAATTTATTAGATGATGAGCTTTCGTGGGACAGACCCACTTCTTCAGATCTATAGTCTTACCAGAACAGACTCTGCTCTCCTATCTGATTTGCCAACAATGGTAATACTTTTTCTGGTTTGTCAATCTTTACAAAAATTTTTGGACGTCTGTGCTTTATATATTGAGTCTGTTCTGGTAAAACTATAGATCTGAAGAAGTGGGTCTGCCCCACAAAAGTTCATCATCTAATTAATTATTTTGTTAGCCTTTAAAGTGCTCCATGACTGCTTTTTCGTTTTGATCAAATACAGACTAACACAGTTCTCTGTTACTACAGCAGACACACGTAACTGATGTCATCCTGATCCCCAGCATTCTGTAGTAAAAATCCTAAATGCAGATACAGAACTTGGTAGTACAGGAATGATTCTGCCACGATGCTGTGGAAAAAGGACAGGAGAATAAAAGAAATTTCTCCTCACCAATCGGCTTCACACTCACAGTGGTGAATCACCTAACCCACTGATACGCTGCTTCACATAGCATTTTCACAACAGGAGAAGTAGTGATAAATAAACTAGTATCACCCCAATTCCATGCTTTTCTTGATACAAAAGTACCCAAGATAATGACAAACAGGCTGAGTTACCCATTACAACTCCCACATCTAAAAATGGGAGCTGTTCACAATTCTTGGACATGTGAAAAGTAGTGTAAACACCTTTCTTTAAAAAATCCTACAAAAACATATCTGAAAGCAGTTGTGTGTGTACAACTAAAGTTTTAAAAATACACAGAAAAATTAAGTGAGGTTATTTTGTGCTGGTACTCACATAATATCAAGAAATGTGCTTTAATAAAGAAATATCAGATCAAGCCCATGGACGTGTTGCTTACCACTTTAGCAAATGAGGGTTCCCACACAAAACAACTATAATTTATGTCTGGCTTCTTGGATTCATGTATCCAAATTCAGTGGGATCCTAGTGTTTTGCATGCCACTGAATATAACCATATGCAGAGACAGATGTATTTTACTTCAACCTGCTGCTGCAGTTTTGGTAAAGCCTGAGAAACCAAATCCTTGGAGACCCATAAGAAGTTTAAGCAGACAGGTAAACATTTCAGCAAAATTACTTAGTTTGTCAGATAAATCTAAATGACTTAGGGCTCATTCTCCACAAAGGGCCACTGGTTAGGGTGCAGCGCAAGATTAAAGAAAGACCATAACATCAATAGAGCATACAGAGGAAAGCTGCTCCACTGAAGTATTTAAGCAGGTCATGAAAGAGAGAACAATGACAGCCAACCAAGGGTGTGTTTTGGGGAGGGGGATGGGGCGCAATTTGCAATGAATACACGTATAAGTCCCATTAAATCAACTGGCAGAGAAAGACTGCTCTATGCTCTGGACATAGAAATCCATAGTCAGAGAAGAGCCAGAATTCTTCCCATAATGTTTCATCTTCCCCCGCTCTACCCAGCCCACACACATTATTAAAAATATTGTATTTAAACTCAAACACGTGAAAAACAAAACAGTTTAACTATTTTAAACAAAAGAAATAATTAAAAGATCTGAACCGATGACTCTTTCCAGGCAGAGTTAAAGATACTGCCTGAAATGGATCATTTAACAAGAGATCATCTCAACCACATCCACTTTAAACTAAGGTTGGTTTTTTTTGTTTTTTGTTTTTTTTGGAATCTAGCATTTAAAAATTCCTGAATTCAGCAGCAAGGCTTTCTGTTGGCATTTCAGATATCCATTTGTAAGTTGCTATTTATTTTTAAGAAGTATACACTCACTTCTGATTTCAGGTATCCACACTGTACCACTCCCAGGACACAAGTTTTCACTTGTACATTTTGCATAATGTACATATATTTTGTGTGCACATGTGCCCCTCCATAAAGTCTTACATATGGAGTTTGTTTTAAATCTGTCGAATACTGCAACTTTCTACACACACTTCAACAAGTGTAAGGAAAAAAGAACAAGTTGTAGGTACCATAAAATTAGGAACGGAATGCAAGGTTCTGAAGACTGCAGGATCATTGGTTTTTGAATCAACCACCTTGGAAATATTATGTTACTGTCCTTCTCATAATCTTATTCTAAAGCATAGGGTACATGACAGGCCACTTGACTACAAACTGGAAATTATTACAGTTCTTTCACACCAATTATTTAACATCTATTAAAATAGTAATTGGCAACTATAACAGAATAGGTATTACACCATTTTCACTTGCCCAACCCACAATGTTTCTCTTACAGCTAACACCATTAACCCTTTAAAAAGCCCTTCAAAAACAAAAACAGTGGAGAGAGAGAAAAAACTAGGAATGCATCTCACCAAGAAAGTTGATAAACCGAATTTTTAAGTAATGATCTGGGGGGTTAATTTTTTTTTTTTTAAACAGAATCCTCTAACTTTTCAGGTAACAGAATTAGTACAAAATACAGCTCTAAAAATATCAGTGTATTTTTGACAACAGCCTAGAACTTGGCTGCTAATGGACAGCATTTCATAGTAAAGCATGTGGGACGATGAGCAATTTGTGTGATACAACACAAAAACGTAAGTCAAGGGACTTGGGTTCTGCCACTTACATGTTACATGGTCATGAATAATTCACTCCACTGTTCTATGCCTTGTTTCCTCTCCCTGCACTTCACGTACCTTACCTATTGACTGTAAGCTCTTTGAAGCAGCACTATAACTTACTACAAGTCTGTAAAATGCCTAGCAGCCTCAGATGAACAACTGTAATACAAATAAAGTTTTTATTTGCTAAAATACAAAAACTAAGTTCTGACTACATGATTTCAGAGACAGCAAATGAAAATAAGGTGAACTGTAACAAACATCCAAATTTCAGTGAGAAATGTGACATTGAGAGGGATGAGAACTTAGCAGTAAGATCTGATTGCTGTCCAAGATAGGAGGTAAGAGTCAGACCAGAAAGGAGAAAGAGAGAGAAAAGAAAAAAGGAAACGTCAAGCAAATGGAGAGAAACTCCAAGGAGGAGCCTGAAAACTGGAGAGAGTCTTTGTAGCTATTTCTGGAATAGCTAGGGAGCCAGGTTAAGATTTGAGGTGATGTGTTTCTAATGAAGAAACAACCCTCTACGTTTTAAAAATAATTACATTTTCTACACAAGAATTAAAGTAGTCCAGAAAACTGAAGATAGAGCAACGATTTTTATAAGGGGAACAAATCCTGAAAGTTTTCAATACAGGGGAGAAACATATACACCTTGGATATGAAGGATGAAGAAAAGAAAGGGTCAAGATGCCCACAGATAGAGATTGATAAAAAAAGGATACTAAGTAGAAAGGAGATACAGGAGATGAGCATTTGGCTGTAAGCATGGCTGTTAATCAAGAGAATCTTATTTTTTGATATACCTGGCTGAAATATGTTAAATCCCATTGCACAAATATAGACAAAGATCTCTGCTACTGAAAATCTACATATGAACTGGTATCTCAGAAGAGGGCACGCTGATTTAAAATTCTACAACAATATTTTTGCGTCCAACAACCAAAAGATGTTGCAATGTCTATTACAAAGTTTTGTCATTGAAGTTCAGCATATCCTCCAAATACACAGCACCATTTAACACAACTGATTAATGGAAGAAACCTTGCCCAAAATGAACATAAACATTTGGTATTTTTAAAGACAATTCAGAATGACAAATGCTTCATGTATATTTCATTACAGTATGAAGAAAATGAAAGATTTACTCTGATGTCTACACTGCATTCAGAAAGATTTGTTAGGTAGAGGTATACCAACAGAATCCGAGTGTAGCTGCTGCTTTCAATTTCTGGCAATTTTTGCGCTACTTTAACCCCAGTCCTGCAAAAGCACTTTTAGGAAGGAATGACCATGTCTCCATGAATGCTTTCTGCAGCATATAAATGTCACCAAAAAACCCTCAAGTGCTATTGCTTATGATGGCAAAAGTTTTTAGTGTAAACCTGGCTCAACCACTCTGATTTAGTTTTCGCAGGAGAACTCGACTTTGGGCTTCATACACACAGACATATTCCTCCGTCTGACCAATTTTTGTCAACTGTTCACAGTGAAGTGGTACCAGTAATTCTGTAATTACTGAGGAAAATTTAAGATATTCTGCTCCTAAGAGTTTTAAAAGGGATGTGTTAAGCATTACACAGAATGATAAAACAAGATGCAGTTAAGTACTAATTTAGTAAAAGAAAAACCAGTAGCACGATCAAGATTTTCTGATATTCCTCAGTATCAAGGAAGGATAACAGTATTTTAGTGTTGACAAATATGAACTTGCAATTAAACACTTGAACTAGTTGGCAATACAGTATTCCCTTTCCACTGTTTCTTCCCCTGGACAAGGAATTAAGCCCACTGAATTGTTTTTGCATGTATAGAGAATATTTTTAAAACTGTAAAGTTTAAGTTATACCACATTGGATGGTTTTACAGCAAACACTGCTTTTCAAATGAGAGAAGTACAACAGCCAGGACTTCTTAAGAAAGAGATCCAGGACTGTGACAGTGAGCTAGATGCTAATGGATGAGTAGAGAAACAACATTTATTAGTATCAGAGAGGTAACCTGGTTAATCTGTATCTTCAAAAACAACAAGAAGTCCTGTGGCACCTTATAGACTCACATTTTTGGAGCATAAGCTTTCGTGGGCAAAGACCCGCTTCATCAGATCCGTGAGTACAACCCATACAAACACCTTTTGAATTCTCCCAAGGCATTTTGGGTTCTGAAACAGAACCCCAATGCCTTTCAAGTTTTTTGTGCATTCTGAAAACCATATTAACAACAAAAAACACAATTAGGGATGAATTATAGAAGGAGCACAGGCTTCTGTAAGATGAAAATATTTGAGATCTGACAGTTTGAGCTCCAGCAGCTCAACTACACTCACCTTTGCTCTTCGGACTCCAATCTGCTAAATCCATACTTGAAATTAAGACTGAACCAAATAAGCCAACAGTGAGTTTTACATATCTCCCTCACTTGCACAAGGCAAAACAATATGGACAGCATTTTAGAATTTTCTGACCCCCACTCTGATCATGAAATTCACAATATATAGATTAATACAAAATTAGATCAATGGCAGGTTTCTAGTACATAATTAAGTAAAATTCAAAAGCATGATGCAAGATTACAGCATGATCCTAAGAGTGGGATGACACCCCTCACTGTACAAACTACACCCTACATCATTAATTCAAAGTTACTTGGGAACAGAAAGTGAAAAAGTCCTAAGATATAGCAGAAACTGGAGTTATGGTGTTTATGGAAACAGGCTGACATGAGGCAAAAAAACAGTCCAACTATGGACCAGAAGGAATATAACCCAAGAGTGATGGGTTCTGACAAAAATACTGTAATATTCAACTTTATAAGATTAAGACACTTATGAGATGGTCATAAATTATGATCAGGTAACCAACACCGTACTGTGTCTCAAAGCCCACAATGTTACTGTGCTAACATAAGAACCCTGGATAAGTTAAGTCTTCAATGACTATTGTGTGTAATTTCATTAAAAAAATTAACATTACCAAAATCATCTGCATCATCTGATACAAAGTTTGAGTTTGTTTTCTCCATTAATATCACACCTGAATTCTGATAGTTTAATATCCACAGTGTATGACCATACTTATGAGTGATTCTTCAACTCTTTAGTCACTAAATGCTGCCGATTAGAAAAGCTCAAGTATCTGTACTATGGGAGTATCTACACTCATTCAATTGAAATAAGTTCCCTGTAGCCTGGCACAACCAGTGTTTTTATACTTTCAAATACATAAGAAGTTTCTACTTGTCCAACTATTCTAAACATCCTTATCAAAAAAGCCTGAAGTCAAACACAGAACTTTTCACAGTGAAGGGGAGGGACTGATTTTGAACTAAAGCAATTCCCTGCTGAACGATCAACTTGACAGAAAAAGAAAATATGAAGCCTACAGAATTCAAGTGCTTGCTTTCTAAGTAATGCTAAAAAAGCTATCAGTGTGTCTGACAGGAGGAGTGTTCCTTTTCCTCCACCACCATTTCCCTCTTCTATCAGAGACCAGACCTGTTGATTTTGCAACAAATTTGTCACCTAATGCCTGTGTGTAAATGCACTCTAAAAGTTCTCTGCAAACTTTAAATTAGGAATATAAACTTAATTCATACAGAACAAATAGAAAAGATCAGAAAAAAATTTTAATTAATGATTCCAGTTCAACCAGTGTACAACAGAAACCAAGACATTTAAATATCTTGTTTACAGTGTGATGGCCAGCCATTTTTACTCATTTTCCTGGCAGCTCAAATAATTACGATGAACAAGAAAACTGATGTCTACAAGGAACAATAACCTTAACTAGAGAATATATGCAGGGAGCCAGAGCTAGGGTGTCCCCAAAGTGCTCCTTTGCCAAATAAGATCTAAATGCAAGTTTTGAGAAACAGCTAGGGGCAAGCTACTCAGTACTCTCAAAGCAAATTTATACCAAATACTCATCTGCTTCTTAATAAGAGGCAGTGAAAAGAAGAAGAACAGCTTACTGGTAATTTCCAGTACAACCAGTTTCCGTTTGGCTAGGGACTGGGACACCCAAAATTCACACTAACTTGATTTCACAGCACCTATGGATTGTTCCTACCTACAAAATCACTATTATAAACCCTTGCAGAATGGCAAAGAAAAACCCCCTGCATATTCACAACCCAATAAATCTACATGAAAATTTCAGACATTTTGGTCTCACAGCAAAGAAATGAGACACACAAAATGAACTGCGCTCCATATTGATCCTCAATGCAAATAAGATGAAACGCTATGTGCTTGCATGCAGATAAAAATGCTCTTAAAAAATCCTATACATCACAAAAACTGTAATACAGATTTTAAAAATTAAGACAAATTACTAAAAAAAATAGAACCACTCTTTCTTACAGAAAAGGCAAGGTGAGAAAAGGTGAAGGGAAATGGTAAAAAAAAAAAAAAAAAAAAAGTAAATAGAATAACCTGACTGCAAACAAGAGAAAATGAGGAATGGAAAAGAATTCAATCCCTTATTTAGAAAACATAGGCATAAGTAGACATCGCATATAAACCAACATTTAGAAGCATACGTGTACCTATACACATACAGTTAAGAGTTTTCAAGAAGATGCTTATGTGCCCTATTTTATTCCTCTCATCAGAATGCAGAGAGCTAAAAAAGGATGAAAATGGTAGAACTGTTAGTCTTTTCTGCAAATGGCCAAATGCATAACAAACCAAACAGCTCTCGTCTCAATCACGTCCAACAAATAAAGGGCAAGAGCAATTAAATACCCTCCGAGGAGATTAATACACATAGATGCAGAGGGGAAAAAAGGGTGCAAATCGAAAGACAAAAAGGGGAGGGAAGGGACTAAGGAAGAAACAGAGCTAGAGAGAAAGGGTTCTAGGTATACTATTGGAATATGAGGGTACTGGGCCCCTGAGACTGACCTGTGCCATCACTTGCGGACACGGAGAGCGCCGGTGAGGAGAGTTTAGGCCGCTTGGCTGAAGGCGGGCCCGGCTCCACCACATTCTCGGCCATTTTTAATTCTTTTTAGACAAACACAGCGAGCAGAGGCAGACGGGGGATCCCCAAAATCTTCGCCTTCCTCTTGGATCCCCGAGTTAGGTGAAGACTAACGAGAGAGCGACGACGGATCTGGAGGACGCGGGGGACCGAGTTCCCCTTTTCTGACCCTCGGGTTCGGTCTTTGGTAGGGTGGCACCGACTCAGCAGGGGGAAGGGAGGGGAAAAGGGTACGGAAGAGGCCTTTTCCCCCGGGCAAAGCGGGGACAGGAAGAACACGGAAACCTTCCCCCCTGTGCCAGAAAAACGGGACAGAAAAGGCTGGTGGGTTTTCAGTCAAATTAATCCCGGCTGTTGTGCTGCTGCTTCCTCATCTCTGCCACCATCATCTTCATCCTCCGGGGGGTCTCCTCCTCCTGCTGCCGCCTCAGCGCCGCCATCAGCCTCTTCCTCCTCGGCGTCGTTCTCCTCCTCCTCATCGCCACAAGGAGGCGGGCGAAGGAGGGGAGAGGAGGAAAAAGGAGAGGGGGGGGAAATCACCCTCCTCTAGCAGCTTCTTCCCTGTCCACCACCACCCTGAAAAAAAAAATCACCCACCGCCCGCGAAGGGGGCTGGTGGGGAGGAAGACAGAGCGTGTGCGGGGTCCCCAGTTCCCTCTGCTTCTTCCTCGCCAGGCACTAATGGCTGCAGAGAGGGGAGCTGGAAGGATGAGGAGAGTGAGGATAAGTCCCAGGAGTCTCCGCTTCACATCTTGTTGTGCGGGGAAGGAGGAGGGGTTGTTGTCCTAATGGAGGCAGCGCCGATTCCGGGATGGGGGTGCCGGGGGCGGGTTCCAGCACCCCTCCTCTCACTCTCTCTTCCAGCCGGAGGAGCAGGGTGCTCCCCAGAGCAAGCAGAGGGACCGATCCCAAAGCAGGAGGAGGAGGAAACAGCAGCCGGCCCCTCCCCCCTTCTCTCCACTACCTTCCCCCCCAGCGGCTGAGGATGGTTATTAGCGCTGAGTTTGGGTAGGGCAGGGGCCGTTCAGCTCCTCTCCCCGACTGCGCTCGGCGACGATCACTCTCAGCCTCTCCCACCGCCGCTCAGGCGCTGCTGGGATGCCCTCTCGCCTCCGCCTTACGGGGCGGGGACCTCATCGGGGGTCCAAACGCCTCCTAAAATACAGGGCCAAGGGGGAAATCTCGGATGAAATGGACCGCTGGGGGGGGGGTCTCCTCTACTCCCCGGCGGCGGGCGGGGCGGGGCGGGGCGGGGCAAGGCAAGACAGGGCTTTGAGTGAGGAGGCCGAGCGCGCAGGCTCCCTACTGCCCCTGCCTGGCTCTCGGCGTCGGGCTGTAGGGCTGGTGTGGTGTATGGGGGATTGGGTCTGGGACTCTCTCTTCTCTTCCCGTTCCCCGCCCGGGCCCGTAGGTCTCTCTGCGCTGCCCGCCCCCTGGCTCGCCTCGGCCTCTCTCGCCCACCCTCAGTCGCTCACACACAAACAAAATGGCGGCTGTTGTTTCTTCACTCTCCCGAGTCCTAGGAGGGAAGCGAGCAGCGGCGGCCGGAAATGAGCCAAGAGAAAAAAAGGAGGCGGGGCTAAGAGCGGGGGCGGCGCCGCTCGGAGCTCGCACTCACAATGGAACGCGGGGCGTGGGCGCTGGAAGGGAGCGAGCCCCAGGGGCGGGGCCAGCGGCAGTCACGAGCTCAGGCTGACCACTGAGCGCGCGTTACTCTTCGGTGCCTTCCGCAAACTCCCTCACCTCCGCCTCTTAAAGGGGAAGGAGAACGAAGGGGGAAATATTATGCCTCCTCCCCCCTCCACCGCCTGGTATTATTAGTCGGCCGAAAAATGCAGCGAGGTGATGGTTGGGACGGCCTGCTGTAGTCCTAGTGTTGTGGGGCAGGGGAGTGCAACCTGGAGCGGGCAGCTCCTCTGTTGCGCAGCTGGGCGGGGACGCGGCCGTCCCTGGTGCCTCTCCTTCGGCGCGCCGTAGACAAAGGCCCCATAGTCAAGCCCCTGGATTTCGGGGGGTGGGGGGCGTTTCTCAGCTGGGAGGAGACCAGCACTTGTCCCATTTTTTAGGTAGGCTTCTACACAGCTGGGCATACGTGTGATGAACTGTCCACCCCATCTGTACATTACATCATTGCGTGACCTGTGATTGATCCATCATCGTGCGTGGTAAAGCTGCGTCTGACCAGCCTGGCAAACTTCCACTCTCCAGCTTGCCTGGGAGAAGCAATTTTATTTATTTAAAATACAGGCACGTACACTGTGCTTTTCTTCCTATTAGCATCAGCAGCGCAAGCACCGTGGCATAGATCTTATACTAGGTCTGATATGCTAGCACCACAATTTTACTAGGTTGGTTTCTGACAAACATGCAAATTCAGCTCTTACCGACGCTACTGTGTGAGTTATTTAGTGTGCATCAGCATAGTGGTTTGGTTTGCTATGAGTGTAAAGCCATTGCCTATTCCAACAGTTTAAAAACTTGGCCACTGTTCTGCAACCTGTTCCACGTAGGCAGAGTCTGACACCAGTGTATGGACCTAGTGATTTCATCAAGCTCTGCACCCAACCATAGGGCTCCATACATGCAGAACAAGTTGTAGGAGTTAGGCCTAAAAGAAAAGAATGTTTAATGGGGATGCAAAAGGTAATGCCTTTTTTTCCCCCTCTTACTACTTCCCTGTTCAGGATTTGTGATTTTTATTTGCCTTCTTCCAAAACTCATAACTTGTGTCCTACAAATTAGTCATTTTAAGGTTGGCTGAAATCTGGGCCATGTACCAAGTCTTTGGTATGGCCATGTCTAGCAGAGAGCTGAAACAAAATAAAGCAGCAGAAATGTAGCACTTTAAAAGACTAACAAAATTATTTATTAGGTGATGAGCTTGCATGGGACAGACCCACTTCTTCAGATCAATTTTATTTCCAGTGCAGACTGACCTAAGTAGAGAGGATCAAAAAGAAGGGGAAAAATTGCAATAAAAACTGACAAATCAAATAGGATAGAAGAAAGGGAGTGAGAAGTTGGGGGGATGTTAATTGTCCTGTCTGAGATAATTACGAGCATCAAAGGGAGAGAAGCATAAAAGAAAGACATTGTTATGTCATAGTGTTAGAGCTAAAGGCATCACCTTAACCACATAGCAGTCTCACATTTCTTTACCTCAGTGCTACATACAATTCCTAAGGTTACTGTTAACTAAAAATTACAGGTTTCAGAGGTAGCCCTGTGAGTCTGTTTCAGCAAAAACAACAAGGAGGACAGTGGAACTTTAAAGATGAATAATTTTATTATAGCATAAGCTTTTGTGAGTTGCTCTAATAAAATTGATCGTCATTAAGGTGCTACTGGACTCCCTGTTTTTGCTAAAATATTGCAGAGAAGAAAAAATTTTGTTTGGTTGTGTTATTTCTGAACTCTGTGCATTTGGGTACAGTCAGTTTTAAATTTTTGGGGCCCTAGACAGTTGCCCCTTTCCTGCCCCTCCCCCTCGTCCCTGCAGTTTGCTGGCCCCCCAGCAACCTGTCTAATATAATCCAACCGATGGAAATTTAGGTTATGTTCATATGAAAAAAAAAACTTTCAGGATGCGTGAGAAAATAAGTCTCTACAATGTATAAACTGCATCAATTGGAATATAAATGTGAATACACATAAAAACAGTAACATAGTTCAACATTTTTAATGAGATGGATAAGCCTGAGACCCAGCAGGCAATCATGCTGCCCCTCCCTTACAAAATTTTACACCCCTGAGGAGGCCTGTCCCCCACTTTGTGCACCCCTGGCTTATACGATACATTTTTAAGGCAGGGACTGTGGCCCTTGACTGCCTGGAAAATGCTTAGCGTATTTTAGGAGCTACCACAGGCTGTTTATTAATCACATTAATTTACACAATTTACTCAAAAAAATCACAATTAGAACAATCATGCTTAATCACAGTTTTAATTTCACTATTAAACAACTGAATACCCACTGAAATTTATTAGATATTTTCAGGGCTTTTTTTTCTGGGGGAACATGCTGGAACTCTGTTCCAGCACTGTTTTTCTGTTAGAACACCAGAAAAATTTTCACCGCCTGTCCTGCAGTGGTGCAGGGTCCAGAGCAGGAACCCCTCACGGGTCCCACAACAGCGGTGGGGACCAGGAAAGGAACCCCAGCAGGTCCTGCAGCAGCGCAGAGACCAGAGCAGGAGCCCGTGCCAGTACTGCAGCACCGCCGGGACCAGGGCATTAAAACTGAACACTCTAGCACCTACGAGGAATCAACAGACTTGAGCTCTGGTGCCCTTTTTTCTAGGAAAAAAGCACTGCATGTTTTGGATATTTTTCTACATTTTTCAAATATATTGATTTCAGATACAATACAGAATACAACAGAATACAAAGTGTAAAGTGTTCCTTTTACATTATTTTTATTACATATTATATTATTACATTGTAATAATGATGTGGAAAAATTACATTTTTCAATTCACCTCATGCAAGTACAGCAGGGCAGTCTCTTTATCACTGAAGTGCAATTTACAAATGTAGATTTTTTTGTTACGTAACTGCACTCAAAAACAAAACAACATAAAATTTTTAGTGCTTACAAGGCTATTGAATCCTACTTCTTATTTAGGCAATTAGGTAGAGAAACAAGTTTGTTTATATTTATGGGAGATAATGCTGCCAGATTCTTAGGCTATGTCTAAGATTACAGCAATTTGTCAACAAAAGCCTTTGTCGGAAGCTATCTTCCAACAAAACTGTTTCCAGATCAAGGCCAGACTGCAAAGCGGATTGAAAAGCAACCCCCCCTGTCGACAGAAAGCAGCCCAACTGCCAAACTGCTCTATTGGCAAAACGGCCAACTGGAAGCACAGCTGACATGGCTGTCCAGTGTCCCAGAATTCCTGTCTGTCAAAAGAGCACACACCCCCCCCCGCCCCCGAAACATCCAGACTGGCTTTCTGTCGACATCTCTCTCTCGACAGAGGTGTTATGCCTCGTGGGGAGCAGAATAAGACTGTCAACAAAAGTGCTGTGTTCTGTCCATTTACTGTTGACAGAAAGCCTTGGGAATGTGGATGCTCCCTGGGTTTTGTTGACAAAACCCTCTAGTGTAGAGTTAGCCTTATTTACATGTCTCCTGAAAGAGAGACCTGGTGTTCTTATGGCACTGTTGTAGCAAGCGTTACAAGGTAGATGTGTGCCAGACAGGCTAAACATTCGTATGGCCCTTCAAGCTTTAGGTGCCATTACAGAGGACATGCTTCCAGACTGATGAGGTTTGTTAAAAAACATGTTAAATTTGTGACTGAACTCCTTTGATGGAGATATGTATGTTTCCAGAATGCTTAATTGCATTCTCCCATATATTTCCTGTTATAGCAGTCTTGTGTGATTGATGACCCAGCACATGTTCATTTTAAGAACACTTTCACTACAGACTTGACAAAAGGCAAAGAAGGTACCAATATGAGATTTCTAAAGATGCCTATAGCACTCGCACCCAAGATTTAACATAACAAGTGCCTTACAAAATCTGAGAGGGATGAGATCTGAAGCATGCTTTCAGAGGTCTTAAAAGAGGAACACTCAGATTCAGAAACTACAGAACCCGAAGCCCTGGAAAAGAATATCAGCCTTCTGCTGGTGGCATCTGACTCAGATGATGAAGATGAACATGAATTGATTGATACTATTTTGGATCGTTTTCAAGCAGAACTCATCATCAGCATGGATGCACGTCTTTTGGAATGATGGTGAAAGCAGGTAGGGACACGTGAATCTTTAGCGTATCTGGCACATAACTATCTTGCAACACCAGCTACAGCAGTGCCATGCAAATGCCAGTGCTCACTGTCAGGTAACATTGCACACAAGAAGCAGACAGCATCATCTACTACAAATATAAACAAACTTGTTTGCCTGAGTGACTGGCTGAACAAGAAGTAGGACTCAGTGGACTTGTTAGCTCCAAAGTTTTACCTTGTTTCGGTTTTGAGTGCAGTTATTTTTCAACGTAATTCTACTTTTGTAAGTTCAACTTCCATGATAAAGAGATTGCACTACAGGATCAGTATTAAGTGAATTGAAGAATAGTATTTATTTTATTTTGCAGTGCAAATATTTATAATAAAAATAAATATAAAGTGAGTGGCGTGCACCTTGTATTCTGTGTTGTAATTGAAATCAATATATTTGAAAATATAAAAAATAGCCACAATTATTTTATAAATGGTATTCTGTTATTTTAAGTGCACAGTTAAATGTATAATTAAATTATGCTAATATCAATTAATTTCAATGGCTTCAAGGTCATATACATTTTAATAATAAATAAAATAATCCATATATTGGACTTGATATAATTATATCGGTAAACTGCTCAATATCTTAACTATGTCCTCTGATTTTTCTACAGTGAGAGAAATATTTTTTCGTAGTTATTAGTTATTAACTTAGGAATGAATCAGGTCAAACTACTTTCCTCACAGAGGAATAAACATGGACTGAATAACATAGGAAAGTATTCGAAATATAAGAATAAAAATTAGACACCTCTTTTGGATTCCAGAGAAGAACAGGATTACGGAATCTGATAAAACACTGTGTACACATGTACACACATACACTTAGGGTCAACCAAAGAAGTAACATATTTGGATCTCTCTCTCCTTATTGCTAAAAATGCCCAAATTTTATTTCATTAACCTAAGCATACAAAGATGGCAACAATCGGCCAAGTTCCACTACATAGCCTATCCCTGTGCCAAAACGGAGTACATTATTGTTGGAAAGCAATTGTGAAATACAGAGTATACAACATCATAAAGGAAAATTCATGTATCCATTTTCACAAAGCACTGTGAAATGTTACATCATAAAAAATATTGTCTATTAACCCAGGTATCTCACTATGCCTCAGATTCTCTGTACAGTAGGGATAATAATAACTATACTACACAGGGATGTTGTAAGGTATAATTAATAGTAGTAGTAGGCATCCTTCAGTCTGCACAGACTATGGATCGCGCCCTTTAAAATTTCAATTTAAGACTTCATTTACAGCGTCTATTGTGACTATAAAGATCCACACGAGAGTGACAGTCCTTGCTGCATTTCTTGCAGATGTAGTGGGTGTCTGGCAAGTCCTTATTGTGCTTTCTGTGTGCTCGCTTCTCCTCTGCTAGCTGTCTGATCTTCAACTCGCCCTTCTGAAGGCCCTTGTGTAACCTCTGCCTCCATCTGCTGCGGTCGTCTGCTAGTTCTTCCCAGTTGTCCAGCTCGATGTCTACCTCTCTGAGGTCTCTCTTGCAGACATCTTTGTAACGCAACTGGGGGCGTCCGGGGGGTCTTTTGCCAGAGGCTAGCTCACCATACATGATGTCTTTTGGATCCTTCCATCATTCATCCTGTGGACGTGGCCAAGCCAGCGGAGCTGACGCTGCCTGAGGAGGGTGTGCATGGTTGGGATTCCAGCTTGCTCGAGGACGGCTGTGTTGGTAACTCTGTCCTTCCATGACATTCCAAGGATGTGCCTGAGGCAGCGCAAGTGGAAGACGTTCAGCCTCTTTTCCTGGCGGGCATACAGGGTCCAAGTCTCGCTGCCATAAAGGAGGGTGCTGAGGATGCAGGCTCTGTAGACTTGCATTTTGGTGTGAGTGTACGGCTTGTTGTTATTCCACACTCTCTTGCCGAGTCTGGACAGAGTTGTGGCCGCTTTTCTGATCCTCCTATTTAGCTCAGTGTCCAACGACAGGGTGTCAGTGATGGTGGACCCGAGGTAAACGAACTCGTGGACAACCTCTAACGTATAGTTGTCAATGCTGATTGATGGGGATTCAGCAACATCTTGACCAAGTACATTTGTCTTCTTTAGGCTGATGGTAAGCCCAAAGTCCTTGCACGCTTTGGAGAACTGATCCAGCAGTTTTTGAAGCTGGTCTTCTGTGTGAGACACTACAGCAGCATCGTCTGCTAACAGCATGTCTCTGATGAGGACTTCCCGCACCTTAGTCTTAGCTCTCAGCCTTGCAAGGTTAAACAGTTTCCCATCAGATCTTGTGTGCAGCAAGATGCCCTCTGTTGAAGATCCAAAGGCATGCTTCAGGAGGAGTGCGAAGAAGATCCCGAACAATGTCGGAGCAAGCACACATCCTTGTTTGATGCCACTCCTGATTCTGAAAGCATCCAATAATGCGCCGTCATATTGGATGGTTCCTCTCATGTCTTCGTGGAACGACTGGATCATCTTGAGTAACCGTGGAGGACAGCCTATCTTGTGGAGCAGTTTGAACAGACCATCCCTGCTGACCAAGTCAAAAGCCTTGGTCAAGTTGATGAAGGCTATGTAGAGTGGCTTTCTCTGCTCCCTGCACTTCTCCTGCAGCTGCCTTAGAGAGAAGACCATGTCAACGGTAGACCTCTCTGCACGGAATCCGCACTGCGATTCGGAGTACACCCTCTCAGCAATCTTCTGGAGTCTGCCAAGGATGACGCGAGTGAACAGTTTACCAGTGACGCTTAGGAGGGAGATTCCACGGTAGTTGTTGCAGTCGCCTCTGTCTCCTTTGTTCTTATACAACGTTACAATGTTAGC
Organism: Carettochelys insculpta; assembly: GCF_033958435.1. NCBI lineage: Eukaryota > Metazoa > Chordata > Testudines > Carettochelyidae > Carettochelys > Carettochelys insculpta. Next base: position 283,199,579 of record NC_134137.1, on the reverse strand, counting down.
CTCACGCATATCCTGTGGAACCTCACCCTCTTTCCAGCACAGGCACAGCAGCTCATGCAGGGGTTCCAGGAGTGTGTCCGTGGCACATTTGACTACCTCTGGTGGTATGCCATCCTGACCAGGGGCCTTTCCTGCTGCAATGCTGTCCCTGTACGCCACACCAGAAGTAAAAGACAAGTTCTATGACGTGCTTAGTGCTGCTGTAGCGCAAATACCTGCTCGTGAACAACTGTACATCTTGGGTGACTTCAATGCAAGAGTTGGAGCTGATTGGGCCTCATGGACTTTCTGCTTAGGACACTTCGGTGTGGGAAAAATGAATGACAATGGACAGCGTCTCCTTGAACTGTGCACGTACCACAATCTGTGCATCACAAACACATTCTTCCGAACAAAGCCACAGCACAGAGTGTCGTGGAGACACCCACGCTCGAAGCACTGGCATCAACTAGATGTGGTCATCACTAGGTGTAACAACCTCAAAAACGTCCTTCTGACACGCAGCTATCATACAGATACAGATCACTCGCTAGTTTGCTCCAAGCTCAAGCTGAGACCCAAGAAGCTGTACCGCTGTAAACCTGCTGGAAGGCCCCGCATTGACGCCAGAAAGACGGCAAACTCGGAGAAAGCTGAAAAGTTCAGAGAGACCCTCCAGGAAAATCTGCGCAGCAGCCATGGGGGCGTCGATGCGACATCCGAATGGCAACATCTGAGGGATACAGTTTACAACACGGCCTTGTCAGTGTTTGGAAGAAGAGCTAGAAACACGAACGACTGGTTCGAAGCTAACTCTGATGAGATGATTCCAGTCATTGAAAAGAAGCGCCCTGCACTCCTGGAGTACAAACGCTCACCGAGCCAGAGTACCCAGCAAGCACTTAGAGAGGCCAAAAGAACAGTACAGCAGACAGCCAGGCGCTGTGCCAACAACCACTGGCTCCAGTTATGCAGCAGCATCCAGACCTGTGCCGACTTTGGTAATCTCAGAGGAATGTACGAGGGTATGAGGAAGGCATTAGGACCCACCCAGAACAAGATGGCACCTCTGAAATCCAAATCTGGTGAAGTCATTGCTGACAAAGCCAAACAGATGGACCGCTGCGTCGAGCACTACTCCGAGCTGTACTCACGCGAGAATGTTGTGGTTGACGCAGCCCTCGATGCCGTCGAGCTCCTACCAGTAATGGACGAACTGGATCAAGAACTGACTGTGGATGAACTGAAGACAGCCATCGACAGCATTGCATAATTAATGTATTATTGCTAATAAGCAGTATGATTGCAATTGGATGAAAGGTGCTATAACAAGTGTAGGTATAATGCTAATTGGTTTGGGGAAATGATGAAATGGTAACAGAACAGGAATACGGAGTCTTTTACTTATATAATTGGTTTGAATTTGGGGTCAGATTGGTAGTAACTAAAAACTGTTACCATGCCAGTTACTTTGTGGCCTGTGAAAAATAAGATGACAACATCCCCTTCCTCCTATAAGTGTCTACATGGTGATCAGCTCTAATTATCAGTGATGCTTCCAGATTCAGCAGAAAGGCAAAGGTCTGACTGGACAAAGAGACTACGTCCTCTTTCTTCTGCCTTGGGGCAATTTGCTTTATGGTGCTCCTGCGACAGCTCTCTGGGCATACAGAGGACAGTCACTGCAGCTGTCAGGCCACTGTTTTTCATTAGCTACATTCACTTTGAAAGGCAAATAAATAAATAAATAAATAACTTTCCCAGCACTATCGCAAAGATAAAGTGTTATCCAATACAACATACTGCCTCAAGGAATCTGCTACTCAATTCTGTAGTCAGCTCTTAAATCCCCAAGGCAAGGATCATTCCCCTCACACAGTAAAGCTTAAAGAACAGGGCTTAGGAGGAGGCTGGCCTCCATGGAAAAGGCTGGAGGCCTGCATCCAAGCAAACATGGATTTTGAGGGACCTGTGGTAAGCTAGGGATATTAAGCCACTGTGCCATGGAAGCTGATCTGAGTCCCATGGGCAGGGGTCTGCCATCTGTGGCATCAGAGCTGCATGCGCCTCTTTAAGGAGTTCTGTGTGGCTCTCAACGGTATAAATTGCAAACTTAAAAAAAAAACACCAACCCTCCTGATTATTTTTGATAAATGGGGAACGTCCAAAAGTTCAAAAATGAACAACTCAGATCTAAATAGCAAATGATCTGTGATCTTGAAACGCTGGATACCTCCCACTAGTGTCCTGCAGAGAGAGAGACATCTGGGGGAGAAAGTCAGGAAGACAGTGGTACAAACACACATGTAAAGTGTGAGGAAATAGAACTCTGTGCGCTGTGCGCTGTTCTTAAAATAGGGGTCACTAAAAGTACAGTCTGATGTTATTTATTAAGGGCCGTCTCGTATTCACGTGCATTGCAGCTTTCGAAGCATTGAGTTTTTTTATCAAATTGGAAAACATGGATCTTCTTGTTATTTTGGTTGCCAACCTTTGTCCATGGAGCTCCCACACCTCCCTGGCAGACTGACTCACTGGTACCGTGCTACTGAGACTCTTCCTGATCGAAGGTACATTCTGCTTTCTGGGACGCTCCATGGGGTTAAAGTGAGTATGTCCTGCCTCAGTCAGTTCCTCTTGCTGTTAGCCCACCAATCTTTGCCGCCCTCCCATCCACATCTCTGATAGGGTTTCCAGGCATCTGGTTTTTGACCAGAATGCCTGGTCTAAAAGGATTTTGGTGGCTCCTCTCAGCTGTGAGTCTAGTTGGCCGCAGCAGCCAGCTCCATGGGACTCCCATAAGCAGCCAGTACTTGGTTTGTAGGCACAGGTTTAGCCAGAAGGGCTCCCCGCACTGCCCCGACCACAGCACAAGTCCCACCCCAAGTGCTGGCTCTATAGCGCCCATTGGCTAGTAAGCATGGCCAATGGCAGTTGAGGGGGCAGCACTCACAGATAGGAGTAGCATGGATAACCCCTTGGCCCTGACTGTCCCTGCCCCTAGGACCCAAAGGGAGCTAGCTGCTTCCAGGACTCACCTGAGGTGAGCACTGCCCAGAACCTGCACTCTGAATCCCTCCTGCACCCCAAATTCCTGTCCCAACCTTGAGCCCCCTTCCACACTCAAAACTCCCTCTCAGAGCCTGCACCGGAACCCTCTCCAACACACCAGCCCCCGGTACTAGCCCTGAGCCCCCACACCAACCCTAAAATCTCTCATCCCCAGTCCCACCCCACAGCCCACTCTTCCAGCTGCAGTCCTCAACTGTGCCACACCCCAACCTCTCTCCCCCTGCCTGAGCCCCCTCCTGAACTCAAACTCCCCCCAAAATCCAACACCTCTCCTACACTGCAAACCCCTGCCCCAGCCTGGACCCCCCACCTCCTACACCCCAAACACCTCATTCCCAGCCCCGTCCCAGCGTCTGCACCCCTATCCAGAGCCCTGAGCCCCCCACACTTCCACCTCCTGCCCCATCTCAAAAACCTCTCCCTCACTCAGTTCCCTCCCAGATCCTGCATCCCACACCCTCTCCTTCATCACCTTCCGCAACATAGCCCCTGCCGCAGCCCTGAGTCCCCTTCCACACAGCAAATACCTGGGCTGAAACCCAGAGCATCCTCTGGCACTCCAAGCCTCTCATACCCAGCCCCACCCCAGAGCCCAGACCCCCAGCTATAGCCGTCACCCCCTCCCACACCTCAACTACCTAGCCCCGCACATTGAAAATGAGTGAGTGAGCAAGGAAGGGGGCAGTGAGCACTGTGGGGGGATGAAGCGAGTGGGAGGCAAGGCCTCAGGGAAGGGGTGGGACAGGGAAAGGGTGTTCAGTGTTCTGCACCCAGAAAGTTGGCAGCCATCCTCTGACTCATGGAACACTTTTCAGGAGGTGTGGAGGAGGAATGACCACCTTCCACATAACCAACGAGAAGTCCTGTGGCACCTTATAGACTAACAGATATTTTGGAGCATAAGCTTTTTTGGGGAAAGAGCCGCTTCATCAACTGCATTGGAATGCATTTGACAAAGCGGGTCTTTGCCAAAAAGAGCTTATGCTCAAAAATATCTGTTAGTCTATAAGGTGCCGCAGGACTTCTTGTTGTTTTTGCGGATACAGACTAACACATCTGCTCTCTGATACTTGTCACCTTCCACATAGGAATAAGGAGATCCAGGCATGCAGGGTCCCTTCTGTGCACAGATCTGGGGAGCGAGGAGATGTCTTCTGGCTCAAACTAGAAAGTAATGCCAGTGTCCATCAATGTTTCTGGTGAGCAAGACACAACACTGCAAAGAATGCTACTGAATGGAATAGCCAAGTTAAAACCCACTAGCACTTGGATGCGAGTCAAGTTCTATTGAACACATAAGAAATAACCAGCCAAAAACTGGTTCTCGAATCCTGATTTATATTAGTTTTTATTTTAAAAGAAGTTTTGTTTCTTGGCAACAAATAAAATCCTTCCAGTGCTGTGCCCCAGAAACCCAGTCTTGCTTGTCACAATATTTGCAATATCCAAACACAAAATTATGTTGCCAAACATGTAGGGCTCAACAGCCTACCAGAAACAAATGTTTCCTCCCTGGAACACATTTTTGCTTAAAGAGAGTCCTTCAAAACACTTTGTTTCATGAGCAAATGCAATCTTAGACGCGCACAAATGTAAGTTACCACCAGGTAAGCGTGAACAACAAAAGGAACAGAACTGGTCGCTCCGATTATTAAGGAGTGACAGGTACGCTGTGTGTAGGAAATGCAGTCAGGTTTGACATCTCCTGAATGTAAAGGATTACACTTTAAATACTGCCCTATCTCTGGGTTTATTTCATGTTTTAATTCACAGACTGATTGAAGTATAAATTGGGAGTCTTTACTCAGAAATCAACATTCCCTTCCTAGTTCTGCAACAGAATTCATTACCATAGCAAGTCAGTTCGCCTTTCTGTGGCTCAGTTTCCAACCTGTAAAATGGAATCAGCACTTCTCCGCCTTCACAAAGCACATTGAGATAAATGAATAAAAGTGCAACATCTCGGTATTATACTATTACCTGTGAAAAATCACCAGTAAGACCAGCTTCATGCCTGGCGATTAATTCAACCCATTATTTTAAAGCGGTGGCATTCAATCTTTCTAAACTACTGGCTTCCTGATTTGTCTCCTGTACCTCCAAGATTCACCTCACCTCCAAACTGCTTGCTTACAAAATCAGCCATATCAATACAGAAGTGTCACAATCACACTATTACTGAAAAAGTCTGACTTTCTCATTCCCCCCCCCATGTAATTATAAAATAAATGGATTGGAATGTAAATATTGTGCTTATATTTTGGTGCAGCGTATACAGAGCAATTTATGATGAGCAGTTCAATATCCCTCTGGACTCACAAAAACCGTATGTCTAGCTGTATCACTACCACAGTTGGCCTCAGCTATGCCCATATGAATGTGTGGTCTGAACTCCTGCAGAGGACCCCCCATGCCACAACCATTAGATTCCTATCAGCAATGAGAGGAAAAATTCTATGAACATTTGACTTACGTCTTTGACTCTTGGATGTCACTAATGCAGAAAGGTTAAAAGGAATTTTATTTTACCATAGATGGTTTCAAGGAATGTCTTTTGAAACCTGCTAGCCCTACAAAAGAATTTACCAGATTCTTTTGTTGCTTGAGTTGAATGCTAGTGTCCGAGACCAGGGACCACCCCACCCTCACAGACACCCTGTTGACAACCTAAGTATTTCCAGAGAACTTGCTGTATCTATCCATACCCTTTGCCTTCCTTTAATTGTAACTCTTTTCCTTGTTCTTTTCCCCTCATGCCTATCTCATGAAGTCTTTCTTAACCCAAAGGTCTTTTATTCAGTCTCTGTAACATATCTCTACATGCTCAGTTGTAATATGTTGTTTGAAATTTTCTCTTTAAAATGTAAACAAGACAAAGGTAAGGTAGTAATGATCATCCCGTTATCATGTTCGAGAGCACCAAGTCAGTCCCTCCTGGAAATCAGGAAGGAGGGAGATGGGTGCACTGAGATATTTGGGTTGGACTGGCTGTTATTAGATGTGTGATAACTGAGTAATATGGTCTAGGCTGGTTTAGCAAACTCCATGTTCCTTAAAAAAACAGATTTTTTTTTTTTCAGGAACATTGGGTTCTCTCTCTCTCCTCTCCAGGATTACATTCTCCAACTCTTTGTCCTATAAGGAGAGAGGGAGATGCCTTCTGCACACAGATAAAAGTCAATGATTAACTCATGTACCAAAAGTCCATTGATTTCTCCACAAAGAGTCTGTCTAAGACAATAGGGTTAATCATCAGTTCACCTCCCCTCCCTCATTTAATTTATCCTTTGTCCTTTCATCATCTCCTCACTCAACTTTCTTTGCTAGCCCTAAAAGGTTTAAACTGCCATGAGTTCTCCCCTTCCCCCTCCTGTTGCAGGCACCTATATTTCAAGTAGGTTTGTGACTCCCCCATAGCCTTATACGCTGCATCCATTAATTCAGAGTTCTGACAACTAGTAAAGGCTCCATTGGCTCCCACAGGGAAGGAAGCTGGCTCCTGGAAAGAAGACGAAACTGATTATTGTTACAACCATTTCAGAGTCACCAATCCAGCCACACACAGCAAAAAGTTCTGCTGTACACCTGCCAGTTATTTTCCCTCTCAAAATTCTCCTCCATTGACTGAAACCAGCAAGAGGATAATGCATTAAGGAGTTTCAGTGGACCTTGATCTTGTTTATCAGCTGATTTACAACGCTTATTCAAACCTCATTTAGAAACTCACTTACTTTCCCTTTTGTCTGAGACCTGGCAATACAGAGGGACGGAGAATATAGATGTGGAAAGACAGGAGCAGCACTGAAGAGACTCCTGCCAGGAGCTGGTTCTGAGATGGTTGGGTTGCCACAGGCTGGAGCAGCAGTAAAGAGGCAGCCACTGAGAACTGAAGCTCAGAAGGGTGGGATCAGCCATGAAGGAGCTTTCACCCAGCAGTGCAACTGATGGCAGATGAAAGGGATAATAGGCAAGAGAAGCACCAAAGGTGCCCCACAAGGGAGTTGAGAATAGTGACGTAATACAATAGACTGGGCCAATGCTGAAGGGACCTGTGTTCTGCAGCATGGGTGCTAGAAAGAGATGACCATACTGAAGAGGCTTTCAATAGGCAGTAGGCTAGGAAAAGTAGACCTAGCTGGATATGTATATGTATGTATGGTTAAGGGACACACACAGGACCGTAATACATTATAATTCCTACATGTTCTGATCTGGTCCAAGGTTCTTAAGTTTAACTCAGAGCATCCTCTCTTGTGGGTCCAGTCTGGGAAAAAGGGGGGAAAAATGGGAAACAAGGAACCATACGAAGCAGTGGGAGGTGAGGGCCCATGTGGGCCTTGCTGCAGAACATCTGACCTGTGTAAACATGTAGCAGGCAGTAGAGTTGGGAGTTGGTCGAGTCCCAGGGAGCAGAAAAATGGGCATGGGTGACACTTTCATTCAAGCACTTGCAGTCCGTTGAATGTGTATAGTCTGTGCCCAGGCCCATCAACTTATTGGGTGGAAGGGGACAGTTGCCATGGGGCCCAGTTATTAAAATTGGTCTGGACCCTTTAAATCACCACAGGAGCACTGTGCTGAGCACAGCTGTGAGAGCTGCAGTTGGGGTCCAACTGCCACACTCGAAGAGGTGCTGAGGGCTTGCGGCTCTGGCCCTCCCCCTCCTACCAGAGGCCCTGCCCTTCTAGAGGGGGAGAGCCCTCCCCCACAGCTTGCCCAAGAGCCCCTGGAAGCTGTGAAGCCCTTTGTCTGTACAAGTCTCTTTCTTGTACAGGTCGTTAGAAATATAAAGTGTAAAGCATCTTATTAATCTAGGTCCTGGTTTCCCAAACTATGGGGTGTGCCCCCCCCGGGGAGCACGAAGAAATTTGAGGGGGGGGTGCGAGGCAACCCAGCCCCCACACCCTTTGCTTCTGGCTCTCAGCCCCTGCCATTTTACATGGATGACCTGGCGCAGGTGCTATAAAAACCAGGCAGCCAGTGAAGAACCACATGCTAAGGTGAGTGAGTGTAGGTTGGATGTGGGGGAGGAGAAGGATGGAGTTAGATGGGGGTCTGGGGGTGCCTGTCTCAGGTAAGGGGGATAGGGATGGAGTCTGAGCAAGGGGCTAGTGGCGGCTGGCTTTGTTGGCGGGGGGGCTTGGCTGGTCGGCTTGTGGGGCTCAGGAGGCTGGCTGGCTTCCAGGACACACAGGGCTTGAGCGGGTGGCACCAGCATCACAGGGCTCAGGCGGCTCAGGCTGGCAGGTGGGTGGCTGGCCCCAGTAGTGCGGGGCTCAGGCGGCTCAGACTGGCGGGTGGGTGGCTGGCCCAGGCAGCGTGGGGTTTGGGCAGGCAGCTCGGGCAGCTGGCCTGTGGCTGGGGTGGGCAGCTGGCCCCAACGGCTGGAGGGCAGGGGGGTGGGGGGGGCTGGTGCTCAGGTGGTGTAGGGCTCAGGCAGGCAACGCTGGCAGTGCATGTCTGAGGCAGGTGGGTGGTTGGTGTGGGCAGCTGTGGTGGCTGGCACAGGGCGCAGACAGCTGGCCAGCTGGGGCTGCACCAGGCACCCACAAGGGGCCAAGAAAAACTATCTGTGCTTATCTTTAATCTTAAATAACATTTTTATATCAATCTTTTGTGTTTATTTCAAATTACGAATTGAAATTGTTTGTTAAAAGGGGGGTTGGATGATGGTAAAGAAGTGGTGGGCGCGCGAGGGTTTCTCAAAAATCAAAAGGGGGGCGTGATGCCAAAAAGTTTGGGAACCACTGATCTAGGTCATCCAGTGAAAGCCATTATGGTACTTAAGATCTGAATGGCCCAGTGCTCAGGAGAAGTATCTGTGAATAGTCTGTGTGAGGAGAGGCTGGAAGGGTTTAAACTCTGTGTCACCAGATGCTGGGATTATTGAAGTCACACGGACACCTGTCACACAATAATTCATGGCAAGCTTTATTTTCAAAGCTACAAACACTGAAATGTAAAGTATGTAATTTAGTTAGTTCTGAAAATATACATGTAAATAATTTTGGGGAAAATGCTATGTAAGGATTATAGATTAAAATAAAACAAGTGTTAGTAAAGCAAACAATCCAAAGTTAAAGCTATTCCAAAGTATTTTACAAGGTACAAATCATATTGCTAAGTGAGCACCAATTTCAAGGGGAAAAAAGGCTGAAAGAATTGGAAATGTACAGTTATAGTCACCAAACAGCAGCAGCTCTGTCCCAGTACATGGTGTTTGAGGCAGATACATTTTTTTAATCACTTGAAGTCTGCACTTTACAGCCTCTGACATCTTAAAGCTGGACTATTCATAGCACTGTACATACAGTGAGACAACTAGATGCTTTTTGCTCAGGACGTGACATTCTGTATTACTGCAGCTTGGCACAAGTGGCATTTACATTTGAAATATTTTCAAGTGTAGCTGCTGACTTGCCCTCGAGCCAGGGAACATGGGTGCTTGACCTTACACCCTCCATCCCATCCCTGCTCCGCACTTTCCCCATTCCTCCAAGTCTCTTCCCCCACCTCTCCTCTTCCTGCCCTTGTCCCACCTCTGCCTCACCCCCATTCTACCCTACCCCCCCAAGCCCCTGCCCTACCTTTTCCCCTCCTCCTCCTCCTGAGCATGCCACATCCCTGCTCCTCCCTCCGCCTCCCAGAGAGTGCCACATGTCAAGAAACAGCTGTTTCACGGTGGGTGGGAGATGCTGAGAGTGAGGCAGGCAAAGGAGGAGCTTGGCTGACAGAGGGTGCTGAGCTCCTGCTGATTTTTCCCCGTGGGTGTTTATGATGGGATACATCAGCCTCACACTAGCACTGAGTGGGTTAATCCTACTCCTTGGGGTGAGAAAGCCATCCCCCCCACTAGGCCCTGCTGGGCATGTGCCAACTAGGGACTAGATAGAAAAGGCAGTAGCTCAGTTCATTCAGGATGGATAGCCAGAGAGGAAGGACCTGTGGAGGCTGCTGCCAAAGAACTGCTGATATCTAGGGCTGGAAACCCTGCCTGCCCAGGGACCCCAGAGAGACCAGGAGGGTCTACTTTGCGGAGGACCTCAACAACCCCGAAAACCCACAGACAACAGCCCCCAGGACTTAAGGTAGGAAGTGACCCAGAGAGTGTGGGAGAGGTACCTCTCACTTGACTGAGTCAGCATGTTGTGGTTGAATTCCCACTGGCCCAGGGGTGGCCTAGTTCCCTCCCGCACTGCCCCTCTGCTGTTAGGGCCCTAGGATAAGGCCCAAGGGGGTGGGGCACAAAGAAACTGCTCTGATTGACTCTTGCCATTGGCCACCCTGTCACAATAGCAAAGGCCTCGGTGGTTGACTCAGCCTGGATGGAAAGGGCTACTGTGAGTGGCTCTGGCCAATAGATCTTGCTGCTCTGAAGGTGCAGGCTGCTGTAAATTACACTAGACATTTGGCCAGCTGTCCTAAAGGCAGACTGTAGAACTGGACTTAGGCTGTTGATCTGCGGTGTCCCAGGTGTCAGAGTGGGACAATGGGGAGCTTAAATAACCCTTCCCCACTCCAGGTGAAGGTGGGCCACACCAGCCCAGTAACAGTACCCCAGACCTGGAGCAGGCACTGAGTCAGCACCTATGAGATTAAATGTTTTAAATTATATATATTTACAAAGGCTTTTCTCACAAAGGATGGAACATGCATGAGGTGGGAAGATATACGTATGTCATATACTAGACAACTTACCTGGCATTTGTCAGGTCCTTCAGCAAAGGGAGCTGGGGGTGTTGGGAGTGTGGGCATCATGGCAGGATGTGGAGGGCTCAGGCAGGAAGCTGGGAGTTTGTGGGGCAGGAGTCAGGGTTGCGGATCTTCTTCCCCTGGCCAGCCTGGGGGTTGGGGATGTGAACTCCTCTCACCAGTGCTCCCTTGGCTCAGAACAGGCTTGGGGAGGGGGGGTCTGCGCAGGCCACCTGCTGGCACTACCTGAGGCTGGCCCAGGGCAGCCACACAGTGGGTCGCAGATGCTTCCATAATGGCTGCTCACTGAGGTGCGAGCTGCTCCCCTTGTGGTTATTTGTATCACCCGAGTTTGCTGCCTCCCTGTGATCATATGTGAGTATAGCTGGCCTGCTTTCACACCCCTCCCTTTCTGTATAATCTGAAACAATCACATTCCCTGCACATCCCTTTATCCTGCTACAACCAAACCCTGACCTTGCTGTAAGGTAACAGGCAGCTGCATGCCAAATTTAGCGGTTGTAGCTCTTACCATTAAGGAAAAGTTTTTGAACAAACAAACTCAAGGATGGATGGATAGACGGACACACATTTCTAAAATATAAAGTAAGATAAGGTAACGTGCATACAATAGACCCCTGAGATATGCGCATTCGAGTGGTGCGTAGTTTGGGTTAATGCAGCTTGGAAAGGCGGGGAGCTGATGCCTGGCACCACCTCCTCACCACTCAGTGAAGCAGCGAAACTGAGCAGTGCTGCTGCGCTGGTCAGTTTCCCAGTTCCTGTCAGGGGCAGCAGAGGACTCTGTTGCCACCACTGACAGGAGAGGTTTCCTGGCTGCTGCGCTGGTCAGTTTCCCAGCCCCTGTCAGTGGCATCCAGAGAGCCTGACTCTCTGCTGCCACCCTGACGGCGTGGGCAGCAGAGCCAAGAGATCTGTAGAGTCTGAGAGACCGGCAGATTCAATATGCGTGCGTTCTCCTCACTTTGCAGTCAATGGCAAAATCCATTTTAGCACCTCCCTGCACACCGCCACCATCCCACGTAGCATCAAGGCTACATCCCTAGCGCTCCTTCAGGGGGACAGCGAGGGGAACGACATCTTCACATACACTGTCTTCTGAATGTTATGGTTGATGCAGGTGTTGCCAAAATGAACTGAAATGGACAGGAATGTTCTTTCCCTTGGTTCGGGTCTATTGCATTCATTAAAGCTTCCACTGTATTTGCTTTTAATGTGCACATTTTTACACTGTTTTTATGACCATAACATTTTTTTAATTCGTTAATCTTTATTACTTCTCAACACGAGCTGCAGAAAGCCTAGCAGTACTGAAATCAGCCACTTCTTGTTGGTGCAGGGTGACACAACTCATAGGATAAGTGATAAACATAGTATAATGATGCTAAATTTACAGAAAGCCACACAAAATGAACAGGAGTGCAAGGGAGGTTGTGGAATCCTCACTGGAGATGTTTAAGAACTGGTTGGACAAACACCTGTCAGGTACTGTCTACATTTGCTTGGTCCCACTGTGGTACAGGAGCTGGGATAGGCACTGACTCCAGGGGTGCTCCAGGGCTGGGGCATCCCTCAGGAAAAAAACAGTGGGTGCTGCACACACATTGGCAGGCCCCCATCAGCACCTCTCCCTCTCTCCAGTGCTTCCTGCCCACCAGTGGGCCCTATACGTCAGCACCTCCCCCACATTCCCCACACCTCCTGCCCACTGCAAGCAGCCGTTTCATGGTATACAGGAGAATGAGGGCAAGAGGGGAGGCATGAGAATGCAGCACGCTCAGCGGAGGGGGCAGAATGAGTGGGAAGCTGTGAGGTGGGGGTGGGAATTCAGGGAAAGGGGTGCAGTGTGGTCAACATCTGGGCAAAGCCAGGGGGGGTCGAGCGCCCCACTCCTCACCCTTTAGAAAGTCAGCACCTCTGGGGGCCGGGACGTAAAGGCTGCATGAGGTATGGTCCAGCCTTGCATTTCTACAAGGCTGAATGGTAGACGTATGCTGAAGAATAATGGCCCAATATACTCCCAGGTCTTCCCACAACATTCAGTACGGTCAATTGCAAGACACTGCTCCTGAGCTGAGGGAAGGGCACGCAGGGGACCCCAGAAATTCCTTAAACCAGTTCAGATCCTTCCTACAGGGCCCTGTGTGGAGGTTAATGCTGAGAAACTGAACCTCTGCCACGAAGTGTCTCACCCTGCTCAGTTCTCTCCCAAATCCTCTTCAGTATTAATGTACAACCACTTGGAGAAGCAGTGAGACCTCCTAGGCTTAGATGCCAAAAATGTGCCGATGACATGAAGCTGTAGCCGTCCCTGGGAGGCTATCCCAGCATCACTGTCATGCAGCTCTCCCGCGCTACGTCTACCCTGGAGCTGGCAGTGTGGTTCCCAGTTAGGACAGGCACCCGTGCTCTAGTGCTGATAGGAGGGGCAAGTTAAAAAGAGCAGTGAAGATGTGGCCACATGAGAAGCCAGCTGAGTTAGCCACCCTCTAATTGTGCACCAAGGGGCTCAGAGACACATGTATGGGGGGCAGCTAGCCAGTCCTGCCACCCAGGTAGCGGCACTGCTATTGTTCGCACACGCACACTCCACCAGGGCTACAGCAGGAATGGCCTCCCGAGCTGGAAGTTACACCTCCCCCCCCAGAGTAGACGTATTCCTTGTGTCTAACCTTGGAAGCGTTTGTGGGAGCTAAAGCCTAGAGCAAGGCACAGTTTCAGCTGCAGGCAGAGGAAACTGTTTAAAAAAGCTTGTTCAGACTAAGATCTGCTCAAAGGAGCAGCAAAGTCAATGGAAACCCTGCCATTGATTTCCCTGGGTTCAGGGTCAGCCCCACAGGGTGGTCTTCTCCAGCCAGGGATGTTTGCCCACCATATTGTCAAGCCAGCTACAGTTCATGTGATTTGCTACCTTCTTCAGTGAGCTGTCAAACAATAATACACATGAGAAACATGCTCACTGATTTCTGAGTGGTCGGGAGCACTGAATCTCAGCTTTATGGATGAGGCTGGCTTTCATAATACATTCTTTTGTTTACTTCCTGTTTACACTATAGTGAGGTGATTGACCTGGGTTTGAAATCAGCAGTCCTAAGACAGCTACAACTGGTGCAGAATGTGGCAGCACACCAGAGAACTACAGGCTACTGCAAACCTGTCACCCCGTACCTGGTGCGCTCTATTAACTACAGTTCAATACCCTGTTAAGTCTCAGGATCTTGGCACTTAATTTGAAACAGTCTGAGTCCAGGATAACTGAGGGACAACCTTACCCTTTGGGGTTGCAGCTGCTCTGGACAGTTCTGGCACAGTGGAATAGTCAACTGTAAGAGAGCCTCTTGTGTGTGCAGGAGACAGAACTTCCTTGGGCACTAGCCCAAAACCATAAAACTTATGGCTGCAAGAACTACCGCAGACCTCACACCTTTCCAGTCCAGCGCAAAGCATACTATTCAGGTTCCAGCACATGGTGCTTCAGATCACATTCAGAAAAGAAAACCCCTGTGCTGTACCCCCTCCCCACCCCTGCCACCAGGACAGGAATGGAGAGGAAGCCCTGCATGATAGATATCAGCTACTATATTTAGCTGATGCTTCTCCCTGACAAATGCTGGGAAAGATTCTTGAGTCCTGTGTGGGGCTGGTTTCATTTTTGCTGGCTTCATAATGTTTTTTCAACTTCTCCTGGCCTTGCTCACAAATAGAAATTATAGCTGGAAAAGATGTGTCACAACAGCCTGTAGGGTCTCTCAGCCTGTAGCCTCTCTTCCTTGAACACACCTGACCCATGTGACTCCTTTGAGCCCCATGTTTCTAGAGGCCCCAGAAAAACCCACAACTTCCTGACCTGCCCAGTTACTTTCTTAAGTAGTGGGACCAGCAAGGCGGCATCTCATTGTCTAATTTCCTACCTTCTACAAATTGTAAAATCGCTGCATGCAGGATTAGTCCCTCTGGAAGGTAATCCCACCCCTCTTTTAGGTCTCTCTTGCCTCTCATTTAGTTCGGTTCTTGGATGCTGAGCTTTCATTGCCTCAGTTTTGAAGTCTTGTCACAATGGTGACTGGATGCAGCTTGATGGTCTGTTTGTAGTCCACCCATTATAGTCAGACATTATTCTGGCTTCTTTACATTTGTAGTTATTTCAGCTGATTGTTTATTAGGTGTTTTAGATCAGTGTTTCTCAAACTATGTTCCGTGAACAACATGCAGGTGTGCCACGAGCATCTGACACTTTTTTGGTATTCTACACTGATGGTATATATTTTCTATTATTAAATCTGGATACAGTGTTACGTCTTCATTGCTATTATACCTGATTAAATTATGTATATGTTGCTGCTTGTTCATTTGTGTTTGTTTGTTTGTGTGTTTTGGTCTGACAATAATTTTTTTGAAGAAAATTTTCATAGGTGTTCCATGGTTCCAAAAAGTTTAAGAAACACTGTTTTAGAGTGTTAGAGGAAAATACCGATACATTGCAAAGATAAACTTTAAGAAACCGGCACATTCTGTTACTTTATTGGGAGAAAATGCTAACTGGAATTTGTGCTAATGTAGGTTCCAGGGCGACAGCTCCTAGGCCTGGTCTACACTATGAGGTTAGGTCAAAGCTGGCCACTTTATGTCAATTTTGTAATGAATGAGTCTACACTGCCAAGCACCTTCTGGCGACCTTAAGGACTTCTGAAGTTGACCTTGATACTCCTCCTGGATGAGAGGAGTAGCGCTCAATTTGCCCTGCCAGGGTTGACTTTGAGGTAGTGCAGTATTCAATTTGACATTCCTGGACTCGAAGAGGCATCCCATAGTGCCCCAATGTGACCACTCTGGCCAGCACTTTCATTTCTGCAATTTTTCCAGATACGTAGGAAAAGCCCTGGGAGCTTTTGAATTTCATTTCCTGTTTAACCAGCATGAAGAGGCCAGCAGCATACCTGACCATGAATGCCCAGAGTCGGAAATGAGCTCCACCATGAAGTGTGTTTGCTGTATGTGGAGAAAATCTGTACAGGCAAAACTCCAGTGGAGCAGACAAAATGCTGATATCTAAGCCAAACACTCCTTTAGTTTTTGATGTTTGGAAAATCTAGGTCTGATTGCAGGCACTGAGTTATATTGAAAGTCCTGGCATCCAAGCCCAGGATGCCTTTGCAGGACTAGCAGGGAGCAAACAGAACATGTGAGAAACAGACCTTGAGGTACTGAAAACATGTAGTCGTTGAATGCTCATGTCAGGGGAGAACTGCGCCTTTTATATATCACCCTTTTTATTACAGTAAATGGCTGTTGGACATGAGACCTGAATACAGCATCTCAGGCCAAGATGTTAGGTAAGTCTTTGTGGCTGAGGTATGAATCCTTGTACAGATCAAATACTAACAAATCATACACAGTAGCAATATGAGCCTGCATTATAATAAAAGATGGCAGCAGATAACTAAAACAGCTGCCAACGAACATAATAAGCACCTAAAGAAATGAGCAGAGAAAAAATATGTGGAAAATAGCCTGAACTACATTAACACTCCAGATTAAAAACTAAAAGGTTTTTTTTTTTTTAATATTTAATTAACTTTTTACCATTCATTTATGCTGTGTTTATTTTTGGACTTCTCTCAACTTGGGCCATTACTTCCAACTTGTTTCTCTTTTGGTTTCTAGACATTTGCATGTATGGTGCTTTTGGATTTCAGTTTTCTAAAAGGTGATGGATTTTTTTACATACATAAAACTATTGACATTTAAAAGTACATCCTTGGGAAAAACATGCTTATTAATATCAGATTTTGTCAAACCCTTTTCTTTTGTTTAGAAAAATCAACATGTAGGGAAACTACTTGACAGCGTCCCTTTAACAAAACAGACATTTCACTCTTTGATATAATCAGGAAGTGTGTGTGTACTTGAGGGAAGTTGCAGTCAGCCGCCAGTGCAGTGAATCAGAAAGCTCTGTTCAGCCAACCTGCATCCCTATTACTCTAGGCAGCGTCTGGTGAACTTACTGTGCTCACGCACATCCATCCCAGTACTACATGTGTATGTGGTGCGAGGCATAGCACGCTGACATGGATTATTAGGGGGAAGCAGATGTGCTTATGTTTCCCAGTGGCTTTTGCTAAAAGGCAGAAAGAAACAAGGTGGTAGCGCAATTTACCACTTTTGATCACAGCCAATCCATTTACAAGCAATTTCACTCCCAGACAATTGGCTCACTGGTGATTTCAGTCTCAGCCAATCCAGCTCTTCCCTTGAAGCTCCAATTACACTCCCAGAGGGATCTGCTTAATTGCAAGTTAGTGGTTGCCAAGGCCTGCTCCTCTAATAAAACAACCTGTTGGTCTTTTATACCAATGGAGAAATATTCAGTAGAAACTAGCCCCTGATCTTTGCATGTACAGAGGAAAACCTGTCTGGAAAGAGTAACAAACCAATATTGCATCTATTTCACCTCATCTGCCTTTGGGATTTGACAGGAAAAAGAGATTGTACATTTCAGTAATAAAACAAGGAATACTCTGGGGCTTTGGCTACACTGTAGCTGTAACTCAAAATAACTTACACAATTTGCACAATGCAGAGTGCGTTTTATTTCAAGCTAACTTATTTCAAACTTGATGCTGTCCACATGGGACCAAAGTTTGAAATAAGCAGCTATTTCAACATTTCTGCTACCCCCCATAGGATGAGGGGCACCAGAACGGGAATACCATGCTTGAGATAGCTCTGCTATTTTGAGTGTTGTGTTTAGCCGCAGAGTTGCTATTTTGGGATGGCAACTATAGTGTAGCCATAGGCTGGGAGATTATAGCGCATCTCACGCTAAGGCCAGTGACTACTACTATTTACTACTACTACTTAACCCTTGTACTCTGCATGGAGCATAGGTCACCTGTGTCTTCTTCACTTCACTCTGTCTTGGGACAAAACTTCTAGCTGGCTCCAGGCGTGTTCCAGTTGTTGTCCTTCTATCTCAGTAGACCTTCTCCACATTGTCCAAGGTCTTCCTCTTTTGCATTTTCCTTGCGGGTTCCCTGTGAGAACTTGACAGACGATGTTGGATGATGGTTTTCTGAGAGTGTGGCCTAGCCATCCCCACTTTCTTCTCTTGATTTCAATGTCAATTGGTTCTTGTCCTGCTCTGTGCCAAACCTCCTCATCTGCCATTTGATGTGAAGGATGTACCTCAGGCATCTGTTTATGAATGTCTGTAGCTTGTGATTTGAAGACTTTTTAGTACACCAGGTCTCGCGTCCATACAAGAGCACACTCTTCACATTTGTGTTGAAGATCCACTGTTTTGTCTTCGCAGATATTATTTGCAAACTCCATATGGGACAGAGATTCCTTAATGCAGCTGTTGCTTTCTCTATCCTGGCACTGATGTCCTTATCTGTTCCTCCATCTATGCCCATAATACTCCCAAGTAGGTGAACTGCTCCACATCTTCCAGGTCAACTCCCAGTGTGATGGTGGAGTAGTTAGACTGGTTGATCCTTATTGTTTTGATCTTTCCCTTGTTAATGCTATTGAAGCACAAGACTTCTCTGTGTTTAGGCGGCTAACATTCAGCTTTATTGAATTCAATAAGGCAACAGATGAGCCAGACTGGACACTAGTAAAACCAGGTCCAGCAAGGCTGCTTGACGCAGCTAACGCTGGTATTTTATACCCTTACACAAACAAGCCCAGTGTCAGAGGCAATTTAAATCACTCCTCAAAGAGAAACCGTTATCAGCAAAAAGAAACAGGTACGAGGGAGCTGGAGCCTTGACTCCAAACAGTTCATTAACACATTCCACAGAGCTCATCCTCCCTGCCATTCCCAAATAGGTCAAGGAAAGGACAGGCTCCTGTGTGCGTGCAGAAGTAAGGGATGTGAAATGGCTTCTCATACAAGATGGCTTCCACAATGCTCGGTCCAGTCACTGAGGCAGTTTTGTCCAGTGTTGTGACCTTTTCTTTCATGCTTTCATGTTCATATAAAAGAAGGGCAACATCATCAGTAAAATCAATGTCCTCTAGCTGTTTGAAAAGTGTCCACAGAATTCCTCGTTGATGACCTGCTGTTGTCCTGTTCATAAACCAGTCCATTGTGATCAAGAACAGGAAAGATGACAATAGGCACCCAGGGACTACCTGAGAAAAATAGTCTTGAATTGCCATACCCTAGATTTTCTTTATTTCTACAATTAAAGTGAGAGGAAACAGTGCCTGCAAATTAACTGCTGTTACAGACACAAATGCAACAATATTGACTAGGCACCTAGCAGAGACAGCATTGGTCCAGCACATCTTGACATTCAAACTATAAAAGTTCTCCAGGTTTCAAAGGCCATCACTGGAAGCAGCGTGAAGTAAAGATACTTTAAAGTATCTGCCTTAGTCTGATGATTCCAGAGGCCTGTGCATACTGGGCCTGTCCTGATGCGAAAACCCTAAAGTTCTGTCTGCACTATGGCCTACGTCAGCAAAAGGTATGCCACTAAGGGGGTGAACGTTCTATCTCCATGAGTGACATGAGTTACACCGATATAAGAGCTAATATGCACAGCGCTGTGTCCATGGGAGAACTTCTCTGGATGACACAGTGTATACTGCTCATGGAAGGGAAAGAGGTTATGCTGACAGGGCTGTGCTCTCCTGACAGCACAGTGTCTTCGCCAGACACAGCAGCGGCACTGCTGTATCAGTATAGCAGCACTATATAGCTGTGTCTACACTGCAGAATTCTGCCGACAGAAGTCACTGTCAACAGATACTTCCCAACAGAACCTCTGTCTACAGAACAGGTCCACACCTAATACAGGCTCCCCCGTCAATGCTTTCTGTCGACAGAGAGTGGCCAGATTGCCCAGCCCTCTGTCAACAGAGCAACCAACCGGAATCTCTGCAAACAGGGCAGCCAGGTGAACTGGAAGCCCTCTCTGTCGACAGAGGGCTCCCCGGAACGTCTACACTATATTGTGTCAACAGAATCTGTTGACAGAGGCACTACTCCTCGCACAGTGAAGACAGAACTCTACCAGGAAAGCTGCTGCGTTCTGTCGACAGATTCTCGACAGAATGCATTTGTAGCATGGATGCTCCCTAGTTTTGTCAACAGAAGGCCTCTTCCGTCAACAGAACTCTGTCGTGTAGACCCAGCTTATGTGTGTGAACATCCAGCAATGGAGCACCGCTCCCCAGTCTTCGTGTAAGAGTCTTGCTTTCCTTAGGGGCAGGGCAGTTGTTCCTGCAATTTACAAACATCCCAGATATATTTGGGGCTGACACGAGTGTCACTGAAAAGCAGAGCCCATTCCACACATTTCACCTGCCTGTAGGTAGGAGTGACAAGCTTGCCAGTGCAGCATCAGGAGACATCTCAGCTTTTTGGTGCAAAGAACTTAGACGACTGGCCTTCACAAAAGGCAGATTTGTTCAGCAACAAAACTCCGTTCAGGACATCCCCAACAAAACAGATTACTTCTCAGCATGATCACTTTCCTAAGCATAGACCCAGCCTGAAGACTGTGGGGTGGATTAGTGATAGGAAGCCCTATGATGTAGCTGAATTTAAATGACAAATTATGTGTGTGATTTTTCAGGCTACCCCTCCAACCCAGTCACTCCAAGCTGCAGAACTACAGGGAATACGTGCCTAGCTGCCCATTTTTATGAAAGTTTTGCAAGGGACAATTATCCAGATAAGACTCGATGTCTCTCATTGTGGCAGAGATTGATTTTTGACACCTTTAAATCTATTAGAGCTGTTGAAGTACAGAGACAATATGCGTGAATTTGCTACTGCACGTCACAGCATCTCTTAAGCAAACCATGGTTTTGCGGTGGAATTGTTATCACTGTTTTCCTGGATCTTGCGACAGAGCTGAGTGTATAGTGGCCCACACTATCAGAAGACAAAGGGTAGGGGGAATCATAGAATCATAGAACACAAGAACTGGAAGGGACCTCAAGAGGTCATTGAGTTCAGTTCCCTGTCTTCTTGGCAAGACCAAACACCATCTAGACCATCCCAGATAGATGTCTATCTAACCTGCTCTTAAATATCTCCAGCGATGGAGATTCTACAACCTCCCTAGGTAACTTATGCCAATGTTTAACCACCCTGACAGTTAGGAAGTTTTTTCTAATGTCTAATCTAAACCTCCTTTGCTGCAGTTTAAGCCCATTGCCCCTTGTCCTATCCTCAGAGGCCAAGGAGAGCAATTTTTCTCCCTCCTCCTTGTAATCCTCTTTGAGGTACTAGAAAACCACTGTCATGTCCCCTCGAAGTCCTCTCTCCTCTAAACTAAACAAGCCCAGTTCTTTCAGTCTTCCCTCATAGCTCATGTTCTCTCGACCTTTGATCATTCTTGTTGCTCTTCTCCAGACCGTCTCTAATTTCCCCACATCTTTCTTGAAATGTGGTGCCCAGAACTCCTAGGGTGCATCTGCACTAGCAAGTACATTCGAAATCCAGGTGGGAGGAAAGAACCCATGGAGGATCTGCACACACACTGCACTCTTTCTGAAGTAATTTTGAAAGAACAGAGGACTTCTCTTGAAGTTGGTCCTCCATTCCCAAGGTGGGAAGAGCGCCCTCCTTCAAAAGATAATTTCAAAAGAGAGCAAGTGTAGATGCTCCGCGGCCTGCTCTTTCAAAAGAGGGAGTCTGCCATGGCGGCGATCAGCTGCAAGGCAGCAGCGCCGCTCACGGTGCAAGCGGAGCTCTAAGGCTCCAGGGTCCGGATGCGTGTAAGGCTCCCAGAAACCCTCAGGCAGGGAGCTGAGAGCATACAGGCAGCAAAAAGCCCATCCTGCTGCTCAGCCTGTCAGCATCCGTGATGCCCCAGCCAGCCCAGTGCCCTCCCCAGCACCATGGCCAGTGCCCCTGACCCCCCACCCACCTCAGGGAACCCCAAGGACACTGGGGAGCCCTCACCGGAGGGGAGCCAGCCCTCCAAGTGCTGGACCCCCTCCTGGATGGAGGCCGAGCTGTGGGACCTCCTCGGCCTTTGGGCAGACAAGGAGGTCCTGCACTAGAGGGGGTCCGGTGCAGGAATGCAGCAGAGTACCAGCACTTCGCCAAGGGCCTCACCGGCCTGGGTCACCCCACCCAGACCCCAGACCAGGTGAGGTCCAAGGTGAAGGAGCTGCACCAGGGCCTAGGACATGGTCAGGCAGTCAGGGGCAGTGCCCACCAGCAGCCCCTACTACAAGGACCTGGACCGCCTCCTTGGGCCCAAGGAGGTGGGACCCCCGGCTGCACTGCTGTACACTGTGGACATGGGGATGGAGCAGGAGCCCAAGATGGGGACTGATGGGGAGGACCATCCCGGACCTGCAGCCGGCACCATGTGACCACAGAGGCTGGACACCACCAGCAATGACGAGGGCTCAAGTAAGGGGGCCCTTATCATTGACATACCATCCGGGCTGTCCAGCCAGGCCCCATCTGTCCATGCCTCGCCTGACCCCCTGGAGGGACCCACAAGTAGACAGCCTGCACACCAGCCACCCCGGGGACTGGGGAAAGGGGATATCCAGTCCTGCCCAGGGTGGCCACAGCTCTCCCGTGTGGCCGCTGCCCCAGGGCCTGTGTACCCCGGACGGCCACGTTCCCTGGGCCGTAGGGGGGCCGATGTGCAGTGCTCAGCACCGTGCAGCCAGGACAGCACCACAGGCTGGCTGGCTTAGAGGGACCGGGGGGCAGCGAGGGGGAGCCCGGGTCCTTGGCACCCATGCAGGGAACTTTGGGACATGGGCATCACAGGGCACCTGGTGGTGGGGGCAGTGCTTGGGACTCATGCCCCCCCTGCTCTCCCCTTTTGTCTCCACAGCTCCTGCAGCCAGCTGCTGGACCAGTCTGACCATGGAGGGCAAGGGGGAGCAGCCTGGACCCTGCCTTGCCCCTTCTATTAATAACTACTCTCTGAGAACCTCCATCCAGCCAGTTTTGCACCCACCTTATAGAGGCCCCACCTAAGTTGTATTGCCTATTTTATTGATAAGAAGATCACGAGAGACCATGTCAAATGCCTTACTTAAGTTGAGGTATATTACATCCACCGCTTCTCCCTTACCACAAGACTGGTTATCCTGTCAAAAAAGGCTATCAGATTGGTCTGGCATGATTTGTTCTTTATAGATCCATGCTAGCTGTTACCTATCACTTTATTTTCTTCCAGATGTTTGCAGATGAATTCCTTAATTACTTGCTCCAGTATCTTTCCCAGCACAGGAGTTAAACTGACTGGTCTGTAGTTTCTTGGGTTGTTCTTTTTTCCCTTTTTATAGATGGGCACTATGTTTGCCCTTTTCCAGTCTTCTGGAATCTCTCCCAATTTCCAGGACTTTTCATAGATGCTAGAGCTAGATTCAAAGAGCTAAAGGCTCAGAAACCTCCTCTCTCAGCTCCTTAAGTAGTCTAGGATGCATTTCGTTAGGCCCTGGTGACTTGCAGACATCTAATTTTTCTAAGTAATTTTTAACTTGTTCTTTTTGTATTTTATCTTCTAAACCTACCTGTCATGTGGCTAGACTTTTATCTTGGGTCTGAAAACCATTTTAATGCCCAATGTGGCTATTGGCCCCAAATATTGTGCCAGGGGGTGCCATGTGAGATGTCAAATGAAAGCTGGTGATGCCCTGAATCTATGTATGTCATGTGTGTCCGTATCATGTATGCAGGTAAAGTTATAGATTTTTAGCTCTGCAGCTGCGTGAGAAATGTTTCAGTGCTGAGGTTCACAATGGGAAGTGAGTCTCCACCCCAGCCAGGACAATAGACTGAGCAAAGGCCCAGATGGCCAACACCCCTTTTGTGATGGTGGGATTTTCCCACTGGGACTGCAACACATGGAAACTCAGCACAGTGACCCACCTGGTCAGGTGGTAAGCCATGACCTATGGAGAAGAATGGAATTTTCCCTCCACATATGAAAAGCTATAAGATGGGCCCTGGCAGGGACCTTCTTGTTCTTCAGTCCTCAGGAGTTAAACCTGTCTAGACCGGGGGCCCATCCCTCAGAGGGATGATGTGGATTTGGCAGTGTCCATCTTGGATGCTCTGTCCTTTCTTCACCAAGGATCCATGTCGCAGCAGGGGGGACCCCAGAGGGCCAGATCTACAATGCTCCAATGACTGAATCTATGTAACCTGAAATCACCTTTCAGAGACTTTCAAGAATCAGCAAATAACATCACTAGCCTGCATCAGTAGTTATGACTGATGCATGTAAAGTACTGCTTTAACAATTCTTCTTGCTAACCCTGTTCTTTCTTTTATATTAATAAATCTTTAGGTATTAGATCTAAAGAATTGGTGAGCATGTTGTTTGGGTAAGATCCAAGTATATATTGACTGGGGTCTTGGGCTGGGCCTTTTGGGGTTTGGAAAAATCTGTGTGGTGTTTGGTGAAACAGGCTTAAGAGCCTCTCACCTTAAGTTGGGGCTTGTTTATCTGAGCTCGTAGAGCAGCTGAGAAGTCTGTGGATTTGCTTTTGTGGCTTTTGGCCGGCCAGTGGGGCTGGCAGAGGTGCTGTTAAGACTGGTTGGATTTGCCTTAGTAAGAAGGAAATCCCAGCCTGGGGCTGCGAGTAGCCCAGATTCTAAGCAAAGGAACCCTGGATTGATTTCTCTAGCTGTGCCCAGAAACCCCATCCTATTACATTACCCCATTCCCATTAAAATGCATTATATTAGGCATTTCTGCAATAGCCTTCTTGGTGAAGACGGAAACAAAGAAGTCATTAAGCACCTCTGCCATTTCAAAGTTCCTGGATATTGTTTCTCCCTCTTCACAGAGCAGTGGGCCTACCCCATCCCTGGTCTTCCTCTTGCTTCTAATATATTTACAGAATGACTTCTTATTACCCTTTATGTCCCTATCTAGTTTGAGTCATTCTGTGCCTTGGCATCTCTAATCTTGCCCCTGCATATATGTATTGTTTGCTTATATTCATTTTTTGTAATTTCTTCAAATTTCCACTTTTTACGTAACTCCTTTTTGATTTTCAGATCATGCAAGATCTCCTGGCTAAGCCAAGGTGGTCTCCTAACATACTTTGTGTCTTTCCTACACAGTGGTATAGCTTTTGGGCCCTTAATAATGTCCCTCTGAAAAACTGCCAACCCTCCTCAGTTGTTTTTTCTCTTAATCTTGCTTCCTATGAGACCTTACCTACCAGCTCTCTGAGTTTACCAAAATTTGCTTTCCTGAAATCCATTGTGTCTATTTTGCTGTTCTCCCTTTCACTATTTCTTAGAATCACAAACTCTATGATTTCATGGTCACTTTCTCCCAAACTGCCTTCCACTTTCAAATTCTCAATGAGTTCCTCCCTATTTGTTAAAATCAGATCTAGAACTGCTTCCCCCCAGTAGCTTTTTCCACTCTTTGAAATAAAAAAATGTCATCCATGCAGTCCAAGAACTTTCTGGATAATCTGTGCCTCACTGTGTTAGTTTCCCAACATATGTTGGGATAGTTGAAGTTCCCCTTTACCACCAAGTCCTCTGTTTTGAATAATTTTGTTAATTGTTTAGAAAAAGCCTCATCCATCTCTTGTATCTGGCTAGGTGGTCTGTAGTAGACCCCTATTGTGACATCACCCTTGTTTTCACCCCTTTTAACCTAACCCAGAGACCCTCTACATGTCTGTCTCCTGCATCCATCTCCACCTCAGTCCAGGTGTGCACATTTTTGATATACAAGGCAACACCTCCTCCCTGTTTACCCAGCCTGTCCTTCCTAAGTTGTATCCTTCTATACCAATATTCCAGACATGTGTATCATCCCACCAAGGTTTCTGTGATACCAATTATGTCATAGCTGTGTTTGCTTATTAGGACTTCAAGTTTTTAATATTCATTACCCATACTTCTTGCATTTGTACAGAGATATCTAAGATACCGCTTTGCTTTTGCCCCCCAGTTCTGCCTAGCTCCTCTTTTTTCTTTGCTATTATAGCCCATGATCCTTCCCATTTCCAACCCAACCCCCAGATCTCCAGATTTTTTACTTATTTGTGGGCTTTGGTCACCTGTCCCCATCAAACCTAATTTAAAGCCCTCCTCACTGGGTTAGCCAGTCTCGATCCAAATACATCCTTCCCATTCCTCGAAAGGTGAATTCCATCCCTGCTTAGCAGTCCTTCATGGAACAGCATCCCGTGATCGAGGAAGCCAAAGCGCTCCTGGTGACACCATCCCTGCAGCCAGGCATTCACCTCCAGGATGCACCTGTCTCTGCCTGGGCCCCTAACTTATGGTCTTACCTCCCCTCTAAACTCCCCTCTCAAAACTCCCTCCTGTTTGCAACCACCTGGTCACTTACTAGCAGGCTTTATGAGCTTTGGCCTTCCGGACTGGTAGCCCCGCCCTCTGGCTACGGCTCGACCACTGAGCAGAGGGTAGAGAAGTTACTCACCTGTAGTAACGATGGTTCTTCGAGATGTGTCCCCGTGGGTGCTCCACAATAGGTGTCGGGCTTGCCCGGCACCGCAGATCGGAAATCTTCCAGCAGTTTCTCCTCGATCGTGCATGCGCCGGCGCGCACCGCCCCCCTGCACGCCCCCGGCCGCGTGCGCGATCCGGTCCCCGCCAGTTCCTTGACCAACCGCCTCGGATGCTCCTGAAAAACACTAGACAGAGATCCGAAGCAGGGAGGATGGGCGGGTGGTGGAGCACCCACAGGGACACATCTCGAAGAACCATCGTTACTACAGGTGAGTAACTTCTCTTTCTTCTTTGAGTGGTCCCCGTGGGTGCTCCACAAGAGGTGACTACCCAGCAGTAACCCAAGTAAGGAGGTGGGTAATCAGTTTATGTGCAGCTTGCCCCCGAGAGGACTGCTGTCGACAGACGGGTATCCTCTCAGAATACCCGAGGTAGGGCATAATGCTTGGTGAAGGTGTCATAGGATGACCAGGTCACCGCTCTACAGATGTCTGTTAACACGATGCCCTTGAAGAAGGCTGTTGACGCCACCACCGCCCTGGTGGAGTGAGCCCTGGGTGGGGCCAGCAAAGGAGTCTTTCGAAGTTCGAAGCACATTTTTATACAGGACACAATGTGCTTTGAGATTCTCCGGGAAGAGAGACCTTCTCCTTTTGACCCAGGAGCGAGAGAGACTAGAAGCCTGTCCATTTTCCAGAAGGACTTAGTTCTGTCTGTGTAGAAGGCCAACGCCCTCCTCACATCTAGGAGATGCAGGCGTGCCTCCTTGCCGGAGCTGTGAGGCTTTGGGTAAAAACGAGGGTAAAACTATTGGCTCGTTAAGATTGGACTCCGGAGAGACTTTTAGAACAAAGGCTGGGTGCAGCCTTAAGGTTACCGCCTCCTTTGAGAATACTGTGCAGTGCAGCGTTGCCATCGCTGCCGCGAGCTCACTCACCCTGCGGGCTGACGTAGTTGCAAGGAGGAAGGTTGTTTTTATTGTAAGGAGACGTATGGCAACTGTGGCTAATGGTTGAAAAGGTGGACCCGATAGCGTGCTGAGCACCAAGTCCAAATTCCACGATGGTGGAAGCGGTTTCCGAGGGGGGGTACAGGTTTACCAACCCTTTCAAGAACCTGGTAATGATAGGATGGGCGAATACCGTGGGCCCTTCCTCTGTATGCCGAAAAGGCTGATATAGCAGCGAGGTGGACCTTTAGCGAGGATAGAGAAAGCCCACCTCTTTTGAGGTCCAATAAGTATTCTAGTATTACAGGTATAGGAACGTCAAGGGGAGCTAACTGCTTGGCGGAACACCAGGCTGTGAAACGAGTCCATTTGTGCTTGTAAGTCCTCCTGGTGGAGGTCCTTCGGCTACATTCCAGGACTTGTTGTGCTCCCTCTGTACATGTGCTCTTTAAGGAGCTGAGCCATGGATTAGCCATGCTTGTGGGTGTAGACCTTAAGGGTGCGGGTGCACTATGGACCCTTGAGCCTGCGGGAGTAAGGCCGGCGCCACCGGTAGAGGGAGCGGTGGGTGGTCCGACATGCACAGAAGCAAGGGAAACCATTGCTGCTGATCCCAAGCGGGACTATGAGTATCGTGCGAGCTCTTTCCCTTCTGGCTTTGTGCAAGACCTTGCGGATAAGCACTGCAAGGGAAACGCGTAAAGTAGGGAGCCCTTCCATGAAAACATGAATGCATCCCCCAGGGACCCCCGCCCCACTCCTGCCCTGGAGCAGTGCTGGGGACACTTTTTTTTTTTGTTTGTACTGGGTGGCAAACAGATCGATCTGGGGGAACCCCCATGTATGAAAAATGCGCTGTAGAAGATCGGAGCGGATCTGCCATTCATGCGTGATTGTGAAGCGCCTGCTCAGCTGATCTGCATTCACGTTGTGAGCACCCGGCAAGTACGAGGCTTTCAACGTTATGTTGTTGGCGATGCACCAATTCCACAATCAGAGTGCTTCCGCACATAGGGCACGGGATCGTGCTCCTCCTTATCGATTGATGTAGAAACATAGTGGAGATATTGTCGGTATTGAAGCCTGACTACTTTGCCATGTAGGTAATCTCGAAAATGTTTGCAGGCGTTGAACACTGCTCTGAGCTCCAGTATGGATATTGCAGTGTCTGTTCCGCAGGGGACCATAGCCCTTGCGCTACCTTGTCGCCGATGTGCGCTCCCCATCCCATGTGGGAGGCGTCAGTAATAAGAAAAAGAGAAATTTGTGGTTGGTGAAAAGGCACCCCCACTAGCAGATTCTCGGGGTTTTCCCACCACGCCAGGGATCTGCGCACCTCTGTTGTGGGCGACACCACCCTGTGGACAGTGCGGGATGGGGGTTTGTAAACGCTCGCCAGCCAATGCTACGGGCTTGACATGTGCAACCTGGCATTCTGTACCACAAACGTCGCTGCCGCCATATGGCCCAGCAGCTGTAGGCACGTTAAAGACCGGCACCGTGGGGCTGTATGTAATGACTTGCACCAGCGAACTGATTGCGCGGAAGTGGGCGTCGGGTAGGTACACCCTTGCTGTGATAGAGCTTCTGTGTGCCCCTATGAACTCTATATGTTGTGTGGGTTCGGACTTTGACTTTGCGAGGTTGATGACTAGGCCCAGCGAAGAAACGTGTCCACTGTGACGTGTATCATGCGTGAGACCTCTGCCTTCGAGGTCCCTTTTAGCAGGCAGTTGCCCAGATATGGGAGAAACAAACACCCCCTGTCTGTGCAGGTGGGCTGACACCACTGCCAGGGTTTTGGTAAAGACTCTGGGGGCCGAGGAGAGGCCAAACGGAAGAACCCTGTACTGGAAGTGCTCCCTGCCGACCGTGAAGCAGAGGAAGCGTCTGTGCGCCGGGTGGATTGTTGTATGAAAGTAAGCATCTCGTAAGTCGAGTGCTGCAACCCAGTCTCCATCGTCCAGTGCCGTGAGTATCAAAGCAACTGTGATCATCCGAAAACATTGCTTGCGCAAGTAACAGTTGAGGCCCCGAAGATCTAAGATGGGCCTCCAGTCTCCTGTTTTCTTCTCCAATAGGAAGTAGCATGAATAAAAACCTTCCCCTGGAATTATTCCGGCACTCTTTCCACTGCCCTTGTGAACATAAGGTGAGTCACCTTCTGCTTGAGCCTCGCCTCGTGGTAGCGCCCCTGAGGTGAGGCCTGGTGGGAGGCTTCGTCGGTGGAAGCGACTGGGAGGGGATCGCGTAACCGTGGCTATGATCTCCAGCATCCATGTGTCTGTGGTGATCTTTTGCCATTGGGAGTGGAACGGTCTGAGGCGATGATGGAACATGAGATGAGAGTGGCATTGAGCGAGGGTATAGATAGTGCAGCCGCCGACATACCCATCAAACTTGTTGCCTTTGAGGCCTGACCCGCGGGCGTACGGCTTTGTTGAGAACGTCGCCTAGGGTTCTGTACTGTTGCCGCTATTGATAGCGCCCGTGGCCGTAGCCCTGTTGATATTGAGCACGCTGTGGTTGTAAGCGTAACGTCTTTGCTGAGGATAAAATTTTTCCCTCCTGTTTGGGGATTATAAATGCCCGAGGTTCTAAGTGTAGCTCTCGAGTCCTTACTGGAGTGAGGGACCGAGTCGGTTAAGTCTGCAAAACAGCTTTTGTGTATCAAAGGGAAGGTCCACGATCTTCGCCTGTAGGTCCCTTGATATACCCGACGTCTAGGGCCAGGATTCTCTATGCATGACCACTGCTGTAGCTATTGAACGTGCCGCCGTGTCCGCCACGTCCAGGGCAATCTGAACTCCCGTCTGCGATGCTGCGTAGCCCTCTTGAACAATCGCCTTTAACACCAGCTTTTTGTCTTCCGGGAGTGAATCCATGAGGGGAGTAAGCCCGGAGTAATTATCAAAATTATGATTTGCTAGGTGTGCCCATAATTTGCCATTCTCAATAGAGAGGCCCATAGGAGAGGAATATACCTTCCTGCCAAACAGCTCTAGCTTCTTAGCATCTGTGTTCGATCCCCCGATTTGTACTGAGAAGCCTTTGACCTCTGATGGGACGACCCGTCCACCAAAGAATTTGGTTGTGGGTGACTGAAGAGGAACTCCATGCCCTTAGCAGGGACGAAGTATTTGTCATCCGCTCTCTTGTTCATAGACGGAACAGAGGCTGGAGTCTGCCATATAGTAGTGGCTGACTCCACAATGGCTTCGTCCAGCGGAATAGCAATTTTGGATGAAGCCAGGGGTCTCAAATTTTCCAGGAGTTTGTGATGTTTCTCCTGCCCCTCTGCCATTTGAATGTCTTGCGTGAAAGCCACCCTTCTAAATGGCTCCTGAAAGTGTTTAAGGGCATCGGGGGGAGAGACATCCCCAGGGGCCATGGCCTCATCTGGGGAGGATGAGGAGGAACCACTAGGGTAAACCTCCCTCGAACCCTCGGGTTCCTGTAGTCGATGATACACTTGCTCGCCGGAGGATTGTGAAGGAAAGTCTCGGGGTTCTAAAATTAACTCCCCTTGAAACAGCTGTGTTTCCGTCCCCGATCGGGAGTGCCCACGGGGGTATTGAGCGGCCGGGGGGGGACCTGCCCCTGGGTGTAGGCCTGTGGTTTGTCTGCGTCCAGCATGATAAGGACGACCATGGCAGCATGGGCAAAAGTCCGGGGATGGAGACCTGGACCACTCACGGGATGTGTACCCCCGATGTCTAGGAGAGCGAGACCTCCGCGACGACACAGATCGAGGTGAAACTGGCTTGTGATAGTACTCCAGGGGATCCAATCCCAGAAATGGTGAAGGTGGCCCACGCTATGGTGACATTGGTTGGAGGAACGGAGAAGGAGTTTTTTTGTTTTTTTTTTCGGATGGGCCGGTGGAGAGACAGGCCTTCGGTGCGGTGTGTGAATTTCAGGGGGAGGGCTTGGTGCTAACAGCAGCGCAGCCCTGTCCAGAGATGGACTGCGGTGCCGAGTTTTTGATGTTGCCTTGCCCCTCTGCTGCGGGGCCAGCACCGCCCCCTCCCGTGCCGGGGATCTCGGCCCCGCTGTCAGCGCCGCGCTCGGCACCGTCAGCTGCGGTGCCGCGTGGGTATCCCCCTCCGGTGCCTGCAGGCTCCGTGCCTGGCAGCCCTGCACCGCTGGTGCCGCGGGGGTCTGTGCCGCCAGTTCTGGCGCTTGCCTGGCTGACGCTCTAGGCACCGTGCATGCCGGCTGTTGTTTTACCGGAGGCTCAGCCTCTGCCACGTGTGCTGCCGCTTGCCTGAGTATGCGGCTGGTGGCTGTGTGCTCCGCTCGTCCTGCTCACTGCAAACACATGGCAAGGATCGAGCCAGGGAGAGTTTCCTCCGTTTCTGCACTGAGGGGGTCAGAGAGCATTTTACGCCTCATCGCTCTGTCCTTCCTAGCCCTGGCTGTGAGCTTAGCACAGTGAGAACGTGTCTGGGTAGCCGTAATTCCCCCAGGCATCGGATGCCTTCGCTATGCCCCACGGAGGCCTGCATAGATTCACGGCATGACTCCCGCTTTGTAAAACCTGAAGAGGCCATTGCAGTGAGTCCTTTATTGTTAATAGGTTAGTCAGCACTTAATCTGTGCCTTTCCCCCCAAATAGTGATCACCGGCCTGCGGGAGCGGGCGGCCTAAATGGCCTTCACATCCGCACTTCTCTTCTCCACTCCTCTCTTTTTCCTATTTTTTTTTTTTTTTTTTGCTGATATTCTCTTTGTCTTTGCCTTCTCTCTCTTTTTTTTTTTTTTAAAATAACCAAAAACAACAAATTGCACGTGGAACAAAACCACTAAGTAATCTGACTCTGGCCTTAGCCTGAGTGGATTCCGTCTACAGCCGATGGCGGTTGAGAGGGAACTGGCGGGGACTGGATCGTGCACGCGGACGGGGGTGCGCGGGGGGCGGCACGCACCAGCGCATGTGCGATCCAGGAGAAACTGCTGGGAGATTTCCGATCTGCAGTGTCGGGCGAGCCCGACACCTATTGTGGAGCACCCACGGGGACCACTCGAAGAAGAATCTAGATTTCAAATCCTAAAAGCCAGCCTCAGCATACGGTCTTTCAAAGAAACAAACAGCTCGGCACATGGATCTCCAAACACACAAACAGACAAACAAACCCAGTACACGGTCACAAGTAATCCCCAAACATAAACACTCATACTCCAGGCAGGCACTAACCCCAACGTTCTGTGAATTGCTCCTCCTTCACCTGGATGGTGCTTCTCTCAAAACTCCATCCTCTTTGCAATCACTGGAAGGAAGGATCTGGACATGCCAGTTTACCCTTATTTTCCATCTCAAGGAATTAAGAAGACAACACTCAGTTCCAGGGCCAAATAATTAACTAGTGAACCACCATTTTCTTTTTCTCTGGTAAAAAACATAGTCCGCCACTGCAAACCCAACTAGGCATGCTCACATATCATGGCTTGAGGACCCAAATACAATGGTGTTATGCTCCATCTTCGCTACTACAGAACCATCTTTCAGTCACATTGACAGGCAAGCACATTAGAAACAAGGCCGCAAGATGGCAGTTTTCACTGGTGTAGGTCCAAAAGAGCGAGAGAGAGAGATAGAGAGTGTGTGTGTGCGTGTGCGTGTGAGAGAGAGAGTGATCAAGAGGCTCATAAATTTGAGAGAGCAACAGTGTTGGCTACAGCCACACACTTCATTTCACATTCTCTTCTGTTAAACTGATGTTCTCAGACATAATAACCATCTTCTTTCCTCTCCCTGGCAGTTCCCAGCTTCTCTCCTGAATGGGATCCTGCATTGCCTTCATTACATTTCAGTTTTCTTCTGCTGTCCCTGAACTGCTCACTTCCATTGCCCTGAAACCTTCTGAGCCCAATATTCCTTCTCTGCCTCTGTAAAGGACACAACTCAAAACATTCTGTTCTGTTTGCTGTTTGAACAGCACCAAAAGAAGAACAGTGTCACTCTGTACTCTTTGTTACTTCCGTCAAGCTCTGCAGTATTCCCTCTTCTATTCCATTTTTGGGGGAATTTCCAGGCAATCCTGTTAGGTCCCTTTCCCACCTGCCTTCAGTACACAATGATATTCCAGTCTGGGGCCTCTTCAGAGCAAATGTTTCCAAAAAGGCAGGAATATGCTCAGTTTAGTTATGTGGATACTCTTTTACCATGAATTAAACCTGGGATGACCAAACCTACTGACGCTGTGACCCTCATGTAACAATTTTCAGACGTTCAAGAGCTGGGGATCACCTGCTTACTGAGGCTCATAGCTTCAGCCTTGCAGCGAGGTGGTGGGACTAGAGGCTTTGTCCCTGCATGACTGAGTGGTCGCAAGACTTCAGCTTCACAGGGCATGCCTTCCAGGGCATGAGGCTTCAGCCTAGACCCTACTGAAGACCCAAATCCTGGGTCTACTGGTGACTGAAGTCTCAAGACCTCCCTGCCTGCTGGGCAGAAGCTCCTAGCCCCACCAAGGCAGAAGATCCCTTCCACCCTCTAGACAATAGGCTGGTAGGCAGAGAATGGGGGAGGTGACTCCAGGAGCCACACTTTACCTGTAAAAAAGCTGCATGCAGCTTACAATCCAGGGTTTGACCACCCCTTAACCGGACTAAGAAGTCA
Source organism: Carettochelys insculpta (assembly GCF_033958435.1). Lineage (NCBI taxonomy): Eukaryota > Metazoa > Chordata > Testudines > Carettochelyidae > Carettochelys > Carettochelys insculpta. The sequence continues at coordinate 283,165,800 of NC_134137.1, read as the reverse complement.
CCGAATTTGTTTAAAGATTTCCCATGCATTGAAAGGGTAAGTGAGTTACACACACACTCACACAGAGTAACCACTGTAGCATGAAAAAACCTATGACTGTACATTCACATCATGTTGTGTATCATTTTCCATTCTATGACAGATGGAGTTACCGGGTGAGATCCTGGCCCCTATTCCAGCCACAAGTAAGGGCTGTAAAGAGCTGGAGCAGCTCCTGGGAGAACTGGCCTTATGTGACCCTATATTACCCCCTTCCCTGCCACCCTCAGCCCAAAGGCCTTCCAAGGTAGAGAGTGGGTCTCCCAAGCATGAAGAAAGAGTACCAAGAGCACTTTGCACTAGGGTGATTTTGGAGTGCAGGGCAGCCCACATGTGGTAGTAGGGAGGCTGACATAAGTTACAGCAGTCCTTGGAGTTGTTCTAAATTATGCCAGGAGTCATATCAGCTCCTTGGGTGCAGGCAAAATCGAAGTGGCACACAGAAGGTTTAAAGCCATCTTTATCCCCTTCCTTGGTTGGAACTTCTGTGCATTGCTGCCTAAGAGATCTGACACAGAACTCAGCTCAGTGTATTTATCACTCCCCATTCTTCAAGCTAGAGAATTCTGTGTGGGGTGGTTCCCCCTCCTGCCCAATTCCCACTGTTTTCAGGGGGCTGGACAAGACACAAGGACTGTGAGGAGCAAAATGGATACTGTGAAAAGTGGCTGGGAAGCATGAAATAGAGTAGGGCATTGTGGGGAGCAAGAGGCAGACTTAACAGGTGCACAGGAATATTGGGAAAGTCGGGGGCTGAGGGCAGTAAGTTTGGGGATAGTGCTGGGGAAGGGGAAGCCCCTTCAAGCAGACAGGAGAAGGCAGTTTTGCCAATTCCCATGGTAGGTTTGCCAATTCTGATTGAAGCTAACCTGGGATTTTTTTTTTTTCATCAACATGAGGTACAGTAACATCAATTTCTTAAAATATCCTACTAAAATCACCAGGACTGCTTTCAATAGTCACTGGGAGATTGATGTCAATTCCAGCAGACTCCAGGCCAATCCAGAAAGGTTGGCAACCCTATCCCATGGTTCATTGTGAGGAACAGGATTTTGCAGCCTAGAGGAGGAGCGATGCCTAAATCTAACGCTAAGGAAGAAAGACTGCAACTTCTTAAAACAGCCATAGATAGAAAGCACTTTAGATTTCATTGTTTTCTAAACATCCATGAAGAGTGGTAGATTGAGACCATAAACAATTTTTGCAAATGGTACACATATCTGCCCAGTATGGAATAAACAGAACTGCAACATATGTAATATATTGTATTACTAACATCTTCATGCAGAATTACTATGAGGGGATAATCTCAGAAAACATGAAACAAAGTTCCAGTTTCACCGTATAGCCTCTAGCTTTGGTTTGTAAAGCTGATAAGAGATTTTAGTTACTCTCCTTGGTGCCAAATATTCATGCAATTTGTTACTAACATTATATGAGACAGAATACAGGCAGCTAATTGCATTGTGTTTTTCTTGCAGAGATTAATTTGAAATCTCAAAAGGTACAAGTTGTTCAAGGAAGAGCATAAAGTTTATATCTACCATAAATCTCTTGTACTCTGGGCAACTCACCAAAAACTGAATACAGTAAAATTCCTTTAATCTGGCACATCCAGGACCAGACAGGTGCCAGATTACCAAATTTTCTGGACTATTGTATGTCACCATAACCCCCATGTCCTAGTTCAAAACCCCCATCGCGGCTCACCATCTCCATGCCCAGCTGCAACTCACCACCCCTGTGTGTCCCAGCACTCCTGCAGCTTCTTCACCACCCCCGGGCTCCTCCCGCTTCACCACCCGTGTGTGTCTCTGACTTCCCCACCTCTGTGCTCCCCGGCTCCAACCCCTGCATGCCCCAGCTCAGGTCCACCCCACGACCCCTCTGTAGCCTTAACCCACCCCAGGCTTAATCCCCTAACCCCTTCCCATGGCCCCAACCCAACCCAAGCCCCCCCTGTATCTTGGTGGACTAATGTATGCCCGACCATCAAATTTTTCCAGAGTATCTCCGTGAATGGGACTATTTTTGCCAGATGCCGGACCATCAGGATTTCTTAATCATCAGAAGCCAGATTAAAGGAATTTTACTGTACACATATGTTTACAAAAATCCTCCTGACTTCTGAAAAACAAGTGAAATCCCAGCAATCTGTCTTGAAGATGTTGAATGTTGCCCCATAAGGCTTGTTGTTGCTTGGAATCAGGCTGCCTGGACAGGAAGTGGCTGTGCAGGGTGGACAACTGGAGGACAGGAAGTTACAGACTGATAATATTTTATCTCTTCGTGGCATAGCACAGGAACATCATAGTTCAGCATAGTTTCATCTTAAACCATTTTCATTAGGCTCCAATTTAAAAAAAAATTACTAGAAGCATTCATATTTACACCATAATTAAGTATTGCATTGCACTTTTCATCTTCAGAACACTATATAAATATTCACTAATTCTAAGATTACTCCTATGAGATTATATATGTCATTATCTCCCTTGTACAAATGAGACAGCTGAGACAGAAGCTAGGGATCACATTTTCAAAAGACTAAGAAGAAAAAAACAGATTATTTGGGTGTATAAAGGGACTTTTTATTCTTCTGGGCACCCATAACATTTTCTGAAAGAGTACCCCAAGGTCCCAGAGTGCCATGCCTTTCCCACATATCTGTCCTTCCTTTTTCCTCACTCCCACGGGGGCACTCATCTGACATATTCAAAAGCTTTAGGAGTGACCACGCACAAATAAGGTCCTTTGCTCTATTTGTACTTCAGGAAGGACTATCTTAGCTCCTCTAGCAAAGATGCAGCTCACAAAAAAGACACCATAAAACACTTATTAGAAGACAATCAGCATTACACATTTGCAGGGCAGCACCAGGATCCACAGTTACCAAGGGGAGAGACAGATGGAGTAAGCCCCAGCATGTGCTACTGAACTTATGAGATACCAAGCAGATGGTTTTCTTCCTTGTAGAGAAGGGTCATCAAATAGTAGGCCCAACTCTAGGGACACTAGAGAATGCCCATAGTACTGTCAAGTACATGTACAAACACACAAATACATTGTCCGCTATAGAAATCAGTACAACGGAGAAAGGGTAAGGACTGAAAAAGCAATCCCAAACATTTTTGTTGTGGTTTGTCAGATGCTAGATCCGTGCCATTGCCTGAGGACTAGCTTATATCTTCTGTCTTTGTGAGTAAACATCACACATAAGGAGGTTTCAACACTGCCCATTTTCTCCCAGACATAAACCAGGTAGTAGGGTTACCATATCTGACCTTTCAAAAAAGAGGATAGCCCTGAAAGGGAGTGTATGTGTATCATTATCTACCCACACACACTGTATTAATGTGTTATAGAATATATAATACATTAATACAAGATGAGTGGGTAGATACTAATACGGATACACTCCCTCCCAGAGGTGTCCTCTTTTCTGAAAGGTCAAATACGGCAACCCTACTGGATGGAACAAGTCATGTGGATGAGTTACTGGAGTGGGAAGAAGGAGTCTCCTGGCAGAAAAGAGGAGTGTCTTGGGGAGGAGGTCAAGTGTATTTGTAGGATATATTTGCATTTCTGGATCTTAGTCTCAGGATGGTGGAATCAAGACCGAAAGGAGCAAGGAAATTCTTGCATGGCATCACCTATTGGTGGCTGTCTGCAAAATGGGAGCCATTTCGGAAGTGAGAGCATGAATGATGAAATCTGCTGAAGCAAAGCCAGCAAGTGCCTGTTTATTCCTGTAGCTCAGTGGACTGACCGGTTCATGTTTGCTTTGGTCTGTTCAGTCTTCCTGAAGTGAAGCCACAGACTCCTGAACATTCCCATGGATGTGAATAATTTTATCTTTGCATTGGTAAATTGCCTGAACAACATCTCTTCAAACCTATTCCCATGTGCTTTAAGTATAGGGGAGATTTGGTGTATCATCAGCCTTACCTAGGTAGATGGGTATCACCTTTTATTCCATCCCCATCGCCTTGCAAGAAACAACAGACTTGGGACAAACCTGATGGGAGAACAATTCTGTATCGCCCTTTGTATCAATCACTGCATGCAGACTGTTAAATCATCACGAGGCTGTTTGAGGATCCAAATGTTCAGAGACAAGCCTGTCAGTGCTGTCCCCCTTCTTTATTGGTCATCTGTGGGAGCACCACAGAAAAATGTGATTTATGGATGTTTGAGGCAACCCACCTCTCTTGCTGTCTGGCTGACCGACAGGCCAAACAGCAGATGTTAGAAGGAGGAATAGGAAGAACCATGAAATGGAGTGCCACCTGCTCTACCTAGGTCAGAAGAATAATGGGGTTAGAATGTAGCATTTCCAAGGTGCCTGCCTATGTGCTCAAACTACATCCCAGGAACTGAAGGAGGTATTTACTTAGGCCTAGAGCCACAAAGGTATTTAGGTGCCTAGCTGCCACAGATTTCACTGGAAATTAGGAACCTAATTACCTTTGTGCCTCTGGACCCTGGGAACTCCCTTCACTTTATGTAGTTTTTCATACGTGTCTATATATGGGGTCCGTGATAGTGGTCACCACTAAATGCTTTGCCCAGTTAGTGCAATGCCATTATGAAAGCTTTGATACACACCTGCATCTCCAAAGGGAGTGTCTTTCAGCCAGGCTCCCAGGTAGCTGGAAGCCTTAGCCCTCTGATAAGCCAGCTTATTAAGAACAGCCATGTAGTTCATATATTTGATTTTTTCCTAGGTCCAAAGTCCTTCTCTTTTCCTTTTATTTCTTCATGCCAGCATCCAGCACCATATCCCACTTTGTGTCCACCCTAGTTTGATCATTCATTCCACAAATGGGCTTTTATTGTCAATTATCAGAGGGGTAGCCGTGTTAGCCCGGATCTGCAAAAGCAACGAGGGGTCCTGTGGCACCTTACAGACTAACAGAAATGTATGAGCATAAGCTTTCGTGGGCAAAGACCCACTTCGTTAGATGCAGGTCAGATGCAGATCGTCTTTGCCCACAAAAGCTTATGCTTATACATTTCTGTTAGTCTATATGGTGCCACAGGACCTCTCTTGCTATTGTCAATTATGTGTTTCAAAGTTGCTGGATGTTTTTAAATAACTCTATTAACCTCAATCTGTCTGTAAAATTGCTTTCACTTTTTCCATACTCTCCAACGACACCCGTTCTGTAACTGGTGTTCTTCGAGATATGTTGCTTGTGTCCATTCTAAGTTAAGTGTGCGCTGGTGCATGCCCAGTCACTGGAAGCTTTTTGCCCTAGCCAGTAGTCATAGGGGTGGTGCTGATATGATGACCAATGTATGCTCTCTCCAAATCCCCCTCTGCTCAGTTCCTTCGTGCCCTTCATCCTATCAGTTATTGCCACAAACAGTTGAGGCGTCCTTCTAAAGGACCTAGTCCTATCCATATAGAATGCCAGCGCCCTTCTAATGTCCAAAGCATGTAAACCTTGCTCCCCCAGGGAGGCATGAGATTTTGCATAAGGAAATGTCCTGGTTAACATGAAATGCAGAGACCACCTTCGGTAAGAATGCAGAGTGAGGTCTCAACCTAACCTTATCCTTGTGTCACACTATGTACAACGGATCCATTGAAAGTGCCTGCAACTCAGATACCCTCCTGGCCGAGGTGATCGCCACCAAAAATACTGTTTTGTGAACTAATAATGGTTTTCATCTGCCATGAACCTGAGGAATCTCCTGTGAGGAGGGTAGATTGAAATATGGATGTATGCATCCTGTAAGTCGAGAGCCGTAAACGAATCCCCCTGCTCCAGCATTGGGAGTATGAAACTGAGGAATATCATATGGAACTGTATCTTTTTTACGAACTTCTTGCATCCTCTTAGGTCTAGAATAGGTCTCAAACCCCTCTTTGGTTTCGGGATTAGGAAATACTGGGAATAAAACCCCTGTTTGCTGAAACTGGGAGTCACTTCTTCTATAGCCCCAGAACCAAGGAGGGACTGCAATTCCTGCTGTAACAGGATCTTGTGAGAGGGGTCCCTGAAGAGGGGCAGGGAAGGGGGTTTGAAGGCGGGGTATGAAGAAAACTGAATGGCATATCCCCTCTCTACAGAAAGCTGGTCCCACCAGTTGGTGGTGATGCTGTACCACATATGGCAGAAGTGGGATAGGCAGAATGAAAAAAGTGGGGATGCTGGAGTAGTTGAAACTGGTTCCACACTCCCAACTGCGCCATCAAAACTGGGGCTTGGGGCCCTGCAGACCTTTTTTATGCCCCTGAGGCTGTTGGCTGGAATGGCGCCTGCCCGTCCTATTCTGCCTTCTACTACCACCCCTTTGCAGCTGTGTAAATTGTTTCTGCTGTGGATTGGGGTTAAAATACCTACGCTGGTTAGCAGGTATATGTAGGCCCAAGGAGCACAGGGTATCCTGAGAGTCCTTCAGACTATCAGTCTTTTATCTGTTTTGTTGGAAAACAGGATTGGGCTGTCAAAGGGGTGGTCCTGAATCGTCAGTGGACCGTGTATGGTAGGTCCGAGACCTGTAGCCATGCACCTCTGCGTATGGCAACTCCTGGTGCCATGACCGTGTAGCAGCACCGCATCATCCAGTGCAGCCTGCAAAGCCGCCCTGGAAACCAGTTTGTTCTCCTCCATCACCGCTGTGAAATCCTGCTTGGCTTTGGGTGGTACCAGTTGAGAAAACCTGGAGAGGGCACTGACTGTGTTATAAGCATATCTGCTAACCAGAGCCTGCTGGTTAGCAATCCTTAGCTGTAACCCCTCTTGGAGTAAATGTTCCTCCCATAAAGGTCTGCGCACTTAGTGTCTCTATTTTTTGGGGAGGGACACTGGAACCCTTGGCACTCTCTGTGGTTTGCGGCATCCACTACCAGGGAGTCGCGTGCGGAGGGTGGGTAAACAGATGTTCATGGCCCTGGGATGAGACAAAGTACCGTCTCTCATTCCTACGGGCTGTAGGAAGGGCGGAAGCAGGGATCTGCCAGACTGTTTTTGCCGTAGTGGTAAGTGTCTTGATTATGGGCAGAGCTACCCTTGTGGGACCCACGGAAAACAAAATGTGACAGGGTCGACCTCATCCTGGACCTCCTCCGCCTGCACCCCCATGTTTTGGGTCACTCTACTGAGGAGTTGCTGAAAAGCTCTACCATCCTCCAATACCGGTGAGGCTGATGAGCCCGCCACCACCTCATCCAGGCAGGAAGAAGATGACAACCCTTGAGCCTCCATTTGGATGGGAAGGGTAGTAGGGACCTGTTCTTGCAACTGGCCCCCAACAGGTGTTATGGGGTAGATAGGAGGCACCATGGTTGGAACAGGCAAGTGTACCAGCTGGCCAGAAAATCCAATAGGTGGCACAAACAGCACCTGTACTGGGCCCTGCCCTTCAGCTGGTACAAATGCCTGCCCCATTGGCACAGGAGGGACAATCACCAAAGGCACTGGCACCATTGAGGTCCAGTCCCCGCTGCGAAGGGGCCGACCAGGGTGCCGAGGTCAACGCCCATGAGATGGAAGCAGGCAGCTCCACGATGTTCACCGATTTCTGCAGTTGCTCCAGGGGCGGGACACCCAGCGATGCTGATGGTGACAGTGCCGAGCGCGGAATCAGTGGGGCTCCCAGCACCACTGATGTTACTCCCGCATTCTGGCCCTGCACCTTGTGAAATGCCCATGGGGTTCAGAAGGGCCATTGCTGCGCAGCCTGCAAAGCTGGCGGCCAATCCGTATCATGCGAGCGAGGACTACGGTGCCTGCAATGGCTACGGAGCGACACTCTTGTGCTCACAGTGCGTCCAGAGCTCAAGTAGAACAAGTCCAACTCTGACGCAGACTCTGAAGCAGACGACCATGGAGGGGCCACTGGTGTCGGTGCTGATGTTAACTGTGCCAAAGACGGTGCTGGTGCTGGTACTGGAGCACAGGTCACCTGAAACTGTCCTACCTTTGCTCCCTGGTGGGACAGCATCAGAGTGCTCGGCACCGAGTACGGCGTCAACGTGAGCATGGGGGTTGGCGCCAGTGTCACGTCCATAGGCCCCGGCCGCTCAGTCTCAATGCTACAACACCAATCCTCCATAGATGGAAAAGGAGCCGGCACCAAGCATTTGCAGAAGGTCTTGTGCCGGTCGAAATGCCTCTGGCATTGAGGACAAGTCCAGCACCTGCAGGCTCCCACTCTGCACCGGCTTCAACCTACGCGCCTCCTGCCCTTCGGCAGCGCACACTGGAGCCGCGGACTTGTGGCCGCCATGCTTGGACATCAGCGACCTGCGCCTATTGTGCCTCTCCTTCTTTGGTGCCGGAGATTGACTCCCAGGCTGTTGGTGATTTCAGTGCTCTGTTCAGGGAGCGGTTCTCCATGCAGTGCTGGAGTGGGATTTACCCACTGGGAGGGAGAGGGGTATGGAGGAGCAACAATGCTGAGGTGAGGGGTGAAGGAACAAAAAGTACAGCTGGATGGGCAGCAGAGATGACAGTAACCAGATGCCTGGCACCTGCCCACACTCACCAACTACTACAGCCAGTACCAGCCAAAAACTAGATGAGGGGGGCAGGGCCTACTGGCGGAGAGCCAGCATGCAGCAGGGGCTACACTGACAGACCAGCGGGGGAAGCAGCTGGCTCCACGTGCTGCATTTTTGCCCCAGCACCATCCTTGTACCCTGACTCCCATTGTCAGCATTGGACCCTCCCCCCTCACAGGTGGCTGGCAGACGAAGATCTCACCAGCGACAGAAGCTGCCACTACCGATGGGAGGCAGAGTGAGGCAAAAAATATGAGACAATTTACCAATTCTTAAGAAAAAGCTGGGGCAACTGCAGGAGGACTGTCCCTTCAAATGGGACATCTGGTCACCTATCCATTTGGCCTTTCTGCTGAGATTGCCAGATGATGATGATTTTATTATAAGGTTGTGCCCTAGGAACTAGATGAACCAAGATTAATATAGACCTCTCAGTATTTTCAGACAGTAAGGACAGGGTGTATTGATTTAAATCAAAACAATTTGAATAACTGATATTGAAAAAGCTAAGACTGGCCGGGCTGAGAGTGCACTCAATTTTGGAGTAAGCCCCATGGAACTCACTGGCACTTTCATTTAAGAAAACAAGTACTGAATGGGATACTCTTCGGAAAGAACGCTCAAGTAAAACAGGGAATAGACTCATATCAACAGTATGGTCTGCAGCCATGATGTTCCAAAGTAAGGGGCAACTCTGTTTCTTTTACTGCAGCTTTACATATTGCATACTTGAGTGAAAGATGCTAAACCCAGTTAATTAGTTAAACAAGGCATAAGGATTAGCTAAGATAAACTGTTTTTTTCTAGCAACATCCAACACAGGAAAGAACTTGGGGATTTACTTGTCAAATCACATATAAAAAGGCAGAGCTACAATGCATCATTCTTCAAAAGTGAATTATTTAAGCTACTAACCAGTTGATCCACACAGCCAAATGCACACCTTCATCCACATCATTTTCTCCCAATAAGCAGTTTTCTTTATGATTCTTGCAACTAGGCCCTGCATCAATTTCTTGCACTGCTTACGCTTGACACATTTTCCTTCTTTACCCAGGGAACACATTTTTTCCAGGTTCCCAGAAAGGGTCTTTTTTACCCCCAGAAGCCCTGGCTGTTTTTCTGTGGCAAAAGTGTAAGGGAATATAGGAAGCTGTTTGTGAAACAAATATTGTCTTCCATTTTTCTTTCCAGTCCACTCCATTGTTTCTTTTCTATGCTGCCCTGTCCTTTCCTATATATGTCTCTCAGCCTTTAAGACAATGTCTCCACTAGTTCCTCTCCCGTATTTGGCCAACATCCACAACCACATAAGCACAGAACAAAAACAACCTTATCCAGCTCATGTCTTTCTTGGCACGTTATTCTTCAGTCTGCTGAGAAACAGAGATTGAAAGCTCATAATTTGCAAGAAACAAGAGCTACTAGGTAGGCTGGACAAACTAGAGCCATTTATTCCTTTTTAGGAGACTGTAAGTATGTGTGTAGCATGTTTATGGTGAGATTTACTTTTAACTTGTTTTTAAATGTGACATTTAGCATTTTATTGATGATCTTATAAAAATCCAATTTTAATTTGATTTTTTTCCACCTTGAGTAATTACTTTGGGTCATATGACCCCAGGTGTGGTTTGAACTGGGGAATCTAGAAGTGAAAGTCACCCAATTTTAGGCTATGTCTACATTACATGATAAAGTCAATTTTAAGGCAGTTAGCTCAATTTTACAATGTCACCACCTTCACTGTAAATACCATTAGGCTGAGTTTAGGGAGTTCTAAGGTCAATATTATAACACTGTGGAAAGTGACTTGACACAGTATCAGAGCGGTAGCCGTGTTTGTCTGGATCTGTAACACCAACGAAGGGTCCTGTGGCACCTTATCGACTAACAGAAAAGTTTTGAGCATGAGCTTTCGTGAGCAAAGACTCACTTCATCAGATGCTGGTGATGAAGTGACTCTTTGCTCACGAAAGCTCACGCTCAAAACTTTTCTGTTAGTCTATAAGGTGCCACAGGACCCTTCGTTGCTGTGACTTGACAGTGTCAAGTTTATATTTAAAAGTTTGATTTAAGACTAGTGTGGAAACACCATATCTTTAAATCAACTTTATTAGCCTGCAGAGGTGTCTCCTATGAATCCCACAATGCCCCACCATTGTCCACTCTGGTAGCTTCTATGTCCGCTCCTCTCCAGGTGCGCAGGAAGTTGGTAACAGGAAGCCTGCAAATTTGAATTCATCACCAGCAAGCTTGGGAAATTTAAAGTGCTCCCAGAAGCCTGAATTTCTTTTAGCCATTGCATCAGTAGCCATCTCTTGCCATCATGAGTACTAAGGTTTGTAATCTGAGTTCTCAGGGTCACAAGAGAGCTCCAGCATAAACCCATAACAAGATCATGGATCTCCTTGCTGTTTGCAGAGAGGAGTCAGTGGCAGGCAGACTTCGAATCTCTAAGCGAAATACAGACATTTATGAGAAGATTCTGTGTGGGATGCTGTTAGCTGATGGTCAGGTGAGATGCCACTTATGCCCTTGTATTAATATGAGATTTTAACTGCCAGGGCAGAGCCCACCAGTGACCAGGCTAAGAGCTGCTGAAAAGCAGCTAGGTTCTTTGTTTTGTGATCAGCTTTGCACAGTAACAGGAGGAGTCAGGTTACCACTTAATCAATTACTTTGTTTATTTATCAAAAGACATCCTGTATGGTGAGCTAGCCTCTGGCAAAAGACCTCCCGGATGCCCCCAGTTGCGCTACAAAGATGTCTGCAAGAGAGACCTCAGAGAGGTAGACATCGAGCTGGACAACTGGGAAGAACTAGCAGATGACCGCAGCAGATGGAGGCAGGGGTTACGCAAGGGCCTTCAGAAGGGCGAGATGAAGATCAGACAGCTAGCAGAGAAGCGAGCGCACAAAAAGCACAATAAGGACTTGCCAGACACCCACTACATCTGCAAGAGATGCAGCAAGGACTGTCACTCTCGTGTGGGTCTTCATAGTCACAATAGACGCTGTAAATGAAGTCCTCAATTGAAACTTTAAAGGGCGCGATCCATAGTCTATGCAGACTGAAGGATGCCTACTACTACTAAGCTCTTATTGTTACAATGTTGCTTTATTTGTTACCTAGCGAGTTAAGCTCTTGTGGTTACAATTGTTACAAGGTTTATACTTTGATTACAAATAGCTAGCATACACTCTAATTTATAGATCTACACTTGTTAAATGCACGCAAAAGAAATAAAAAGTAAAATACCTAGCAGGCTCACCCCTGCATTACCAACGTGGCTTGGCCAGTTTCCCTCAATCCCTTGGGAAGAAGTCCTTTGTCCTTTTTTTCCCAGGAGTTGAGCATCCTCGGGGACCTGGGGAGACCCCCACCCTCCTGTCCAGCAGGAAAGATGATTGGAGCTCAAATAGGGGGTCTGCCAGACCCCTCTTTATACCCATTGGGTCACGTAGGCTTCTTCCTTGGTTTAATTGAATTAAACTGTCTGATACCTGTTCTCACAGGGAGTTCAAGGGTGTAGTTCACACCTGTGAGGTAGAGACAATGGGGGCATTTATGTCTTAATGGGCCGGAGATTTTTCCTCGCAAGTCTGGGACCATATGGGCGAATCAACTGATGGTAATTAGCCAAGGACAGTCCAAGGCCTGGCTGCTAATTAGCCCATTGTTCTAAGCTTTGATCCGGAGCTTCAAAGGCCATGGCTAAGATAAGCCCATCTGTGCTCTTGGGCATTCCAGGGCTGGGCTATTCCTTTTAACCCTTTCGTGCTCTGAAGCACCTGCGGTAGGCAAGATGGAGTAGAGCAAAAGCGGGGGGTTCTGTCTGGCTACAGATGCTCAGCAATGCCGGGTGAAAGTGAAAGAACTCCTGCAGGCTCATCATAAAATACAGGAAGACAATGGGCAATTTAAGTCATCTTCCAAGATGTGCTAGTACTATGAACAGCTGGATTCCATTCTTGGGATGGACCTGACCACATTGCCCATTCTTAATTTGGACTCTTCAGGAGGTCCTTTTGTGAGCTGAGAGGAGCTGAGCATGGGGGACAGGAGGAAGAGGGCAATGGAGAAGAAAACAGGGGCAATCAGCAAAGGCCTGAGGAAGCTCTGACAGCCTGGAGCTCTTCACCCTCCACCTCAAGCTACTCCCTTCTAGGCCAATCCCCAAACCACCAGGTCCAGCTGTTCTGGTGAGTACTTTTTTCTAGAATGCTACAAGTGGGTTGCAGCTGGATTTAGGTATAGATTTTCTACAGATCTATGCCCCTCAGAACAGCTTGTTAATATTTTTAGTGAGGGACTGCTTGTCCTGTTTTGGAGAGCTCCAGAAAGGACTCATCCAGGTGTTCTTGTATTTTGTACACCAGGTTTTTGGGCAGGCCCGACTCATTACAGCTTCCATGACGGCACACTTTGCCATGGCAGGCAACCAGATAGCAATCTGGTAACATGGCACCACACAGCATTTTGGCAAATTTTCCAAGCTTTTACTCACACAGGATGAGCATCTCTTCTTTTTCGCTGTTACTCGTAGGAGGGTGATGTCTTCTTTGGCAACCTAAAGAAGCATGTGAATTTGTATTAGATTTCTCTGCAATGCTCCCTGCCCTTTTACATTTCCCTGGAGCGCACTGCTGTACCATGTGGCTGGTGGGCACTCCATCTCTCCCACTCCATGCAGCTGACAGGCTCTCCTAGCCTTCTCCCCTCCCTCAATGCTGAAGATTTGATTGGGAGCTGAGAAGAAATGTTTTTCTCCCAGCCATGCAGCTGGAAAACTTTCCCTCGCCTTTCTTTGCACTTTACATGGCTCTCTCCCCACCCAGCCTGCCATGTGTCTGCAGTCAAATCCTCCCTACTTGCCATGCAGCTGCAGAGTTCTGCACACCCTGCTCCCAGACACTGGCCCGTCAGGCAGGGCAGACTTTCCTTGTGAAGAATAGCTCAAGGGACTGCTGAAAAAACTTGTTCCCTGCTATTGGACACTGGCCAGCTTTCCATGCTTTAAACAACACCCTCACCCACCACCCCTAGTAAAGCAGACAGTAGCTTACCATGTCCACAATGAAATGGTCTGGATAAGTGATGGCTTGTGCAATGGAGAGTTTGATTTTTTGTCATCTTTAAGAAGCCAAAAGTGGCCGTGCAAAAAGAAAGTTTCACTGACTGTAAAGACAAAGACCCATTCATTTTGTGGCTAAGCACTTTGTGTGAATTTTATCTAAATTTTGACCTTCACTTTCCAGCAGGCATCTTCAGCGTGGCAAACAAGGCAAGGAAGTGTGCAAAAGGTCCAAGTAGGACCTTATTCTACAGCAGCTTAAGCAGGCTGAAAAAGCATCAACTGCCAGCCAGAAGGCCACAGCACATTGGCAGCAGTGTGTCCTGGAGTTCAGAAGAAAGCAACTGTGCACCTGAGAGGACATGCTACAGCACCTCACAGCTGTGAGAGAGAAAACCGAGGTCCTGCACTCCATGCTGGAGCTGCAGATGACTCCCTATGCCACAGTCAGTATGCAGTGTCTGCTCCCTGCTGCCCGGAATCGCTAGAATCCAGGTTGCCCACCCCTCCTCGTCATGGTTCCCAAATGCAGGGAGGGAGTCTGCCGCTCCATCCCCACGCTCTGCTGCAAAACGTTATTCCACCTCTCTTGACCCCCTCTTTCCCCCACAAACAAACATATTCTTTTTATGACATCCATGATCTGATTTATTGGTTCACGTGTGTGGTGGGGTGTCCACATCATTGCGGGGAGTTCATCACAGGGACCCAGGCAGGGGCGGAGAGGGCTGATATCACAGCTACCCACCACTGTGCAAAGGTCCGTAGAGGACTTGCAGCAGACAGACACAGGTAGGGGTGGGGGTTGCCAATGCCAATGGGGCTGATGAGACCGCAGAGGCACTGCCTAGCATTTAAGATCAGGGCCCAGAGTCCAGGATGGAAGGCTGATGAGTCCTCAGTGATGCCTGCCCCCAGCCAGGGGGAAGCCAGGTGTCAAACCTGGCTTATTTTACACATATGTGCCTCCACCAAAATGCCCTTAGCCTTCCCACCCCCCAAAATAAAAACATTTTTGTGAAAATAACCCTCCCTTTACATCCTTTCTTTTTCCTGCACCTTATCTCTCTCCCTTCCAAATGAAAGTATTCTTGTATGTGAAAACCATGTTCGGATTTCGTAATTATTCCATAGGGTTATTCTGGGGTGCACAAATCATTTCAGGGAGTCGGGGGGCGTAGTACCACAACAGTCAAATACAGCAGAATCATGTGGCTGCCTGATCATTCATGAAGCTAGTTTTCAAAGCCTCTCTGATTGCCCACTGCCTCTGCATTCACATTGGAGAATGCCCTTGTGGGCAGCCTCTGTACGCCAGACTGTCATGAAATTCTCCCTCTTGGATTCACAAAGGTTATGCAAAATACAGCACGCTGCAACCACATGGGGGACATTAGTTTCTGAAAAGCCCAAACAGGTCAACAGGCACCCATACCTTGCTTTTCCACAGCCAAAGATGCAGTCCACCACCATTCTGCACCTGCCGAGTCTGTAGTTGAAATAACTCTTGCTGTGGGCCAGGGTGCCTATGTATGGCTTCATGAGGCAAGGGACCAGAGGGTAAGCAGGGTCACCTAGTATTACTACAGGCATCTCCATGTCACCAATCTTGATTTTCCAGTTTCGGAACAAAGTCCCATCCGGGAGCTTTCTATACAGCCCAGAATTTCTGAAGATGTGTGCATCGTGAACCTTTCCCAACCATCCCACACTGATGTCAGTGAAACAACTTTGTAATCCAAGACCGCCTACAACTTAAATGTACCCCTTTCGGTTTATATACTCAGAGGCTTGGTGGTCTGTGGTCATGATAGGGATATGCGTGCCATCTATTGCCCCACCACAGTTAGGAAACCCCATGGTAGCAAAGCCATCCACGATGGCCTGTACATCTCCCAGGGTCACAGTGTTTCTCAGGAAACACTGACAGATTGCATTGACTACTTGAAACACCATGGCCCCCACTGTAGATCTGCCTACTCCAAATTGCTTTGCCACTGACTGGTAAGTGTCAGGCACTGCAAACTTCCAAAGAGCGATTCCCACTCTCTTCTGAACTGTTAAAGCCAGTTTCATTCTTGTGTCGCTACACTTCAGGGCAGGGGCTAGCACATCGCAAAGTTCCATAAAAGTGGACTTGAGCATGTGAAAGATCTGCACCCACTGTTGGTCATTCCAGGACTCCAAAACAATGTGGTACCACCAGTGTGTGCTGGTTTCACAAGTCCAAAACCGATGCTCCACTGTAAGCAATGCATCCAGGACAGCCAGCATTTCCAAGTTCCTGGTCTGCAGCTGATCGATTTCCTCTCGAACATCATCATTCTCAACCATCATCTCAGCCCACTGCCTTCATCATCAAAACTGTGCAACCTTCCAGGAAGTGGTCGTAATGGCCTGTGCAATGATTTGAAGCATTCAAGGATCCATGCTCATGCTAATACTGTGTCAGAGAAAATGTCGCACGCATGTTCGTTTTCGCATGGTTAGTGGGAGCTTTACATTCTGGGAGAGTGAAATCAAACACCCACAAGCAACTGCAGCAATTCCCCCCGCCCACAACCCAGTGGTACAAAACTCCCAGAATGCAACAGGGCTAAGGCACCATGGGATAGGTACCCACAATGCACTGTTCACACAGTCAAACTTGGATAAGGCAAAGATGCAGTAAGTTGACACGGAGAAATGGTAAGTTGATTTTCTGGAACATCTGTGAACAATTAACTTTGAGTTTGTAAGACAGAGGTTAAAAAGTCTAATTTATTAAGAACAGACTTTATTTTGCAGTGTAGATATAGCCTGTATGTTCATTCACAGCCCCATTTGTGGCTTTGAAAACAACATGAGCTACTCGAGGCAGAGACCTTATTTGCACCTTTGACTGAGAAGTGTTTTATGACTAGCAACTTTTGAGAACCTGCTCCCAGCTCAATACCACCAAGCAGAAGGAGTTCAAGGAGTCTGGAATTAACCATGTTTTCTCCTCGTAAATCACCTCTTCTATTTGAATCCATATCAGAAGCAGTGGAAATTAAATTTCCATCTGATAGCAACAGGGAATTTATATGAAATGAGCGAGTAATTTCAATCTGCCTTCCAGTGGCACAATTGACACCCATAAGAACAGCCATACTGGGTCAGACCAAAGGTCCATCTAGCCCAGTATCCTGTCTGCCGACAGTAGCCAATGCCAGGTGCCCCAGAGGAGGTGAAGGGAAGACAATGATCAATCAATTTGTCTCCTGCCATCCATCTCCCGCCTTCAACAAAAGGCTAGGCACCACACCTTAACCCTTACTAATAGCGATCTATGGACCTAACCTCCTGTATTAAAAAGTGAGACCTGAATTGTTTAATCCATTTAATTTCAGATTTTCCCATTTTGCTGAGTGATCACTGTCCTTCAGACAGGGCACTGGCCATGTCTGGAGACTAGGAGTGAAAGCAGATGCTGGAACTTACTGGTGCAAGCTGCTTTGGACCTGGTGTCCTGGGGAGGAGGGTCCCTCTGAACTTACGAAAGGGTGGGGCTCGGCAGGGTCATAAGAACATAAGAACACCCCTCTCTCTGCTGGCCCAGAATTAAGGGCCAGGTCCTGCTCCCACTGACCTCTCACAGAATTTAGTGGGTGCCAAGATGTGGTTTTAAATTATGTCGTGAGAAATCAGGCACACTTGACAATGCAGGTTGCATGGGAAGTTCTGTCTCGTGGGACAAAGGATGGCAGTCAATTTAGCATTAGTAACAGTTCTGAGGAATCATAAATGCCCAGACAGCTTTCCAGTTTCTGAAGCAGATCCCACCACTTTTCACAATCATTTCATTCATGAATATAAGAGAAAACTAGATGGGGGTGTTCTAACAATACTTTATTTCAGAGTGTACAATATGATATTAAGAGTGTACAATATTAAGATTAAAGCAAAATGCAACATATGTATAAGTGATTTACATAATTCCTAAAACAGACTCACTAACAAGATAAGCCAATCATGTTGATGACAGAACAGTAAACTTGGCGACCATCTTTCTTTAGTGTCCATACCTGAAAATGCAAACATTTGTTATGTTACCCCACTTGTTATTTTCACACTAAATACCAATGCTAAGATTTTGGCACTAGCTTCACTCATGATCCTTAATCCAATTAACAAGCAATAAACAAATATGTATTTCAACCTCAGTAGAAACACCAAGGTACTTTTTCCTTAAATCTCCTAGACCATAGTGAGTAATTAGGAGACACTAACACCTCATTGTTTCATGGACTTTTGATTATCATTCTAGTTCTCTGCTCAAATTCCACTTTATGGATCTGTCCTTAGTGTACAGAGACTGGAGCACATTGTTACCCCTTATACATTTCTGGGCACCTGTAAAATATAAACCACTTCATGTCAGGCAGCTCAGTCACTAGCCAAACAGAATAGCACATCAGGGTCTACTTTTCAGTTATGGCTGCTTTCAGATGTTCAAATGCTGCACTTTGGCATTGTAGTTATCATAGAAGTGGACATTTACACAGCTGCATGTCAAATAATGTTCAAATATGGGATTAAGAAACTAACATTACTGGTTTATAAATCAGGAAACAGTTTAAAGGGAATGCTCTTTTTAAAAAACGAGGGTGAATCTGTAGCTAACATAGTAATGAATTATGCATAAACTTTTATGGACAAATGATTTGGTTAAACCAAGTACAGAGGGGGGCAGATGCTAGGTAAGCTTGATATTTACAAATTACTACATCTCACACTTAACTTTCAATACCCCTTAGCACTGCATAGCTGTACCTCCATATATATATGTGTCACTGTCCCTCAACTCTAATCAGTAGCTTCACTGGCTATTCTGATGACAAGCCTTTAAGCATGGCCATCAGTCTAGCTTATTTACTTGGTGGTTCTGCACTGCAAGCAAAGATCCAAGCCAAAACAGCTAAGTTAGTTTTACTTATCTCTAATCTTAATTGGGTTTTAATACAAAATTCTACAATGCAAGATCAGAACGACCCAATACAAGTTGTGACATCTTGATATAAACACAATACCAAGTTATGGAGCAATGGATTTAACCCAGGTTAGTTTCTGAATCCAAGTCACTCATGTGGGGGCTCTGCTTTCCGCTCCTCTATGCTCTCCAGAGAAAACATTGATATATAGAATGCCCATTTACAAGGAATCTCACTTACAGGACTAGCTGGATACCCTTCACAGGGCAGCAACTCTCTTGGCAGGTGACCAAGCAAAGAGTGCTGTACAGTGAGACGAAAAACTCCTCCCAGTAGCAAAGAGTACGCTGCCTGACCAAGAAATAAGAAAGATACTGGGGTGCTCAATCTCTGCTTGGGCTTGTTGATGAACAATGCATAGCACTAACCACAAGACTCAGTGAACAGGCAATAGCATGCTTCACATTAGGAAAGGCACTGGATACCTACTTTTGGAACTCCCATTCTCTGTTGTCCAATGGACACACCTGGCGAGTCTTAAGCCAACGAGAGATGCAGTGGAAGTGGAAAGCATGCTGGAAGAGAAGGTCCAAATTACAGAGTTTTATAAAATGCTGTTCATTAACCTCTTAATATAAACATTAAAGCAATGAAAATTTAACTACGAGAGGGGCACAAAGTTTTTATCAGCAAGGGATGTGGGAAGCTGACTGAGCTCGCTGATAAATGGCAAGGAAGAGGACTGTGTTGATCTGATTGAAAAAGGAAAGAAAATGTTAAGGCAGTAGTAACGGAGAGTGTCACAGTTGATGCCATGGCAAAAGATAATTTCTAACAGAGGGTGAGCAGGGTTTAGAAGCTGTCAGTACTAGCAGAGCAGAGGCTGACAAACTAATCTATGGAGCCAACTAGAGGAATGTTATAGTGAACAAATATATGGAGAACCCGAGGAGGTCCTAAAGAGCAGAAATGAATGGGATGAAGGTGCAGGCTGAAGGAAACATTCTGCTAGTACTAAACCAACTGAGGTTTGAATAAAATTGACTTTGGGAGGCCAGACAAAACTCTATAACATATTTTTGGTGGACACTGTCCTCCTTTCCTCATGTAGCTCCTTAAAAATTAGAGTCCCTTTTACCAATACCATTACAGGCTTATGTTGAGAATCCCAATTCCCACGCTTGTGTCCCAACATGGTTAAAAGCTATGATTTGACCTTGCCTTTGTAGACAGATACAACTGAGTATTTAGCCTTGCTGAGGCACCATCTTGTTGCAACAGAGCCCCACAACATAGTAGCTTTTGTAATGTAGCCAAGTCAAAATCAGGCAAGAGTAGTTTCCTTCATGTAATTCTTTATCTGCTACCCTGGACACAGTGGCATGTCAGGAAACTCTTCATCAGGAAAACAATGCCACACTTGCAGGTGTTGTGACCACACGTGTACAGTGTCCATGTGGTCATGCTGTGTGCCATTTTATTCTACAAAAATGCATCCTTTGGGTGCATTCTGAGGCTGGACAGAACTGTCTTGCAGGCAAAACTGGTCCTTGGGCATGAAGTGCACAGCTAGCAGGCCCTTGCCAGCACAAGAGGTAATGGGGGAGTATTGATTTCCATGCTTGAACCTACAGCAGAGGTGAAAGTGGGTTGATACACTGTACCAGTCCGAACTGCCTGCCAGTACCAGTCCAGGCATGGCTGATGTTAAAATAGGATCCTGCGGCACTGCCCTGCTGACAGACGGAATCAAAGGGCCAGCTGCCCCAAGGCATAGATAGTTAAAAGCAGCATCCATTAAGGGCTGGATAGAGGACCCTGCCCAGTCCCATCCTTTCATGAGTTCAGAGGGACCCTCCTCCCCAGGACACCAGGTCCAAAGCAGCTTGAACCAGTAAGCCCCAGCATCTACTTTCACTCCTAGTCTCCAGACATGGCCGGTGCCCTGTCTGAAGGGCAGTGATCACTCAGAAAAATGGGAAAATCTGAAATTAAATGGATTAAACAATTCAGGTCTCACTTTTTAATACAGAAACATGCTATTTGGTCAATAAAAACTGATCCTTTACATAGGCTTGCGAATCAAGAGGAATCAGATATGCTGACTTCCAAGCAATACTCTCCTGATGGCTGAACAACTTCCACGTATAAGCCCATCCCTTGAGTATTCAAAGATACTCAGAGCTCAAAATTAAATTACGATATTGCCAAGCAACAAAGAACAGAGGTATATTTAACCTTCACCCCTTCCTCTTCTCTGTTCTCCTTCTCCCCACCTGCCTTCTTGTAGACATTCCCAACTCTCAGCTTTCCTGTTTTCCTCTCCTCTTCTTTAGCCCTCTCTCTATGGTCTATTAAGTATCCACAATCTGAAGAATTCTTTCCTAGTAAATGTCTAGGACACCATTTTAACAGATTAGCTTTCACTAGTCTCATTCTAAGTAACAGAAAAGGGGATAAATTTTATTTGCAATAACTGGTCAGTTAAAACAGTTTGCCTTACATTGCAGACACCCCATGCAACGGTACACTCCTCAGAAGTAGCCGATGCCTGGTTAGCTTGACATTCTATACCTGTAAAAAAAGATTAAGCACATTGAGACTGGGGCCTTTTTTACATATAATATCAAACAATCCGCCTTACTACAGATAATGACAAAGAATACCCAAGCTCTTTGTTTTGTTGGATGTATTACAAAAGTGTTGGAAGTCACCGGATTTAAGAAAGATTTTTTTTTCCAAAATGAAAGGGAAGGAGAGAGGGAGGGGATTAGTCAATCTTTATTAATGAAAAGAGTTTATCCACCTTCTGAGACTGAGGATAGGCCGGAAAGAAATTGTGTAGGAGTACCGGTACTATCTGCTAGTGAAGTATCTGCTTGCCCAATTGTAAAGATAAATATTTCAAATTTGGTCACACCAAAGTCTGTTTGGCTTTTGAAGGGCTTTTATTACTGTTAATTATTATGGGTCACAATCAAAATTCTAAGGAAAGATTGAATTAAAAGGAAGATTTAGTATCTGGGACTGCCCTCTCCCTTACTTTTCGTTTGTAATGATCGGTGCTTGTGCGAATTTATTCATGTAGCACAGAGCTTGGCTACAGCTTTGGATGCGCTCAAGCCTAGGCATGTATTGTGGAAATTAATAAAAACAAAGTTTTACTGAAATGATCTGTTTTCCTTCAGTCTGTTTTAACAGCTCTTCTCAGATGTATCAAACAGTTTATTCCAGGTGTTGAGGTTTTAGACAAAACAAGTTGAAGAATAGTCCTCTTAAGGTATTGAAAGGATGAGTTGACCTTGGTTGTGAGCAACGATCCATACCAAAACAAAGCAAGAAGTCCTGTAGCACCTTAAAGACTAAAAATATTATTTATTAGGTGATGAGTTTTCATTAGAAAGTCCCACTTCTTCAGATCTGGAGAATTTAACGTAATGTAATTCTTCCTTTCTGAAGTAGTGGGTCCTTCCCACGAAAGCTCATCACCTAATACCGTTAGTCTTTAAGGTGCTACAGGACTGGATTATTTTATGAAGATACAGATTAACACTGTTAGCTCTGAGACTATCGATACCAAATTAGATTTAGGAAATTTCAATGGTACCAGACAATTTACTATGGGTTTAGGCAAGACTGCATTTGCAACAACTTTCATGAAAAATACAAGATATGATTGTGGAAATGATCCTACAGATATGCTTAGGGCATGTCTACACTTCCAGAGTTTGATTTCATACATGGTAAAGATGCACAAAACGTGGGGTCTGGAGTCAGCAGCTGACCCCTGTACTTCTTGCAATAGTGAGGAGTAAGGAAGGTCGATAGCAAAAATGCTGCCATTGACCTTCCTTAGTGATGACAGTCAGCTAAGTCGATTTCTGATACATTGATTCTAGCTACACAATAGCCATAGCTAGCTGCATATCTGAAATCAACTTTCAGGTCTAGTGTAGACCTAGCCTTAACTGCAAAATCTAGGCCACCCCACAAGAAATTCAGAAGACCCAAAAACCTGGGTTCTTCTTGCTGACCTTTCAATCTTGATGCCAATGCAACTGTGTCCAAATTCTTTAGTAGCTCAAGAAGGTGGAAGGCATGCAGGAGGCTGACAGATTTTCTATTACTCTGGAGAATGGCCAATTAGTTTGGAATTTGCCATTTCAATGCCCAAACTCATTTTGGGATGGGAAGCAGGAGCAGTTCCTGGGCCATGAACAGAAGCAACTACAACAACTTTGACTAATTTGGAGTGGCAAATTTAAAACAAAACACATTCTCTCACCTGTCACCCTGGGAACATTTTACTCAAAACATCCTTCTTCCTAGGAGCAGAAAAGAGAGCCACAGACTTTATTCAGCCACCCTGAACCAGTGTTTGTTCCTAGTAATCTTTGGGCTATGTCTACACTACAAGATACCGATTTTAAGTCAATTAGCCCAATTTTTGCAAGTGCTTGTCCTCAGTGTAAATTCCATTATTTTGATTTATAGAACACTAAAGTCAACATATCAAAATCTTAATACTGTAGTAATCCGATGGGTGTAGCCTTCAGTTCAAATTTAAAATTCCAAATGAAGGGTAGCAAGGAAGCGTCATAGCTTTAAATCAAATTCAGTAGCCTCCAGCCATGCCCCGTATGTGCCCCACAATGCCCCAAAGTTCTCCGTTCTGGTCTCTTCCATCTCCACTGCTCTTGGGTGCAAAGGAATTAGGCAACAGGAAGAACTATCGGAGGGGTAGCCGTGTTAGTCTGGATCTGTAACAGCAACTAAGGGTCCTGTGGCTCCTTATAGACTAACAGAAGAGTTTTGAGCATGAGCTTTCGTGAGCACAGACTCACTTCATCAGATGCTGCATGAGCTCTCAAATCTGGAGTCTTTCATAAGAAACCAACCTTCAACACAAACTTCCACACCACTGAACTTTACTAAAATAAGACAGGAGATTTACATTAGACACTTCACTACTGTACAGAGGAAAAAGGACTGCAAGCTGTCTAAACTCCTGCCTGCCACACAGAGCCACAGCAGTGGAACCACTAACTCAGCCAGCAATATCGTCAATCTGTCCAGCTACACACACAGCTCAGCAGAAGAGTCTGCTCTTTCTCGGGGACTCTCTTTTTGCCCCACCACCCGCACAAACATAATACAGTTCTGCGGTGATCTGGAAGCCTACTTTCGCCATCTCAGACTTAAAGAATACTTTCAACACAACACTGACCAGCACACTGTTGCACAGACACCCTCCCAGCAGCACTAGAAGAATAACTCCATGTGGACTCCTCCTGAGGGTAGAAATAACAGTCTGGACCTATATATAGAATGCTTTTGCCGACGCGCACAGGCAGAAATTGTGGAGAGACAGCATCGTTTGCCTCACAACCTCAGTCGTGCGGAACGCAATGCCATCCACAGCCTCAGAAACAACCCTGACATTATAATCAAAGAGGCAGATAAAGGAGGAGCTACTGTCATCATGAACAGGTCTGACTACCAGAAAGAGGCTTCCAGACAACTCTCCAATACCAAATTTTACAAGCTACTTTCTGCAGATCCCACCGAGGAATACACTAAGAAACTACACCATCTGCTCAGGACACTCCCTGCACAAGCACAAGAACAGATTTATATCAACACACCTCTAGAGCCCCGTCCGGGGCTATTCTACCTACTACCCAAGATCCACAAACCTGGAAATCCTGGGCGCCCCATCATCTCGGGCATTGGCACTCTCACTGAAAGACTGTCTGGTTATGTGGATTCCCTCCTCAGACCCTATGCCACCAGCACTCCCAGCTATCTCCAAGACACCACTGACTTCCTGAGAAAACTGCAAGACATTGATGACCTACCAGAAAACACTATCCCAGCCACCATGGATGTAGAGGCTCTCTATACCAACATCCCACACAAAGATAGAATAAATGCTGTCCGGAACAGTATCCCTGATGATGCTACAGCACATCTGATGGCTGAGCTCTGTAACTTTATCCTTACACACAACTATTTCAGATTTGGCGACGATATATACCTTCAAATCAGCAGCACAGCTACGGGTACCCGCATGGACCCTCAACATGCCACTATTTTCATGGCTGACCTGGAACAGCGCTTCCTTAGCTCTTGTCTGCTAACACCCCGTCTCTACTTATGCTACATTGATGACATCTTCATCATCTGGACCCACGGGAAGGAGACTCTGGTGGAATTCCACCAGGACTTCAACAACTTTCACTCCAACATCAACCTCAGCCTGGAACAGTCCACACAGGAGATCCACTTCCTGGACACCACGGTGCTAATACACGATGGCCACATCAATACCACCCTGTACCATAAACCTAGTGACCGCTACACCTACCTTCATGCCTCCAGCTTCCATCCCAGACACACCACACGATCCATTGTCTACAGATAGCAGCATCTGATTAAGTGAGTCTGTGCTCACGAAAGCTCATGCTCAAAACTCTTCTGTTAGTCTATAAGGTGCCACAGGACCCTTCGTTGCTGCAACAGGAAGACTGTTTCAATTTGACACCTGGAAGCCCATGGCCGTAGGACCACGACAGGCTGAAAAATCATCTTTTCGTTTGCTAGTAGTGCAGCTGTGGGTTCTGGGTATGCCCCTGCTAGCACCTTCCCCTCCCCCCCCCGTACAGTGTAGCTACTAGGCTGTGGGTGGGAGTTGTGCTTGGCTGATAGGACAAGAAACTTCTTTTCATCTGTTTACATGTTTTCCCACCCCCTCACATCTCCTCCCATCCCTCCCCAAGAGGCACCAAGCATTCTGGAACTTTCCCTCACCTGCATCATGCAGCAGCTAGTCTATAGGTGGGGGTCATGCTTGGGTGAGAAGCTTCTTTTCAGCTGCTTACATTTTCTCCTGACCCTCACATCCCCTCTTCCCTCCCCCAGGAGGAACCAAGCAGTCTAACTTTCCTGCACCCAAATGTATCACATGCCTTGATAACAAACCAATAGGAGAACTTGCTGCACAAAGTGCCAGGCAGCTCGCACACAGTGAGGATCACGATGTTTGGGTGCTGGCTGTAGTCTGAGATCTTTCAGCCACCTGGGGGAAGTCTCCCTCAGCGGTCATGATTTTTGGGGCTGGTTATAGTCTGAGGTCTTTTAGCCTGCCCGAGCCATAACGGTTTCAAAGATTCATTCGATTTGCAGTGTAGAATGCATGTCTACTTAAACACATTCTTCTTTTAAGGATCGTTTTTGGCAGGAGGCCTAAATCCAGATTCAGGTCCAAACATAATCAAAGGGTCTCCCTGCCCCAGTCACAATTTTCGGAATTGGTTATAGGCTGCTGTCTTTTAGCTGCCCCAAGACATAATTGTTTAAATATTCATTTGAGTTTCAGTGTAGCGCCCGTGTCTACTTAAACATATTCTTTCAAGGGTCTTCTTTGCCTGGAGGTCTAAATTTGGATCTGAGCCTGCAAAGATCCAGTGCTTTTGCATGCCATTTTCAAAAATCTGCCAGCTGAGACAGGTTTACTACCCCTTTGCTCTCCACAAACATAAAAAGCACATCTCTAATAAAAGAAAGCCAGAACCCCGACTAGAAAAAGGGACAGCTGTTTAACAAAGCATGCTGAACCACTGAAGAGCCAAAATGCTGCAGGGCTCAGGGAACTGCAGGATAGGTTCCCACAATACACTGCTGCAGCACTCAATTTAAGCTACTTGAGTGTGGCAGCAATAAGTTGATTTTGTGGGGCACATGTGGGAAGATGAGGATGCTCAAAATCAAATGGATAAAACCCCACAATAAGAAATCAATTTTAATAAATTTGATTTTAGTTCATAGTGTAGACACACCCATGGTTTGCTTTCCTTGTGCAGAAAAATCTTGCCTTTGTATTCTTACTTGATACTAATAAGTTATCCTGGGATTTTCTAGGTGCCTGGATAGGAGCTAGTCTACTCTGAGGAGGCTGGAGACCATTCTAGATAGTTTGTTGTTGAAGTCTTTCCATAAACCCTCCTTATGTTGAGGAATGTGGCAGAATCCATCCTGAATTTCATCACTTTAGTGGAACCGTTTATTCTGTCAAGGTCTAAAATGGCTCATATTCCACCAGACCTTTTTCTTACTATAGATACTGGAGCACCTCTAAGCGTCTTGAAACTTTAAAAACAAAAAAAAAAACAAAAAAAAAAGCTAATCACCATCATTACAGAAGGTGAGAAACTGCCTTTAGGATAACCGTATGCTGATTTCTTAAAGCTGAAAGGTGGTATGCGGAAGAGCTCACTGCTCCAGAGAGCATCTAAGTTGCATAATCACCTATACCCATTTCTTCAAAATCAACTGGGATCTATGTTCTGAGAAATACGGTATTTTGTCCTAGCCCTATTTCTGGATGGTGGTAAACCAGCTCTAACCATACTTCACTGTTTGGTCTGGGCTGGCTTCCCTCAGAATTCCAGAGGTAATAGCCACAGAATATGAGTCATCTCTGCTACCTTTGCTTGGGAATCACTTGTGCTTCCTCCCAGACTTAGAAAAGAAGGGCTGTGGTATGTCCATATTATTGGATATAAGCAATAAAGCTTTTCTCTCTCAAGGGATCCCACTTAATAATGCTGAGGCACAGTGGATTTACTTTGAACAGTTACCCACTGTTTGGGTCTTACACCAAGTTGGCACCTACCTCTAAATTAGTTGTCATGGCTCTGTGCACCGCAACCCCACAGTCCGTGGTTACACACACCCACAAATACAGATTTTATTTGTTGTAGTTTGTGGCAAACTCTTCCTTAGTACTCCATAGGAGATACTTCCTTGGCTTGAGCCCGTCCTACTTGTTTTGCTTGCTTCTTCCTTCTTTGCCATTTCAATTATTTCTGGGGGAAAATAATAATCTATCCTCCTCTGTCTTGTGGTTATGATCTTTTGCTCCTGTGGAACAGTTAGAACTTGTGGAAGATGATTGGGACCCAGGACACTTTAGCCATTTTCATCTCTATAAAGTACTTTCTCACGTGAAGTTCTGGTTCTGCTTAATTTATAAGAATGCAGATATTTTGAGCTCTACGGCTCCTCCTTATTCAGGATTAGAACTGGAGAGGATGCGTATGGCGTAAGCTTCCCTTAAAGAGTCAAGTTCTTTTTCTTGAGAATAAGAGGGGTGATGCAGGACATTGGATTCCTAGGCAAATCAAGCTATTCACTCAAGAACCTGCAGTACCGCCCCCAGGGCTTTTCCATCTAGAGTGAGACTGGATGGGGGTGTGTGGAAGAAAAGAGTCAATTTATCACTCTGCTTTTAGTAGCTGTTTCCCCCGCAGTTTTCTAGGAGTTCCCCAGCCCAGTGGTTAAGATTTGGCACAGGAGAGGAGTCCTCTACCCTCTTTGGAAGACTATGCCAGTGCTTTATAGATTACTACTGGATTTTCCTCAATATTTAGCTTAGTCTTCTGTTTAATGTCATGTCACTTCTAGTTTTAAACTTTCCCAAACCTCCGCTATCAGAGCTGAGATTTTACTCAACAGGCATCTATCTCAGAGTGCTGCTTCTGCCCCTGCTCCTCCCACCCAAATTTTAGCCAAAACAGTTCAGCTGTTTCCTGATAACAAGAAAAATATATCTTGTCCCTATTAAAAATATCAGGAAGTGATACAAAATTGCTAAAAGAACACTAAGGATGCAGAATCAGCTTGAATGAAGGGTTGCCTCTGCAAAGTTTAATTTAGTTTTCTTAGTACGTGTGTTATGATGCAATTACATGATATACTCCCTTTCACCCGCCCAACTCCCACCTCACTCAGTGCACAGGTAAATTTGTTATTTTCCTTATGTTTTGGTGCTTGGACTTTCCAACTTAAAAGATGTTCTTTTAATACAGTTTGTGTATAACTTAATATTCTGCTTTCTGCTACTCTTAGGCATCTTTCAACGCTCCTGCTTTCCAGGTTTTCCTTTACCATTAAAAATGTTTCATAGTCAAGATAATATGGTTGAGAATAGGGAATTTTAAATAAGTCATTTTGTTGCTCCTGCACATAATAGTTCTGTTTCTAAATTATTTAAGTTTACATTGTCTCATCTTACTCTATGAAGAATTAAAACGCTCTGTACTTCCTTCCAGGTCAAGCCAAACTCAACACTACTTCTTTCAGTACCCAGACATTTCCTCCATTCTGTACAAGTCAAGTACTGCTGTTTTGTTTGGTGTTCTGCCCATTTTTATGTGAGTGTACCTATCCAAGGTAATACGAATTACTGTAACAAGTAATTTGTTAAACATAAGCGATTCACCAAAATCAGTTATTACTTCAGTGTTCCCTCCAACCACTGTTTGTTATTCTCCTTGCATGAGCCTCATCTGCATGCTCAAAAAAAGCAATCCAACTGCAGCATGAGTTTTTGTAAACCTGTTGCTGCTTATCTTTTAGATGTAATTTTTGCCCTCTTAGTACTGACCCATTATTTTAATTAAGGCTAACATTTGAGACTTATCAAGCTAGTAACAGCCAGGACCATTCTTTCCCTTCTCTCCCCAACCACCCCCCAAAAAAGTTCTCTGCTATTTCCAGTTCTCCATGATTTCTCACACATACATGTCAGAACAGACCAAATACTGCCTATTAGATCTTGGTATGGAAAACCATGAATAGTTTAGGGGTAGTTCAGCTGACTCATGTCGTACTGAGTTCCACTAGTTTAGAAACAATGTATTTCATCAATTATTTTTATTAAAAAAAATCAGTGTTAAACTATGGAATTCTATTAGGACCAACATTTGTTCATGGTCCTTATTTTAGTTAGTGTCTTGTATGTCACTGAAACATATGTTCTTAATCCTGTTTCTAGAGAATCTGCTTCTGTAAGATTACCGATTGGGTCTTTCCAGTGTTCAGAAATATGACTTTTTAAGCAGGTCATGTGAAATGGCTATACATTTCCTGGATCCCTCTAATCACCACAAAGTGTTGCAGAAGGGAAATTAAGAAAGAGGAGCTCTCTAGTTATTGCTTTAGGTCCTCAGTCTATCGAGTGTACTTTTGGACTACTTTTTCGAGGTTATCATCTTAAATTAAGACATGCTCCCCCAGCTTTGTCTATCCAGGGATCTCAAAGTACTTCACAAATGATTTAATCCTCAGTGTTACTATTTTTTTTTTTTTTTTTTTAAAAAAAGGAGATCGAGAATCATGAATAGTAATCAACTTGCCAAAAAATACACAGCAAGTCTGTCAGAGCCAGGAAACCTTCCCCCTTCCCCCGTTTCCTCAAACCCTAGATCAATGCATCAGAATTTTTGTCCTCTTTATAAGAGCTTAGATACATTTTGGAATAATCTATTAAATCAGGTAAATTTAAAATAGAAAGTAAAATATCTCACCAATTATTGCAAATGTGTTAGGATAGAGGATAGGGGAGGCCTGGACATGAGACCTCAAACTCCAGATTTATTCCTAGACCTATTACTACTGGAACCAGTGACATAGGTAAAACTAGGTGAAGCTGAGGGCTAGCATTCTCACCCACAATAATCATGCCTAGTAAACCTTTGAGGTGGGGCTACTTTTTATATATTTCAAGACTAAAGATCATGAAAAATGCAAGACCAGTCTTGGAAAACTGTTCTTGTACTTTCACCTAGAGTACACAAAATACTGCTTTGTCCCTCAAGACTACAACAAAGGTAACAAACAAGTTACACTCAATTTTGAGAATCTGTTTCTGTAACTATAGTAACTCCTGGCAGAAATTATATCAGTGACTGATCTATGCGTGCATGTACACAGGATGTTGGAAATTTTTAAACAGAATTCCAGTGTAGTACTTCACATGGAGTGATCTTATGTTAATTTGTAAATTTAAGCTTTTTATACAGCATTACCAGATGAAGATGTGCAAATATGCAAGAGTAATATTGGTATTGTTCAAACATTTGTGATCATTTTGTCTATAGCAAAACAATCCACATACCTCTCCACCACACAATTCCAGATTACAATACCCAGCATAAGGCAGTTAATGCTCTCTTCTATAGAATAATAAGGGCTGAGTAATGGTCTGCTCTTGGGCTGCAGCTAGACTACACTAAATTTGATTTCTAATTAATTTGATTTTTAATCTTGTTCTTATGAATTTGAACATAAGTGTCCACACAGCCTCTTGAAATTCAACCCACCATTATTCCATGTCAAGTTTCTGCGTCCCCATTGCCCTATGCAAGTTTGATTGGGACAGGCAGCCACAAGGCACACTAAATGCCTTAGCCACAGTTGCTTGTGGGTGTTTCAGATTTGAATCCCAGAATGCAAAGCACTGTCTCAAAATTCAGAGAACCCAGTAACGCCATGAAAACAAACTGGAGATCACATCCATTCCTGAGGCATTTTTCTCCACCAGCACCAGCAAGGATCCCCAAATACTTCAACTCACAGCATACATCATTTTGGCAACTGCACTGGCCGTCACACAATTTTGCCTTCAATTACAAAGCTCAGTGATGTTTCAGTATCATGATGATGATGGTTTTGAAGAGCAAATCTCAGAACTGCAGTCCAAATGTTCACCGTTGCTGGATGCCCTGGATGTACAGGTGACAGTGGAGCGACGGTTTTGGACTTGTGAGACCAGCACACGCTGGTGGGACCACATCATTTTGGAGCCTTGGGACAACCAGCAGATGGTGCAGAACTTTCACATGTGCAAGTCCACTTCTATGGAACTTTGATTTGCGAGCCCCTGCCCTGAAGAGCAGCAACACAAGAATTAACAGTTCAGAATAGAGCGGCAATCGTTCTGTGGAAGTTTGCAAAACCCAACAGTTACCCGTCAGTGGCAGATCAGTTTGGGGTGGGCAGATCTACAGTGGGGTCCATGGTGATGCTGGTGGCCCAGGCAATCTGACAGTGTCTCCTCAGGAAGCCTGTACATCTCCTAAGGTCACAGTCAAGAGTGGATGGCTTTGCTGTCATGAGGTTGGTCCCCTAACTGCAGTGGGGCAGTAGATGACATGCACATGCCCATCATGGCCCCAGAGTACATAAACCAAAACGGGTACTTTGATGGTGTTGCAGGGGTTGGCAGATCACCAAGGTCGCTTCATCAACATTGGATGATCAGGAAGGGTTCACAATGCATGCATCTTCCAAAATTCTGGGCTGCACTAAAAACTCCAGGATGGGACTCTTTTCCCCGCCAAGGGGAAAAAAAAATAGAAAAAAATATCAAATGGTGCCATGGAGGTACCTACTGAAATACTGAGTGACCCTGCTTATACTCTGTTCCCTTGCCTTATGAAGCCCTACACAGGAGCCCTGGACCCCAGCAAGAAAAACTTCAGACTCAGCAGGTGCAGAATGGTGGGTGAATGCGCCTTTGGACATTTAAAAGTGAGGTTCAGATGCTTACTGACCCGTTTGGACCTTTCTGAAACTAATGTCTCCACAGCAACTATGGCATGTGCTATTTTGCAGAACATTTGTGAATCCAAGGGGGAGATTTTCCCATCCATCTGGAATTCTGAAGCTGAGGCCATAGGCAGGGCTTACTCACAGCCACCTATACAGCCATTCATCAGTAACCATGCCGAGGCAACAGCAATAAAGGGATGCTTTGAAACAGCTTCATGAATGATCTGTAACACATTACCTGTTTATTTCTCTGTCATAGTGCCAGTAAATCACACGGTGCCTTAACGAATGAATGCTTTTACTTGGGAGGAGGGAATAAAGCTGCAGTTAAATAGAATGCATGTGGTAGGCAGCTGTGCCTTCAGCCCTCCCGCAACTCGCCCATTTCTGTCAGCTGTGCTTCTGCTGCAGACCTGGGTGTAACAGTGGTCAGCTGTGCCTTCAGCCCTCTCCCAGCCCCCCACAATGATCTGTGTTCCCTACTACTCCTGCATACCACAAAAAAAAAAAAGTCACACTGAGCTCAAAGGAATGATTTTATGGGGGGGTGGGGGGGAGGTTTAAGTGTCAGGGAAAAGCCGCCTTCTCAAGGGTGCTTGAATAGCCTTTTGCAGTGGCCCTTGGGACTACAGCAGCAGGCTATCCTTGCCCTCCCTCAGGAACCGTGACAACAGGGATTTGGGGATCGCTCTTCAGGGGACTCCAGGGAGCACATATCAGCTCCTTCGCTGTTGTGTTGAAAGTCCCTCTGCAGCTGCAGCAGGGAGCGCAGAACCTCCCTAACTGCTTTTATGAGCTTTGCCATGGCCTCAGTTTGCTTTGTCGCTTGTTGGTGTTGAAAGTCAAGCATTCTATGCTGCATCTTAGCTTGACTCTGATGCCACTGGGCTATACTATGATGCCATTGAGCAGTGTCCTTCATCAGCTTACTGTGTTCTGCTTCATTCCGCTCCATGACATCCTGCATGAACCTTTTCCTCCTTCTGTACCGGTCTCCCATGCTGGACATGGCAGAGGGAAAGTGAAGGTCAAAATTAAGATACAATTCACATAATGTGTTTTCAAATGGAATGAATAGGTCTCTGTCTACTGTTGGGAAAGCTTCTTTTTTGAAGGCTGCTAAAGGTTTATGAAGGATGGGATTCTAAGCGTGCACTTCACAATACCTCATTTACCATCACTTATCCAGCACGTTTTTTTGTGGACATGGTAAGCTATAAGCAACTGTCCACTTGTCAGGGGAAGGGGAGGGCTGCTAAGCAGAGGAAGTTGTCAGGGGTCCTGGGGCAGGGGAAAAACGTTTTCGATGTTCTTGGAGCAATCTTCCCCAATAAGCAAGGAACACAATGCATGGCAGCTGTGTGGCATGAGGGGATGGTGGGGAAGGGTGAGATTACAGCCACATGAATGGCTGCATGGGGGGATCCCCGTAAAATAAAAAGAATAAAAATAAATTTAAATAAATGCTGGCTGGAAAGGGACATGGGGTGGGTAGAGATGCCCCACAGAGCCTGACAGCTGTGTGGTACAGGGAATCCCTGTAACACAAAAAGAAATGCTGGGTCAAAAGGCATCTGGGAGGGCAGACACCCTGCAGAGCCTGCAAACTGCTTTGTGGCATGGGGAGCCAGCTGCTGCAGTGAAATGTAAAAGGGCAGGAAGCATGGTAAAAGAAATCTGATGCCAATTCCCATGTTTCAGTAGCTTGCCAAAGATGACATCACCCTCCTAAAACTAACACATGGAAAAAGACGACGACCTGTTCATGCTGTGTGACTACAGGCCTAGAAAATTTGCTAAAATGCTGCATGTCACCATGGACACCACATCGCTAGCTAGTTGCCTGGCGTGGCAAGGCGTGCTACCATGGAAGCCACAAGAAGTCAAGGTTCTTGGGCAGACCTGTGCAAAAAATACAAGAGTGCCTGGATGAGGCCTTTGAGGAGATCTCCAAAAAGGAAAAGTGCTCCATCCCAAAAAATATTTACACACTGTTCTGAGGGGCATGAAATCATAGCAAGCCTGCACCCATACCTGACCCTATCTCTACACACACCCACAATCCGCTTCTGGCACGCAAAATAAATACTTACCCGAACAGATTGGTCCAGGGGCTCATGGACTGGCATGGATGGGACTGGTTCTAAGTCTACAGTGAAGAGCTCTGGGCTGCCAGGAAGAACTTGCTCGGTCACCTGCTCGTTGCCTGCTTCCTCCTCTCCAGTGGCCTCTTCCTCCAAGAGGCCCAGCTCCTCTCAGCTCACCCCAAACTCCAGACCAGGGCCTCCACAAGTGTCGTAATTAAGACCAAGGTCCATGGTGGGGTCACTCCCCAGCAGCATGTGCAGCTGCTCTTAATAGTGGCAGGTCTATGGAGCTGCTCTGACTGCTGGCTGGCTTCCCAGATGTTTTGATAGGCCTGCTGGTGTTTTCACCCTCACCTGGCATTCACAGAGTCCCAGGAGTAACCTCTGGCATTCATCTTGCATGACATCCGATCATAGAGTGTCATGTTTCTCTTGGCCACCCGAAGTCTCTTTCCCACTGACTGATCTCCCCAAATCACAAGACGACCCAGAATCTCCTGGTGGGTCCACACTGGGGCTCTCTTGTGAGCCTGAGAAGTACAAGGCAGATCGCTACCCTGAGTGCTCATGATTGCAGGAGATTGCTACCGATGCAACGCGATGCAATGGGCAAAGGAATTTTTTCATTATGGATGCCCTTTATATTTGCTGGCCTAGGCACCGCTGAATTCAAATTCAACTTCTAATTCAATCAAAAATTTGCAGGCTTCCTGTCACCCTCTTCCTGCACACCTGGATGGAGAGCAGTGGAGAAGGAAGCGGCCACACATGGAGGGCCACCGGACAGCTTCGTGCAATATACACAGGACACTTTCAGAGGCTAATAAATTCAAATTAAGAACATGGCACCTCCATACTAAACTTTATTTGAAATTGACAGTATACCCATCCCATAATAATGACATTTTGTTATTGATATTAGGGGTCAATAAATCAAGCTAGTGGTATTTACAGTGAAGACAACGACATTTTAATATCGAGCTAACACCTTTAGTTCGATTTTATCTTGTAGTGTAGACACAGCCTTGGTCTGTCAGTAATTGTACTATTTGAACCTCCCTTGTCCAGCACCCTCAAGACTTGACTTGTTCCCAGTCAAAGAATTTGCTAGGCACAGGAAGGTCAATGCCAGCCAGCTGCAAGGCTCCAGTCCAATGGCAGAAGAACCAGCAGTGACAGACTAGGGGGCTCAGTACCTGCCCCTACTCTTGCCCCAAGCGCCCCCAGCCCCTGATTCTCCTATCTGTAGTGCTCCAGAAGCTCTGAGAGGGCAGGGAGGAGTAGTTGAGTGCAGGTTCCCCAGCTGTTCCCTGCAAGTGCTCCAGCCCTGGAGCACCCCGAAATGCCAGACAAGAAAAATCTGGACTACAGAAGTTCAACTTATGGAAGTATTACTTAACACCATCTTCAATGGTTTAATGAAGCAGTCAATATTGAAGCTTTCTAATTAGATCACTTTATTTGGGGGCAGAAATCATGCATAATCTCACTCCTGCTTTGCCCCTCATAGTTATTCCACATCCAGGTTTTTCTTTCCAAAACTCTGGCCAGCCAACACTGGCTCCTGTGTAGTAGGGCAATACCAAATTTGAGTCCTTATTTTGTTCCTCTTTTAAATTGGAGTAACAAGTGAAAGCCAGTGGTGAAGGTGAGAGATTGGATCATCGCCTTTAGACATCACCAAAACAAAGCCTTGCAAGTTTGGGTTTTGGGAAAAAAAAATCTTACTTTAAAAGGTGACTTCGGCTATGCATCACACTTCTGAGGGATCTACCACTTGTGAATAACCATAATGCCTGTAATTCTCCCCCCCCCCCCCCACCCAAACACATTGCATTTACTTACACAGATCCATGATATGGTTCCTGCAAATGGCACAGTTATCAACCACAATGTCCCAGGCCCAGAGAGCTACTGCATTCCACTATAAAGAGAAAGAACACATTTTCTGTTGAACTTACAATAACTGTTAGAGGACTCCTTGCCCTTCCTTTCCCTCTTCAGTGCACAGATGGAAAGATCTCCCTGAAAACTCACCACCACTCTTTGGAACAGATAGAGCTGCTTGTGGGCAGGGAGACACTTGTATCCATCCCAGGACCCAAGAGTTCCTGCCAAACCAGGAAATGTTGTACAAGAAACAAATATAAGCACCTAGAATTGGGAAAGATGCTCATTTATCTGCATAATCTAGTCACTCAAATGCAAGATGCTCATTTTTACCGAAAACATGCCATTGTTCGCATTTCTACTCAAGAAACATAAATCATATATCCCAGGTGGATCTTTTGCTCACCAAGCCATATAGTCAGCACTGGTGGAATGGAGAAAAAACATGCAGTTGATTGGAAGTCTAATCCAGGTCTCCTTGACAAAATGGAAACTACCACAATTGACAGCAGCCTCATCAATGAGTCACCACTGGAGTGACCATTAGCAGTGCCCTACCAATAAGTCAGCACTGCCCCCACAATGGCAACCAACTACTGGAAACAGTTTATATACATGTGCTGAAATCCCTTCAAATGCTATGGGAGCTAGTACAAAGGACTGCAAGGCACATTACAGGATCCGGTACTGGTGTCTGAACATATGGTTACAAGGAGCCAGGGGGGGTGCTGTGAATGCCTCAAGTCTTACCTTTCAAGAACTATCCTCCCCCCACATGAGGGCTGACTTCCATAATCACAAAAACCTACAAAAAGGAGGGCCTGCTATACATTTAAAGCAACAACACTGAAATGAAATCAACACAGGATTGGAACTCCTAGGCAACTGATACAAAATTACAGACCATTCACTCTTCTGAGCTACAAAGAGATTAAATTAAGAGAGGCTTTATAATTACACAGGATACCAGACCTAAGTTACCTGACATTTTGGGTAGTAAATAAAACTCTCACTTATATTACTGTGACTTAAACACTCTAGAGACTGTCTAACTCCCTGTTCAGTGATTGTTTTGCCTGGTATTTTCCTGTATTTAAACAAATCAAGTGATGTTTCTATCACTCTCTCTAGGAATCCATACTAACAGATTAACAATGTTAACCACTAAGCATAAGGCTCACCGGTTAATCAGCTCTTGCCAGTTAACTCCAGCAGTGGCTATCCCCACTAAGCCAGGACAACCCTGGCTGCAGCAGGGCTGGCAGGCCAAGCGACAAGATGCCAACCACAGTGGGACGCGGCAACAGGTCCTAAATTAAAACAGCTAACCAGTTCAGCTCTGTTGTTTAACTAGTTAACAGTTCTGTCCTCCCTGTAACAGATACCACCATGAGGAAGTGTCTCCAGAAATTCATCTTAAGTTTCTCCTCACCTGCTCACTCTTACATCTCTTTGTACAACTTACATTTCATCCCATCTCTGTTTTCATACTACAGAAACTGTAGGGCCAGATTTCTAATCATAAAGTGGGATTCGAAATTAAGTAATTATGTAAACCTGTAAAAGCCTTTTTACTCTGAAGACTTGATATATCCAACTCACAGCTATTAAATGCAAGGATAAAATTAGAATTTTACTGCTTATTTGACTTCTGAGTTCAGCAAAGCTACTATACCTATGATAGAGAGTAAAAGAGAGGAAGATGATAAAGAGAAGATGCCAGTCCAGAGAACTAAATTACAATTACAGAGAGTCTTAAGTTTTGGTCGTATTTTATCCATGCTCACTGGGCAAAGGAGGAGAAACCAACAGGCCTGGGACTAGGAGCTCTGACTGGAGTTATGAGAGCTTTGACATCCTGTGTTGTCAAAGCAGAGCATGAAGGACAAACATCACTCAGCATAAGCCAGTCTGACCCACAATCAAACTCACAGTCACATACACAATTGGGGGGCGGCGGGGGGGCAGCCACCACTGCAGCCACTCAGGTGTCCGAGTGAGGCTAGGAAAGGCCCTGGCCACCCTTTCCACTTCTCCCTAGCCAAGATCGCCATGGGCAAACATCTCACTGCTGAGAACAGACGACTCAGGACCCGTACTTGAGCTGCCAGCGCACCAAATCCCTGAGCGTTCATTTCGGGGGCTTCTACGAAGGGAAATGAGACAAGACGCCCTCCCGAATGGACCCCAGCCAGCTCCAAGCAGAGTCCAAGCGGTGGGGAAACAGACGCTAAGGCTACGGGCAGAGGAACAGCAGCGCTGCGAGGTGGAGGGGCCTGCGCCACACCGAAGTCTAAATCGGTGGCAGGAACGAGCTCGCAACCGACGGCAGACCCGCCCCGTAGCGAGCTCCCACGTCCTCACATCACCACGCTAAGCGGCAGCCGCGTCGCCCGGGAGCGACACCTCCCTCGCCCATCCGCGCACCACCGCCCTGTTGGAGCGCGACGTGATCCCGCCCCAGCCGGCGACGCCTCCGCCCAATGCCTGTAATAGAGCAGGAGCCTCCTAACAGACCCGCCCCCACATGCCGCTGTCACCCGGCAACAACGTCGCCGCTCATTGGCCCCTCCTCTCCCCACTCAGAGACCCGGCCTCAGCCATTGGCTCCAGACTGCGCCAGCAACCCAAAGCCCCGCCCACTCCAGAGAGTACGGAACCGGAGACCCGGCCTCTGACGAGAATAAAACCAGTCCCTTCCTCGCCCGGAGCCAGCAGCCCCTTCCCTCACTTCCCCGCGGCTGCAAGGGCAGCGCCTTTCAGAACCCGCACCTTCTTCACTTCGAAACGCTTCTTCCCAGCGCTGTTGTTGGCGCCACTCGGGGTGTCCACATCCATTGCCGCCGCCATTTTGAACGCACAATTCCCAGCTCCCCCGAGCGCGCATGCGCGGGGTAGGTTGTAAGCCGCGGGAAAAAAAAACCCCAAAACTCGCGACAACTGTTCGCCTCGCCTCGCCTCGCCCCGCCCCTCTCGCAAACAGGTGCGTGCGGGGGTGGTGGGCGGGGAAGAACGTAAGAAAGAATCATGTGACACTTAAAGGCGCTGGCCAGGGCGGAGCCCAGAATCAGCCTCCCCCGCCTCATGACACAGTTGCGCAACGCAAGCGGGGGCGAAGGATGGGAGAATTTAAAGGGCGACGCAAGAATTCTTTCCCTGAAGCCGGTGCGGGCTTGCGGTCGTGAAGCCTCGCTCGTGCGCCCCCCCCCGCTCTGTGGCTGCCTCGGGCCGCTGCAGACCGTTTAACGTTCTCTGCTCTATGGCGGGGACCAACAGGAGATAGTCCGGGGCTCTGCGCCTGGCCGACACACGCACCTTGCCACTGACCCTGCCTGTCTCCCGGCTGGTGCTGTGAAGTCCCGACCGCCCCTGCGCTCCCGCACCACCAGGGCTTAGCTCCCTTCCCCGTACCGAAATGCGGGCTCTTCAAAGTGCATCAGCCGGGGCGTGAAACGCTGAGTCCGGGGGGAAGGCCGTGTGCTGCCTTAAATGCAGTTTGGTGCCCAGTCCTGCCCCTGCGGCTCCTGCCCCATGAGGCTGTGGCTCGAGGAACGAAGTAGTTTTCTATCAGATTGGATGTATGAGGGGGGATTCCAGAGGACGGTCTAAATATACAAGCTTATGAAAAGGAGGGAGTCCCAGTGAAGAAGGCAGCCAAATCCTGCAGACATTCCTTGACCAATCTATTTTACCTCCAGCTGTTGACTGTAAGGAAATGAACAGAGGTGGGAAAAGTACCCAAAAAGTTACCTGAGTAAAAGTGCAGTGGCTTGGAGGGGGAAAATGTACTTAAGTACAAGTCAGGGATGTCCCTCTGGAAAATTACTTGAGGAAGAAATAAACACACACATCACATCTTGATTCTACTCAAGTATTCAGAAGTGAAAGCTGCTGTACTTTTACTTAAGTAACTTTGGGGTAGTTTTTTCCATCCAGCTCCTAATATTATGGTAAGGAAACAGTGTGAATAAAATTAGGTTTTGAGGGAGAAGGGCAAACAGTGAATGGTAGAAAATAGAGAAGAGCGGCAAAGTCAACCTTATAAAGTAAAAAAAATTTTAACCCCCTTTTCTAAATTATTCACTTAAGATTTTCCTGCCGATTTTGACTAATCTCCCTTTTCTTCCCTCAATTCTTGCAACCTGTTTTGCTGGTAAGAATCAGAGACTTAACTTTCCAGAGCAGGCTGCTAATCTTACTTGTCTGCATATACATTAAGACTAGACTTTATACTACACACTATTACCACACAATCAAAACAAAAAGCAGTCAAGTAGCGCTTTAAAGACTACCAAAATAGTTTGTTAGGTGAGCTTTTGTGGGACAGACCCACTTCTTCAGAAGTTTAGTATTACATATGTGTATAGCTACTGTTTTTATTACATGAGAAACCTCAATCATCCACTTCACAGAGGGAGAGCAGATGGGATTTCATTAACACATATAAGGACTGAGAGGTGGAAGTATCAGAGGGGTAGCTGTGTTAGTCT
Source organism: Carettochelys insculpta (assembly GCF_033958435.1). Lineage (NCBI taxonomy): Eukaryota > Metazoa > Chordata > Testudines > Carettochelyidae > Carettochelys > Carettochelys insculpta. The sequence continues at coordinate 283,125,358 of NC_134137.1, read as the reverse complement.
GTATGTTCAGAAACAACAGGAAGTCCTGTGGCACCTTATAGACTAACAGATATTTTGGAACATAAGCTTTTGTGGGCAAAGACCCGCTTTATCATCTGATGAAGTGGGTCTTTGCCCATAAAAGCTTATGCTCCAAAGTATCTGTTAGTCTATAAGGTGCCACAGGACTTGTTGTTTTTGAGAGGTGGAAGTTATCAAACAAGAAGAGCGGGACTATGGAGTATTTAGAGGGTATACAGTGGATGGCAATGGAAATGATGCTGTGACCTGTGCAGACTGAATGGCAATACATAGGATTTTTCAATTTATATGTGAAGTGTGAGTGGTGGTAGGAAGGGATCTCAAGCCTGTACCTTGAGGCAGGATGGAAATGCAGTGTGTGGAGGGGACACTGGTCCATGCCAGGAGAGCTAAGCAGCTGTAAGTAGAATATTAATAAGAAATGTCCTGACCTTTTTCATGTTTAAAATTCTCAGCCCTAAACTTGGACTTTTCATTGTTGTAGGAATATCCTTTTTCATCAATCATTTAATTGTAGATAAAGTTCACTTCTGCCCAGAGACTAAACATGGGAAATAACAGAGCTAAAGGAATGTGTGTGCTTTTAATGGAAACTCATAGCTAAGGATTCAACCAGAGTAGACCTTGATCTTGCAAATTGCTCTGAAAAGACAGATTTGTAGGTCTGCGTAGAGTCCCGCTGAAATCAATTGGGGTTTGCTTGGGCAGGCCAAAGGCAGAAATGGGACCTAATTCCTTAAATCATAGCCTCTTCTTATCACCCTTCCCCTCACTTACGTTCAGATGGACTCAGGTTTGTACACATTATTGTTGCCATTTATCCCCTTAATGGCAGTTAAAACTTTTGCCCAACTAACAATAGTTTAATTGAACTCGGGATTTCAGTGTAGTAGCCTTGAATTTACAACATTAGATTATTAACACACAACAGGGCCGTGTCCACACTGGAACAAAACTTCGAAATGGCCATGCAAATGGCCAAATTGAAGATTACTAATAAGGTGCCTCATTAGCATGCCACCGGCTGCAGCTCTTCGAAATTGCCACTTTTTGCTCCCGCGTGGCTCGTCCAAATGGGGGGGTCCTTTTTCGAAAGGACCCCGCCAACTTTGAAATCCCCTTATTCCTATCACCTTTCAAAAAGGACCCCTGTCTGGACAACCTGTGCGGGGGTGAAAAGCAGCAATTTCAAAGAGTGGTGGCCGGTAACATGCTAATGAGGTGCTGAATATGCATTTCAGCACCTCATTAGTAATCTTCGATTTGGCCATTTGCATGGCCATTTCGAAGTTTTGTGCCAGTGTAGACGTAGCCCAGATATGTAAAAAAATAATTAGACCCAGCACTGATTCCAAGTTGCCAGTACTGCACCAACTCTTGCCCCTCTTTCATTAAAAAATGTGTGACTGGCAGGTGTAAGGGCCAGCACTGAAAATAACAATAGCTAGCGCCTATGTAACACTTTCCATCCATAGATCTCTAGGCACCTTACCAAGGGAGTCAACATCATTATCGACATTTTACAGTTGGAGAAACTGAGGCACAAGCAGTGATGTTACATGCCCAGAGTCACCAAGCAGACCAGTGGTAGAGCTGAGCATAGAACCCAGGTGTCTTAAATCCCAGGCCCATTTGCTTCCCTCTTGATGACGCTGCTATCTCATGTCCCACATGACACCAAAGATCCAGTACCCTCCAGTCACTCTACATTGGGTCTTTGCATGGATGCAGGAAGGAGTAGGGAATAGGAATAGAGTGAGCTTTTCCTCGTATACAGATATACAACATCCTGGCAAATATCCCCTCTAAAAGTTCCTTACCAGAGCTGTGGAACAACCAGATTATATCCACCCCCTTTTCCCACAGCATTCATGTCATGTTTTAACGGAGACTCAGCACTTGAAGGGACAAGATATTTGGAAGTGTTTAAATCAGCTATACATAAACATCCCCTGAAAGACAAGATCACAGTTCTATTGAACAGAATGGACTTTTACCATTGTTTTTAATAGAAAAAGGGTTGAAAAGCAAGAAGAGTGCTCATAAATTTACAGTTATGCATATGCACAAGTGTTTGCAGGATCAGAGTCTAAGTCTACAAGCTACAAGAAGGCTATCCAGACAAATGTAACAAAAATGAAAATGCCTTATCTGCGTTATTAATATTAACACCTCAAATCATCAACATGGAAAATATTTACAGTTTAATTTGCCTGTCCCCATTGCTGCTATTCATGTACCTGCACTTCATTCCATGTGGATAGAGTTAGATGATCCCTTCTACCTTGTTCTTGTACTATTCACTGCTGTGTTGTGTTAGACATTACAAGGGAGTTGTTTAATGAAAGAGGAAAAGTTTTGAGAAAGGTATTTTCTCTGCATGAAAACAATTCTGCAGTTTTCCGAATCCTTTCTTTTACACAACCTGAATTCAATCCTAAATCTAGTTGATTAATGTCCCTTTAAATTAATGAGTCTCAGTATATAAATGATACTCCTCCACATCTGAGACATGAAAACATACATTAGGATGCATGCACTGGATAAGTTTTTCAATTAATTTAAAATTGCTATTACCTCAAAAAAACTATAACCTTCCATTCTCAGCTGACGTCGTCACAGAATGGTGGCTGCTGATGTGTAAAAGCCATGCAATCAGCAATCTTGTATGTCTCGGTTTATGATCCATTGTCTGTCGGTGAAGGAAAAGATGTGGCAATAAAAAAGTTTAACTGAATCCTGCTGTACAAAAAAGGTAGTTTTTAAAAAGACCTCTTTGTTAAAGGCATTGCAATATAGAGAGACTAAATAGAGATGTGCACCATTTCTCTTAGTGCTGAATGGAATGTGAGATATATAATCTGTATATCTACATACATACGTAGACAGACCCAGGAAAGCACTTTCATTACAGATCCCAAAGTGCTTTACAGATAAAGCATGATGGGGGGGGGGGGGGCGTTTCTAACCATCTTCCATCTAACCATCTTCTTGGTTTACTTAAACATGATTAAACTATAGATTCAATTTATTTTGGAACCCCATCTATTTTATGAAGAAGCCCAGTTCCCTGCGTAAGGCTGTGTATTATTTTACCACAAGAAGGAGGGAGGTAGCACTGGCTGCTGCAGAAAGAGATAGGTGGTCACTTCACAAAGCATCAGTCCAAGAATAAATAAAACACTGTTAGTCCAAAGTACCATTGATGCTTTTAAGATTGGACCATTTTTCAAATTACCAGGGAAATGAGGAGGAAAATGAAAGGACACTGCAAAGCTGAGGAGATGGGGACACAGAAATACTGAGCAATTCAATGCACATGACAAGTTTCCTGAATCAAGTAAGTCCCCACACCAATTGCTAACTTCTCCAATGCCTGAATACAAGTTGACCTCCCCCACAATTGTTGAAGCTTCCCATGCCTTCTAAAATAAGATCTCAATACACTAGCCTCAAATGCTAAAATCTTCCCAAAACCCAATAAAGACAAGTTCCTTTGAGTCCAATCCCCTCTAATCATCTCCTGGCACCTTTACCCAATTGCCCTTAAAAATGCACTTTTTTAACTTGGAAAATGAGTGTCTGAATGGGTATGTTAACAGAGGACAATATGTGGTACCTGGCCCTTAGTTTGTGCATCCTGTTCAAGGAGCTGCAAGGAAGAAGGCAGAAAGCTAATGCCCTGCTGACAGCACTGAACAAGAGCATTATCTCTCTTGGTGGTCACTCAATAACAAGTAGGATGTCTTCACATCACCTTCCTATTTGTGAGTCTGTTGATGGCTGATCAGCCCAATTATGGAGCCGCAGATCTTATCAGAGAAGAGGCAGGGGTTGGTAGCTATTGGAGGGGGAGGGACAATTTTTGATGCTCTTTTCTTCTTCTCTGCCTCTCCTCATCTGCACTGCAGTGGGACCTCTCAAACTGCGCCACCCCCTCACAGGTTATTGTTCTCCATTTGGGACCGTCTTGGGCAAAGTTCTCCCAAGTGTTGATACTGATGCTGCACTTTTTCGTGGTGCCTTCAGCAGTCCTTATATCACGTCCACTGGCCCCCAATGCTCCTCTGTCCTTCCTCCAATTCGGAAAACGAAATCTGTTTTGGGAGGCGCTGATCAGACATCTGACCCACATGACCAATCCAACTAAGTTGGTGTTGAATGATAATGGTGTCAATGCTGCTCATGTTCGACTTTTCCAGGACACCACTATTTGTGTGTCTATCCTCCCAAGAGATATTTAGAATTCTCCTGAGGCAGTGTTGATGATATTGTTCTAGTGCCTTCAGATGACACTTGTATGTTGTACAGGTTTCACATGCATATAGTAGCATTGGAGCTTTGTCTTGAGATAGATGTCCCAGTTCTCAAAGACTCTTTGTCTCAGGTGGGCAAAAGCAGCATCTGCACAGCTCAAATGATGCTGGATTTCCACACCAGTGTCGATTTTAGCAGAAAGATGACTTCCAAGCTGTGGGAAGTGCTCCACATTTTCCAGCAGTTCTCCCTTGACTTCAATAGAAGGTGCATGAGATTGTCCCGTCAGTGAAGGTTGGTCGAACACCTTGATCTTTTTGATGTTCAGTACGAGGCTGAGATTCTCATATGCTTCAGCAAGGGCACTTAAGATGATCTGAAGAGCAGTGGGAGAAAGAGTAACAACCATGTTGTCATCCACATACTGGAGCTCCATAATTGAGGTTGTGGAGGTCTTGCTTTTAGCCTTCTGTCTCCTGAGATTGAAAAGCTTCCCATTCATTCTATAGACAATCTTCACACCATCTGGAAGCTTGCCATCAATGAGGTGAAGGGTCATGTCAATGAAGATGCAGAACAGTGACGGGGCAATGATGCAGCCTTACTTGACCCCCATTTTGACCTCAAAGGGGTCACTTTGGGATCCACTGTTACTCAATACCATGGTAGTCACATCACCATGAAGCAGCCTTAAAAGGCTTAATGAATTTTTGGTGGCAGCCGATCTTCGAGAGGATAGTCCACAGGGTGCTACAACAGCCTGAGTCAAAGGCTTTGGTCAGGTCGATGAAACTCATATATAAGGGATGGTTGTGTTCATGACATTTTTCTTGCAGTTGCTGGGCAGTGAAGATCAAACCTACTGTGCCTTGGAATGATCAGAAACCACACTGGGATTCTGGGAGAATTTCTTCTGAGAGTGACAGGAATCAGTTCGCAAGGATTTGAGCTAACATTTTCCCTGCTCTTGCTAGGAGGGAGATACCACTATAGTTTCCACACTCCAACTTGTTATCCTTGTTGAAAAGACTGATGGTCAATGTGTCTGAAATCTTGTGGCATCTGCTCCTTATCCCGGATCTTGAGAATCAGGAGGTGGAGCGGCATTATACCATTATACCCCCAAGTTCCTGGATTTTAGGCTAAGTCAGCACTAGCTAGAACAGATAACTCTGTAAATAAATGATTTATTTGCTTTTTAAGAGTGATGTTACCTGAGCCATTAAGAATCCAATTGCCAGTCCTAACTACAGAGTCACCACACCAGCAACAACTTCCATCCCAAGCTCCAACCCCCGACCCTGAGTGCCCCACAATCAAGCCCATTCGCACAGATGCACATCGTTGTATGTGGGGTAGGGGAGAGCATGTTTCCTGAGGACCCCAAGCAGGCTGTGTAAGACAGAACAGAGAAATCACAGACTGTGGCCACAGATCTGCTTGACATGACGGATCTCCTCCGGCAGTCTGCAGATAGGATTGGGGCATGTCCTCTATCACCCCATTATTCACAGTGCACCAAGACTGAAGAACCTCTCTGGGGTGGCTGTCACCCTAGCCAATGTGCATGCCTGAGGGAAAGGAAAAATGAAGCGCCTCAGAAGAACAGGATGAGGAGACACTATGGAACCCTTTCCCTTGCCCACCTTCACTAGTTCTCATGATGATGAGGGCAGGGCTGTGCATGAGCAATACTGGTGTGGGTCAAATTGGAAGAGCTTCATCAAGGAAAGTTTCTCTTCCTCACTGCTTGGGGTATCTTATAGCAGAAAGGAAGGGAAGAGAGCACTTCACCACTGTATATATGCCCTCACTGTTACAGTGTTATAGCATGCTGGAACTGGAAGGGACATCAAGAAGTTGTCAAGTCCAGTCTCCTGCCCTCACAGCAGGACCAAGCACCATCTTTGTCACCTGTTAGATATTTGTCTGACCTGTTCTTAAATATCTCCAATGATGGAGATTTTACAACTACCCTCAACAATTTATTCCAGTACTTCACCACTCTGACAGCTAAGAATTTTTTCCTAATGTCCAACCTAAACCTTCCTTGTTGCAATTTAAGCCCATTGCTTCTTGTCCTATCATCAGAGGCTAAAAAGAATAGTTTTTCTCTCTCCTCCTTGTAACACCCTTTTAGGTACTTGAAAGCTGTTATCACATCCTCTGTCACCCTTCTCTTTTCCAAACTAAACAAATCCAATTCTTTTAATCTTCTCTCATAGGTCATATTTTCTAGACCTTTAATCCTTTCAGTTGCTCTTCTCTGGACCCTCTCCAATTTCTCCACATATTTCCTAAAATGTGGTGACCAGAACTGGACACAATATCCTAGGTGAGGCCTCATCAGCGCAGGGTAAAGTGGAAGAATTCTCTCTTGTGTCTTGCTCACAACACTACTGTTAATGCATCTCAGAATCACATTTGCTTTTTTTGCAACAGCGTCTCACTGTTGACTCATACGTTGCTTGTGGTCCACTACGACCCTAGATCCCTTTCTGCAGTACTCTTTTCTAGGGAGTCACTTCCCATTTTGTATGTGTGAAACTGATTGTTCCTCCCTAAGTGGAGTACTTTGCATTTGTCCTTATCGAACTTCATCCTATTTTCCTCAGACCTTTTCTCCATTTTGTCCAGATCATTTTGTATTCTGACCTAATCCTCCAAAGCACTTGCAACCCCTCCCAGCTTGGCATCATCTGTAAACTTGATAAGCGTACTCTCTACCCCGTTACCTAAATCATTGATGTAAACTATTCAAGAGTGCTGTCTTGCTGCTGGTGGCTCTGCTTGAGGAGTTAGTCTGATGGTGCTCTGGACAGTGAAAAGTGGAAAAACACCAGTTTTCAGCCCAGTTTTCACCCAGCAGTAACAATCAGAAGGAAAGTGTCACTGTTTAAGACACGTTTCATTAATAAACATGACGTGTAATATGCTGAGGGTTCACTCTCCAACTTTTGCTGTCATAATGTGTTGGTGCAGCTGAAGCCCACTAAGTATACTAGCACCAGATATGCATGCACTATCTGTTCTTCAGATGCCCAAACCTGCACATTCAACTCACAAATAATTACTGGGTCGAAACTGTGTCAGCAGTTATTTATACGCACAGAACTCCTGTGGTTTTTAAACCACCAAGCCTTGCCTGCAGCACACTCAGCCTTCTCCAAGCTCAAGGTCTGAACCAGGCACTAAGTATCTCTTGCAGTGGAAGGCAGAGATCTAATTACAGGACTAAAGAGATAGATGTGGATTCTATAGATTATCTTGCTCAATATGTTGTTGACCACAATATGCCTCCGAATTTATCTACGCTGGCAAGTTTTGTTGAGGAAAAGTGCCTTCTGCTGAAAAAACAACATGAGTGTTCACACTGCAACTTTTATCACAAAAAACCCCCAAAACAAACAACCAAAACCAAAACCCAAAAACCCCCCAAAACCCAGCCATTTTTGTAGACAAAAAGGCATCCAGGACCATGAGGGACATTTTTTCTTTTCCTCTCCCTTGCCGTGTCTACACGAGCCCAAATCTTCGAAATGGCCATGCAAATGGCCACTTTGAAGATTACTAATGAGGTGCTGAAATGCATATTCAGCGCCTCATTAGCATGCTGGTGGCCGTGGCTCTTCAAAATTGCTGCGGCTTGCTGCCATGCGGCTCATCCAGATGGGAGTCCTTTTCGCAAGGACCCTGCCAACTTCAAAATCCCCTTATTCCTATTTTGCTGATAGGAATAAGGGGATTTTGAAGTTCCTGGGGTCCTTTCGAAAAGGAACCCCATCTGGATGAGCCACACAGCAGTGAGCCGTGGCAATTTTGAAATGCCGCGGCTGCCGGCATCCTAACGAGTCATTAGTAATCTTCAAACTGGCCATTTGCATGGCCATTTTGAAGATCTGGGCTAGTGCAGATGTTGCCCGTGTGTTGTCTACAAATATGCAGCGTAGACGCCTCGAGGCATTTTGTCACAGATTCTGGTATCCAGGAAGTGTTCCACAACTCCCAATCAGCCACCCTGGTCAGCAGTTTGACCTCTGCTGCCCTGCAGCCACATGACCAACTACCCATTCCATCCCTTTGCAGGCTCCACAAAATTGAAATCTGATTTCCTGCTGCCAGACCCCTTGGACACCCATGAGTGCCTTGTGAGCTGGCTCAGCATGCAGTGGTCTTATGGCATCTTCCCAGGTGTCCATACCTGGCCACTGCTCCAAACAGATCCCAGCTTGGACCACCATGGAGCTGTTGGATCTTACCAGTGTATGGGGAGACCTTTGTTCAGTTCCAGCTGTGAGTGACCTGTAGGAATTGGGACACGTACAGACACATTTCTTGATCCGTGTGTGAAAAGGGATATAAGCAGGACATGTTGCAGTGCAGAGCTAAGATTAAAAATCTCAGACAGGCTTATCACAAGACGCAGGAAGCGAACTGATTCTCCGGTGCTTCACCAAAGACCTGCCCTTTCTGTCCTTGGTAGACGCCCCACCTCCACGGCCAAGAGCCCCAGGGATACTTCAGAGAGCACGGAGGCAGTACCCAGAGGACCTAACCAGTGTTCCCTCTAATATTTTTCATCCATGTGCAGATATTTTTGCATCCATCTGGGGTCTAAATTTTGTATGTGCACCACCAATAGAAACCACAATACTATTTGTGGGCACTCTGCTAATCAGCTGGATGGCATTCAAATCTCTCCTCAGCGGCTGCACAAGCTCACATCTTACAGGGAACACAGGACCTAACCTGCAGAACAAAATCATAGATAAAGTGGTTGAGGTAGATGAGGACCATGGGCTCCTCCTGGGTCACTGAACAACCGGAGGCTGCTCTCCACAGTGCACAGACATAGCCATTTTGAGCAACTGCTGCCCAGATACCAGGAAACGGGATGAGATGCAGCGTACGTGGCTGTGGCTTGTGGAGTGGAAAAGTGGGAGGCTGGCTGTGTTCCTGTGAGCAGTATGTATCCCCATGTGCAGCTAATCAGTATGGGCTGAGCAGGCTGTTGATGCTTGCCCTGATCTCAGCAGAAGCCTGTGGAGAGAGGCTATCAAAACTTTTCCAAAGATACCTGTAAATTTTCCACTGCAGATTCCACAGCAGTACAGCTTTGTCCCCTCCCCTGTTGCAGGACACTAACCCATACCATTCATCAATCACTTAATCAGGAAGTGAAGCAGAACATAGGTGGGCTATGTATGGAACAGGATGAAAGCCACAAGACTGGAGAAGTTGTGCCCTGGTTTCCTTGCTTAACCTGAGCAGGGAGATGTTTGCCAGGATGTTACCACCTGTGGAGAAATGTGGCATAATTAAAAGTGTTCCAGCAAAGAGATTTTTCTAGCCCTGTCTGGAATTTCTTTTGTCCCTATGCATAAGTGCCAGCCAGCCATCCCCACCATCTCTCTCACCATGGTTATGGGGCATGCTGAGATGTGTTCTTTGCAAGGGTCAGCAGGAAAGTGAGTGGAAGTGTTAGAAAATGAGTTTGATAGTGAAATAGTACAGTGTAGGACTCAATGTGAACAGACTCCTTTTTGTGCATTGTGCTGAACAGCAAAGGCCTTGACCACCTCACCACATCACATACTGTGTTGGAGAGGTTGCAGCAGATAAGAAAGCGTCCTAGAAAAAACAGGAAGGATTTGGTTCTTGGAGTGATAAGAGTGAGTGAGTGCAGATATTGGGAACAATATTTGGAAAGGGAGCTAAGGAACCATGAGACAAATGGGCCCTTACCAGGCAGGCCACAGAACGTATGATCAGGATGATGAGGGAGCAGACTGAGATCTTCAAGCATTTAGTGAAGCAGCACAGTGAGCCAACAGGCATTCCCTACCTCACCTTCCCCGGCAGTAGGTTTGAAATTCTGAGTCCAGCACCACCTCCTTTATGCCTTCCCTTCCCTTTCCCCCTCTCTGAGAATATTCATTTTCCCATCCACTCCACTTCCTTGCCTAACTTTGATTAGGACACCTGAACCTACACCCATTTGTGAATTGCCAGCAACAGCTCTCAGGCATGCTTTATTGCATTTCAGTGCACAGGTCTTTAAAGAGGGGAGGGGGGTCCCAGTAAAAAGGAGGGCCAGAGCTGACTCTCCCTTTTACTGGGACCCCCCCTCTTTAAATACTCCTTTGAACCTCTCCCCCGACTCATGCATCTGATGAAGCGGGTCTTTACCCACGAAAGCTTATGCTTCAAAATATCTGTTTGTATATAAGGTGCCACAGGACTGCTTGTTGTCTTTTCTCTGGCTTCCCTGGCCAAGGGAATCTGCCAGTATCCCTTGGTCAAGTCAAGAGCAGACAGGAAGTGGGCCTTTCCCAGTCTATCTATCAATTCATCAATACGTGGCATGGGGTATGCATCAAATTTGGACACTTTGTTTAATTTTCAGAAATCGTTACAAAACCAGAGGCTGCCATCCGGCTTGGGCACCAAGACGATTGGGCTGGACCACTGGGTATGGGACTCCTCAATAACACCCAGCTCCAGCATCTTCAGCACCTCCCTGTGGACCTCCTCCCATTTTGTTTCTGGGAGCCTGTAAGACCTCACATACACCCTTGCCTCTGAGTTGGTGACAATGTAGTGTTCCACATCCGTGGTTCATCCACATCCGCATCGGTGGGCTTGCTGAAAACACATCTAAATATTGTTTGAACATTGTTGAGAACCTCCCTCCATTGGTCAGTGCTTAGCTCTGGAGAGATTCACACCTGCATCTTGTGGTCTTCCTCTGGCACCGGCATGCTCAGGGAGGCTGGCCGCCACTTCCAGTCCCGCCGAAGGTTTTAGTAAGTTAGTGTGGTAGATCTGCTCAGTCTTCTGATGGTCAGGTTGTTGTACCTTGTAGTTCACTTTCCCTAGGGCCTCAACAATCTCATAGGGCCCTGCCACTGAGCGAGGAGCTTGATCTCCACCAATCAGCACAAATACCATCAACCAATCCCCAACCTTGAATTTCCAGACAGTCACCTGGCTGTTATAGTTTGTCTGCCGAGCTTCTTGGGCCTGCTCCAGGTGTTCCTGAACGATGGGCACAACCTTGGCCATCCGGTCCTTCATCTGGATGACATGCTTAATGATATTGCGCCCTTGATTCAGATGTTCCTCCCTGGTCTCTTTCGTGTGGTCCAGGATACCTCAGGGGTTCCACCCATACAGTAGCTTGAATGGAGAAAACCCTATGGATGCCTGAGGAACCTCCCAGCCAGCAAACATTAAGTATGGGAGTGGGGTGTCCCAGTCTCTCCCATCCTGGCTCACTACCTTGCAGATCATGCTTTTGAGGGTGCGGTTGAATTGTTCGACAAGGCCATCTATCTGTGGATGGTATACCGATGTCCTCAGGGCCCATACGTCGAGCAGTGTGCACAAATCTTTCATCAGCTTGGAGACAAAGGTCATACCCTGGTCTGTTAGTATCTCTCTGGGGATGCCTACTCTGGTGAAGTATCTGGTGGTGAAGATCTGCACTAGCTCCCTCATGATAGTCTTTGAGTGGGCATTACACAGTTGCACCGCCTCTGGATATCAGATGGCATAGTTCAGGACTATTAATATGTACTGGTGTCCTTAGGCTGACTTCTCCAGTGGGCCGACTAGATCCATAGGGTGACCACCCCTTCCATATTAGGCAGGACGGTCCCATATTTAGGACTCCAAAAAGGCATCCCTATTTATTTTTTAAAAGTAACTAATTGTCCCATATTTGGGCTCTCCCCCCACTGACCTTTTCCGCCAGCAGCTGCGCAGGTGCAGCTGCTGGTGGGAGTCACTTCCCTGAGCCTCGGGGAAGTGGTGGGAGCATGGGCAGTTGCCATGTCCCTGCTGCTTCCCCAGGGCTCCTGGGGAGGACCAGCAGCTGCCGCTTCCCCAGGGCTCCTTCCCGGCTCCCCGTGGCTTGGTGGAACTGGGAGGAGCCATCCCTCCGCCCATATCTCCCTGTCCCGTATTTGGGACAGGAAGATATAGTCACCATATAGATCCATTGTATTCTGCTCAAAGGGGACCTCAATAATAGGCAGAGGTACCAATGGAGCTCTCAGATGAGGCTGCTGTCCATGCAGCTGGCACTCAGGGCAGGAGGTATAGTAATGCCAGACTTTTACATTCACTCCAGGCCAAAAGAACCTCTGCAAGATCCAGTTTGAGGTCTTCGCAACCCTGAGGTAACCCCCAAACAGATGGCTACAGGCTAGGTCCATCACAGCCCTCCGATGTTGTTGGGGCACCAGGAGTTGCCCTACCAGGCGGTCCTGAAATTTCCCTGCATGGTATAGTAGGTGCCCCTGGATTATACAGTAGGGTCTCAGACCTTTGGCCCTTTCCTCCACTGGTACCCTGTTCACCTCCACTACCTCCTGGCGTATATTTCGGTATACCGGGTCCTCAGCCTGTTCCTATGCAAAATTTGGGAGGAAGGACCCTATATTCTCAAGCTCAGAGGGAGCTCCCTCCTCTTCTGACCCAGGGGCCCCACAGCGCTGGGCCCAGCCTTGGGCTCTTCTATCCTCTGTGTCACCCTCCTCTCTCTGGGTTCAGCTTCTTCCCCAGCCAGCACTGGTCCTGCATTCTGGGACAGGATTTGGGTGCCCAGTTGTTTAGCTGCCCTCCTCCCATGCCTCTACTTCCGGGGCTTCCCAGGTGCAGCAAAGAGGTCTTGGGAGAATTCATGGAAGGTTGGGGTGGCTCCTCTACTTCCCCTTCCTCCATGGGCAGCAGATTGCCAAAGCCAGGGAAGTCCCACCTAATCACTACTGCGTAGGGGAGCCTCAGTACTGCTCCTGCTGTCACACTTGCTATGTTCCCTTGCAGATCTATTTGCACAGGGATGACTAAGTAGTAACAGACATCCCCCTGCACACAGGATATTCCTGTGTGCTTTGCCCAGAAAAGCTGGTCTTGCCCCACCAGCTGCCCTGAGACTGTTGTGAGGGAACTCACCGAGTCCACCAGGGCTGTAGTCTCCACACCATTCATTTTAACAGGCCAGTATACCGGTGGGGGGCTGTTCCTATGCCCACCACATCTATCAGGTTGCAGGAACCCCTCGGATCCCTAAGGTTACACTGCAAGGGTTCCTCCATGCTTTGACAGTGGGCCACTATGTGCCCCAGTTCCCCACACGCGTAGCACTTATACCCCACATGCGGCATCTGCCAACTCCTGGAACTGCTGGGTATCACCCCCGATTCTCTTTCTCTGGCCTCCCAAGTCCTTCAATGGCCTCCAGTGGCCCTTCTTTCTCCTTTCTCCCCCACCCAGGGGCTCTAACGCATGGGTCTGGGGAGCAGGAGTGGGTTGCTTGCCCCTCCAGGCTTCCTCCCCAAGGGGCCATGAGAGACCTCAGGTTGTTGACTGTCTCTCCACGAGAGACAATTTCATCGTATGAGGACAGGTCATATTGGCTGACCCATCCCAGCAGGTCTGGCGGTAGCCCCTTCATATACCAGTCCAGCACAGTGGTTTCCACAATCTTCTCTGGGCCATGGGTCTTGGGCTATAGCCACCTTCGGGCCAGGTGGATTAAGTGGAATACCTGGGACCCTTGGTGTTTTCCCCTCCCAGTACCTCCATTTGTGGAACCTCTGAGCTCTGATGGCAGTCATCACTCCAGTCCTGGCCAGGATCTCTGACTTCAGCTGGCTATATTCTGCAGCCACCTCCTTGGGTAGGTTGCAGTAGGTCTTCTGAGCCTCTCCACACAGAAATGGGGCCAGGATGATGACCCACTGGTCTTGGGGCCAGCCTTCCTGTATGGCCATCCTCTCAAAGGCCAAAAGGTATGCTCCCATGTCATTTTCTCCAGTCATTTTCTGGAGGTAGTTGCTAGCCCGCAGAGCTTGAGTCCCATCTAGGCCGTGCACCCGGGCAGTCAGAGCTATCAGCTGGGTCAAAACCTTTTCTAGAGTGGCTCAGTCCTGGGCAGCCTGGCTCATCAGCAGCTGGTTAGTCTCTTGCTGTAGCCGAAAGGCCTCCTGATGGGTAGATGCATAAGCAGCTTCTTGCTGCACTGCAGTGGCTGGTACGAGGGCTTTCACTAGGTCCTTGATTTGGCTCTCTCTCTCTCTCTCTCCTTTTTTTTTATCCCTCCTTGATCTGCTCTAGGTGGGTCTGTTGCAGTCTCACAGCAGCAGACATCCCACTTCTGGCACGAAGTGTGGCAAGGTTAGTCTTGTTTCTGGGCTCCAGGCCTCTATTCAGTTCACTCATTCCAGGTTTCAGCCCAGGCACCCCATATGGCTGCTACCAACAGTGAATGACTCCCTTCATCCTTGACCCCACAGCTCTTCTCCCTGGGCCACTTCCCCAGATGATCCCCGCAGGTACCTCCTTGAGGTAGTGGCAGCAGCTACACCCCCGCCCCTTCCTTGAGAGGCTGCACCAGGTAATCAGTTCTTTCCAGCCTCCAGTCGCGTCTCAGGGTCACCCAAATGTGGGGTGGGGTGCAGGCCCTCACTGCTGAAGTTCCTCCTCACCCCTCTCTACTCACGTCCTATGCTCTCCTCAGTCACCTCTCACACTCTCCCCCAGCCCTACTGGGGAAAGGGTTTTTAAAAGCAGTCTTAAGCAGGACCAGCTAGCCCCAATTTATGTAGGGTGACCTCCTCCCCAGCTGCTCCCACCCTGTCTGATTGCCAGCTCAAAACAGCCCTGCTTTTCCCCTCTTGTATTCCCTCCCCTGGCCTCGCTCTGTCACACCCTGCATCCTTGCACCAGCAGAGCTCCAAAGGTAGATGTCCCCATTCCGAACTGATTTGCAACTGACCAGTAGCAACTGGGAGATGCCAGTTTCCACCCGGCAATTGCCACAGCTCCTCAGTCGAGAGGGCAGCTCTCACTCAAATGTCCTTGATCAGGAGGTTGGGGCCAGCTCAGCGGATGGCTCTAGGAAGGTTGCTTTACAGCTCCTAAAGTTCTGTAGCCAACGTTTTTCCTCCCACTTCTGCGTGATGATGCGATCCTACCAATCAGTGCTGGTTTCCCTCCTCCAAAAGCACCAATCTACCATGTACATCTGCTCTGTGACAGCCAAGTGCAACGGCAGGTTGGCACTGTTCATAATGAGCACACTGTCAGGCTCCTCTGTGCCTTATTTCTGCGTCGGTAACCTCAGAACGTGCTCCGCTGCAGTGTGTGGTGGCAGTCAGCAGAGCACTTGAGAGAGGTGTAGGGTCCGTGCTTTCTCGCTGCACATGCCAGAGTGCACCGCAGCAAATGGCAGTTGGAAAAAAGCCACGAAAGGCCACTGGAAGCCCCCGGACGAAGTGGGGACATGAGACGGCCCTGAAGGCGTAAAAGGATGCCAGAGTCCGCTGAAGAAAGTGGGGTCACATGCCCCCCGAATGCTGTTGATGGGAGGGGCAAGAGGCCAGCTAGCGGCTGGTGGGAGGATTAGTGATGGGTCTTGGGACCTGCAAGAGGGGTCTGCCCCCTCCCACCCCACCCCGCACTCACGGGCAGTGAGAGGGAAGTGGAGCAATGCACTCTGCTCCTCCAACCGCATTGCTGGGGGGAGGGGACTGGACCACCCCCACACTCCCCTGTAGGAAGCAGAACAACATGGCCAGAGCAGAGCAAACTAGGGCTGTGTCTCACCACTTGCCCCACCAGTGAGTACAGGAGGGCAGACCTGTTGGCAGTGCCAGACCCTTGGCCACACTCGTCCCCTAGGCTACCTCAGTTGGGTGGAGAGGTGAGGCAGGGGCAGAGCAGGGGTGAGGAGAGGATGGAACAGGAGCAGCGAGCAGCCTGGGGCAGAGGGGAGTTGTCCCAGCCCTTCCCCAGACTGCGGGGAGGGTCACATGACCAGTGGTGACCAGTCACTCCTGCATCGCCAACTCACTTGACTCCTGGCCAGCACACACCCCACACTTCAGCCTTAGGTGCCCCAAACAGCTCTGTCCAGATGGTTCCACTCTGATCTCCTGCATCCCTTGGATTTGCCACTCCTGGTCCACTCTCATCACCAGACCCTGCCAATTTGTAGCAAACCATGTGGCACTGCGATGTGAATGAAATGTTGTCTCAGAACTAGACTTGGAAGACTGGACAAGCAGTTCTCGAGCACCTTAAAAAGGAACACATTTATTTATTGGGGAATGAGCTTTCCTGGGTAAGACGCACTTTTCAGATTTGGAGCAGGGAATAAGAATCTGAGGAAGTGAGTCTCACACATGACAACTCATTAGCTAATAAATACATTTGTTAGTCTTTAAGATGCTACAGGACTGCTTGTTTCATGTGAAGCCACAGACTAACATGGCTACCCCTCTGAAATATGGGCAGGTCTCACTTAATCAAGCTCTACAATGCTTCCCTCCACCCTGAAACCCTCACACACCGAAGGATCCATTGTAAGAAAGAATCAAAACGTCTCATCCCACCTCCCGTTCCCCACCCCCATCCCTTTCACATTTCTAAATTGCTGGTGCATCTGACCTGGCTGTGCTGCCACCTGCTGAGTGAAACAGGCATCGCCTCCCCTTGGTTCACCTTTTTATAGGACATGTTCCTGTCAGAGCTCTAGCTGCATGAGACAGCCATTTATACTGCAGTGAGCTCAGAACCCCGGTCTCCGGGGCTTGTGCTCTCATTCCCAAACACCCGGCCTCTCCTAAGAGGACGAAGGACTAGACCCGGTTTGGTAATGTTGGGGTGAAGAGAACTAAAGTACCTCGAAGAGGTGGTTCTCTGCGGTGCTTTCCTTTAGGATCCCCAGCTCCTTCAGCTTCTGTCCCATAAGGCTCAGCATGAGGCTAGATGTTCCCCAAGCTCACGCCTGGAGCGCAGAGGCTCAGGCAGGAGCTCTGGATGTCCAGGACAGCCTGGTACAGCTCTGCTTGGGGAGCAGTGAACCTGAAAGCCAGAAGAAAGCGAGGGAGGTTGTGTCTCAAAGGGGAAGTTCTCAGGTAGTTCTGAGTCAGGCACAGCTCAGTGCTGAAGCAGTGAGAAGAGAACACACCAGCTGCCAAGATGAAAGACCACACAAAGTACTACAGTAAAATTCCTTTAATCTGGCATGTCCAGGACCAGACAGGTGCTGGATTATCAAATTTTCTGGACTATTGGACCTCACTGCCCCTCACCCAGCTGCAGCTCCACCAGCCCCGCAGGCCCCCAGCTTCCTCACCCCCGCACTCCTCCTGCTTCACAGGGAGACCAACTGTCCCATATTGGGCAGGACAGTCCCATATTTGGGATGCCAAAAAGGAGTCTCAACTTATGTTTTAAAAGGGATGAACAGTCCTGTATTTAGGTCCTTGGAGGCTGGGCGTGGGAGTGGGTGTGGGAGTGCCTGCAGCTGCTGCTTCCCTGGGGCTCCGAGCAGGGAGCACCTGCAGCTGCCGCTTCACCAGAGTTCAGGGCCTGGACTCCCGGCAGCTGCTGTTTTTCCAGGGCTTGGTGCCAGGAGTGTTTACAGCTGCTGCTTCCCTGGGACTCGGGGCCAGAAGGCCTGTGTCCGCCACTCCCTGGCCCCCCTGCAGCCCTAACCCACTCCAGGTTTAACCCCCCATGTCCACCCCCCAGAGCCCCAGCCCACCACCCAAGCCCCTGACTTACACAAATTTCGAGGCATGCGTATCTCAGGGGACTTCTGTTTGCTGGACCATCACAATTTGCCGGATCATCTCCATAAATGGGACTTTTGCCAGATGTTGGACCACCAGGATTTCCAGACCGTCAGAGCCTGGATTAAAGGAATTTTATTGCACTGAGGTCCCTGCTCTTCGATTGGAATCCTAGGTGTGAAGCAAGGCAGGGCAAAGCTGCAGTTTGAAGGGAAGCACATGAGCAAAGAGACTCTGGAGCGAATCCAGCCATCACAGGGACACTTTCTGGAACCTTCCTGATGTGAGCCAGGCAGCCAGTCACACGTGGACTAAACACCTGTTACCTTTTGCCTCACACACAGGCCCAGCGTCAGCGCCTGCACAAGGCCAGGCAAGCGCCCTCTTTGTAACTTCAGCTTTATCCCAATAGCTCCACTAAAGAGAGAATAAAAAATACCAACTGCAGACACACCGAAGCCTGTCTGTATCCTTGCATTACAGTTACCTAGACTGAGAGCAAGCCTGCATGCACACACCGCTAGTCAGAAACAAGCACACAGGTACACATTCCTCAACTTCTCTGCAAGCTGGTAGGTGGTATATTAGTAACTATGGGCATCCGGCCTGCCTCTGCTGGACCAAATACTTATGATTTCATTCATGCAGCAGCAGCATGCTTACCTGTACCATTCAATAAAACTAATCCTCCATCAGCAAAAGCAGAAGGGGCAGGGATTTCCTCCTCGCCGGCTCTTTTCCTGCGTGATGTTTGCGTGACGTTTGCGTGACAGCATTGTGTGTGCATATGTATGTGTACAGAATCTCACATGAACATGTAGGGACAGCAAGTACAGCAAAACTGTGTCTAATGTAACTTTTCCCCAGGATGTGTCATCATTGCTGACTGCAGAACTGGGGAGCCATTTTCGGGTCAGCACACACACACAAGCGAGAAGCAGAAAGAAGACTGCTGGGAGTGAGTGATCTGGGCCAGAGTGGTGTACAGGAGTGGGGTGCAGGAGTGAGCTGACGATGGAGGGTCTGGGTGGGTGCAGGAGCAGGCCGAAGTGTGGGTCCAGATGGGAAGAAGGGTGCAGAAGGGTTTGGGGTGTGGGGTCTGGAAGGGAGGGAGCAGGATGAGGGTGGGGAGTTGGGGTGGGAGGAAGGGGGGTCTGGATGGGAGGAGGCACAGGAGCGGCCAAGGGGCATGGGATGTGGGCAACAGGGATGCTCCTACCAGATCACCCCTGCGACACTCATGTGTCCACTCCCAGGCACCCCCTCTGCTGCGCTCTGTAATTCTGGCCAATCAGAGCAGCAGTAGAAAGACTCCAGCCAGGCTATGGAGGCCGCCACTGCTCCTTCTCACCCTCTCCCAGCTGATGCAGTCCACAAGGGTGAAGGCTACAAACCCTCCACCCCACTGTGGGCCAGATTCTAAGGAGGGGAGCCCCAAGCCTTGGGGTCCAGATCCAGACAAGCCACAGGCCAGATCTGGACCGTGGGCCAGGTGTTCCCCAGCTCTGGCTTATTGGCCCCTATTAAAGGTAGACTCCCTTCATGCCCTCTCTCTGCTCTGCCTGTCTCACCTAGCAAAGGGAGGGACCCAGACTTAGAATCATAGACTCATAGAAGAGTAGGACTGGAAGGGACCTCAAGAGGCCATCGAGTCCAGCCCCCTGCCCTCATGGCAGGACCAAGCACTTTCTAGACCATCCCTGAAAGCCATCTATCTAACCTCTTCTTAAATATCTCCAGTGATGGAGATTCTACCACCTCCCTTGGCAATTCGTTCCAGTGTTTGATCACCCTGACAGTTAGGAACTTTTTCCTAATGTCCAACCTGAACCTCTCCTGCTGCAATTTCAGTCCATTGCCTCTTGTTCTATCCTCAGAGGCAAGGAAGAACAAGTTCCCTCCCTCTGCCTTATGACACCCTTTTAGATACCTGAAAACTGCTATCATGTCCCCCCTCAATCTTCTCTTTTCCAAACTAAACAAGCCCAATTCTTTCAGCCTTTCTTCATAGGTCATGTTCTCTAGACCTTTGATCATTCTCGTTGCTCTCCTCTGGACCCTCTCCAATTTCTCCACATCCTTCCTGAACTGTGGTGCCCAGAACTGGACACAATACTCCAGCTGAGGCCTAACCGGCGCAGAGTAGAGCGGGAGAATGACTTCTCGTGTCTTGTTCACAACACACCTGTTAATGCATCCTAGAATCATGTTTGCCTTTTTCGCAACAGCATCACACTGTTGACTCATATTTAGCTTGTGGTCCACTATAACCCCTAGATCCCTTTCTGCTGTACTCATTCCTAGGCAGTCCTTTCCCATTCTGTATGTGTGACACTGATTGTTCCTTCCTAAGTGGAGCGCTTTGCATTTGTCCTTATTAAACTTCATCCTGTTTACCTCAGCCCATTTCTCCAGTTTATCCAGATCCTTTTGAATTATGACCCTATCCTCCAAAGAAATTGCAACCCCTCCCAGCTTGGTATCATCTGCAAACTTAATAAGTGTACTTTCTATGTCAATATCTAAATCGTTAATGAAGATATTGAACAGAACCGTTCCTAAAAGACCCCTGCAGAACCCCACTAGTTATACTTTTCCAGCAGGATTGAAAACCATTAATAACTACTCTCCGGGTATGGTTATCCAGCCAGTTGTTCACCCACCTTATAGTAGCCCCATCTAAGTTGTATTTGCATAGTTTATTGATAAGTATATTATGTGAGACTGTGTCAAATGCTTTACTGAAGTCTAGGTATACCACATCCACCGCTTCTCCCTTATCCACAAGACTCGTTATTCTATCAAAGAAAGCTATTAGATTGGTTTGACATGATCTGTTTTTAACAAAACCATGCTGGCTCTTCCCTAGCACCTTACCACCTTCCAATTGCTTGCAGATGATTTCTTTAATTACCTGCTCCATTATCTTTCCTGGCACAGAAGTTAAGCTGACTGGCCTCTAGTTTCCCAGGTTATTCTTGTTCCCCTTTTTATAAATGAGTACTATATTTGCCCTTTTCCAGTCTTCTGGACTTCCCACATACAGTTCCAGTATTTCAAACCCATTTCCCAAATTAGTAGGGGGCAAATGCATTGGAAGCACAAATCTCCTCCTTCCTTTTTCTTTGTACAATTTGGACTACCATTAAGCTCCTCGTGAGTGTGAGAGGCAACACTGGAGAAAGCACACCGGTGCTTTTTTGAAAATGTAACCCAAGGGGGAGGAACCTTTTTTGAGTCAGTGGCCACTGCCCCACAGAAAGCGGCCACCGCCCCACAGAAAGCGGCCACCTAAGTGAGAAACAAAAACCACACCTCACTGAGGTGGTCCCCAACTGAAAATCAGAAAAAAATTACACTCCATTTCTCTTGCACATCAGCCAAAGCCTAGGGGTGCCAGGGCTAATCAATTCTGTGGGCCCCCCCAGGCTCTGGGATGAGGCCAAAAATGAGGGGTTCAGTGAGGGAGGGGGCTGCCAGGAAGTAGGTTTGGTGTGTGTTTAGGTGAGAGGTAGGGTGCAGGAGCGTGTTGAGCTGAGGGGACTGGGTGGGAGGTAGGATACAGGAGTGAGCTGGGGTGGGGTGTCTGGGTGTGTGTGGGGGGCACATACCTGGTCCAGCTCCCCAGAGGCACACATGGTTTCATGTCCCCCACCACTCCCAGGCACCACTCCCACTGCTCTGATTGTCCACAATTTCAGCTAGTCAGAGTGGCGGTGGGAAAAGCTTCCAGGCAGCGCTTCTTGGTGCTGCCATTCCCAGAGCTGCAGGGGAGAAGGTGGAGCTGGGGCATGCAGAGCCATTTCTCCCTGCCCCTGCCAGACAGAGCCTAGGGGCCAGATCTGGCCCCAAGTTGCTTGACTCTGGCTCACAAGGCTCAGAACTCCACACATCCCCCCTCACTAGGCTGGATGCTGTGTGGGGAGGAAACTTGAGCCTCAGGGGCCAGATCCAGACTGCAGACGGCAGGTTCCCCAGCTCGGACGTAACAAGGGGCTGACTGGAGGCAGACATTGATACTGGACACTGAATGAGAGGGGACAGGCAGAATGAGGAAAAGGTCATGGTGGGTCTGGAAAACTAAATACAAGTATCAGAGGGTACATGTACACTTGGGAATAAAGATGAATTGATTAAAGTCAACTTTTTAACACTAGATCTGATGAAGTCAAACTTGAATGTCCACACCTGCTCACAAAGTCAACTTAGTGTGTCCCCAGTAACTCGACTCAGCTCGGCTGTGGCAGCAGTGCATTTTGGGTGCCTATCCTAAAGGTTTCCTGTTGCATTTTGGGTTTCTGTGCCAGTGTCTTGTGGGGAAAAAAGTCACCACAAGTGGTTCTGGGTGGCTGATCTCATCATCTCAGAGTGCATTTCCCTTACTTCCTGCTTCCTGCAGAAAAAAAAGACCAAGGGAATTTTCACACTGCTTGTACATTGCCTGCCACTCCCCATTACAAGGATAACATGGATCCAGAGATGCTTCAGTCTTTTGTGGAGTGTTTTATGATGACATCCCACACTGCACTGCAGTATCTTCTGAACTTAATGAGCCTGGAAGATAAATACCTTGAAGAGAGGTGCATTTCCTCACATCAGGAGCAGGAGAGGAGAAACACGGAGTTGGTATCAGCACTGAATGGCTGCATTGTACCCTGTGGAGCACAGGTTCTGGACCTGTGAAACCAGCTCAGACTGGTGGAACCACATCATTTTGCATGCATAAGGCCACTTGCATGGAACTTTGTGAATTGCTGTCTCCTGCCTTGAAGAGCTGCAACACCAGAATGAGACCTGCTTTGACAGTTCACAAGTGTGTGGCAATTGCTCTGTGGAAGTTTGCAATGCCAGACAGCTACCGGTCAGTGGGAAATCAATTTGGAGTGCACAAATCTACAGTGGGGGCCTTTGTCATCCAGGTAGCCAAGGTGATCAATAAAATTCTGCTGTGGCAGACAGTAACTCTGGGGAATGTACAGGATATAGTGGAAGATTTTACTGCGATGGGACTCCCTAACTGCAGTGGGGCCATAAGATGGTTAACGCACATCCCCATCCTGGCACCAGACCACCTGGCCTCAGTGAACGTTAACAAGGGGTACTTCTCCATGGTGTTGCAGGTGTTGGCAGACCACAAAGGTCATTTCACCGACATTAACATGGGATGGTTGGGGAATAGGCACGATGTGCAACTCTTTAGGAATTATGGTTTGTTTAGAAAGCTCCAGAGTGGTACTTTCTTCCCAGACCAGAAAATTACCACTGGGGATATGGAAATTCCCACAGTGATTCTTGGTAACCCTGCTTACTCCTTGCTCCCTTGGCTCATGAAAACATACACACGCATCCTGGAGCATAGTAAGGAGCTATTCAACTACAGGCTGAGCAGGTGCAGAATGGTGGAAGAATGTCCCTTTAGTCATTAAAAAGCTGGGTTCAAGTGCCTTCTGACCCACTTAGACATCAGTGAAGACAACATTCCCCTTGTCATAGGCTCCTGCTGTATTCTTCATATAATATGAAAGACAAAGGGGGAAAATGTCATGCCAGTGTGAAGGACAGAGGCAGATCTCCGGGACAGTAATTATGAGCAGCCAGATACAAGGGCAATCAGGAGAGCGCAGAGAGGTGCAATGCAAACCAGGGATGTCTCGAAAACCAGGTTTATGAATGAGCAGGCAGGTACCTGTATCTGCTTCTGTTAAATACTCCCCCCAGCCATGATCTGTGCTTGCCCTTTACGAAACCAGCTCCAACCGCATGCTATGCCACACCACCACAGCAGACCCCAAAGCATGGACCCCAGAGCATGTTAACTAATACACAATTTTCTTTTTCTGACCTACATTGTTTTTATTCAGGAGTCCCTAATGGCAGGGAGGGGGATGCATAGAGGGAAAGCACGGGGATAATGATCTCATGTGCGGTGGAATGTGAGCCTTCTGCTCCGCAGTGATTCTGTGGGAGTGGACTGCATGGATGTCTGGGACCTTCCTCCTCTTATTCCAGGACCCCGATGAGGGGAGGGACTGAGTATGGGGACAGAGGTCTGAAATGGGGCATGGATAGCATGGGGGATCTAAAGTTATTTTGTTCAAATATTGACTGCATGAGCTCTGTCTGCTTTATTAGAGACAAAACTTGTGCATGATTTTCCAGCATTTTGACCCTCCACACTGCATGTGCTGGCTGTACGGGGTGGGGAGGAGGGGGCTTGCATGCATGCTTTGCATTCTTCTGCCAAGTGCTGAGCCATGAGCTCCGGTCTTGTCTTTTTCCTCCTCCATATCTGTGTCAGTCTCACTTCAATGGGGAGTGACCCACTATTCCTGACACTCCTGCTTCCAAGGCCAGTGCCTGCGAAAGAAAGTCATGTTGAACTATTAAGTACATTGTCAGCAGCAACATTTTTATCTTTAGTTAGAACAATGAACACAGTGACAGAATGAATGGCTGTCTGTCTCTATGGAACAACATATGTCCACAACAAGGTTACTCTTGGACTCTTAAAGCTGAGGATGAATCCATCTAACCAGGAGGATTCAAGCTCTCCAGCAGCTGATGTTTACCTTGCAGACATGGTAAGGTGTTTGCGGCTAATGGGTGGCTGCTTGCTGTATATCAGGGTAAAAATAAGGTAGAAGCACTCCAGCCCCTGTGTGGGTGGGGCATACCACTGAGCATTGGGCAGCACTTTAACCTGTGCCATTACTCAAAAGCTGCAAGACTTTTGCTCAGCACTGGGTTACATGGAAAAAATAACTAAAAGTCACTGCAGGCCCATGCCCCATGAACCAGGGCTGGGTCCTATCACCCACCAGCCCAGCCAGGAGAGGAGGGGCTTGCTGTGTGGCACTCTTTAACTGCACCATTATTTAAAAGCTGCAGGCAAGCTACAGGAGTTTTGCTCAACGCTGGGTTACTTGGAAAAAATTGTTAAGTCTCTGCAGGCGCACACATGAGCCACGGCAGGGTCGGATCACCTGCTAGCTCAGGCAGGGGGTGGATGGTTTCGTCAAGTGAGATTCTTTAGCCTGCACCTTTATTAAAAGCCATGGTCAGGCTACAGGAGTATTCCTCAGCACTGGGTTACATGGAAAAAATCATTAGAAGTCACTGCAATGACTCATGAAACTCCTCATGCTTGTTCTAGGTTGCCAAAGGAGATATCACCCTCCTCAGAATAAGAAAAAAGGATAAGAAAGAACGTTCACGCTGTGTGGGGGAAAAGGCTGGGAAATTTGTAAGATGCTCTGTGGGGCCATGATTCCAGATTACTTACCGGTGGCTTGGCACGGTAAGGTGTCTCACTGTGGAAGCAGGAATAAGTCAGGTCTCCCCAAAAATCTCATGAAGAGAATCAAAAAGTGCCTGTCTGAGACCTTTGGTGACATGTCCAAACTGGATCAGCTCTCCATCACCAGAAACACTAACAAGCTGTTCTAGGGGAAATAGGCATAGATCCACTCCACCACGCTTGCACCATACTATTATCAGTATAAAAGAGGTATACTCACCAGAAGTGCCCTCTCCAGCATCACAGTTTGCCTCCGAAATCTCCTGGGATGAGGCGACTAGCTCCAAAGTAAAAAAAGCTACTTGCTGTTTGAAGGATCATCTTCTCCACTGGACTGCAGACCTGTGTCATCCACCTTTTCCTCATCCATCACCTCAGACCCCACTTCATCCTCCTTGCAGCTGCCAGACATCTGCAGAGCAGTACTTACTGAAGAGTCCAGGCATTTTTTGGGGGGAAGTGTTTGGGTCTCTCCCCAGAATAAAATCCAGCTGCTTATAAAAGCAGCATGCTTGGAGAGATGACCCAGACTGACCATTGGCTACTAAGGTCTTTTGGTACACCTGCCTGAGCTCCTTGATTTTAATGTGGCAATGCTGTGTCCCTAGTGTACCCTTTCTGAAGCATGCCCGGTGAAATCTTGGCATAAATGTCCACATTACTTTTGTGGGTTTTGAGCTACATCAGGACAGATTCAACACCCACACAAACCACAGCAATGAGGTCCTGGATCTCCCAATTGCTCCATGCTGAGGCTTTTTTGCGACACCGTGAAGTCATTGCTAGATGTGCTGCCGAGGTGTGCCCCTGAGCTCTGCTAGCCACACTGGCCAGAAAGGAAAGGAAATGAATTCAAATTTCCTAGACTGATGATCCCTGCTTCCTGTCGCCTACTTCCTGTTCACTTGGAGGACAGTGGAGGTAAAAGTGATGACAGGAAAGGACATACTGGAGGCATTGTGGGATAATTACAGAGGCTAACAAAACCAATTTTAATAATGCTGCTGTCTGCACTAGCATAAAGTCAACACTGAGAAATCAATTTTGGTGTTACTCCTTGTGAAATCAGTTTTACAGAAGTCCACCTTTTAGCTCCTTAATATCGACCTAATGAGCCCTGTGGTGAAGACTGATGCTGTATGAAATCAACCTAAATCCCTTACGTTCAAATTTATCCCCTGGGGTAGACCAGGCCTCACATTTGATGCAATAGAAAAGGGGGAGCCAGTGGAGGGAAGCTAAAGAGAACTGATTTTGTTCAAAGTGAACAGGGAACAGAGTCAGCACAGCTTTGCCAGACACAACCAGCTCAACTCCCAGGCAGTGTGGCAAGCAGTGGCAGCAGTAGATCCAGCTGCCTGGGAAGGATAATCTCCCTCCACTACCATCTCAGCTCCCCCAGCACCTGGGCCGCATGCTCCCTGCACCACCAGCCTCAATTCTCTATGTGGTACAGCTCCAGCTCTGGCTGGGAGGCACAGCTGCAGAGCTGCCAGTCCTGGTGCTCTGGGTGATGTGATCATAGGTGGAGAGCAGGGCAAGTTGGTTAGAGGGCAGGGAACATGGGAGTTGGCTAGGAGGTGGGATTCCTGGGGGTGTGGTCAGGGAACAGGTGGGGATAGGATATGGCAGCCAAGCACAGCCTGGTTCTTTGGGGAGGCACAGCCTCTCCTGTGTGCCCATGGCAGTGAGATCAACCTTTAGGCAGCAAAACAGGACCAACCCCAGCCCCTAAGCACCACCTCCCTTGGTCTTCCGGCAGTCATTAAGGCTGGGCACTTTCTGATCTCCTGCAGACCTCACTGAGCCAGAGCCTCAAAATCACCCTTATAAGTCCCCCAAGCCCATGCTACCCCCCCATAACTCCCCTCCCCTACCTTGGTAACATCTGCACCCCTTGGTCCTTGTGAAAGTCCTGGGACGCCCAGCCCGTGGCCTAGGGCGGGTGGCAACCAGAAGAGGGTTATAACACCAGCCCAGCCCTCAGTTAGGGGCAGGGCAGCAGCACAAGTGTTTGAGCACCCGCCCAGCCCTCAGTTTGGGGCGGGGCAACAGAACAAGGGTTTGACCACAGGCCCAGCATGGGCTGACCCTGTCAAGGAGGGGGTAGGGGGTCACAGGCCCTCCCACTCCACTGCAACCCGGCCCGCGGGGCCGCTCACACACGACCACGGCAGTGGGGATCCAGGCCGCAACACACTGCCATGGGTTCGGGAGCGTCATTCCCCGGGCCACTTCCTACCTCTACCTCCACCGGGGGAAGGCCCCAGTCCGCGGGGTCAGTCTCCTCCAAATCATCCACCTTTGGGGGCTCCAGCCAGTCACTCATGTCGATGTCATTGGGATAGTCTGGCAGCGGTAGCACAGTGGGCCCGAGGCGATCCTGGGCCTGGGGGCTGCAGGGGGCCGCCGGGACCCTGGGGCAGGCTGTTCCTGGGGCCCCATGGTCGCTCACCCTCGCCGATCTGGCCGCATCCGGGGCTTCTTCCAAGGCGGGGGGTCTCCGCTGGCGTGAGGGTCCTGGCAGGTCTGGGAAGTCCGGGTAGTCCCCTGGGGCATCTGGATCCGTGGTTGTTCGGGGCCGCTGGGGGCTTGCTCCTCCGCCCTGGCCGGGCAGCGACAAACCCTCTGACCCTGGCGCCGGGGAGCTCGCGCAGGCGCTTCCTCCCTGTCCAGAGGCCCAGGCTTTAATGGGTCTCGAGCCCTGCCCTTGGCCCTTCTAGCCCTGGGCCCTGCCCTCTGAGGGGCAGGCCACTGGTGTTCTGGCTCTGGGCCCGCCCACCAGGGCCTCTGCGCAGCCTCCTCTGCCTCTGAGTCAGCAGGAGGGCATACTGACTCACTACAGTCCTCCATTCATTTTCCGCACCCAGACCAAAAAGCTGACCCACCCCAGGCTAGTAGAATGATTTCCGCAGCAGCATTCTGAATGGATGTAGGGAAGGGTAGGGCTGCACTTGTCCAGGTCAGAGCGAAGGGAATAGCAGTGATCATGAAGCGAGATGATGAGAGCCTGGGTGAGAGTTTTAGCTGCTTGGATGGTTAGGAAAATGTTTTTCTTAAAGAATCTGCAATATTTAGATATAGTCTGAATGTGAGGACCAAGAGAGAGGTCTGAGTTGAAGATGGTGCAAGTTGACAGCCAGGATGGGAGTACTGTGAGCAAGAAAAGACAACATGGTGTGTGTGGAAGATTATAAGGTTTGTTTTAGCAACACTGAGCTTGAACTGGTACCTAGACATCCAAGAAATGTCAGAGAGACATGCTGAGATTTTAGTTTGGACAGAGGGACACAGGGCTGGAGCTCAGAATAATAGAAAGACAGAAATCTGGGAAGTTAGAATTTTTGCCTGAAAATAATATTTCTGCATCTCCAATACACCAGAAATGAGGAAGGGTCTTGTGACACCCTGGGACGAAGAGACAGTATCCCTAATCACATTTAAGGAACACTTTGTGCCAAGGACTCTAATTCCCAATATGGGTCTCTCCCAATGCTTAGAAGTAATTTTCATGGTCCTCTTAAAGAAATAGAATGTTAATAAGGAGAGTGTTAAAAAAATTCAGTGAAAGTAGTGAAAAAGAACATACTGTACTCTGATACATGAATGGCAATGGGTAATCTGCCACCAATAGGTTGACAAAAAATTGCAGAAGCTACCAAAGTAGTAAGACAAATGCTTCTGCATATTAAAATCAATGAACTCCTACTGATTCCAGAGATCCATGTCTGCTCAGTAACAAGGAAGGATGTTCCAGAATGGTGCGTGGGAGCTACTGAAGCACTGTTTACAGACATGATAATATCTACAACTCCTATGAGCTGGTCTAAACTGCAGCCCTCTCTCCATCCCTCTCCTGTAGAGAGAATGGGAGCTGGAAATCAGAAGAAAGACTATTTTCTGCACTGAGAACAGCAAGAAGTCCTGTGGCACCTTATAGACTAACAGATATTTTGGAGCATAAGCTTTTGTGGGCAAAGACCCACTTCATCAGATGCATGAGTGGGCATCTCACACATCTGACGAAGGGGGTCTTTGCCCATGAAAGCTTATACTCCAAAATATCTGTTAGTCTATAAGGTGCCACAGGACTTCTTGTTGTTCTCAAAGATACAGACTAACACGGCTACCTCTCTGATATTCTCTGCACTGTATTCAGAGGGTACATCTACACTGCTCACTAAGCCTGGGCTCCGACTGAGGTTTGAGCCCAAGCCCTGCTCCTGTCCACACACAATTTAGTCTGATTGGGCCAGCAAGCACTCAGGACTTGGGTTGTAGGAGGGTGTGTCATAGACAGAGTCCTACCATGTGTGATTCAGGTCCATGCCTTGTTTTGTAGTTATTCCTGGGGGAATTTTACACCACTGCACGTGTGCAGAATTCATGTGCCCCCCAGAAAAATTACTTCTGCTGGGGAAGAAAGGCAAAGCCACAAAGGCCATCACACA
This sequence comes from Carettochelys insculpta, assembly GCF_033958435.1. Lineage (NCBI taxonomy): Eukaryota > Metazoa > Chordata > Testudines > Carettochelyidae > Carettochelys > Carettochelys insculpta. Next base: position 283,095,746 of record NC_134137.1, on the reverse strand, counting down.
CCTCTCTCCAGCAGTTTGGGCCCGCCATTTCTGGTGCTTTTTGCAGCTACCAGACAGGCGAAGCACGATAGTGCAAGGCAGACCTGGGGATGCTCCAGCTAGCGGCGACTACTTTGCAGTGGGATCAGTTGCTAGTCCAGGCTGGACAGGGGGAGAAAAGGACTTCCTCTTCCCCTGCAAGAAGTGGCTGTGGAAGAGGGAGTGATGAAGTTGGCAGACCAGGGTCGGGGAACCAGATGGTGAGGAAAGGGCTCAGGGAAAAGCAGTAAGGTCCAGGGGGAAACAGACTTTACCTGAAGATCAGAAGGTCCCAGAGTTGTGACATGGAGTAGAGTGTGGGCCCCAGTTCCCTGCCAGCCACTGCCCCCTCCCCCACATGTTTTATGAATGCCTGGTACTATGTGGCAGTGACTGGGAAGACTCCCTGAGACTCCTGGTTAGGTAAAACTAGTGCCCGGGATTGCTGAAGAGAGACTGACACTTCCTGAACCCCCCTGCTGGGAAGGGACAATCAAGGTAAGATCTATGGGTTGACAGTCACATAAACATGGAGCTCGCGGAATCAAAGGGATTGGTAAATGGGCCAGAGACTCTCCAGGGGAGAGCAACGTGTCTGCCCCTGAGGTCTTGAAACTGGCTCATTCTTTTAAAAAGAGAGAGACTGAGAGCAGTTACCTCTGCACAGTTAATAAGTGCCCTGATAGTCTCCTCCCAATATTGACAGGAGTGGAGACATAATCTCTACCACCTTTTGGAACCCTCAAGAGACAGCCCCACCCAAACCGGCTGGCTTCTGTGATCACCACTCTGCATCCACGGCGTCCAATACATTCATAACTCGCCGCATGTGGCAAACAGGACTCTGTGGTGTGGTGATTCCAGCTCTGGAGCCACATGCAGCTCTTAGGGACCATACATGTGGCTCCTCCTAGAGCTGCATGCGGGGAGTGCTGTCTGCCACTTTGTGCATGTGCCAGCTGCTTGGTGGGAGAAGTGCATGGCGGCACAGGCACCTCTGGCAGCCCCTGCAGCCCCAGTGGCTCTGGCCTCTCCAGTGTCCCAGCCGCTTTGGCAGCCCTAGCAGTTCTGACTGTTCCATCAGCCCCAGGGGCTATGGCCATTCTGGCGGCCCTGGTGTTGGCAGCTCCAGCAGCCCTGGTGGCCCCCATGGCTCTGGTGTTCCTGGCACTGATTTAGAAGCGGGAGCCTGGGGGTGCCTAGCTCTGGGGGAGCAGGAGGACATTTATTTAAAGTGGGGGGTCTGCAGGAGCTTGGCTCTGGGGGTGGGCATTTATTTAGAGGGGTTTCGGGGGAGCCTGGCTCTGGGGAAGGCATATATTTAGAGCGGGGGATGGGCTGTGGCAAATATGGAAGGACGACAACCACAGATGTGACAATCCTTGAATTACTATGGGACAACGTTCTTCCACATCAATCAAGCTCCAGCTGAAAGATCCCTTTAAATCAGTGACTCTGACAATCACCAGGCTGGAACAGGGTTTACAAAAATGGAAATTGAAAGGTATTTGTCCAGTGCTTTTGGTGGGCAACAGAGTGGAAAAGCAGCAGGTGAAGAGTTCCAGTTCAGGGAACCAACCTTGTTACACATCATCATAAATCTTAACAGGTCCACTTCCTTCGTGACAGGGCAGCATGGCTGGGCTGGAACCCTTGCGGGTCACTGCTCTCTCCTGGCACTGAGATGCAGCCCTCGAAAGTACAGAGATGGATTGTGATCAGTCTTAGAGAGGTTGCAATGGTGGTCTATGTCTTCACAAAACAAAAAGCAGTCCTGCAGCACCTTAAAGGCTAACAAAATAATTTATTACTATTATTTATTATGGATTCTGAAGTGGATCAGGAGGCTGAGCCTTTAGGACACATTGGAGTCCAATCCAATTCCAGAAAACAGTTCTAGTGCCCAGTTCCACAAAACTCCCTTTTAGTTCATCTTAGACAAAGGAGAACTTTGGGGTTACCCTGTCTCTGTCTCCCTCTCCTTGCCACTCATTTGGTTAGTGCTGTCATTTCTCAGGAGCCCACTTTTCTTTTTCACTGTAGTTTGAGATTCCAAGTAAATTAGTATCTGGCCATCAGACAGTAAACAAGATGTTTAAAAGTCTATCTTTAAATTACAGTTGGTTTGACTGAAATCATGTTTAAAAGATTTGTGCTGATCTTTTCTCTTTCTTCTGGACTAATGAAGTGTTAACTGGTTTTGCATATAATTTTTAAAAAGTTTGCAGAGAACTTTTAAAGCATATTTAGGCCTGGGTAGTGTTATAGGGACTATAAAAGGGGGATAAATTTCTGACTCAAAAATCAATAAATCCACTCCTCCTAGTAGAAAAGAGAGATGTATTCCGTAAGAGTGATTATTTGTACGTGCCAGTTATGGATCATTCCTACATACAAGGTACTGTATAATCAAAGCATTGCACAGGATGAGAAAAGGCCTCTGAATAAAATATAAAACTACACAGGTACTTTCTGTAGCTAAGAAATCTTTGTGTCTCACAAAGACTAATTGATCCTGTATTACAAACATGGGCAAATTTGGAACTATATGTCTTAGAAGGCATCACACAATGCAATAAAATAAAAGCACAAATAAGAGGTTGCTCACGTGGGCAACCAAACGGAGTTTTAAGCACAAACACTATCACCTACTGCTCCAGAGCCACATTTTAAAATATTTCAGTACTAACAATAGTTTTGTTAGTACTGAAATATTTTAAAATGTGGCTCTGGAGCAGTAGATGGCAGTGTTTGTGCTTAAAACTCCTTTTGGTTGCCCACGTGAGCAACCTCATATTTGTGTTGGTGGTGGTGTTCGTACAGTAACAGGCATTGTAATATCAGCTTTTGAATACAACCGATGAAGGCCAAATGGTTCATATTCAGCATCCTAGAAAGTCCGATGTAACCTGTTGCAAGGGTCCTTTGTAGGGACCATCACACGTTAGAGTAATGATTTAAACATCACATTTACCCAAAAGCAGCGACTGGAAACTATATAAAACTCGTATTGAATTTCCAGAAATAATGCATTTAGACAAACCCAGATCAATGAGGCTGAAATTGGTTATTCATTTTTGTTCCCAGGTTCCTATTCAAAAGAACACAACAAAAATAATCTCAGAGGGATTCTGACACTAATCTGAAAATCTGAAGTGGCTCTTACCCACAAAAGCTCATTACCTAATAAATGAAATTGTTAGTTTTTAAGGTTCTACAGGAGTGTTTGCTTGTTTTTTTTTGCAATAAAATAAGTTTAATTTTTCTGAAATGTAATGAAAATTAAATAAGATTGAATATTAGAGCAATATACTTTTTTTAAAGACAGGCTGTTTACAGAACAAAGCAAGATCCCTGTGCTACCTCTGCAAATTGCCCCTTAATTTGAATAAGTAACAAATATGATTATATTTATAAAATCACAGAATCATAGGACAGTAGAGCTGGAAGGGATCTTGAGAGGTCATCAAGTCCAGCCTCCTGCCCTCCTGGCGGGACCAAGCATTGTCCAGAGACTCGAGACTATTCTTGACAAATGCCTATTTAACTTGCTCTTAGATATCTACAGTGATAGAGATTCTACAACCTCCCTAGGCAACTTATTCCAGTGTATAGGCACCATGATAAAATCCTTCTTGGGTCACCCCAAATGATTCATCCCTGTGACCATGTGACTGTTTTGAAACAGCTGGCATATGACACTCCTAAACCCAAAGCTTATGGTGGTATGACAGCCTCTGTCCTGCCTTCCATTTTGCAAATTCTCTTTTGAATAAGAAGCTTAGATTGTGTAAGTATGCACTTAAATACTTACATTCTTATACATGACTAGTAAATTATTTTTAATATTAAGATTACATTCAATGCCATGGGAAAGAACAGAGGACAGATGAAAGATTTTTGGGGGGTAGGGCATTTCACTCAGTGAGTAGTATTTGAAAAGATGCAATGTAATCATTTGAGACAATAAGCAAACCCAAATCTTATTTTCAGTAAACTTATCTCACCATACTGAGAAGTCTCCAGTGAAAATCGCCAAAAGCCAAATCTTTCAGCTTTTCTGGGATCAGACTCAACTACAAACATAGTGCAAAACATGCCTGAGTCACCATGAATGAAATGATGTTCACTCAATTGACTAACTGTTGTACTTGTTTGCTTTGACTCTAGAAATGTAAAATAAGTTGCACTTGTTTAGTAATATAACAGAGTATTAATATTAATTGAAGAATGGTTCCCTTTGTTGTTACTGCTGATTGCTCCTGACGCATTCTGGAGAATTTACATTAGAAGACTCTGCTTTATGCACAATGAAAGTCTCATCAAGGCCTAAAACTCCTGCATAATTTGGGTTGTCTGTCTGTCTGTAAGGAAGTTTATTTGGTCTGTTATCCTGACATAATAACTATTACCTCAAACAAACACAGAGGAGGGGGACCTAGGTACTCAGGTCAGGTCTACACTAGGAGGAAAAAAAAATCAGTTTAAGATATACAACTCCAGCTACGCAATTCTTGTAGCGTCTGTCTTCTGGTGAGTATAAACAAGCCCTTTAGGAAAGGGATGGGTGCAGGAAGGCTAGAAATTCTCAATTCTCTTCCATGTAATTAGAGTGTAACAATATTTAAAACAGACAAAGGAATTGCAGATTTTGCACCTGTCATTGATATGACGCTCACGGATAGCGCAGGAAGTTCCTGTTCAGGTCACTGACCACCATAGACCATTTGCATGAATCACAAGGTTTAACCCCGAGAATCATGACATGCCGTGATCGGGGTCGAAGTCCCTAAGGGGAGCAATTACTTTAATCATTACGATGGGTAAACTAACTACAATGACAACTAACAATGGGGAGAAGCAACAATCAAGGCTGGAGCAGAACTGTTCTGATGCACCATCCCTGCCAGCACTACAGGTGTTGCTAGAGATGCTCCCCTACACGTACTACTAGGGTTAAAACTTTGGGCACCACCACACATAGTGAGCACACACACCTATTGGCTGGTCAGGGAATGTGTGGGACTCTTACTGAATGAGGGAGGTAATCTGGTGACAGATAATGTGGAAAATGCTGATGTAGTCAATGCTTTTCTTGCCTCTGTCTTCACAGACAAGGTCAGCTCCCAGAGCGCTGCACGAGGCAGCAGCACAGAATGGGAAGGAGGTAGGCAGCCCTCAGTGAACAAAGAACAGGTTAAGAACTATTTAGAAAAACTAGACATACACAAATCTATGGGGCTGGATCAAATGAATCTGAGGATACTAAGGACCAGAACCACTGGCGATTATCTTTGAAAGCTCAAGGCAATCAGGAGAGGTCCCAGATGGTTGGAAAAAAGGCAAATGTAGTGCCCATCTTAAAAAAAAGGGGAAGGAGGAGACTCTGAGGAACTACAGACCGGTAAGCCTCACCTCAGTCCCCTGAAAACATAATGGAGGAGAACCTCAAGAAATCCATTTTGAAGCACTTGAAGGAGAGGAAAGTGATCAAGAATTCACCAAGGGCAAGTCATGCCTCACCAGCATGACTGCCTTCTATGATGAGGTAACTGGATCTGTAGATATGGGGAAGACGGATGTAATATACCTTGATTTTAGCAAACTTTTTAATATGGTCTCCCACAGTATCCTTGCTAGCAAGTTAAAGCAGTATGACTTGGATGAATGGACTGCTAGGGGGACAGAAAGCTGGCTAAATAATGGGTGGTGATCAATAGCTCTGTCTGGTTGGCAGCTGGTAATAAGTGAAGTACCCCTAACCGTTAGTTTTGGAGCTGGTTTTGTTCAACAACTTTATTAATGACCTGGATGAGGGGATGGATTGCAGCCTCAGAAAATTTGCAGATGACTAGGGGGAGAGGTTGACATGCTGGTGGAGGGTAGGGATAGGATCCAGGGAGAACATGCTGAGGCTCAACAAGGACAAGTGCGGAGTCCTGCACTCAGGACAAAGGAATCCCAAGCACTGCTACAGGCTGGGAACCAACTGGCTAAGCAGCAGTTCTGCAGAAAACAACCTAGTGATTACAGTGGATGAAAAGGTGGATATGAGCCAACAATGTGCCCTCGTAGCCAAGAAGGCAAACGGGTGCATTAGTAGCAGAATAACCAGCAGATCTATGGAAATTATTATTCACCTTTATTCAGCACTGGTGAGTCCTCATCTGGAGTATTGGGTACGATTCTGAGCCTCCCATTACAGAAAGGATGTGGACACACTGGAGATAGTCTGTCAGAGGGTCACAAAAATGATTAGGGGGTTGGAGCACATAACTTACGAAGACAGACTGAGAAATTTGGGCTCATTTAGTCTACAGAAGAGTGAGGAGGGATTTGATAGCAGCCTTCAACCACCTGAACAGGAGATGTAATATGACAGGGTTCTGGGCACAGCTAAGGGAACCAGCCCAGGGTATATTGCTTACAATGGGGTAACTTACAGCCCAGGCTGGGATCTTCTTCTCAAAAAAGCAAATCAAACCAGCCACAAAAGTACCTCTGCCAGCCCCACAGGCCAGTAGCCACACAAGCAAACTCACAGACTCTCTAGCTCAGGGATTCCCAACCTATGGATCAGGACCCAAATATGGATTGCGATTAGATTTGGTAAGGGTCACCAGCTAAGTGACTCTGAGGCACATGTGGCTCTTAAAGGAGCCATTTACAGTTCCCACCACTGCCACCGCTCACTCCTCTAGCTCCCAGTCCCTGCCCTGCTTTGCCACACTGATATAAAATTCAATTCAATTGATTTATTGGCCGGCAGCTGTTATGTGTGCGTGCGTGGTGGTGCGTGCGTGCGTGCGTGCGTGCGTGCATGGTGGTGGTGGAAGTACCTTTAAAAATCACTTTAACATAATGTTAGTTCACAAACTTTAAAATACCTCAGTGACAATTAAACGTCTTTTGCATAGCTATGCTCACCATGGTCATGCTCATACAGCCATGGGGAAAATAAACCCCTCCTGCTGCTCCCTCCTCTCCTCTGCCAAAAACCCAACACATCTCCCAGATTAAAAAAAAATACAAAGCAATATACATACCAGAACTATAGAAGCTTCAGGCTGTGTCTACACTAGACCCAAACTTCGAAATGGCCATGCAAATGGCCATTTCGAAGTTTACTAATGAAGCGCTGAAATGCATATTCAGCGCCTCATTAGCATGCGGGCGGCAGCGGCACTTCGAAATTGACGTGCCTCGCCACCGCCTGGCTCATCCCAACGGGGCTCCTTTTTGAAAGGACCCCGCCTGCTTCGAAGTCCCCTTATTCCCATGAGCAGAGCAGAGATATTATAATGAATCTTCCAGCTGGAAATAGATGATAAATATGTCAAAGACAAACCTGCCACTGCCATTCCAGCTCCTGCTCGGGAGGCAAGAGGGCAGCCACGTGGGAAGCTGTGGGGTAGTGGGAGGAGGAATGGAGGCCTGAAGAGTCAGTGATGGATGCTGCCATTTCTGGTGATGGCTCAGACTGACTGAGCTGAGAATTCTGGCACTACCTATGCGCAGGTGGTTTCTCTCAGAGTAAGAGTAAGCGGGCTCCCATGCATTATGTCAATAAGAGAATAGTGTAAATAAACAGGTTATACCCAAACATACATAAGTTTCTTTTCAAGTCCTGCAAGGCCCTAGACTCAACTACTGTCAAGCTCATGGCCAAAATCATGTAAATAGTCAGCAGTGGGGTCAACATTGAACCTGACAGCACATCAGGTTAACTCTAGAGAGTCCAGTGTAAATCAGTGATTTAAGTATGAGAATTAAATCAAGGCTGTTACCTGGCTAGTTTGTCAGGAAGAGACAAAAAGATGCCAAGGAAACAAAATATGCCTGTTTTCATAAGCTGAGAGTCTTGAATCTGGTAAACACTGGCCATGGCTCAGAAACCCGCCCAGGAATCCACAGATGTTGAGTTATGGTTCCTCTGTAAGCATGTGCAGCACATCCAAGTTTAGGCTGTAACCCAGCTATCTGTAGAGGTCATAGCTCAGTAGATATGGTAGAGCTAAGTCTTGTACTTAAAGCTGGGATTCAACTATACATCTCCTCTCTAAATTTACCTCACTTACTTGCTGGGATCTACTTGGCTTAGTCAAACTTCTGTCCATAACCCAGCTCACTTTGGGGCTCATCGACTTGCTCGGGAATAGGGTGGTTCATATGGTCACATTTTGTTCATCCAAGATGCAGCAGGCATGCTATACGGCTATAAATCTGAGTCTCTACAGTGTGGTGAGCCTACAGAGCAGATGATTGGCAGTGGTCAAAGTCCCATGAGCTATGGTCCATATGAGCAGTTCCGTGCATAGGGTAACAGGCTCCAACAGAGACTGGATTCTACTTCTGTGCAACCTTCTTGCTTTCTTCATGGCAACTTTCACCTTTTATTAATGTTGTGGAAAGAATCCTTTGTATTGGACAGTCTGTCTGTAAGCACACGTAGTGCGCAGGTTTTATATGCACATTAGTTCACCAAAAGGTGGAATGTTAGGTCTCTGCCAAGAGTCAGCAGCAGTTTGGTTATTGCCTGTAGAGATAACCAACAAGTGTTATATTTATAAAGACTTGGGATTAAGGAAGATCACCAGGAGGTGACCTACCTCAGGGATGTTCTTTTCTGGCAGGTGGTAACAGATGCTTTTCTCCTTGTCTGATCATATGTGCCTTGTCTGCAAACTGACTCTGAGGCCATTTGATAGATTGAAAAAGTCAGAAAGAAAGGAAACCCAAAGGAAGAAACAATCCATGGGGATGAGGTCCTGCTTACGAATAAGGACAAAGTACTGTCCTGATGTACCTACAGACACCAATTAACACCTTGGATCCTCTACCATGGAGGTAGGCTGATAGCAAAGAGATGTCACTGCAGCCTGGCTGTAAAGCTTTGGTGAGCAATAATTTATTAGACAAGCATCTCATTAAGGTTAAGTTTTAGCATGTGTTATAATTGTATATATAATTTTTTCCCAATACTTACACTTGCTTTAAATTTAAAAGAAATACCTATTTTGTCAAACCTATTCCTGATTTCACTATAAAGTAGGTTATCTGTTACGCTTATCTGAGGCGTAAGTGGTAAGCTGGAGCTGTACTTTCTTCGAAAGCAGTAAATCTGTGAATGTCCAGTGGCCGAGGTGTGTGACATTCCATTGGGATGCCCAGAGAGCTCAAGGTTTGGAGAATGCCTTCCACTAACCTGTAGAGAGACAGAGAAGTCTGTGCAGGCTCAGAGGAAAGCACTTGTGCTGCCCTTGGCTGATGGAGTAGGGAAGCTGACACGTGACAGTCAGGATAAGGCTTTCTCATGCGAAGGTCACATGGTACTGAGATGCCTCCCAACTCTGGGTATCCTCAGGAAGTGTCACAAACCCCCTGCACGCACCCCAGGTATCTTTCTTCTGTTTATCATGTATCTAAGATGGTCCAAAAATGGTGTTTTTGTGTCGGCTTACTTCCACTTTCTCTTTGCATAAAACTCTGGCTGGCTTGCTAAAAGCTATTATGAATTCCCAAACAATATCACAATTGAGGTATTGCTGAAAGTTAGATCACTAACTTTGGTAAAATACATTATATAGATGATGTAGGTATTTAAAGAACAAGTATTATAAAGCCAAGTTAATTGGAATTAGATGTCCATAACAAGACACCCATATGAGGCTCTAGGCAACCTAAAACACATCACTGTAATACAATAAAATCCTGGGTTAAAATAAACCCAAATATTTTAAGTGGAAATGAACTGTTACAGTGGCCAACTGCCTTAACTCTCATCCAGAGTGACACTGTGCAAAAATGATCAGATTATGATTAAAGTATTTGAGTGTCCTTGGACATAAGACTGAGACACACACACATACAGTATTTTAATTAATTTTTTACATATATATTCAACACACATTCTTATACTTTAACGTATTTGAATTTCTTCTAAGTTGAACCTTCACCTTTCATCTCCTGGCTTTATAATGTTAGTTTCTGATATAACACCACCCAAGTTGCCTAAGGAAGTTGAGGAATTGCAGTTACGAGAGGTTTTTAAGAACAGGTTAGACAAACACCTGTCAGGAATGGTGTAGTTTTTACCTGGATTTTGGCCTGCGGGCCGTCTGTTGGATACCCCTGGACTAGACGACCTACAGAGGTCCCTTCCAGTCCTATGCTTCTATCATCCCTATCATTTGTTTTATCCACTATATTGATATGTACTCTCAATACCTTGTGTGCAGGGGATTGGACTAGATCAAGGGTGTCCACCCTTTTTTCATTGGAAGCCACATGGCAATTTTTTGTGTGTTCTGGGGTGGGCTGAACACAAAATAGCCCCAAACCCATCCCCCGACTTAAAACCCTTGCAGCCCCAAACTGCCCTCCTACCCCCAGACTTAGCACCCCCCTGCAGCCCCAAATCACCCTCCACCCACAGCCCCCCCACAGCCCCATACTGTCCCCTGCCTGCCCCCAAGTTTAACCCCCCTCGCAGCTCCAAACCACTCTGCCGACAGCCTCATGCCCCAGCCGGGGCTCTGCCCCTGGGGCCGGCGGCAGCTCTGTACCCCAGCTGCCAGGGCTCTGCAGCAGCTGGCTCTGTGGGCTGGATTCTGGCCCACGGGCCACCTGTTGGGTACCCCTGGACTAGATGATCTACTGAGGTCCCTTCCAGTCCTATGCTTCTATGATCCCTATCATTTATTTTATCCAATTTATTGATACATACAATCTTAGTTTCACGAAAATGTAGGTTGTGTCTAGGAATTTATTTTTTTAATTAAAAATGTCATACATGAACATACTGCAAAAGAACTGCAGAGACCTTTACCACAATTAGCATTTATGATCAGAAGATATATAAGATCAAAAAATTATTTAAGGATGATTCTAACTTTTAGGACCAGATTCATTGGCACACTTCGATTGCTTTCTGCCATTCTGGAGCAGCACAAACTAGCCAGAGTGTATTGGCCAGTTAGACCAGGTTATAAGATGCTTTGTGTCACTAGAACACTACAAAGCAGCCAGAGAATACATCTGGCTTCCACTTTCCCCTGCACAAATACACAATTCCCCTTCTCCTGTTCTCCACCCTCTCCTTGCATACACAAACCCCAATCCCTCTACTTCAAACTACAGCTCCAATTTACATCCCCTACATTTTTATCAAAATACATGCTGTAATTCTGGTGAGGATATCTTGTATTTTTCACAGATAAATACAAAATTTCTAATCAGTTGTTCACCCACCATATAGCAGGCTCATCTAGGCTATATTTTGTTAGTTTGCTTAAAAGAAGAGTATCTGAGAGAATACCAAAAGTCACATTAAAGTCCAGATATCACACCTACTGGTTCTCTCTATCCAAGACACATATGGATGTGGCATGACATGATTTGTTCTTGACAAACCTATGTTGATTATTAATAAAGTGATAATTATCTTCTAGGTGCTAATAAATTGATTGTTTAATTATTTTCTCCATTGTCTTTTCAGGTACAAAAATTAAGCTACATGGTCTATGTCTCCCGAGGTTGCACTCATTCCCTGTTTTTATAACTAGGTACTATATTTGCCATTTTCCAGTCCTCTGTAATCTCTCCTATTTTCCACAAGTTCTCAAAGACAATCAATAATGGCCCAGAGATTTCTTCAGACAATTCCTCAAGTATTCGATGATGTATTTAATCAGGCCCTGCAGATCTGTTTATGTCTAAGTAATTTTCAACTTCTTCTTTTCCTACCATAGCCTCAGATCCTACCCCATTTCCTCTGATGTTCACCATGTTGGTCACCCCATCACTGCTAAACCATTTGGGTAAAAAATCCTGGGCTTTATAGATCAAAGTCAACACTTTTTACTGTTTCTGGAAGCCCAACAGAGGGGAGGAAGTAATTAGCAAAGTAACCTGTCCCCAGTTAACATTGGCAAGCAAGCAGATACAACATTGCCTTGCTAATGGCAGATTCCACAGGGTTATGGAAAATAGCTCTATGAAAGCTCAAATTTATTTCTGTTCACAAAATGTACTGTCACACCCCTATGCAACACCACACACATACTGCAAACTCAATTATGTCAGATTTCTGATTTAAGTGATTTTTATCAATCACCGGCCATGTCATGATGCTAGTGAAAGTGCGAGTCTGTACTGTTCTATGACGAGAGCAATTTAAAATGATAACGAATTTTAAAATTCCACGCTCTTGTCTCAGAGGACTAGGAGCCTTTAATAAGTACATTTAAGTTTCACCATTTTTAAAGAAATTATCAGTTATATTTAGGCCTCAGAGCGTGCCCTCTGGTTATTCATACACAGTAACTTAGAAAATGCCTTCAACATTCAGTTTGATAAGAACCAAATTTACTATACTCTGGGACAGTGGCTCTCAACTTCCAGATGACTGTACCCCTTTCAGCAGTCTGATTTGTCTTGCGTACCCCCAGGCTTCACATCTGACTTAAAAACCACTGGCTTACAAATTCAGACATACAAATACAAAATTGTCACAGCCATTCTGTTACTGACAAATAGCAGACTCTAATTTTTACCATATACTTATAAAATAAATCAAGTGGAACATAAATATTGTACTTGCATTTCAGTGTACTGGATATAGAGCAGTATAAACCAGTACATTGTCTCTATGAAATTTATTCTGTACTGACTTTACTAGTGCTTTTTATGTAGCCTGTTGTAAAACGAGGCAAATATCTAGATGAGTTGAACTATTCCCAGAACACCTCTGTATACCCCTAGGAAGGCCCCATAGTTAAGAACCATCATTCTAGGGGCTATACCCTCTTTCATCATTCACAACAATGAGCAACACACAGTCAAAAAAACTAACTGCAGCAACATACAAATGATTGTATATACATATGTACACATACATACATACGTGGATGTGAAGGTGGATGCTGGATTATGGCTCCTAAAGAAATTCCTGAGTTAATTTACAGGTGGTTTATATCTCCTTGAAAAAGGAAGTTCGTACTGGATGCTCTTATATCAGTAGAACTTTATGGTCATATAAATGACTTCCTACAAAATAGTCTTTTTTTCAAAAATAACTTTGTATTTCAAAGTTTTATTTACATGGAGATACAAAATCTTCAACTCTGCAGTTAGTTACACTGGCAAATACAGCTTTACAGGTGAATGTTTTTCACAGCTTGTCATGTAGATTCAAAGTCCACAGTAACTACCTGTAGGTATTGGCTGGCACAGCACCAAAGGCATGTTTGGAGTAACAATGTTGTGTGTAACAGATTTAGAGTACAGACTAAATGATTATCAGCACATTAGCAGCAATATATCTTTGGTGAGCTTTCTTTCTAATAATATATTGTATTTGTCACTGTAATATCTGTGATGTAACAAAATCCTCACAGTCAAAATACAGTAGATTCTTTTAAATAGGATAAGGTGATCTGTAAAACTCACTAGAAATCTCAACTTTTTCCCTCCCTTGTTTTTCTTAAAAAACAGGTCAGATACTTTTGTTGCATTCAGGGGATGAATTTGACTCTTTCAAGGCATGTACCCATCTCCCCTTGAAGAAAATGGGAGATGCAGATGTCCACTAGAGTACACAATTTGGCCCTTAAACAAGTCTTCCAACACCCACCTGAAAGAGGTAAGTAGATTTTGAGGAAAAGGAAAACGAAGTACAGAGATGCATAGAAGGTTTTGCCAAAGGACACACAAAATCAGCTGCAGAGTCAAAAATAGAATTCCGGAGTCTCTGACTGCTAGGCTTATATGTTGTCACTGAGGCTGAGTGGGTGGAGAGAATGAAGAATAGATTAGAAAAGAGAAGCATTGGGGGTTAGGAAGTTATATTTTGGAAGAAAGAAAGACAGAAATCAAGCATACATATAAGGAAAAGAGAGAATGGAATAAACAGTATGCATGAAAACAAGAGAGAAGAATATATCTTAGAAGTGGAAAAAAGAATGTATAAATTAAACAAGGGACAGGCATTATAGTGATTTTTTTTCCACAATGAATTAAATAGAAAGCTAATCGCCAAAATATGATCAATAAATAACCAAACATGGGATATATTTCTATTATAGATACATTTACCACTGTTTGAAGTGGACTGAATGTTGGAAAGCAGTGGAGAATTAAGATTCATCCTCTTCTCTAGAACCTGGAAATTCATTCATCTACCCTTGAAGACAAGGAATCACATTTATACTTGGCTCAGAGAGATCTTCAAAGACCTTTTTCTTTAAAAAAACTAAAAACAAAACTTGGGCGGGACCAAAAGGCAGGAATATTCAAAAAGTTTTCAAAGGGGAGACTCTTGAAACCTCCTACTGGAGGTTTTCTCTTCTTGACATAGTATGTTCTGGGATGCTTATGGGGCACTGGTATGGTATGTACACCTGCCATTCAAGCACTGGATCGGATTTTGATTATCCCAGCCACAGTTGCATACTAATGTACACATACTTGAATGAGAGAGATGGCAGCTCATCAGTGTGGACCAGTACAGTCAAGTTAATCTCAGGTAGAAGAATTTTTTGGGACAGGGGAAGATTGGAGCTGAGCACTGGTGGGGGGTAGATCAGGACGACACTGGATGGCCAGGGACAGGATGGCCAAGTGCACTGAACCCAGTGAGTCTCCTCAGTCAACTACCAAACCCTGCCATATGCCTTCAGAGGACCCCTCCTTCCTATTGCCAATCTTTCTCAGACCTCCTAGAAAGGCAGCCTAACATATTCTTACCCTGAAAAGCTAAAGTGCTTCTGCATCAATACAAACTACCCACAAGCTGACCCCATCAACCAGTCCCCAGCCCCTTTTGTCATTGCTCCACAGAAGCCAAAAACAACCCAGAGGGCCCCTCTCCCAGACAAACTGTTGAAGGTTTTCATTTCAATTAGCATCTGACTGGGCTGGTGTGAAAACGACCACAAAGGTCAAAGCGTGGCACCTGGCCTCAGTGGCTGCACCCTATTCAAGACGATGCAAAGAAAATGGAGACACGGGGCTAATGTCCCTCTGACAAGACCATGCACACAAAAGCAACACTGGGGGAATCCACGTGGCAAGGGATGGGATGCGCCTCCTGCATCCTACATCTTTAAATCAGCACTTAGTATAGACGTTAACTCTGTAAATAAATGGTTTCTCTGCTCTGTAACAGTGATGTCACCTGAGCCATTAACAATCCAATTCCTTGTCCTAACTACAAAGTCCCCACAACAGCAACAACCTCCATCTGAACCACCCCTCAGGTCCCCCTCAACTGCCCTGCACCCTGGTCCATTCACAGAAATACACATCACTGCGCGTGTGAGAGAGCTCATTTCCCGAGGAACCCAAAAAGGGTGTCTAAGACAGAGGAGAGAGATCACAGGTTGCGGCCACAGATCTGCTCCACATGATAGATCTCCTTAGGGCAGTCTGCAGACAGGATCAGGGGCACGTCGTCTGTCACCACAACATCATCCTCGATGCGCACACCAAGGCCACGTAACCTCTCTGGGGCAGCCATGTCATCCTGGGGGATGTAGATGCCTGAGGGAATAAAAGCCCTCAGAAAAGCAGGAGAAGAAGACACCACAGAACAGACCCCTCTTTTCACTGGCTCACACAGGGATGAGGATGTGCACTGAGCAATGCTGGAGGGGCAGCTTCTAGAGAAAGGGGAGGGAAAAGACCACCGCCCCACTGCATACAGACCCCATGTACAGCAATATAAATCCTCAATCTTCCATTTAGTCTTCCTGCATTTCTTGATGTTGGTGCTGCCTACCTGAGAAGTGACACTGACAGTGGTTTGGGCAATAAGGGAGAAGGGCAGAGAAAAGAAAGTCAGCATCAGAGACCAGTTTCTATCTGAGGCCTGCAAGTCCAACTGTAACAATCTGAAGGAAAGTTCCACAGTAGAAAGCTTAGTTTGCAAAGATTAAGGAACACACTTTGAGAGTTCACCCTTGCAATTAGCTATTTCTGGTTATATGCTGGGAGGGAAATAATTCACTTTACTTTTCTAGTACTACTGGTGTTTTTAATTCCTTTGTAAAGCACCTCAAGCACTTTAGTTTG
The DNA here is from genome assembly GCF_033958435.1 of Carettochelys insculpta. NCBI lineage: Eukaryota > Metazoa > Chordata > Testudines > Carettochelyidae > Carettochelys > Carettochelys insculpta. Next base: position 283,079,657 of record NC_134137.1, on the reverse strand, counting down.
AATGTACAGGGAGCTATGTAAAATTATAGCATTATCATCAATGTGACTTGTTACTGCATCTGGATTGAAAGTGTGCCCTTTTACCTGGCTCAATGGTTATCACCATGCCTGGCTGAAGAGGGAGTGATCGGGACATGTCTGGAGTGTCATGAACATCCATACCCAGGTAGTGGCCCACATGATGTGGGCAATACTTCCGAACAACCTGTCAGGAAGGAAAACGTCATTAATACAGCCACTGAACCTGGCCCTTGATCCACCATCTCAGCAGAGAATCATCAAAATGAATGACTGGAAGAGAACTCCTTAGGTCATTTACAGTCCAGCCCCTCTGCTGAGCAGGAATAAATATTTTCTATTCTAGATGGTGACGTCTACACTAGAGAGTTTTGTCAACAAAACCCGTGGAGGGTCCACATTCACAAGGCACTCGGTTGACAGTATTCTGACACTCCCCATGAAGCACAATGCCTCTGTCAACAGAAAGGTGGTCTGGATGTTCCAGTGGGCCTGCTGTTGACAGAAGTCTGGCTGCAATCTGTCGACAGGAGTTTTGTTGGAAGATATCTCCTGACAGAAATTTCTGTCAAAAGATCACGCTACTGTAGACATGGCCAATCCTCCCTCAGATGCATTTGACTTAACTGTTCTTTAAAAGCTCCAGTCATAGGTTCCACAATCTCCCTGGGCCATTTGCTTAGCTACCCTTACAGTTAGGAAGATTTCTTAATGTCTTAATGTCTAACTTGAATCTCCCTTGCTTCAATTTAAGGCTATCTTGTCCTGTTGTGGGTGGTTAAGGAATAGGATTTATCACCCTCCTCTTTATAACAACCATTTCCGTAACTGAAGACTCTTATCAGGAAGAAGAAAGAGGAAGGGCGGGAGGGACATACAGGAACATGATGGCTTGTGTTTGTCATGGAGACTGGGCTCATCAGTCTCATGCTTAAAGGATCACTGAGGGCTTTCCTCCATTTCACGTTAAATTGTGGGGGAACTGCATGCTCATGAAAATGAATGATCACTGGCTTGAGCCATTTCTACAACAGGCAGCTTACATGTTGTCCTCAATAAAGTTGCTAATTCTCTTCACTCCTGCCCTGCACACACCACATACTTCAGTCTTAGGCACCCCAAACAACGCTGTCAATATTGCTCTGCTCTGACCTTCTGCATTCTTTGGCTATGCCATTCCTGGCCCTCTCATCAACAGAGCCTCCCAATTTGTAGCAAACTGTGCAGAGATGTTTTCACGTGGATAAAAATGTGTCTAAGGAAAAGGCTTACAAAGCTGGACAGGTTTCACTTAATTCTCCTCTACAATGGTTAATTCCCCTCCCCGACTTAAGAATCTTATTCTAAGGCTATGTCTCTAAACTGCAGGGTTTTTCAGAAATATTGTCAAAATAAGTTATTTTTTAAAAGTATTCACACTGCAAGAGCAGTTCGAAACTGAGCGTTCATGCTAGAGAGCCCAATTTCAAAATAAGAGCAATGATGGGATGCCTACCTGGAAGCTAATTAAGTCGTAATTACCCCTGCTCAGTATATACTGAAACTGAAAGGGGGAGTTGGTCGGTGAAAGATGTTGGTTTCGGTGGAGTCATTATTCCAAGTTAAATGTTCTGTTATTCCAGAATAATAAGCTTTGCAGTGTGGACACATGGTTTTTTTTTCCTGGAAAAAAAAGGAGTTCTTCTGCGGGAAAAAAAAAAAAAAAGTGTAGACAAGCCCTAAGAAGGAATAAAAATATCTCATACTACCTCCTGTTCCCCACTCTCTCTCTGGTCTGAAGAAGTGGGTCTCTCCCATGAAAGCTCACCTAATAAACTATTTTGCTAGTCTTTAAAGTGCTACTTGACTGCTTTTTGTTTTGATAGTGTATAGACTAACACGGCTTCCTCTGTTACTATTCTAGAGAACTGGTGCATCTGACCTGGCTGTGCTGCCACCTGCTGAGTAAAACAGGCATTGCCTCCCCTACATTCACATTCTTATAGGACATGTTCCCTGAAGAGCTGTAACAACATGTGATGGCCATATATGCTGAAGTGAGTGCCAAACTCTGGTCTCCAGGGCTTGTGTCTTGATTTGCACACACCAGTTCTGCAAAACACTGGTGTTCCATGAGCAACTCGCAGGTGTGCCGCGAGCATTTGGAAAAATAATTCTAAGTACATATTTTCTGTTACTTAAACCAGATACAACTTTACTACCTTCATTACTATGGTACCTACTTAAATTGCTTCCTTTTTTTTTTTTGCTGTACATATTGCCGTTTAGTTTTTTTTTCATCCAACAGCAATTTTTTGGAAGAAAATTTTCATAGGTGTTCTGCATGAAAAATATTAGTGTTTGGTGTCCTGCGATCCCCAAAAGCGTAAGAAACACTGCCACACACCACAGCCTCTCCTGTGAGGAAATAAGCACCAAATCTGGTTTGGGAATGGTGGGGTAAAAAGAACTAAAGTACCTTGAAGAGGTGGTTCTCTGTGGTGCTTTTCTTTAGGATCCCCAGCTCCTTCAGCTTCTGTCCCATAAGGCTCAGCATGAGACTGTAGATGTTCTCCAAGCTCACGCCTGGAGAGCAGAGGCTCAGGCAGGAGCTCTGGATGTCCAGGACAGCCTGGTACAGCTCTGCTTGGGGAGCAGTGAACCTGAAAGCCAGAAGAAAGCGAGGGAGGTTGTGTCTCAAAGGGGAAGTTCTCAGGTAGTTCTGAGTCAGGCACAGCTCAGTGCTGAAGCAGTGAGAAGAGAACACACCAGCTGCCAATATGAAAGACCACACAAAGTACTACTGAGGTCACCTCCTTCCCTGCTCAGGTTTGGTATCTTTGGTTGGAATCCTTGATCTGAAGCAGGGCAGGACAAAGCTGAAGTTTGAAGTGAAGCACATGAGCAAAGGGACGCTGGCACCAACCCAACCATCACAGAGACACTTTGCTGGAACCTCCCTGAGGCAGCCACTCACAAGTGGACTAAACACCTGTTACCTTTTTTCTCACGCACATGCCCAGAGTCAGCATCTGCACAAGAAAAGGCAAGCCCAACCTCTGTAACCTGGTTACAGGGACTGATACGGAAAGGCTAAGGTATACAGGTACTCACCCTGTTTTTTATGCAATGTGGTTACTCTGAGATACGACAGTGATGGGTGCACTAAAATTACACACACAAATCCATACACAAAGCTTGCATGCATGAAAGCACACACGCACACGCACACACACACGCATACACACACACACACACACACTTATGGCTAATTGCAAATTAGTGTGCCTACACCCACAGTCAACCACATTCCTCATGATCTCTCTCCACCTGTGGGCATCCTACCTGCCATTGATGGGCCAGGTACGAGTGATGTCACTTACGTAGCAGGAAGACTCACATCCACCATCTAGCAAGACCATTTCTCCATCCTGGAGAAGAAGAAGAAATATACCATGACTCAAGCCAGCCAAGATTCCCCTAAGAATGGAGCTTTCTCTTGGAGACAGCTCACTCCTGGAACAAGGAGACACTTTTCTCTAAAGATGCAGTGGAGACTAGACTCCTCTCACAGAGGAGTATTCCAGGGTTCCCTTGTTCAGATAAGCAACTATGGCTGAATTGTTCAGTCAGCTGGCTGGATATTGCCTGAACATTGCCAATACCTAGAAAGCCTGAGCTCCAGTATACTGATGTTAACTCTTTTCTTTGCAAGGGGACATTTCCTTTGAAATTTTTTGCAGCCACTGATATTCAGACAGGTTGTCATCAGTGGTCATTCCTTTAAACCAGTCAGTCTAAAATACAGGTATCACTTTTAACAGGAATTCATGATAATAATCAGGACTAAAAGTGGTTAACAAAATAGATGAGAAAGAATTTGTCCAATGCTTTTTGGTGCACGGGCTCCAGTGTGGAAAAGAGATGGCTGAAGAGCTCTGGCACAGTGAATTCCTCTTATTATAGGCGATCAGGAGACCTACTCTCTCTTTGACAGGGTTGCATTGTTGAGAATGACACCTTAAAACAGTGTTTGTTATCTCCACGGCTCTCGCCTAGGACTTCCCAAAACTGTGAGATGATAGATTCTGACACATGCCAGGCCACAGGAATCCTAGACTTCAGGACACATTTACCTCCAATTCACGTTCCAGTCACTTTTTTTCCCATTCAGCCAAACCAGTGCCTATCAAAGAGCATCATCTGCGTCTCCCAAGCCTACGACCATGTGAAAGCCCGGGATCCAAGTATCGAGAAAGGAAGGAGGGAATGGCAGATAAGTGGACTGCCAACAGCCCAGTCAGTTCTTTAAAACGCTGGGTCAAATTCGATGTTGACTTACACTATCACCCCAGTGATCTTACTAGCATTCAGCAGCACAGCAGCCAGCGAAGACCTTGGGTGTAGTTCTGTGCACTGGTGGAAAAGCCAAGGCAGAATCTTAGATCTTCATGGTGTTTAACTGCTAGCAGTATATGTATGTAAAAATTATGAATATTTATACTGGTAGTTTGTACTCACTGCCAGTTTGATTTCGCATTTCGACTCCATTTTACACATCTTGGGAACAACTAGTTCAGTGTGGGATGATCCCCTACTAGTTCTCTTGGGAATAATAAAATAAACTAACTAAATTCTGGAAAATGTTTTTGCTGAAGATACTCATGACCCTGGCAGAATATCATGAAAATGTCACTAACAATGACACAAGCACTTTAAAAAGGAAGAAGTCAAAGCACCCATGACTCATCTGCAGCATCCCAGTAGGGATTAAGGGCTTGTCTACACTGGTGTTTGAGGTGTTTTTTGTTTTTTTTGTGGTGGAAGAAAAAAGACAGTTACCTGTTCTGTAACTGGTGTTCTTCAAGACGTGTTGCTCATGTCCATTCCAATTTGGGTGTGCACCGAGTGCATGCCATTGCCGGAAGCTTTTTGCCCTAGCCAGTAGCCCTAGGGTCAGTGTGGCGCCCCCTGGAGTGGCGCCCATATATGTGCCACTTGACCCGCCCACACTCCCCCCCCCACCGCTCAGTTCCTTCTTGCCGGCTACTCTGACAGGGGAAGGTGGGAGGGTTTTAGAATGGACATGAGTAACACACCTTGAAGACCAGTTGCAGAACAGGTAACTGTCTTTTCTTCTTCGAGTGATTGCTCATGTGCATTCCAATGTGGGTGAGTGCAAGCCAATGCCTCGGAGGCCGGGTCGGAGCCCTGAAAGGAGTGCAGGACAGCCCTGCCCACTGCAGCGTCTTCCCATGCATGCTGCATAATGCGCTGCCGACGTGTGAATAGAGGACCAAGTGGCCACCCCACAGATGTCCCAGACAGAGACCTCAGCCAAGAACGCCATAGAGGATGCCTGTGCCCTAGTGGAGTGAGCCCTGATTGGGGGAGGGGGAAACCCCGCCAGTTTGTAACACTCACGGATACAGGTCACTATCCAGGAGGAGATCCGCTGAGAGAAGACTGGGTGCCCCTTCATCCTGTCTGCCACTGCAACAAACAACTGCTGCGACTTCCGGAAGGGTTTGGTCCTGCCCATATAGAAGGCCAGTGCCCTCCGGACATCCAAGGTATGTAGACTCTGCTCCCTAGGGGAGGCCTGGGGCTTTGGATAGAACACCGGTAAGGTGATGTCTTGGTTAATGTGGAAGGGGGAGACCACCTTAGGCAGAAATGCCGAGTGGGGTCTCAGCCTGACCTTGCCTTTGTGGAACACCATGTAAAGTGAGTCCACCATCAGGGCCGTGAGCTCTGACACCCTTCTGGCTGAGGTAATGGCCACCAGGAATGCCACCTCGTAGGTAAGGAACAACATAGAACAGGAGGTGAGAGGTTCAAACGGGGGAGCCATCAGCCTAGACAAAACCAAATTAAGGTCCCATGTTGGCAGGGGGACCCGAACCTGCGATTTGACTCTTTTCATTCCCTTCATGAACCTTTTTACCACCAGGTCTGAGAAGATCGAGGACCTCCCAGCCCTTGGGTGAAACGGCAAAATGGCTGCCAAGTGCACTTTTAGGGAGGATAGTGATAGCCCCGTCTGGCTTAGGGCCAGCAAGTAGTCAAGGATACATGGTATTGGGGCCTCTCCCGGGAACACCCCCTTTTGGGTGGCCCATATACTAAACCTCTTCCCTATGGCTACATATGTTACCCTCGTGGAGGGCTTCCTGCTGTTTAAAAACACTTCCCTGACAGGTTGGGAGCAGGCCAGCTCAACCAGTCTCAGCCATGGAGCCTCCATGCTGTGAGATGCAGCGCCTGGAAACTGGGATGCCGCAATCTCCCCTCCTCCTGTGTCAGCAGGTCCGGGCGCAACGGAAGCACCTCTGGACGCAAGCGGACATCTCCAAGAGGGTCGAGTGCCAGTATTGTCGAGCCCAGGCTGTGGCAACCAGGATAACTGATGCTTGGTCTGACTGAATTTTCAACAGCATTTGGTGGATGAGCAGTATCCGTGGGAAGGCGTACAGCAATGGACCCGACCAACGAATGCTGAAGGCATCTGCCCAAGAGCCTGGACTTTGGTTCTGGTAAGAGCAGAACATCCTGCACTTCGCATTGAGATGAGTGGCAAAGAGGTCTACCTGGGGACGTCCCCAGCTCTGGAAAATTGAATTCAGTACTTCGGTGTGTAATGACCACTCGTGGTCCATGAAGGACCTGCTGAGGTGGTCCGCTAGGGAACTGTGATCCCCAGGCATGTAGAATGCCCTCAGGAGACTCTGGTGCTGGCTGCAGAAGTCCCAAAGCGCGAGGGCCTCTAGACACAGGGGTGATGAGAGTGCACCCCCTTGTTTGTTCATATAGAATACTGCCATAGTATTGTCTGTGGTGACTGCAACACACTGCCCCCAGTTTGTTCTGAAACACTTTGCACACCAGCTGAACTGCTCTGAGCTCCCCCACATTTATGCGGAGATGAGCGTCAGTATTGCTCCACAGGGCCTGCATCTGGCAGTCCCCCAGGTGTGCCCCCCAGCCGAGGTCTGAGGCATCTGTGACCAGGGAGAGGGAGGGTTGCAGGGGACTGAAGGGCACTCCTATGCAGACCGACCCGGCTTCTAGCCACCAGTGTAATGCCATGAACACTCTTGGGGGGACTGTGATTAACTTGTCTATGCTGTCCCTGACAGGTCTGTATACTGAGATGAGCCATAACTGGAAGGGGCGCGTCCACAGCCTGGCATGCTGGACTATGAACGTGCGTGCTGCCATGTGACCCAACAGCCTGAGGTATCCCCTGGCCATTGTGGTTGGGAACCTTATTAGGTCTTGAATGCAAGACGCCATAGCTTGGTCCCTGCTCTGGGGCAGGAAGGCTCTGGCTTGTTCTGCATCTAGTCGTGTGCCCACAAACTCCACGACTTGAGTTGGGGTTAGCACCAACTTCGCCTCGTTTACTAGGAGGCCTAACATATCGAATGTTTTTCTTATCAGCTGTACATGTCTCGACACCTGTTTCTGTGACTGACCTTGGATCAGCCAGTCATCTAGGTAAGGGAACAGGTGCACCCCCTGCCTGCGTAAGAAGACTGCCACTGCTGACATACATTTGGTAAAGACTCTCGGTGCCGAGGAGAGTCTGAACAGAAGGACTGTGAACTGATAATGATCCTTCCCCAGCACAAACCAGAGGAACCTCCTGTGAGTTGGATAGATTACTATATGGAAATACGCATCCTGTAAGTCGAGAGTGGCAAACCAGTCCCCTTGTTCCAGCATTGGGATGATTATACCCAGGGATATCATACAAAACTTTATCTTTTTCACAAATTTCTTCACGTTTCGCAGGTCCAAGATTGGCCATAGCCCTCTTTTCACTTTGGGGATTAGGAAATAGAGGGAATAAAATCCCTGTCCCCGGAATTCCTGGGGAACTTCCTCTATAGCCTCCTTTTGTAGGAGGGTTCCCACCTCCTGCCTGAGAACCATCGTGCGAGAGGGGTCCCTGAAGAGGGACGGGGAAGGGGGTTGTGAAGGGGGGTAAGAAGAACACTGGATAGCATATCCCTTTTCTACCGTACGGTGGACCCACTGGTCCAAAGTTATGCTGCACCAGGCATGGTAGAATGTGGATAGGCAGAATGAAAATAAACACTGAGCTGGAACTGTGGGGGTGGCCAGTGTGTCGCTCCCTATCACCCCCCCAAAATTGGTGTTTAGACCCCGGTGGGGGTTTAGGGTGGCTCTGGTCCTGTGTCTGTTGACCCTGACGCCTCCTATTAGGACGGCCCCTTCTCCTGTTCCCATCCCGTTGTTGTTGTGGGAACTGTCTGAACTGGGGCCTTGGGGTAAAATGTCTTCTCTGGATCGCCGGTGTGTATAGGCCCAGTGGGCGTAGAGCGGCCTGAGAGTCCTTCATACTATGAAGACTCTTGTCACTTTTTTCCCAAGAATAGGGAGGGGCCATCGAAAGGGAGGTCCCGAACAGACTGGTGCACCTCCTGTGAGAGTCCTGAGACCTGAAGCCATGCCCCCCTTCTCATGGCTGTACCCAAGGCCATGACCCTGGTAGCCACATTGGCTGCATCTAGGGCGATCTGCAGTGCTGCTCTAGATATGAGTCTCTGCTCCGCTATCAGAGCTGTAAATTCCAACTTAGTGTCTGGCGGGAGCAGTTTGCCGAAATGGTCCATAGAGCTGGCCGTATTGCATGCGTACCTGCTAACCACGGCCTGCTGGTTAGAGAGTCTCAATTGTAGGCCACCTGCAGAGTAAACTTTCCTACCTTACAGGTCTAGTCTTTTGGCGTCTTTCTTTTTAGGGGAGGGCCCCTGAACCCCCTGCCTCTCCCTATTGTTCACAGCACCCACAACAAGGGATTCAGCGGGAGGATGGGTGAACAGATGTTCATTTCATTTCCCTGGGCTGGGGCAAAATAATGGTGTTCATTTTTGCTAGCCATGGACAAGGCTGAGGCTGGGGCTTGCCACGCTGTCTTTGCTGTGTTGGCAATTGTCTTTCTAATGGGCAGACATTGAGAGGATATTTGTAACTGGATCTATCTCGCCCCTGACCTCTTCTGCCTGCACCACCAGACTCTGGGCCACCCTCCTCAACAGCTGCTGGTACGCTCCTCCATCCTCCAGTGCCGAGGATGCAGCGGATCCAGCTAACGCCTCACCTGGGGAGGACGAAGATGAGGGCATTGCACCCTCCAAGCCCACCGGCGCGGGGGGTTCTGGCACCTCCATTTGAGTCCCCGGCACCGTAGTCTGTGGTGCCGTGCTCGGTGCCTGGGGAGAAGGGCTCCATAGTGGTCCCTGGTGTGACGCCATGAAGACAGGGCCACTCTGCACCTGGGATGGCACCGATTTTGTCGGTGCCGGTGCCCACTGCACCACAGTTCCTCATGCCTGCAGGAGCGGTGCCCACGCTTGGGTCGCCTCCAACTGCATTGGTGCTGATGCTGATGACTCCACTTGCTCTCTTGGTAGGGCTCCCAGAGCAGCGGTCGGTGCCGATCTCGGCTCATGGGGAGTGCCAGCTGCCCTGAACAGGAGTCCTGCATCCTGCCCCTGTCTCTCGTGGATCGCCCATGGGGTCCAGAAGGGCCATTGTGGTGCCCCTTGGGGGGGCCTTCTGAGGGGCATTGGGAGTGGTGTCGGTGCCCTCTGCGTTGGGATGACCTTGTACTCCCACTCCGAGCTGAGATGGAGTAAAACGAGTCTGACTCCGACGCAGACCCTGACGCGAACGACAATGGTGGTGCCGAGGGTCCCACAGCTCCCACTGGTTCCTGCGCATTCTGCACCGTTTGCACGGCACCGATAGAGGCAACCGTTTGTTGGGGTCTCAACGGCACCAGGAACCGCGCTGGGATCCCTAGAGCCTGACCAGGTGCCTGGAACAGGAGCAATGAAGGCTCCTGGTGCGGCATCTGTGGTGGCACCGTAATCTGCAGGAGACCTTGCGCAGCGCTAAAGGCCTCCAGCGTCAAGGGCAGCCTGGGAGAGCGCAGGCTCCCGCCTCGCGCTGGAGTCAATGCCCGCACTTCATGACCCCAGTCATGGTGAGATCTGGTAGACTCCCCCAAAGCTCGTCTTCGCCCTCTTCTCTCCTGGGATCGACCCCCGTCCCGTCTTCTCTTTTCACATGGCACCAGGGACTGGCTCTTATGGTGGCAGGAGGCACTAGGTGCCAAGTCCTGCTCTTGGTGCCAGGAACCCTCTGACGGCACCTACGGTGCCGGAACGCTCTGCACTGATGATGTGGTGCTCTGAGTTCCCGTCAGGGACATGTCTGGGTGCAAGGCTGATTCCATTAGAAGAACTTTCAGCTGCTGAGCTCTATCTCATAAAGTCCTGGGCTTCAAGGCCTTGCAAATAGAGCAGCGCTCCCGGCAGTGACTCTCACCAAGGCAACTCAAATATGCCCTATGCAGGTCGCTTTCGGGAATATTTTTGCCACATTTTAAACCGTTTTTAAACCCCAGGGAGCCAGGCATCCCCTGGTGCTGAGGCACCGAGGGGGTTAAAGACCCGCCCCGGCTCACTAGGTGCTAAGAAGAACTATTTGCCTATGGAGATAACTATCTACAACTAATTAAAACAATAAAGGTTACCAGGGAACTCTCAACAATGAGGGAGCTCCACCAACCGACAGTGCAGCGAGACGGAACTGAGTGGGGTGCAGGGCGGGCGGCGCATATATGGGCAGCCATATGGGCGCCTCTCCAGGGGGCGCCACACCAACCCTAGGGCTACTGGCTAGGGCAAAAAGCTTCTGGCAACAGGGCATGTGCTTGGCACACACCCAAATTGGAATGTATATGAGCAATCACTCGAAGAACCTTTTTTCAGAAACAAACCAACCCACCAGCCAACCTTGCATCCACATTGCACACCTTGTCATTCTGAAATAACAGGGCATTTAACTCAAAATAGTAACTCCACCAAAACAAACGACTTTTGCTGACCCTCGCCTTTCAGTTTCGAAATTGACTCTGTACACTACACAGAGGTTATTACGACTTAATCGGCCTCCAAGGAGGCATCTCATTATTGCTCTTGTTGCAGAATTGGTCTCTCTCATGTAAACACTCTACTTCAAAATGCTCTTGCAGCGTGAACACTCTTTTCAGAAACAACTTATTTAGATATTAGAACGCTGAAATAAGTTACTTCTGAAAAATCCTGCAGTGTAGAAACAGAAAACTGAATGGGTGGAAGAGTCAGTCAGTAAAAAAAAACAGGTGAGAACTGCCTGTGAGTAAGACCTTGGCATGCGAGAACTGACAGAGATCAAGAGGTCCCTGGTGGCACCTGTAGGACAGGGGTTGGCAATAATTTTTGATGGGGGAGGATTTGGTAAGTAGTCAGGGGTTATACTTTTCTATTATATTAAAGAAGGAGCTGTGGAGTGTGGGATGGAATTTGGATACAGGAAGAAGCTCTTGGTAGGGAACTGGGATACCAGGGGGTAGTGGGGTGAAGGAGAAAGTTGTGAGCTGGGATTGGAGTGCAGGGTCTGGGACGGGATTTGGGTGCAAGAAAGGATACTGCATTGGAGAGAGACGTGTAAAAAGGGGTGCAAAGTCTGGGAGACAGTTGTGACTGGGGCAGGTGCAGAGGGTTTCGGGTGTGACCCAGAGCAGGGAGTTAGGGTGCAGGAAGGGGTTGGGTGCTAGGTGCAGGTTCTGGCTGGGAGGCACTTAACATAGGTGGTTCCTGGCCAGCAGCCCATAGGGACCTTTGGGAAGCCTGCTCAAAGCAACTGGCTGCTGGGTAAAGCGTGTGCATCTCTGGGCAGCACAGGGTGCCACTCGTGGGAGGAGGGAAGTGGGTCTCCGCCCACCAAAAACAGCTCTTGCAACTCCTACTGGCTGGTTTCTGGCCAATGGGAGGCTGCGAAGATGGTGCTGGGGGCAGGGCATGGACACACTGTCCCTCAAGGGGCACACACCACACAGAGATATACATGCTGGCCCCTTTGAGCGGTTTGTGGGGCAGCAGCAGGCAGGGAGTCTGCCCGCGGGTCCTGCTGGGCTGCAGGATTTTGGTGTCTTAGAGTACTGTAAACTCTTTCATATCTTGCAGCCCTGGGACCGGGTGGTTAATGATATTCAAATATTCTGTACTATGGAGTGGTAGACCTAGCAATGCACAACACTAATGGAAAACAAGGTTAGATGTTAAGAAACGAACAAAAATGTATGCAGAGTACTTTATTTACCAATAACAATAGTATTGTACACTGTAAATTTATACTGTATTTGCTGTATTTATTTTCACTATACCGTACTTATGAAAAACATAACTAAAATTTACTTATGGTTAAAATGCCGGGTATTTGAGAGTACTGGATGATAGAACACCAGATATAGAAGAGTTTACTGTATTGTGTGGCTGACTTCCCTAAACCAGGATCATAGAGTGAAAGCTGGAAACCAGCAGAGGGAATTATCTGTGGACTTCTAAACTGGAAAGGAGGAGGACAGAGACAGATAGCTGAAGAATGGAAAGTGCTGAACAGTTGCTCCTCTCGTGAGGATGAAATCCTAGCAGAGAAGCTATTGGGGTTCCCACCGGGAGGCGTGGGTGACTGTTCTGGTAAAAGGACAAGAGACAATCGAAGAAAAGCATGGGAAGGATGATATACACTCAGTGTAAGATATGGAGTATGTTTTGGAAGTTTTGTTTCGGATTATTTGCAGTATTTTTGTCATAAGTCAGCCCCAAGGCAGAGTATTATTGGGCAAGAGATTCATGGCAGAAATACTGGGGGCTCTGAAGGAGGAAAACTGAGGCAGATGCGTCCATACAGCTGCTGCAGGGTGCTCCCAGTGGGGACACTCTCTGACAGTCTCACTATGTCAAATATCTTGTTGCTGCATTCTAAAGACAGACAGTGACAATATTACTTCATTATTTTGTGATGTAACTCCAAGACACTATAAAGAGAACCTAGTCTTCTGAGATGATAGGGTCATTTAGTAGGCTCATTCATTTTCATTCTATGGGAGAGGAAGTTTCTCTGGAACAAGAGGCCATTGTGGAGTCCAGCATGGGAACAGATATCCAACTTTAACATAATCAGTAGTCATTTCTGACTGCATCTGAATTGGTGGGAATGGCATGCTTTGCTCAGGTGAGCGCCATGGCGTTAACAGTGCTACCTGACATTGCCACCTCCTTATTTCCACTGTGGGGTGGGGAAAGCTTCTCCAAAAGTGGAGACGGATTAATTCCTGTGTGACTTAGTTGCACTTCTGCATAGGAAAGGCAAGTTCCCTGGAACAAAGCATAAAGAGGAGTTGGGGTTTTCCTTTGCAATGTCTTCAAAGCTAAGTACACCTCAGAGGAAAAGCAAGGCAAACGTCTTACTAATGATTGTTTATTCACGATTACCCATTTCTCGTAGCACTAATAAAAATACTCAGAATTAAATTATCAGACGCCATCTGAGTTATGCCCAGAAGCCTGACCTTGACTGGGAGTATAACAATGGATGCCCTTCTTGCCACATAAGCGACTGGTCTTATCATGAGCGCATGTGAAGAATATTTCAAGGCCCTAAACAACATGCTTTCTTCAACAAAAAAGAGTAAGCCAGGAGGGAAGGAAGCTCCGTCCTACATAAGGCAGGAGGCAAGGTAACAGGCTCTATTGAAAAGTGAGTCATAGACATAGTATCGTAATGGAGTATTCTCCTTCAGAGACTTATATGAAGCTAAAACTGTTTTCAAAATTGCTGGAGAATTCCATGCTCTGGAGCTATGAAAACAAAGCAGACAGATTCACCAACAGGTCATAAAGATCCCAGATGATTTTCCCTTCCCTCTCAACTACACTAAAGGGATTCAGTTGGACTTCTGTCATAAAATAGCAGAAATTTGCTATTGCAATTTATTGTGAACGAAAGTAGAGCAAGATGGAAAAATTTCAGGTGAGAGAGGAGGGGCTCTAGCATCTTCATTACAACTACTTTATCATGTGTGACTGGTGCTACTACTCTCTGACTTTTACAACATATGGGACCCATCCCGCATATTGGACTGCAACATGGGAACTACAGAAATGTATAATACACAAGCAGAAGAGCCACTAAACAGCATTTGCAAACTTCTGAGAGAAGCTCTGCACCCTTTAGAAGATATGTCAATGGGTACATTAAAAGAGCAAAAAGGGATAACTATAGGAGGGTCCGCTTTTTCAGTACTGCATAAATATTCTCTCATTCCAACCAATTTGTTTCAGCAGTTGTTGTCACAAGAGAGGCAGCAAGGGTACAGGTGCGCCTGGTGCAACCTGGTGGTCAGGGGCTGGTGAATGGACCAGCAGCTCATGTGGACACACTGTTAGTACACTGGAGTTTAAACATGTGAAAAGTATTGGCTTACCTTGATAAGCTGGTTGTTTTTGACATAGTGCAAGGTGTTGGACCTGTTGCCACCAGCGACTACAGGAGGGTAAGCTAAGATGTCAGCCCCACGAGCCCGACATTCAAAGTCAAACTGAAACAATCAATTCAGAGAGAAGCAGCCTATTAGTTCTCATTGTCCTGGGCAACCACAGTTCCTACCTCTATTGCCATTCTCTCTGATTATGTACAGAAGACAGTAACACGGAAGAAAATGAAAGTGAGGAAGCCTTTCCTGAATGGAAACTGCCTAGGGGTGCGCAGAACAATGGAAGATGGTCATTTTTTACAGAAGTGTCTAGAACCAAATTTTTAATGGCACAGATCTCCTCTCTCTTTCTCTTATTAAATGTCACATCACGTTTTTACAACGCTATAGAGATCGAATCTCTCTAATCCACAACTCTTTCATCCAGCAACATCTGTAATCTGGCGTGATTTTAGTTAGCTGGACGACCACTTAGCATGGGCGTGGCCAAGTTTCCCCGTGGTCCCATAAAGTTTGTCTCCACTCATCCATCCTGGCTCTCAGCGTTCTGTCATGTTATTTAGGTCTAACTTACCCCTAAATGTCTTCTATGAGCCTAGAGAACCAAGTAAGCAGTGGACGTGTTGATAACGTGCTAGACAATATTGACCTCTAGTCAGGTCCCAAGGGTGCCGGATGAGAGAGGTTCAACCTGTAGTACATTTTTGCAGGGATCTGTGCATTTTTAAAGAATTGCTCTCACTTCCCATACAACTCTGCATGTTTTTGAAGCTATTATTTATCTACTTTTGGGAGCATTTTAATTCCAAAATATCAGCTAATGTTTAGAGGTCAACATAAATTTTTGGACGATGCCTCACTGCCTGATTAAGAGAGGAACCCTATCTTGTGTCAGGGCAGAAGACATCAGCAGATTCAGGCAGGCTATGCCCAAATGTTTTGCCATAGTGATGAAAGAAATTTTACATATCTACCTACAGATATAGACACATACATAAAATATAGATCATATATAGATATATACAAATAAATATATAATACGTGCACAGAGCAGGCGGGGGGCACTCCCAGCGTGCGGCTCTGAGGAGCCACCACACATTTCATCTGCCAGGTGGTGGGGCAAATGTGCGGAGCAGGCACTGCATTCCTGGTGCGTGGCTTTGAGGAGCGGCATTTAAAAGGCTCAAAGAGCCGCATGTGGCTCAAGAGCCATCGGCTGGCCATCTGTGTGCTGCACAAAGTACTGTTAACAAACATCTTTTAAAACTTGCCAAGGTACGTGGGGCAAATTGCTCCATTACACTCAAATCTAAATGATTTGGGTTGTGGATTGTATGGCACAAAGACGCATTGGAGATCGTTTATTAAATTGCACCCTAAATTAATCAGCTTCTCTAAAAGTCTGCACTACTTATCAGCAAAGAACACTCTCAACTCAGACATCAAAGGCCACATCCTGCTTGCTCAAAGAGCCTAAGCCTATTTGGATGAGAAAAGCAAGCAGGATTTGGTCCTTAAGTGGTAAGTTTCAAATATTCTGAAAACGCTTGAGAAACATTTGTTTCAGAGGAAGGTCTAATTTGTTGCATTATGTTATAGTTATTTCAGAGGTGAAAATATCACAACTTTACATTAGACTATGTCAGGCAATTTGTAATAGTAATTATTTTGGGATAGATTTTGTACATACATAAGAAGGGTAGAATCATAGAATCCTAGGGGTGAAAGAGATCTCAGGAGGTCACAGAGTCCAGCCCGCTGCCCAAAGCAGGACCAACCCTAACTAAATCATCCCAGTCAGGACTTAAAAACCTCTAGGGATGGAGTTTCCACCATCTCTCTAAGTAATGCATTCTGCTAATAAAGTAAATTATACAGAAAATTTAAGATAACAGTACTTGTTATTTGCTTATATTCTGTGTTCAAATTCTAAAGAGAAGGCATTACTAGAGATAGGAAAGTTAACGTTCAATCAGAAAAGCCTCAACATAAATGGACGAGGTTTACTGGTTACAGTTAACTAGTGGGGGCTGGAGAAGCCCCCCACCTGCCACAATGAGCTTTCCTGGCTACCACTCCTTTAAAAGGTTAACTAGTTAAGCATTAAGTTTAACCAGCTAACTAATTAAATGAGTTTTTACATCCCTTACCAGAGGACAAACTGTATTGTCACTCAATCTTGAAATGGGTGGGGGGAAGTAAATATTCAGAATTCCCCCCATGACTGAATTAAGTGTAAAAGTAGAAGTTTGTGGAGGTTGGATCTTGGCACTGGTGGGTAGCATACATCCAACATTAATCTCTCCAGACATGCAAAAAGAGAGTTGTACAGGCATAGAAATGTAGTTAATAGCCAAAATAACAACATGAAGTACACCAATGGGGGAGCAATGAAATGCTAAATGGGAAAGCCTTATTCACCACTGGAAAACTTGTGCTTTCTCTCCCTCTTTATCTCTCTACCTCTTTCTCCTGCACATTCCAGACTCTTTTTTGACCTTTTCTCCTTAGTGACACCCTAAACTACAATCATTAGGATATAGACTGTGTTGATCATTAATAGTAAACCATATCTTGAAGAACACTAACGCCTTGTCTAACACTTTACTGTACTAACCTCATTACTAGATCCACATAACTGACAAAAGTCAGAGGCACTAATGTATCACTTGCTGTTCATACTTTTCACAAAAGGAAAGAAAGAGCCCCTGGATTTTCAATGGATTTTCACTAAAGCCACAGACACAAACCCAGAATTCCCTATCACATCAACAATTCTCCACTTATATTTACTTTCCTCCAGTCTCATGTTATTTAAAGTGTGTTATGAAATTCTCCTCATTTTGCATACTCCCATTTCATTTATACTCACATGCTTTGTGGGGTCTCTGCTCTACACCACAAACCACAACTATTTTGGATTCAGCCCCTATTTTTTCTCTCTCATTTTCTTACTTTACTATTTTATTCTCTCACTCTAATCTGTCTCCTTTATTTCTATTACTTTATTCATTGCATCTTTGTCCTTTCCCCTCTATTGCTGCTTCTCTCACTACCACATTGGTCACTGAATGGTGTTTCCCCAAAACTTAAATATTCAGTGTTAATGACCTGAAAGTCTGTGTTTTTACCGAAAAGGAATTTTCACAGCCATTTGGAAAGAGAGGCTGCTGAACTCTCTTTTATATTCAAATTCAACACATTAACACGTGGTTTGAACCGGGATGACAATTTTCTAGCTCATTATAGGGGCTCTTTTACATACTTTGCTTCATCTAATTCTTGACTTCCCCCCATCTCCTCCTGCCCCTCTTCTTTTTGGTTTGCTTACTTTGATGATAATTTTTCTGATTTGTCAACCTTGATTACTATTTTTGGTTCTCTGTGCCCTAAATATTGAGTCTGTTCTGGTAAGGCTATTATCTGAAGTAGTGGGTCTGTCCCACGAAAGCTCATCACCTAATAAATTATTTTGTTAGTCTTTAAAGTGCTACTGGACTGCTTTTTTCTATTCAATGACTAGAATTTCCTTCTCCTTCCTCTCCCCACTCCTACACTGCAGGTGGGAAAGTCACACCCAGGAATACTCTGTTTTGCTACACTGATTAAACTTAAAAAGGAACTGGACTTTTTTTTTTTTTTTACTTTTTTAGTTTCGGACTTTCTTTATGAAACGTCTGGAAAACATTCATCTTGCTGGTCGAAGCAAGGGCACAGAAACAGAGCACCTTCTCAGAAAGATGTGTAACCCACACTGTCAGCGTCAGTCACTTTCTAGTGGTTGGGCTACATAAAAGGTTACGAGTTTACTTCGGATAAGAGCTAAGGGAGTTACTCCTTTAACTCATGGGGTGAAAAAAATCCAGCTTTTAGTATCAAAGGCCTGGAGATTAAAGGCTGCTGATGGCCCAAGGCCCACTTCAAAATGTTCTGCTGTTCTGCAGAGCAGGCTTGACAGAGCTGCAGCTGCTGGGGAATGTCCTGGGCATGTGAAAGGAACCAACAAAGACAGGCAAGACAGTGCCTGGGTTCCACTCACAGCTGTGCTCCCCTGTAAGCTATCAGCAGCACTCAGATCTCTTTTGTTTCCCTGGAGAAATAAACAATATACAGCCCTCACTGCCTCCCCAGCACCATCCACAACCAACAAGGTACTGACCTTAGCATACAGAAATGCTTCATTCACTGGGGATTTGCTGGCAAACATTGTCTCTATGAAAGCCTGCCAAACAACAATATTAATCTTGCATTAGCACAGGGTCTGGAGCTGAGAGAAGAGTCTCCTCAACTTATTATCCTTGACAAAAATATTCAAGACTGTGAAGGATGTGAAGAAAACTGGAAAGTCCCTTTTTCTCATCCTGGTCTGTAATAGAAGAACCAGATGAAAGCAGCAAAAGAAAAGAAAAGAGTGGCAGGAGGAAGCACGGGAGGGGGTGGGAGCACAAGAGAGTATCTTTGTTTGGAAGTGGATACCATTTTTAAAGGAGGTCAAATACATAACCACTCCCTTGTTGCCTTGACGGGAATTATGCCAACGTTGAGCACTCTAGCAGCTCAATCAACAGGCCTCATACCAGTGTGACGGATCGGAAGGGAGGAGGAAAGTACGGTTAACAGAGACTTGGAGAAATTATCTCCATGTGAAGGAAGATCAGACAACACTAAAGACACCACTCGAGCCCAGTTTAATTCAATCTTTTATAGGAGTGTATCCTCCCATGCTATCCCTCACGCAAGAAATGACTTGCCTGTATTTATCTGATGGGTTCACTTTCCCTACCTGTGATGTCACCCTTCCAGCAACCTTCATCCTCTCAATCTCTGCAGCGGATTTGATCAGCCGGAGCTGTTGCACTAGATGATGAATAGCTTGGATGCGATTTTTGCTCCTAGCTTTGATTTCAGCCAGAGGCTGCATGTAGTCAGAGTGGAGCTGTGTATGAACTGGCTTTGTGGAATCATACCAAACCATGTTCGAGTCACCTGAGACACACATAACAGGCACAGACTAAGATTAAAGATGCTGAGGTCATTGCATGAGTGAACTCTTCCTAGAATAGAAAAAACTGAAGGTGTGACATGTCATTTCAAAGGCAATTTCTTTTAGATTTGCAATATGGCCTCAAGCCTGACATTTGCTCTCAGTGTTACAGGGTATTAATGCTCATCTTAGGTCTCAGAAGGTTAGTAACATACAAGTAAACAAGACTGTGGTTACAGATCTAATAATAGTTTATGAATTTAAAAATATACACTCAGAAGGTAAATATCCCTTTCTACGAATATTATTTTCCCCATCTACCTTTCCTCCCCAGAGCGAAAGCAGCATTAGTGGGGTAAAGTAAATTGGGGGAAAATGTTTCACAACAAACACATAACCCTGTAAAAGCTGCATAATGAGAATTTAGATTCTTGAGCTTAGATGCACTGCTTGACCCCAAAGGAGAACCCATAAGACTGATTTCTCTCTTGTTCATGACTACCAGGGACAAGGATCAATAGCAATTATGTTTGGGGTGGGTTGTTTGTAAACCCCCTGCCTTCATCCTTTCACCGAAGTGAAGTTCCTCAGGCAGAATGTAATCACTGAAAGCTGCACCGAACTTGCTGTGTCTTGGCAGTGTGTAGCTTGTGGCTGTGTCTTGGCAGGAGCATAGTTCAGGGTGCAGGGGTAGCTAGGAGCTATTTGTGGGCAGGGGATACATCAAAGTTCAGGGAAAGGGTAGCTCAGGGTGCAGGATGGAAGCAGCAAGGAGCTACATGCAGGGAGGGGTAGTTCAGGGTGCTGGGAGCAGATAGCCGGGGCTATGTGCTGTGAGAGGTACCTCAGGGTAAGGGGAGAAAGGAGTTGGGGAGTGTGCGCAATGAAGGGTAGCTCAGGATGCTGGGAGGGAGCAGCTATCAGCTATTTAAGGATGCGGGGTAGCTCAGTTACAGGGAGAAGGGTAGTGGGGTTAGATGTGAAAATCTCTGCTTCCCATTCCCAGTGTCATGTACCTCCCAAGAAGGGGTCTGGTTGGAACCAGCGACAAAGAACATTTTCCAGTCTTGTGTCATCCAGTCCCTCTAACCGTGGTTCCATCTCATCTCATTTCCATTACCTTTCAGTTTGGTCACCAGGTGTCTAATCTCCTCTATGGGGTAAGCTTCATCCACTCCTGTTAGAGCTACTGCCCCATCTGTGCCTGAACGTGGCCCATCCCACAGCTCTCGGTTTGGATCTCGCTGTGGCACAAAGAGCATGGCCTTGTGGGATGGCAGCGCCTTGCCAGGCAAACTTTGCAGCACGAGGATGCTGTCAGGCTCCTGGAACCCACACAGGTACAGGAAGTTTGTGTCCTGGTGGAAGGTGTATGGAATGTCATTGCTCATGTAGTAGGTGGGGTTGGAGAGCAGAATCACTGTGTAGTCCACCCCGCCCCACTCTTGCGCCTCTTTCGCGATTAAAGTCATCAGCTTGTGTCGACGCAGAGCATATTCCACCTGTGACAATCCCGGTGTTACTTCCCCTATGAATGAAACAAAATGGACAAAATAACATTCTGATCTCATAATCACCTTCTCCCCAGTGAACGCCTTTAAGCTCCATGCTATCTCACTCACCTCATACCCCCCTCCACGCCACCCTCTGCCTTCATAATCTACCTTCCACTGCTCTCCATCCCAACTCCTTGACTTCAGTAGCCACTCCCTTAGTTCACTCTGTTCCTAGACTTCAGAGGGAAAAAAACTTTTTTAACCAATTAACTTTTCTGCTTTAAACTTTTGGGAAAGATGTTGATTAAGCAGCCTTAGACAAAACCTCAAGGAGTTCTAGCAGCAAGCTAAAGAAAAACAAGGACTACTGGGCAGGGCAGGTGGAAAAGTGCTAGCAAAGCAAGTTAAACTTTAACCCTCTTGGAAGCCGTCAACTTTTATGGCATCTGGACATTGAACAGAAGACATGGTGCTAAGTCTAGTGTTAATTTAATCAGATAAAGTTATATTTGGATAAACATTCTGGTGCCATGTCAAGTCAAACATTAGTTAGTTCTAAAGCGTAAAAGGCAATATCAGTTTTACAGCTACCACATGAGATCAGAGACAGATTGTCTTTGAATACTTCACCAACCAAGAGGCTCAGTTCAGTCAGAGTATTTGACTGAGCAAAGGAAACTCTTCCATTAAAGACCTAATTTCTCCCAATGATTAATAAGATGGCATCTATTGAACATGAAAAGCTACATGTCCACCAACTTCAAGGAAACAAATTCTCACTAAGGACTTCATGTTTTCCTATGCTTCACTAGCAAAGACTAAGAAGTACAGAGAACAAGCGCCTCTCATTGAAACAGAGGGAAGACGCAAGAACAGCCCAAGTATGTCAAAAATGCTGCAGACTAGTTTAACTATGACAAACATTATGCAAGTCGTAAAGGGTATTTTGGTTAACATCCTTCCTATTTTTTCATACTCTAACTTCTAATTCTTTCTCTGTCATCTATGCTATGAAGTAATCTGTACGTGATTAAAACTGCAACTTGTTTTGAGGTAAAAGCTCTCTCTTTAGCCTCCTTCAACAATTGCTTTCAAAAAGAATTGCATTTGTGATTTCTAGCCAGAGGAGAACTTGGGGAAAATTTTTCTTCAGAGGAAAGGGACTTTTAAAAATTTTAGAATTTAATTTGTTTTATTTTATAACCCCATAAGAGGCAAAGTGAATAGATCTATTTATTTTATGGACAAATACTGAATCTGAAAGTTAACCACTATGGAGATTTGAAATTCTGAATGCCCCATCTCATTGCAATGGGTTCCATACATATAATTCCAAGTCTGGTGAAGTTTAAAAATTGTCTTTATTGGTTGGTGTAACTTTGGAGTTCCACTGACATTACAACTATGTCAACAAAGTTCAGAACTATTAATTTTTTGTGTCATTTTGAAAGCCTATGTTCCATTATTATTTTATATAAATCAGTACCCAGTTACAATCCTAGCTGTATTAAGCTTTATGAATTCTTAATTTTTCAGTAAACTTTTTTCCAACACCAGCCTTGATAACGTGGGAGCTGTTAACCAATAAGAGTATTCTTAGTTTTATAAATAAACTATCTTCTAGATTTAATTACAAATGTATGTTTATTCTTTTCACTGATCTCTAGCCCACCTTTTAGATTTCAAAATGGTGCACCAACGTAATCTGTTCTCCTGAGCCTTAATTTTATAGTCACCTATGCTAGTGTCATCTTTTCTTCTTTCTACTAACACCTCCATACCTGGGGGAGGGGTGGGAAGTGCTTTCTAAATGTGCACTGTCCTGTTTATCTGCCCCACAATCCCTTCTTCTGAACCACATCCCCCCTCTTTAAATCTCACTTCTTAAAACCTTCCTTCTCTCTTTGATTCAAAGAACATTGTCTATGAAACATTTTTTGTGATACAGTGCGTGCAAAGGACTCTAAAATTAGATTATATTGGCAGAATAGTCAAAAAAGGAAGTGCCACAAAGAAAAAGTCTATAGTTATTTATGTCTGTGGCAAGACATAGATTGCATCAGAAAAGGGAATAAGATTGGAATGTATAAATCTATGGATTGAGATATAAGAACGCTGCCTCTCCCTGGAATCATATGCCGTCTCAGAACAGAGATTCCTCAAGGAATAAAATTACTGGACTGAGGTTTATGATATAGGCAACTACAGTATTTCCTCAGAGAAATGTGGGATGGATGCCATTGGTTAACTACCAATAGCTCAGGGTCCTTACCTGGTTTGAGAAGGTGTGGGTGTGTGAAGGAACTGGGCTGGCCCAAGTACCGGTTTGGAATTTTCTTCTGCTGGGCAGGCTGGATGGAAAATCTCTGAAGGAAACAGGACATGCATCCTAAAGGAAAATAAATGCATGGTATGAAGATGAAAGACTTTCCAGGTATCATACACCCCCTTTACATGTCTTCTGAAGATTAGGCTCTTAGCACTGTTCATCCCACTTTTCTTGACATGGTAACGCTCAACTTTTTAACTTGGTGCTTGCACGGTTGACTATAAAACCACTAAAATTCAAACTCAAATAATGACTGATTTACAGATGGAAAATACACATAACAGAATTATAAACAGGGATTAAGCTGAATGAATTATATAAAGTTAAGATATGCTGGAAATGACAAACCAGTGATTGCATGCTCAAAAGAAGAGAGCTGTGCTAGTTTTTGTGTGACTAATTGCCTCGATCTGTACGTGATCAGCATACAGAGAAAATGAAATATTTAATTTACCCACAAAAAAGAAATTGTATGAGCTCCAGCACTGTCAACCTACCTTTCCCACCTCACCATCCTGCCAATATGCTCTAATCGTCCTCAAAAGCCCACCTTAATGAGGGAAAAGTGTTTTTGGCCTTTGCAATCAATCTTTGTACTAAGACTGCTAACAAAAGGGCCAAATAATGTCAGACAGACACATTCATATGGCGACTGCTTCAGAACCCCCTGTTAATAAATAATTTAGTTAAGTATGATCAGCCTAAATTGAATTGAAACCAAAACAAAAAGCAGTAATGTAGCACTTTAAAGACTAACAAAAAATTTATTAGGTGATGAGGTTTCATGGGACAGACAAAATAATAAATAAATAAATAAATAAATTTCTTAGTCTTTAAAGTGCTACTTGACTGCCTATTTGTTAGGATACAGACTTACATGGCTACCCCTCTGTTACCATTCATCGTGAATTGAAACCCGTCATTCAGAAGTGAAAGTCTGCATAGCCTATTCCCAATCTCAAAAGGCAATCACACTGGCAAAAAAACAATGACACAACCATAATAAGAACTAGCAGTATGCAGAGCAGTTGGGAAATGACATAGAAAAACAAGAACATGATAAGTATAATTGAATATCCATCATCTATTTATCTACAACTTTCTAGATTTGGAATTTTTAATTATTTTTGTAAGTCTGCATCACACTCTTTCACTACTGGAGAACCACTTAGTGCCTGGCTACAAGACTGCCAAATGGTAGTAAGGACTTCAATAAACAATTGATCTCCTCAGTCAGAGCCACGTTCTACACCTAGCAACTGGACTTTGACCTTATTTCTCCTTTACATCACTCAGGCTTGATCTACACTACAGAATTAGGTCCATGACATAAGGCAGCTTATGTTGACCTAATCATGTCAGTGTTTATATTACATACAGCTTTCCTGTTGCTGATGTAAGTGTCCTGTTATGCGAACATTATAAGCTCTACACCTCTCTTGAAGGCGGAATTATATCAGTATAGTTAGCACCTATGTAGACCAACTATGTCAAACTCACATCCGCGGGCTGAATGTGGCCCAACTGACTTTTTTTGCTGCCCAAGACTAGATGTTTATGAAACATCTAAGTAGGGCCTGCTTGGTCACACAAAAGCACGAGGGGACAGGACAAACACCAGTCCTGGCTCCTTGGGCTGTCTCATATGGAGATATACCTATCCTGTAGAACAGGAAAGGACCTTCGGGGTCATTGAATTCAGTCCCTTGCACCCAAGCAGGACCTATCACCACCTCTACTAGGTTTAGCAGGCCCCACTGAGCTATCCCTCCCTTCCAGGCAGCCAAGGGGGTTTTAATATGCATGCATCAGACACAGACAGCCTGAGGAACCAGGAATGCTGTTTGTCCCATTCCCTATCCCTTGTGCATGCCAGAGAAGGGTGTGAGACCACTTTAAGGAGAGGGACTGTGAAATCCACTTTTGCCAAGGCAGAGAGGGGTGCCTGCCTGGGAGAGTGGCAAGTAGGGAGCCATGGGGATGGAGCATGACGTAGAGAAGCACAAGGTAGAGTTATATGGGAAGGGAATACAGGGGTGCAGTGAAAACCACGTTGGCTGAGGCAGAGAGGGACACCTGCCTGGGGCAGGAGCAGGTAGGGAACCACGGGGAGGTGGAGCAAGAGGCAGAGGAATGCAAGTCAGAGCTATACAGTAGACTCCCAAGTTATGTGGGGCTTGTGTTTCTCGCAATCCCCTCAGTAGGCATCCTTCAGTCTGCATAGACTATGGATTGCGCCCTTTAAAGTTTCAATTGAGGACTTCATTTACAGCGTCTATTGTGACTATGAAGACCCACACGAGAGTGACAGTCCTTGCTGCATCTCTTGCAGATGTAGTGGGTGTCTGACAAGTCCTTATTGTGCTTTCTGTGCGCTCGCTTCTCCTCTGCCAGCTGTCTGATCCTCATCTCACCCTTCCGCAGGCCCTTGTGTAACCCCTGCCTCCATCTGCTGCGGTCATCTGCTAGTTCTTCCCAGTTGTCCAGCTCGATGTCTACCTCTCTGAGGTCTCTCTTGCAGACATCTTTGTAGCACAACTGGGGACGTCCGGGAGGTCTTTTGCCAGAGGCTAGCTCACCATACAGGATGTCTTTTGGAATCCTTCCATCGTTCATCCTGTGGAAGTGGCCAAGCCAGCGGAGCCGACGCTGCCTGAGGAGGGTGTGCATGGTTGGGATTCCAGCTTGCTCAAGGATGGCGGTATTGGTCCCTCTGTCCTTCCATGATATTCCAAGGATGTGCCTGAGGCAGCGCAAGTGGAAGACGTTCAGCCTCTTTTCCTGGCGGGCATACAGGGTCCAAGTCTCGCTGCCATAAAGGAGGGTGCTGAGGATGCAGGCTCTGTAGACTTGCATTTTGGCGTGAGTGTACAGCTTGTTGTTATTCCACACTCTCTTGCTGAGTCTGGACAGAGTTGTGGCTGCTTTTCCGATCCTCCTATTTAGCTCAGTGTCCAACGACAGGGTGTCAGTGATGGTGGATCCGAGGTAAACGAACTCGTGGACGACCTCTAACGTACAGTTGCCAATGCTGCTTGATGGGGATTCAGCAACATCCTGACCGAGTACGTTTGTCTTCTTTAGGCTGATGGTAAGCCCAAAGTCCTTGCACACTTTGGAGAACTGATCCAGCAGTTTTTGAAGCTGGTCTTCTGTGTGAGACACTACAGCAGCATCGTCTGCGAACAGCATGTCTCTGATGAGGACTTCTCGCACCTTAGACTTAGCTTTCAGCCTTGCAAGGTTAAACAGTTTCCCATCAGATCTTGTGTGCAGCAAGATGCCCTCTGTTGAAGATCCAAAGGCAAGCTTCAGGAGGAGTGCGAAGAAGATCCCGAACAACGTCGGAGCAAGCACGCATCCTTGTTTGATGCCACTCCTGATTCTGAAAGCATCCGATAATGCGCCGTCATATTGGATGGTTCCTCTCATGTTTTCGTGGAACGACTGGATCATCTTGAGTAACCGTGGAGGACAGCCTATCTTGTGGAGCAGTTTGAACAGACCATCCCTGCTGACCAAGTTAAAGGCCTTGGTCAGGTCGATGAAGGCTATGAAGAGTGGCTTCCTCTGCTCCCTGCACTTCTCCTGCAGCTGCCTTAGAGAGAAGACCATGTCAACGGTAGACCTCTCTGCACGGAATCCGCACTGCGATTCGGGGTACACCCTCTCAGCAATCTTCTGGAGTCTGCCAAGGATGACGCGAGCGAACAGTTTACCAGTGATGCTTAGGAGGGAGATTCCACGGTAGCTGTTGCAGTGGCTTCTGTCTCCTTTGTTCTTATACAACGTTACAATGTTAATGTCGCGCATATCCTGTGGAACCTCACCCTCTTTCCAGCACAGGCACAGTAGCTCATGTAGGGGTTCCAGGAGTGTGTCCGCGGCACACTTGATTACCTCCGGTGGTATGCCATCCTGACCAGGGGCCTTTCCTGCTGCAATGCTGTCGATGGCTCTCTTCAGTTTATCCACAGTCGGTTCTTGATCCAGTTAGTCCGTTACTGGTAGGAGCTCGACGGCATCGAGGGCTGCGTCAACCACAACGTTCTCGCGTGAGTACAGCTCGGAGTAGTGCTCAACCCAGCGCTCCATCTGTTTGGCTTTGTCAGCGATGACTTCACCAGATTTGGATTTCAGAGGTGCCATCTTGTTCTGGGTGGGTCCTAATGCCTTCCTCATACCCTCGTACATTCCTCTGAGATTACCAAAGTCGGCACAGGTCTGGATGTTGCTGCATAGCTGGAGCCAGTGCTTGTTGGCACAGCGCCTGGCTGTCTGCTGTACTGTTCTTCTGGCCTCTCTAAGCGCTTGCTGGGTACTCTGGCTCTGTGAGCGTTTGTACTCCAGGAGCGCAGCGTGCTTCTTTTCAATGACTGGAATCATCTCATCGGAGTTAGCTTCGAACCAGTCGTTCGTGTTTCTAGCTCTTCTTCCAAACACCGACAAGGCCGTGTTGTAAACTGTATCCCTCAGATGTTGCCATTTGGATGTCGCATTGGCACCCCCAGGGCCGCTGCGCAGATTTTCCTGGAGGGTCTCTCTGAACTTTTCAGCTTTCTCCGAGTTTGCCGTCTTTCTGGCGTCAATGCGGGGCCTTCCAGCAGGTTTAGAGTGGTACAGCTTCTTGGGTCTCAGCTTGAGCTTGGAGCAAACTAGCGAGTGATCTGTATTACAGTCAGCACTATGATAGCTGCGTGTCAGAAGGACGTTTTTGAGGTTATTACGCCTAGCGATGACCACATCTAGTTGATGCCAGTGCTTCGAGCGTAACTCAACTTTTGCACAAGTCGTGGGAGACAGGAACCAGGTGTCTGCCTGGTTGTCAGCTCTCCTGGGCTTGCAGGAGCTGGGAAACTAACTAGCCCACTAGGGGCTAGTCAGTTTCCTGGCTCCCAGAGTGGCAGAGAGGAGGAACCCCCTGGTTGCCTGGTTCCCCTCCCCTGCTGCTTGCAGGACCCAGGAAATTGACCAGCACATACCTGGTCAGTTTCTCAGGTCCTGCCAGCGCAGGGGAGCCGGAACTGGGCTGCCACTTGGTTCTTGTGTCTCTGCTAATGGCAGGACCCAGGAAACTGACCAGCCAAGTACTGGTCAGTTTGCCAGGTCCCACAAGCGGGAGGAGAGCTGGGAACAAAGCAGCAACCTGGTTCCCATCTCCCCATTGCTGGCAGGAGCCAGAAAACTGACCAGCCCTTGCGAGGTGGTCAGTTTCCTGGCTCCCAAAGTGGCAGGGAGTTGGGAGCCAGGAGCTGCTTCTCCCTGGCTTCCCCCAGTGGCAGTGGCTGTCTGCCCACCTAGCTTCCTGCAGCAAAGCAGCTTTGAGTTGTGCTTAACTCGCATTAATATGAGTTAACTGCAAGACGAAGTCACACTTTTTGAGGGTTTACTGTATGGGGAGGGGTGCAGTGAAACCCACCGGGGTTAAGGCACACAAGGGCGCCTGCCTGGGGCACTGGCAGGTAGGGAGCCACAGGTGCAGAGCATGGGACAGCTAACGAGTGCAAGGCAGAGTAATATATGGAAGAGGTATGGGGGATGCAGTCCAAGCCATATGGCACATAGCGCTTGGAGGGAGGCAGGGCAAGCCTCAAGGGGCCTTGGAGGACAGAGCAATAGAGACTGCACTGTAATGGGAAGCAGTGCAGGCCTCAAGAGGTGGTGCAATAGGGACTGCATTGCAGTGGGGGAAATACAAGCCCCAAAGAGTCTGAAAGAGAGGGGAGAACACAGTGCAATGGGGGATTGCAGTGTAATCCCCAGGATGTCTGAGAAGGAATTGCAGAGACACTGGCAGGGGGAAGTGCAGGGTAAACTGGAGGGAAGACAGTCTAAGAGTGGGAGGGGAGCACAATGTTTTTCCTTCGGTGGAACTGAAAAGAAATCTCCTTTCCCAACTTTGGACAATAGCCACAGAAGCTGTGAGATCCTGACCTGGTGTCTCTCCCACCCAGTGCCCTCTCTCCCTGCTTCCTCCCTGCAGGAAAAAAATGCTGGATTGTGATGTATTCTGTGGCCCACTGAAAAGGGGTGGGGGGATGGGGAATCTCTAACTTCCATATGGGGAGGCTGCTCTTGGGGCAGGGGAGGGGTTTCACTGTGTTGTACCCACCCTGTACAAAGGTGAGAGGGAAATGTATAAAATCAGCCAAAGCATCATTTAAAACTGGTCACAGAGCTTGATAAAGCAAACCCTGTACAAAGGAAATGTTCTGACTTAAGTATGCTCTTTGCAACAGGTCGGGGCATTCCACTAGCAAGCTGGCGGGGATCAGCTTCTCTTAGGCCTAATCATCATTCTCTGGGTCTGTACAGCTCCATTCCTGTCAGATACATCTTTTTTAAATTAACTCTTACCATTGTTCCTTCCAGGACTGAGTCTCAAAGAGGAACACATAATAGGATACAAAGCAAAAGGTGAGCTAAGAGTGGGGGCATTTGTTCGTAGCCACACAAAATTCCAGTGTTGTCATCAATATGTTTGTAGGATATAAGTAATACAATGGATATGTTTTGAAATTAGAGTGAGTATTTGCAGCTATGTCACGGATTCATCGTGCAAGCAAGTGTGTTTTCATGTTCTTTTACCTCACCCTACACACGGAAAGCAGACATTATACACACCTCAGAGACTTGTATATATTTATATTTTAATATAAATCTCAAGCAGGCCAATTTTGGCCCAAGAATCTAGGTTTAGTAAAGCAAGACTTTAGCAAACACAGAATCAATAGCTTTTTAGTGCTTGTGAAGTGTTTTAACACCTTTCATGAATTGTGCTGTACAGCATAAGTGAGTCCCTGATCCCTCAAGTAGCTCTGCAGCTGCAGGACTATGCCTATATGGTGCTCCTTCCAGGACTGAGGCCTACAATTAGAATGTAATGATTAAAAAACTACAGCGTTAGTTTTCCAAAAACTGATATTGGTTTTAGATTTCTCTTAAAATGAGAAGTAAAACATTTTTAAAAACCATTCAACACCACGTTGTTTTGTATTGCAGACGCTAGCCTAACTTCACAAACCTTGGAATTTTCAACTTTGAAAGCGGGAATGAGGTACATATATCTTCCTAAACATGTTTAACCAATAAAAAGAGAAAGAATTTTGACTCGCATTATTTCTCATAAAAGCGGCTTAACATGGGCTTTAACAACACCCTGAACATGCGTTAATACATCCGGTGATTATTATTTCTATATAGCGTCACAAATACAAAGGATCCCTGCTTCAAAATCCTTACAGGTAATTGTAAGGGGGTTTCCCCAAGGGTCTATTTTACACTTTATCACGACAATCAAGAGTAAAAAGGATTATTAAAGACACAGTGGCGAGGCCAAACACTCGCGGGGTCCTTACAAACGGAGTGAAAGAGGTGGCGGCCGCGGGAAGACACAGGCCGCGTGGCGAGGGAGGAGGTACCCCGCAGCAGAGCCTGCCAGGCCCCCAGGAGACGGAAATCTCCGCCGTTAAAAGGAATTAGAGCCTCTGACCTGATAGGCGGCACAAGCCCTTCGCTGCCGGGATAAGCCTCTGAGCTGGGTATGCCAGCATGGCTGCGCCCTCGGCAGGAACCGCGCTACTGCAAGGTGCCTCGTTCCCTACGGAAACCAGCGCTCTACATCCTCTGCTCTCTGGCGCCCACCATCCAGCCCCCAGCGGCCACCCATGCACCACTTGCACATCACGGGGCCTTCCGAGCCGCCCGCCCTGGATGATGACGTTAGCCGCAGGCGCCCTTCCCCGGCGTGTTCCCAGCCAGAGTTGGCTACGGAAAGCGCCGCTCCTCTAGGAGCAACGCGCCTCAGCCGAGTGTGGCAGGGCCAGGGCCGAGCTGGGGCTTGAGTGGTTGGCGGAAGCAGGTGATGACGTAACGGAACGCCAGCAGGCGGGTGTCGGACGGGTCGCGTAACGGACAGTCATACGTCCCCCTTCTAGAAGGTTCCGGTGGCCGCGCCGCGCAGGGAGCGAGGGGTGGGGCTGCGGACCCTGGAGGCGGAGCCGTGGGGCGGAGAGGCTAGTGCTAGGCGTGCGCCTGGGCAGCATAACGGCTGCTGTGGGGGCGGGGGCGCGGGCGCGGAGAGCGAGCCCAGCCGGCCATGGACCCGCGGAAGGTGAGCGAGCTGCGGGCCTTCGTGAAGCTCTGCAAACAGAACCCGGGGCTGCTGCACAGCGAGGAGCTGCGCTTCTTGCGCGAGTGGGTGGAGAGGTGAGTCCGCGCCGCGTGCTGGGGAGAGGGGCCAATAGACGCGGAGGGCGCGGGTCTGGCTGTGCCCGTCCGTCCGTCTGGCGGCGGCGGCGGCGGCGAGCGTCGGGCGCTTTGCAGCCCCTTACGCGGCGCGGAGCAGGGGAGGCAGCGCCGGGCTCGGACCGCTCACACAGCCCGACAGGGGGACTGACCTACGGCGCTGGAGCAGTCGCCAGTCTCGCTGCACAAGTCTGTCTGTGATGCTACTTGAGAGCCGCTAAAGTCCCTCAACCCCAGGGCTGCCCGCCATAGAGCGCACACGGAGACTCCTCCAAACCCCTAACTGCTGCCGTAACTTGTTTGTCTTCCACTGTCCAAACCCATCACCTTCTTGGTTCAGAAAGCCTAAGTGTTTAGTCGCTGTGGGCCTCACAAGTGGGGCGGGTGCGGGAGCAGGGGCGGATTAGGCCTTCCGGAGCAACAGGGCTATTCGATTTTGTGCGGCCCCCTCGGCTCTAGGCTGGGGCCAAAAGTGAGGGGATGTGGGTCGAGGTTGGGTGCGGGAGGGGGGAGGCTCCAAGTGGTGGGGCACAGTGGTGTGGGGCTGAGATTGAGGGGCTTGAGGTGTAGGAGAGGGTGCCAAGCTGGGGACATAGGGTTTGTGAGAGTGGGCAGGAGGTTTGGGTGTGGGTGTATGGTATGCATGGGAATTAGGATGCAGGAGGGGGTCCAGGTCGGGGTGTGGGGTTTAGAGTGAGATAGGGTGGTGGAGTGGGTTCAGAGCTGGTGCTTTAGATTGAGTTGTGGGAGGATGTTCAGGGTTGGGGCAGGGGGTTAGGGTGTGGGGCACTTTGTTTTGTGAGTGGGGAGGTGGCTCAAAAGCACCACTTCCTGCAGGTCTTATTGGCCTTGGGTGTGGTAGGAAGGTCATGGGATGGGGAGGTAGCCAGCTGAGCCACTTGCTACTCTGTTAGGAAGGGTTGTCCAGGAATACATGGGTTTTAGGGACTGCAGCCCAGGTTCCCCATTAGCCATGTGCCACTCTTTTAATTTAGCCAAGTGGTGGCTTATAAGGTGCCCTAAGGTGCCGCCAGTATCTCTTGCAAGATAAAGATTTATTTCTCTGCAGCCATCAATCTGGGTTCCACACAATTAAGTACTTGCAGCATGTGTGTACTATAGCTGTGGCTGGAAATGGTATGGATCTTAGACATGCCTTAGTAAGTGCTTCATACAGTGAAAGGGTCAGTACTGGTTGTTTGGAGACAAAAGACAAGAAGTGTAAGGTCTGTTGAAGCCTAGGCTGCTATCCAAAGAAAGCGGTCAATGGAATGCACCCATTTGGTTCCAGCATTTAGTTCCCTCTTGATGCTGCAGAAAAACTTGGCAAGAAGAAAATAGGTCCTTGATCATATTTTTATCTAAGAGGAAGGAAAGAATTATTGATTTTTTATTTTTTTTTTTTTTTTTTTTTTTGAAACCTAAAATAAGTGTTGTGGGTTGTTCTTTTTTATTTTTAAAGCAGCACATTTTTTGAACATACTTTGGTATTGCAGTTAACCTATAAGATTTTTATATATATATATATATACACACATATACACACATATACAGAACAAGTCAGAATTGAAATTGTATAGCATTTCACAGAGTTCCCCTGTTTGGGTTTCTCAAATGGGAGAGAAACAAGGGGGGGGGAGGGGAAATAAAGCCCCTCCACCCTACGTGCCACAAAACAACAAAAACTGATAGGCCTGGACAGATGCAGTTCCTAAAACTATTATTTCTTCAATCTCATGACTTCAGGTAGAATGTCTTTCAACTGTGTGTGTGAGAGAGAACAAGCTTCAAATCCCTATTTATATATTGAGGGTGTGTTGAAGTATGAATGGCTATTTAGCTTTTTCTTCAATTTAGGTATCATACATTTTACCTAAGGGTCCTGAATTTTGTGACTCACAAGGGCTAGAAATTCAATATACCATCATCAATATGATGAGTTAATTTTTTTTCTTTGGGGTTAAGATGGTTTCAAGCCGTGGTGTCCAATATGTTTGCCACTTGTGGCAAATGGGACACTGGTGTGTGGCAGTTCCGGGCTCTGGAGCCGTGTGTGGCTCCTCGTAGCTGCATGAGAGTGCTCTCTGTACACATGCTCCACCACTTGGTGGGACAAATGTATGGTGGCAGCAGCTCCAGCCCCTGTGGCTCAGGCCCTTGCGTGTGCTCATTGCAGCTCCTGCATTGGTGGCTCGAGTGAGTCGCTTGGGGGGAGGGGAGTTGTCTGGCTCTGTGGGAGGGGGAGGGCATTCAGTTAGAGTGGGGAGACTGGGGAGGCTTGGTTCTGGGGGAAGTCACTTATCTGGAGTGGAGGGAGGGGGCTGGGGGAGTCTGGCTCTGAGGGAAGAGGAGGGCATTTAATTAGAGCAGGGGAGGGGAGCTGGGGGTGCCTGGCTCTGTGGGGGGAGGAGAGCAGTTATGGGGGACGTGGCAAATATGGAATGACGACAACCACAAGTGTGGCGGTCCTTTGAATTAAGATGGGACACCACTGGTTTGAAGTATCAGAACCCAAAACTCATCCTTCAGACCAGTTTGAATTTAGAACTTGTTTGGGGGTATTTAGTTACAGATGGCAGAGTAATGCAAATTTCTACCCCAGTATTTTGCTTCTTAGAGTTAATGAGTTGAAAACCTAGTGAGTGAAAACCAAAAATGAATATAGTTATTCCTTCCCTCCCTTACCCATATGTTGAACAAGTGTTTGAAAATATTTCTACTACATTTCGTTTTTTCATTAAGCATTATTGAGGCACCATTAAAAGCATTATATGGATGTCTGTAGATCTTAATTTTTTGGTAGGGTCCATGTTAGCATTATAATGATTTAATAGTCAAGCTATTTAGAGCTCAAGTAGTGTCTTCCTTTCATGGATTGTGCAGAAGAGCAGGGTCCTTTGAGCAGTACGCACATGCAGTGTAGTATCAACCAGTCATTAGTGCTGCTGAATGCTGGCTCTTTGGGAGTTCTGGTGAAATATCTGTGAGTTGGCTTAAAGAAATGCTTAGAGAAATTGCACCTGCAGTCTGAAAGCTTGTTAATAAAAGATTAGAAAATACTGTTACCATGTGTACCACGTAAAATGAGCAACCTAATTGCACCATGGGTATATGTAATACTGTATTTTAGCTACAGACTATGCTAATGTGCCCTATTACTATTCACTCATCTTAGATCAGTGTCCCTCAAGCTAGAGGAACATCACCAGCAGTGATTGTGGGAGGGATTTGGATGGGTCACAATCAAGGCTGGTGTTAGGGGGTAGGAATAATAGCAATTGCCTGGGCCCACACTTGGCAAAGCTCACTTAGTGTTCCAGCCTTCTGCTGGGTTGCAGTCCTGCACCTTAAGTTTAAAGTAGGGGCTTGCAGTTTTTTCAGGGGGTGATCACGTTCAAAGGGGTTGCCAGCACAAAAAAGTTCAGAAACAGTGATAGACCATTCAACTGGTAATTCTCCTTCCCTACTGCTCATCCAAAGCCTCACATTAAAGGGATACTGTCAGAGTAATTACTACTATTTTACTAGTGTTATAGAAACACTTGAGTATTATAACACAGTGCTTCTTAAATTAGATGTTCCACAGAACATTGGTATTTTGTGAATAACATGCAAATGTGCTGTGAGCATCTGACTTTTTTTGATATCATACACTGATGGTATCTATTTTCTGTTTTAAAAACCTAGATACGTTGTTACCTCTTTGTTGCTATGATATGTGATTAAATTACTTGATTTTGATTTTGCTATATATGTTGCTGTTTGGGGGGTGGTGTTCTGTCAAATTTTTTTAACAAAATTTTCATAGGTGTTTGGCATAAAAATATTATTTAATATTCTCTGGTTTTAGAAGGTTTAAGAAAAATGGTTCTAACGGATCTTCATTTAGTGTTTCATTTGCATTTTATAGTATTTTGTAATTTTCATTGTATAGTTAGTTTGCCTTTTATTTGTGTGGACTTTTCACATTTTTTTTTATTTTTTGCTTTTAAACGAGAAAGCATAGTACACCATATTTAAATGGCTAGTTTTTCATGACATGGTTCCTTCTATCAGCTAGTCTGTATGCTAGTATTTTTTTATACTGCATCATTTTAAGATTGAAAGGGGAGTTACAAAACTGTATCCTACTTTTTCCAAAACTTAACTGTGTGTCAGAGAGAAGCATAATCAATTTCTGCTTTAAAAAGGTTACATTTCTTTTTTTAAAATGAAAGCCTTGTAATAAAGATCTTAAAATACAGAGGCCAACTGTGTTGGAATTAACAATTTCTACATTAAGCCAGTTTAAAGAGGAGGGTGGGCATGCATCTGTTTTTTTTTTTTTTGCTGGTCAGTGCTTTCCCTTTAACAAAGGTTAACAGGTGGGTTGGTTTCATTTTCTTCAGACAGTCCTTTCTCAGTCTCTTTAGCTGAAACCCTGCTGAAAAGGCCACAGTTCAATCATTTTAATTCTCTCTCTCTCTCTGTCTCTCTAAAAAGCATGGGAGGTACGATACCACCTGCTCCAGACAATGCCTCTGCTGAGACGGTGAAGGTAAGAGATGGGTTTTTTTAATTATAAACAACATTAGGACTCTGTTGGGGATGGGGCAGAAAAAACAAACACTTGCGGTTAGAATTTGCACAAAAAATGGGACAAGTGGGTTTGTTTAAAATTTCCAAAAAGTGACTGGAAACATGAAGGAATTATGTATTTTGGTCATGGACTGTGGCAATTTCAGAGACTGAAATGTGCAGACTCTTGACACATCATTCTGTCAATGTACCCAAACTCTTTTTTTATTTATTATTATAGCGTTCAGGTGCTCTAGTCATAGTCCAGGACCACAGTGTGCTAGCTGCAGTAGAAATAAGAAGGTAGACCCCTGCCCCATAGAGCTCACAGTTGTAGAGAAGAGGCAACAGATGGTCACGTACAGAAATGTAAGGACGTATAAAAATATGGTTACAAGTTGGTAGACCATGGCATCAATGTACCAGTGACTTAACTGTTGTCAAGTTGTTTGTAGGCATCATGGCAAAAGAGACCTGGCAGATGGTGAGGTAGGTTTAGTTCTTAACTGGAAGCTTTTTCCAAACATGAGTAGCAGTATGGGGGAAAAGTTACATTTTCCAACAAGCACCTTTATACAAGTAGGCTGTGAAGCCTGGAGTCAACATCTGAACAGTGTACGAGAGATAATAGGGTGCTAGAACTGGCTATGAAGGGCCTTGAAAGTGAAATCAAGCGGCAGATACATAAGAGTCGGGGGAGGCCAGTGAAGGGATGCTAAAAGACTGAGAAAACAATCTCTGCATCAGCTTTGTGAATGGATATGAGTGGGAGCATAATTATATTATCAGGGACATAAAAAAGGATGGTGAGGTAATTGGGAAACAAGCTGAGTTATAGCTGTATGGATGGATAGGAAATACTGTTTCTTAGGCTGGATCTACACTTACCTTGAATATTGACAGCTGCTGTGCAATTTTCAGTATGCCAGTTGTGTAGCAACAATCTGTTTTGCAGACATCAATACTTGTCCCTGTCCTCACTGAAGAATGCTGACAGGAGCACTCCTCCAGTCAGCATTCCTTAATCCTTGCAGGTCGCAGAGAGTTCCAGGGATGACATTGACCCAACAATGTGCCATTTTGCATATGCATGAAATGGCACTCAGGCAGATCAACCCTAAGCATTTGGTCTTCCACTGCAAGTGTAGACCCAACCTTAGATTATGTGCCAAGAGGCTTTCTGACCATGTATTAACAACCTGTGGGGAAGGAAAATCCATTCAAACTGTGGTTCTCCCACTGAGACTGGAAGTAAGGGGCAAATTAGTGTTCATTGCAATGTTGGCTCTAGTGAGGTGGATGATATTACATGGGCCAACTTAATTCAAATTTGTTAAAATGTAACCCTGAAGGAAAGTACTGGACAGAAAGCAGTTTATGGGTCAGAAGTTGTCAGTACTGTAGTTCAGGAAAGTGAAAAGAGGTGGTCTATGTCATACTTCTAAAACTTTAGATGAAATTTCTCAGCTGTATGTGAGAGATTCTTTAGCTGCTTAAGTTTTAGTGACATTTTCTGATACCTTTGGGTTGTTAGCATGGAAAATGAAAGTATTTGGCCATAGAGAGAGATAGATACAGATACAATACTTGTAGACTTCTGTCTTCTCTTCATTAGGACAAAACAGAGAAGCAGCCAGAGGAGCCAGTTAAGCCTCCAGAACCTGAGAGTGAAGAGAGTGACCTGGGTGAGAAAATAACTTTTAATATGGTAACTGTTTGTTAATTTGAACATGACTGTAACACCATTGTATTTGTAGGTGTAAGAACTGAATTTTCTGCATTAATGTTCAAATCCTTGGCTTTTGTCATTGCAGAAATTGACAACGAGGGAGTGATTGAACCAGACCAAGATGATCCACAAGAAATGGGGGATGAAAATCTGGAGGTAAATGTAACATCTCCAACTTTCATTGCTTTGTGTGGTCTTGCTGCTTCTGTATGGCAGGGAGAAGCTTTGAGTGAAAATTAAACTCAAAGGAAGCATACATTGGTTAGACAACTTTTAATGTCTCCAGTTCTTTGTGCCTTTTCCTGAGCAGGCAACTTATGCATTTAAAGTTAAGGTCTCCTAATTAAAGGCCTACTTTCCTTAGAGACAGTAGCAAAATTCCCATTGACGTTGGTGAGAATCGTGGCAGGATATAAACACAAGCGACTAATTTTTTTTTAAATGTCTGAAAAATAGATATTCCAGAGTAACAAATTAAAAATGTCTTCCCATTCCTTATGATGAGCGTGCTCTCCTTCCTTCCTTTCTAAAATTGAATTTAAAAATATTTGGCTATCTGTGCTTGCTTAACTGTGAGTCTTTAACCCAGATAAAGCTGAAGACCCTGGCATTAGAGAGTTAACATTCCCTGTCCTGATCTTTGTCAGCTTGCTGCCTTTGGTCTTGACTTTGCGTCACTTGTTTTATAGGTAACTGAAGAGATGATGGATCAGGCCAATGAGAAGAAGACTGAAGGCATTCATGCCCTAGGTGAAGGTGAGGAGTTCTGTACCTTAGCACACACTTTGGAGGGAGTAGATGTTCTCATCATCCTCTCTTATAACCAGTGCGTTCACTGACAAGTCCATTAAAATCTGACTTAAAGCATCTTGGGATTCTTCCTGTGGTTATGAGGAGGAGTGTTTAAAAGCTTCTAGTGGAATTCATTCCTTGTACTGAGATTGAGAGATAATTTGTCTTAAAAAGAGATGCCTAGATGCAGGACAGCACTGAAATTCATTTGGGGGAATCCTGGTCAACACACTCAAGATTCAGTACAAAATGTATTCTGAAACACCTTAGTTAAATGTATAACCCAAGAAAAGAAGACTTGAGGGTGGAGGGAGCAGCAGGGAACAAAACTTGTAAACCATGGATAAAATTACTACAGTAAACTCTTTCAAATCCAGCAACCTTGGGACTGAGAGGTTGCCAGACATTCAAATATGCCAGTTAACAGAGAGCATCTGGGGAGGCACAGGTAGCCGTGGGATCACCAGCTGGTGCCGGGGAGGAGTTGGCTGGGGCCAGGAGAGTGCTTGACTTTGTCAATTTAAAAGTTGAGGCACCAGGGCCTGGGTGAGCACCAGGACCAGAATTGACTTCCGCTCATTTTGCTCTGAGAACGAGTGGCATGTTTGTGGTGGTTATCTGAGAGTTCCAGTTGAAAGGATACCACGTACAAGAGAATTTACGGTACTAGTCAAACTGATGAGTAGAGCACTTTGTGGCCTGGTTTTGTACAGCTGGAGAACCTGATGTGGCTTTGTGTAATATCCAGTTTAAAAAAATACACAGCCATCTTGCCCAACCCTGTTTTAATGGCAGCACATGTTATGTCTTCTGTATGCTTTAGCTCTAAATCTGATCTCTTCATGATTTCCTTGCTTTACTTCATTTCACTGCTTTGCAATGTTTTTGTTGCCACTCTCAATGTTACATTGCATCAAAATAGCATTCTTTAAAGGGACCCTTTGTAGATAAGGAAAAGTGTTTTAGGAGGTGTTTCCTTTCTTACTAAAAACATATTAAATCTAAATTTTTCCATTAATAGTGGTTAAAAGTAAACTTTGTTTATCATTCTAGAGACTAGTAATTTTTGTCCAAAATGACCGTCATATCTTCTGTAGGGAACAGTTAAAAATGAACATTAACCATTTACTTTTAAATTGACAACATTAAGTTGCTTTGGGCTCTACGTTGTCTTGTGCGTTCCTGTGCACGTATTTGTGTTCTACCACTGCACTTTCAATTTAAATGTTTTTGTTTTCCACTGTTGCTGTGTGGAAGACCCAAATAAATAAAAGGGGAAATACATAAATAGTAGTCAAAAATGTCTGTGTAAAGTACATTGAAGTATTATGGTAATTTTAGGTGGTGGTGGTGGTGGTGGTGGTGGTGGTTCCCAACAGTACCAGTAAACTTTAAGATGGAAGTGTGACTTTCTTCCTACATTGGTACGCAACACCCAGTAGATACAGAAAACTAGATTTTTCTCTCACTTGTGGGGTAATTGAAGCTGTATTGTGGTATGTGCCTTTCAGGTGAACTTCAGAAAGCTATTGACTTGTTCACCGAAGCAATCAAGTTGAATCCTCATTTGGCCATCTTGTACGCTAAGAGAGCCAGGTGAGTGAAAAATAGACCAATGATTTATTTTCTGGTACATAATCTGATGTATTTCAAGGGGCCATAGTGGACTAGAAAATTAAGATCCAGCTCACCCATAACCTAGAGAGAGGTTTAAGTTCCCTGCACTCATGGCATGGCTAAACACCAGCTAGGCCATATCTGACAGGGTTGTCTAAGCTACTGTTAGAAATCTTCAATAATGGAGATTCCACAGCCTCCTCAAGGACTTTAGTCCCGTGCTTAACCACCCTGGTAACTAGCAAGTTTTTTGCTAATGTAAAGTCCAACCTAAACCTCCCTTTTGATTTTTGTTTTGAAAGAGGTTATGGAGAATAATTTTTACCCTCCTTGTAACAACCTTTTATGTATTTGAAAGCTGTTATGTCCTCTCTTCTCTTTCCCAGACTAAACAAACCCAGTTCTTTCAGTCTTCACTCATAGATTTGTTTTTAAGCATTTTTGTTGTTGTTCTTTGGACATTTATCCAATCTTTCCTGAAACGTGGTGCCCAGAACTGCACACAGTACTCTAGTTGAAGCCAAATACAACAGAAGAATTACTTATTTCTTGACTACAACACTCCTGCTAATGCATGCCAGAATCTTTTGCATTTTTTTGCAACAGTGTGATACACTCATTTACCTTGTGGTCCTTTATGACCCCTAGATTCCTTCCTGCAGTACTACTTCCTACGTAATGATTTCCTGTATTGTATGTGTGTAATTTGTGTCTTCCTAAATGGAGTACTTCGCATTTGTCCTTGTCGAATTTCAT
Source organism: Carettochelys insculpta (assembly GCF_033958435.1). Lineage (NCBI taxonomy): Eukaryota > Metazoa > Chordata > Testudines > Carettochelyidae > Carettochelys > Carettochelys insculpta. The sequence continues at coordinate 283,038,797 of NC_134137.1, read as the reverse complement.
CGTGTTTACCTCAGGCCATTTTTTTTAAGCTTGTCCAGATCATTTTGAAAGTTCATTCTGTCTTCCAAAGCACTTGCAACGCCTCCCAGCTTGGTATCATCCACTCCAGAGGCATTTGCTGGGATTCATTCGTTCAGAGTCGGGGGGGAGACAGCAACACCTCACCAGTCAGTCAGTCTCTGGGGTGGTGTTCATTGAGAACAAGACTGCAGTTATTTCAGGCTCAGTTCCCTTCTGCAAGGTCAGAGCAAAAAATAGTCAGTAGCCCTAGCTCATGGTGGAGCACCAGTTACTTGAAGGCTCAGCTTCTCTAAGCAGGGTGAGCAAACAAACAATACATAAGTTTGCCCTAGTTCAGGGTGGGGCATCAATCAACACAGGACTACGTTCCTGTCAGCAGGGCTAAGGAAACTAGCAATTCATATGCAGGCCCAGTGAGGGAGAAATTACCACCCAATGACTGGGGGACTGAAGGGGACAGGCCCACGCACTCCACTGCACCCCAATCCGGGGCCCTACCAGTAGCCATCAACAGCAGTTGGTCAGTGGGGTTCGAGACATCAATGAACTGGCATCATCTCAGGCAGCACTACAGACCCCCAGGGTTGGCTCCCCTGGGCTACTTCCTGTCTTACACTTGGTGAGTGCATGGGTCCATGCCTAGTCATCAGAGAGCTTGGGCATTTCAATGGTCCTCAGGGTAGTGAGCAAGTGGCAGGTCAGGAAGCTCTTCCTCCAGGGTCCAGCTGGGGCTTCTCCCCAACAAATCCATCCAGTCTTTGGGTCCAGCTCAGTCTGCTGGGCTCCTGTCTCAGGCACCAGGTAAGAGATGTCTGATCCTTCCAGAGGCTGCCCTCTGAAACTGCTCAGAGCTCTGCCTCTTACACTTCTTGTCCTGGCGTTAGTCTCTGGGGGTGGGGCAAAGGTGCACTGGCTCTACCCACTCAGGCTTCAGGAAAGATACTTATGCTTCCGTCAATGGGAGGGGAGCCACAACACCTCAATACATCCACAAACTTTGTAAGTGTACTCTTTATGCCATTATCTAAATCACTGTTGAAGATACTGAATAGAACCAGTCCCAGAACCCAGTCTACAGATGGCCACTTGTTGTTTCCTTCCAGCATGACTGTGAACCATGGATACCTACTCTGAGAACAATTTGCAACCAGTTATGTACCCACCTAGTTTACCTCTACGTAGGTTGCGCTGATGGTGTCGCCCTCCTTTCACGCTGATGTGAAAACATGGAAGAAAAGGTCACAGCACTAGACACAATTGCCTGAGCATTAACAAGGGAAAGACCAAGATAATGAGGATCAACCAGTCCAACAACAACGCTGTCATACTGGGAGGTGATGACGTGGGAGATATGGAGCAGTTCACCTACTTGGAGTATTCTGGTCAGAGACTGAGAAACAGATGAAGATACCAGTGTCAGGATAGAGAAGGCTACAGCTGCATTTGAGACTGCATCCCATATGGACCTCATAAATATTTGTGAAGATACAACTACGGATCTCCAACACAGATGCGAAGAGTGTGCTCTTGTATGCGAGACTTGGCATACTAAAAAGTCTTCAGATTGCAAGCTACAGACATTCTTAAACAAATGCCCGAGGTACACCATTCACATCAAATGGGAAGACTTCGTCACAACTGAGGCACTTTGTAACAGAGCAGGACAAGAACCACTTAATGGTCAAATCAGGAGAAGAGACTCAGGGGTCGGCTAGGCCACACTCTCAGAAAGCCATCATCCAGCACAGTCCACCAAGCTCAAATGGAACGCTCAAGGAAACACAAAAGGTGAAGACCTTGGACAATGTGGAGAAGATCTGCCGAGGTTGACGGACAACAACTGGAAAACTCCTGGAGTCAGCTAGAAGTTTTGTCCCAAGACAGAGTGAAGTGGAGTACAAGGTTTAAGTAGTAGAAAGTAAAGGTTGTATTCACCTAGTTTGTTTATAACATGACCATCTGCTGAAAGATGACTGTAGATATTAAACTGGGGGAAGGGAGGGTTTAGGCTTGCTTGCTGTACTAAATCTCTTCAGGATCCATCTCTCTCATCTGGATTGGTCAGCAGCAAGAAGTAAGGACACAAATTTCAGCCAGAGCCCAGATTCCTGTTATAAATTTATGGAGATAAACAAGAAAAAGGTATAGATGCAAATAGAAAATATGGCATAAAGGTCGTGTCTACACTAGCCAGAAACTTCAAAATGGCCATTTCGAAGTTTACTGATGAAGCGCTGAAATACACATTGCGCCTCATTAGCATGCGAGCGGCCGCGGCACTTTGAAATTGATGCGGTTCGTCCAGATGGGGCTCCTTTTCTAAAGGACCCCAGCTACTTCGAAGTTCCCTTATTCCTATGAGCAGATGGGAATAAGGGGACTTGGAAGTAAGCTGCATCCTTTAGAAAAGGAGCCCCGTCTGGACGAGTCACGTCAATTTCAAAGTGCCACAGCTGCCCGCATGCTAATGAGGTGCTGAATGTGTATTTCAGCGCTTCATTAGTAAACTTTGAAATGGCCATTTCGAAGTTTTTGGCTAGTGTAGATATAGCCAAAAGAACATAACAATGTATGAAACTTAACACCACTTAGTTGCCTGTTTATGGAGAAATTAAAGGATTTATGTTCTAATTATGCAGTGGTTACCAAGTACCTTCATTATTGGGTGCTTGAGACTAGTTCTTGATTGTGAAAATGCAACCCTTCTTTTTCAATCCTGCTTGTGCAAATGTGGGAGTCTAACAGAATGTCACAGAATTGTGTAGCTCACCATAAGTCGTTCATTCAAGTACAACTTTCTATCCAATTTGCTTCATTGGCCAATGGTCCACGTAGCATACCTTGAAACCCAATATCCCTGTTAAATTCTCAGTTCACTGTTTTATGAATTGGCCCTTAACAGCTGTGCCTGGTTCCTACCACCAACTGAGAAACTCTCTCTTCCTGGAGGGATTACCCTGTCTTAGTATTCTCTTATTGATCCCAAGTTTACAGTGCATCTGAGCTTTGTGTTTAGGACTAGTAAACCTTTTTTACCCTGGCCACTGCTTCTTTTTTCTTTCTTCCACCTCAGGTGGTTCTAGCTAATGAACACTGAGGCACATTGATGAAAGCTGGTTGTGGCCCTGCCTGGGGGCTACCAAGGGGCTGTGTGGTAAAGTCCAGTAGCCAACTCTCACCATCACAAAATCTTCTGTTTTTAGATTTCTTGAGATGCATTTGTTTTGGTTTTTTTGCCCTGAGAAATGGCAGTGGAAAACATTCTATGGGTATGGTTTTTAAATATGTACAATAAATCTTGTGTTTTTTGTCAGTGTCTTTGTGAAACTACAGAAGCCGAATGCTGCCATTAGAGACTGTGACAGAGCCATTCAAATAAACCCAGATTCAGCACAGACCTACAAGTGGCGAGGGAAAGCTCACAGGTAAAGAATTACAGCCATGTTTCACCTCTCACTTCACTCGTTAGTGGAGGGAGGCAGTTTTTGTTCTTTCTCTACCCTTATCCTTTGTGGTTTGTGAATTGTTTATGTAGCTGATGTTTTGAGGGAGGGAGGGAGATGATTTTAACATGTAAATGTTTCTTTTGTTAAATGTCCATATATAAACAATCACCAAAGTCTTTTGAATGATCGTTGAACATTCTTAATTGTAGAACTATCATTTCTATCTCTGATTTGGGATTCTGAGCTGGTGTAACTTCAGTTTTGCAAGTCTTTCATGCCAAAGAATCCCACCACACTTCATACTAGTAAAAATAAATTGTTTAGGACTGGTAGTGAAGAATTCTATCTAGAATGTCCAGATATCTGTTATGAAATTTTTGTAATCAATTATTTTAATAGACATATTAAATGTAACGAGGAAGAATTAATAATTTAAGCAGATGTTTTGTGGCTGCCTTTTAAAGAAAAAAGAGCTTTACTATGAAACTACTAAACATATTTTTATTAAAGTCTGTAGTTACTTCCTGTGGTGTTGTCTTAACTGTCTTCTGCTCTGACCCATGCATCCAAAGGAGGATGATCTTTTGAAGTTTGTAAACTTGTTTGGGATGTGTATAGCAGTTGAGAAACAAGCTAAGCTATTAAAAATGCCACTTAATATTAAAACTCGGCTTTTGCTTCTTTCCCTGGGCAACCTTATTTGCTCTACATTACTCGCATCACTTAACAGGATTACTGGTGTGTAGTAACCTCTTCAGGTAACAATTTGAAGAACTTATGATGAACATTAGCAAAGTTTTCTGAAGGGCTTTGAGAATGTCTCATGAATTCTCATTTAATGAACACTCAAGAACTCTGCTCTTAGGAAAGTGCACTATAGAACTTCTGGTAATTTGTGGAAATCAGGACCAGGGTTGTATAATTTGAAAAATTGTACTTTTAGCAACCTTACGATGGCACTGTTCTGTTAAATCATGTTGAGGCATTGGCTCAGTACCAAGAGCACCTGTTTAGATCACAATCTGCAATATTTTAACTTGTGAACTACTTTCAAGACCATAGAGGTTCTCTTCTTAACACATCAGATTTTGACTCAGGGGAGTTCTGTGTCACTGCACATGCTTAAAACTTGTCCCCTCCAGATTTCTTGCTATCCTGCTGGAAAACAACTTTCTGATGGGTAAGCAAAGGGAAGTCACAAAAGTGGTTGTGTCCCTTCCCAGTAGTATGTTTTGGGGGCCAGGGCAGGAAACAGAGAAATCACTGTGGAGCAGGAGAAAAGAGTGGGTGAAGACCTTGTTGGTGGCACCTACCCTGTGCCGTACTCAGCTGTTAGTACCTGTTGGGCTGGGAAGGACAGGACTTCCGCTTCCCCTTCATAGCAACAGGGGCTGGATAGATCAGATCTACTTCCTGATTTCTCCCCCAGATGTAAGAAGCTCTGCAAACTCTGGCTTCCTCCTCCTCAACCTCTGCTTCCTGCACCCATTGCTCCTCAGCTGAAGGTGGGAGGGATCTCTGTAGAGGGCACAACTATATTGATTATGAGGAAAATTGGGAAAAAAAGTCTGACTTCCACTTAAATCACTATTTGGTTACTCATGATTAAGGTTACAGTTATTTCACAGAATCCATGACTTGCATTGACCTCTGACATTTTGTGTTCTGGGGCTGGAACTACCAGCCAGCCTTGCAGTCTTATTTCCCAGCCCTTTGTGTGGGAACTCCACAGCTGGCTAGCTATGGCAGGAGAAGGCAGCTGCTTGGTCAACCAGCTGTCCAGGTATCAAGAAACTTGGGATACCCACAGCTGGCTAGTAGCTGTGGGGGCTGAACCCTCTTTCCCCTTTTGTAAAGGGTACTTCCAGTGACAGTCAGGAGACAGGTGAGGTCATGGGGACAGGCTTCAGTGAATTTTTGTTTCTTGCTTGTGACTTGTCCATGACTTTCACTGAAAATATTTGTGACAATAATTTATCCTCACTCGTGATATAATGGTGAGGCAGTGACCTCAAGGCTAGAAGATAAGGGATATGGTGGCAAGGAGATGCTTCTACCTGCAGCACCAAATGGATGCTCTGTGAGCCCGATTTTAGTGGAAATCAGGCTATTGAAAACCTCTCTGTTTGAGCCCTTTAGGCCCACTCCCTAGTCTGATCAGAAATATATATTAAATTTGGTGAAAACTGGAAAAAGCTTTTCTGAATTGCTGACTTTCATCAAAATCAACAAGGTTCTCATCGGAGTGGGCAGACAAGGACATGGCTAGGTATACAGCTCTGCTTGCAGAAGCCAAAGACTCTATGGTGGTAGATATTTAAGCAAATGATAATTTCATAGCTTGCATGATAGCTGTTATTGAGGTGTAATACTCCATGCCACTTTGAGTAGGGACCACCTTGGGTTTTTGAACAGCAACCCCAACCTCTTTTCTCTATTACAGAGGAATGGCAGCAACTGACTTCCCAGCACTCTTTTTGTTGTCTCTTCTAGCAAAGTTGTGTTGTAGGCATATAAAACATCAGGGAAGTATCCCCTAAGGCCTTCATGCTCTTCTGGGTTTTTGGTTTTTCTTTCACATGATTAGCAATAATTATCAGCAAGTCTTGAACTTCTTATCATTCAGGTGCTCCATTTGTGCATCCATTTCTAAAAGGTTCAGGTGGATCTAGGTAAAGGGATATTGTCTAACAGCTTGTCTGTTCCAAATTGAAGGATGGGAAACAAGACTGTGACTAACCTCATGTGTCTTCAATTCCAGACTGCTCGGTCACTGGGAGGAGGCGGCACGTGACCTTGCATTGGCTTGTAAACTGGATTATGATGAAGATGCTAGTGCCATGTTGAAGGAGGTGCACCCAAGAGTAAGTGGGGTGGGATGATGGAATAAATTGGCTTCTTGATGGCTTCTGCCTATTCTTCCTTGGAGGAGAGACTTTCTTGAATCTTCTAAAGGCTGCAGCCATTTTTCTTGGGGTCTTTGAGTTCTCTTGCAGCATCACACATTCAGAGATAAGGTTAACTCTACAAATTTCCTTGATTTCCTCTCCATTGCTAGTTACAGGTAACTGAATCTTTTGAGTGGGGTACATCTGCATATTCAGTTACCTGCCACCTTCTGTCTTGTTGTTCTCGAGTTACAATCTGAATTTAGTAGGACCTGGTCATGTAAATCCAGCGCAGAGTATTTGGCACTGAGGAGGACACTCAAGTAGCTACGGCAGGTACTGCTCTCTAGAAAGTTCCTATGGCTCAGATACAGGGGACTTGTCTCACAGAATGTGAACAGAAAGCAGCAGAAATGTAGCACTTCAAAGACTAACGAAATGATTTATTCGGTGATGAGCTTTCGTGGGACAGATGAAATGGGTCTGTCCCACGAAAGCTCATCACTGAATAAATCATTTTGTTAGTCTTTGAAGTGCTACATTTCTGTTGCTTTGTTTTGTTGTAGTACAGACTGACATGGCTACCTCTCTGTTACTATTCAAAATGCGAAGTGTGCTGGGGCAATGTTCTTAACCCATGTTACAGTAAATGCTTTCTTCTTCTTCGAGTGGTCCCCGTGGGTGCTCCACAGTAGGTGTCAGGCTCGTCTGGCGCCACAGATCGGAATTCTTCCAGTAGTTTCCACTGGATCACACATGCGCCGATGTGCGCCGCTCCCTTGCACGCCCTCGGTCATGTGCGCCATCCGGTCCCCGCCAGTTCCTTCTCAACCGCCAACAGCTGCAGACGGAATCCGCTCTGGCTCTAAAGCCTGAGACAGATAAGATAGTTGTTTTTACTTGTTAGCTCGTTGTTCTCACTATTATACAAAAGGGAAAAAAAAAAAGTGGGGGGGGGGAAAGAACATACAGAATAGTAGGAGAGAAGAGGAACGCAGGGAAGAGGAGCGGACAAAGAAGGCTGGTTAAGCCGTCCGCTACCCTGAAGGCTGTGAATGTTGTTTGGGTTGTAGAACGCACTGATTAGCGGCTAAGTACCCTATTAACAGTAAAGACTCACTGCAATGTCTTCCTCGGGGTTTAAGAAGTGTGAGTCATGCCGCAAGGCTATGCCGGCCTCTGGTGGGCATAGTAAGTGCATTCGCTGCCTGGGGGAGTCCCATGTTACCCAGGAGTGTTCGCACTGTGCTAAGCTTACAGCCAGGGCCAGGAAGGACAGAGATGAGGCTCAAAATGATCTTGTTTGATAAGGCCCTTCAGCCTGAGCCGCTGGAGAAGCCTCACACAGAAGGGCCTTCTGGGTCGCATAAAAGGAAGGCGGCTTCTTTGACCCCCTCTGTGCAAAAGAAGAGGAAACTCTCCCTGGCTCTATCCTTGCCAGTGGTTTCAGCAAGCAGGACGAGCGGAGAGCAGAGCCCTGAGCCGCGGACTGATGAAAGCGGCAGCGCAGTCGTGCATGGGGCCGGGGCCGGGCCTCCGGCTATTCAGCAGTCGGCACTGAGGGTGCCGTGGGCGCCAGCGCAGCAAGCACCGGAATCGGCGGTGCCGCCTCACGCGGCATTGGCTCTCACGGCGCTGATGGCGCAGGGGCACCCAGCACAGGGCCCTGCGGCGCCGGAGGAAGCTACCTGCGCGGCACCGACAGCGGGGCTGAGATCCCTGGCACGGGAGGGGGCAGCATCCACCCTGCAGGGGCAGGGTAAGCTAGAGCCAAAACCTGGCACCTCAGTCCATCTCCAGGCAGGGCTGCGATACCGTTATCACCCAGCATGCGCGCACGCACATGCGCGCCGCGTCGCAGGGCGGCAACTCCACCGGCCTATTTCGGACCTCCATCACCATTCCTTCAACCACCTTCACCCTTTTTGGGCATGGATCCCTCTGACTGCTATCACATACCAGCTACACCATTATCAGTGTCGTCACAGAGATCCCGCTCTCCCAGACATCATGGGTACACACTCCGATCATGGTCCAGGTCTCCATCACCGGGCCCTTGTCCATGTTGTTATGGCCATCCTCATCATACTGAACACTGACATCAGAGGTCTAGATCCAGGGGCAGATCCCTTCCCACTCCTCGCCAATACCCCCGTGTGTACACTCTCTCTGGGAGAGGAACACAGCTGTCCCAGGGGGAATTCGGTCCACAGTCCCGAGACTTTCCTTCACAGCCCACAAGGGAGCAAGCATACCAGCGAACTCGGGAGCCAGAGGACTTGGGGGAGGTTTATCCTGGCGGCTACTCCTCACCCTCCCCAGATGAGGCAATTGTCCCCGGGGATGTCTCCCCTCCGGATGACCTTAAACAATTCCAAGAGCTGTTCAAAACCATACACGCAGGACATTCAAATAGCAGAGGTGCAGGAGAAGCATCATAAACTCCTGAAAAATTTGAGACCCCCGGCTTCATCTAAAATCGCTATTCCACTGGATGAAGCCATTATGGAGTCAGCCACTAACATATGGCAGACTCCGGCTTCTATTCCACCTACAAATAAAAGGGCAGATAAGAAATACTTCGTCCCAGCCAAGGGCATGGAATTCCTGTTTAGCCACCCACAGCCCAATTCTTTGGTGGTCGAATCGTCCCAGCAGAGGTCGAAGACGCCTCAGTACAAATCAGGGGGTCAGATAAAGATGCTAAGAAATTAGAGCCCTTCAGTAGGAAGGTCTGCTCCTCCTCTACCCTATTATTGAGAGCGGCAAACTACGCGGCACATTTATCAAACCATAACTTTGACAACTACTCTAGACTTACCTCTCTCATGGATTCCTTCCTGGAGGACAAGAAGCCGGTGTTAAAGGCGATCGTCCAGGAGGGATACGCGGCCTTGCGAACGGTAGTTCAGATTACCCTGGACGTGGTGGACAGAGCGGCACACTCAACAGCCGCAGCAGTGGTAATGCATAGGGAGTCCTGGCTCCAGACGTCTGGTATCCCCAGAGATCTATAGGCGAAGATCGTGGATATTCCCTTCGACAAGCAAAAGCTGTTTGCAGAATCAACCGACTTGGTCCTCCACTGTAGCAAAGATTCAAGGGCCACACTTAAGACCTTGGGTATCTACACTCCTCCATACAACAAAAAGAAATTCTATCCTCAGCAAAGGCGCTACGCTTACCAACCACAACGCGCACAATATCAGTGAGGCTATGACCAAGGGTGCCATCAACAGCAGCAACAGTACAGGGCCCCCAGGCGACGTTCTCAACAAAGTCGCACAACCTCGGGGCAAGCCCAGAGGCATCAAGTTCGACGGGTATGTTGAGGACTGCACTATCAACACCATCGCTCAATGCCACTCTCACCTCATGTTCCATCATCGCCTCAAGCTGTTCCACTCCCAATGGCAAAATATCACAACAGAGAAATGGGTGCTGGAAATTATAGCCACGGGTTACACGATCCCCTTCCAGTCACTTCCACCGACGAAACCTCCCACCCGGCCTCTTCTCAGGGACCCTTCTCACAAGGCGAGGCTGAAGCAGGAGGTAGATCACCTCATGTTCATAGGGGCGGTGGAAAGAGTACCGGAACAATTCCAAGGGAAAGGTTTTTACTCGCGATACTTCCTAACAGAGAAGACAACAGGAGGCTGGAGGCTGATTTTGGACCTTTGGGGCCTCAACAGATACTTGCGCAAGCAGCGCTTCTGGATGATTACAGTTGCCTCCATACTTACATCACTGGACGATGGAGACTGGTTTGCAGCCCTCGACTTACAATACGCTTGCTTTCATATAACAATCCACCCGGCACACAGACGCTTCCTCCGCTTCACGGTCGGAAGGGAGCATTTCCAATACAGGGTTCTTCCGTTCGGCCTATCCTCGGCACCCAGAGTCTTTACCAAAACCCTGGCAGTGGTATCAGCTTACCTGCACAGGCAGGGCGTGTTTATTTTTCCATACCTGGACGACTGCCTACTGAAAGGGGCCTCAAAGGCAGAGGTCCTACGCATGATATGTGTTACCGCGAACACGTTTACTGCGCTGGGTCTAGTTATCAACCTTGCAAAGTCAAAGACCGAACCCATGCAAGATACAGAGTTCATAGGGGCGCGCATAAACTCTTTTGCATCGAGGGTATACCTGCCCGACGCCCGCTTCCGCACCATCAAATCCTTGGTGCAAGTCATGATGTACAGCCCCGCGGTGCCGATCCTAACATGCCTGCAACTGTTGGGGCACATGGCGGCCACCACGTTTGTGGTCCAGAATGCCAGGTTACACATGTGAAGCCTGCAGCATTGGCTGGCGAGCATTTACAGACCGGCAGCCCGTGCCGTTCACAGGGTAGTATCGCCCACAACGGAGGTACGGAAGTCGCTCGTGTGGTGGGCAGATCCCAAGAACCTGCTAGTGGGAGTGCCCTTCCACCAACCACAAATTTCCATTTTTCTTACAACTGACGCCTCCCACATAGGATGGGGAGCGCACATTGGCAGCAAGGTGATGCAAGGGCTATGGTCCCCCGCGGAACAGACACTGCACATAAACATACTGGAGCTCAGAGCAGTGTTCAATGCCTGCAGACATTTTCGGAAATACCTGCACGGCAAAGTAATCAGGATCAATACCGACAATACCTCCACCATGTTCTACATCAATCGACAAGGAGGGGCACGGTCCCGTGCGCTATGTGCAGAAGCAGTCCAATTGTGGGATTGGTGCATTGCCAACAACATAACATTGAAAGCCTCATACTTGCCGGGCGCCCACAACGTGAAGGCAGATCAGCTGAGCAGGCGCTTCGCACTCATGCACGAATGGCAGATCTGCTCCGACATGCTGTGACGCATATTTCGCACCTGGGGGTTTCCCCAAGTTGATTTGTTTGCCACCCAGTGCAACAAGAAATGCCCTCAGTACTGCTCCAGAGCAGGAATAGGGTGGGGGTCCCTGGGGGACGCATTCATGGTCTCATGGAAGGGCCCTCTACTCTACGCGTTTCCCCCCACAACACTTATCCACAAGGTTCTGCAGAAAGCCAGAAGGGAGAGAGCTCGCATGATACTCATAGTTCCAACTTGGGACTGACAACAGTGGTTTCCCCTGCTTCTGCACATGACGGATCCTCCACCGCTCCCCCTACCGGTACCGCTGGACTTACTCACAGAGGCTCAGGGGTCCATAGTGCACGCGCACCCTCAGGGACTCCGCCTACAAGCATGGTTAATGCATGGCTCAGCACCTTAGCACGTGTACGGGGGGAGTAAGACAAGTCTTAGAGTGTAGCCGAAGGACTTCCACCAGGAGGACTTACGAACAGAAATGGACACGCTTTACTGCGTGGTGCTCTGGCAAACAGTTAGCTCCTCTGGACGTCCTTATAACTGTAATTCTAGAATACCTGCTGGACCTCAAACAAGACTGGCTCTCTCTATCCTCACTAAAAGTCCACCTCACAGCTATATCAGCTTTTTGGCACAAAGAGGAAGGGCCCACCGTATTCACCCATCCTATCGTCACAAGGTTCTTGAAGGGGCTGGTAAACCTGTACCCTCCTCGAAAACTACTACCACCGTCGTGGAGTTTGGACTTGGTACTCCACACGCTATCGGGACCACCTTTCGAACCATTAGCCACGGTACCCCTCCGACTACTTAACATGAAAAAAACCTTCCTTCTTGCGATTACGTCAGCCCACAGGGTGAGCGAGCTTGCAGCAGTGATGGCAACGCCGCCCTGCACAGTATTCTCAAAGGAGGCGGTGATCTTACGGTTACACCCAGCCTTCATTCCAAAAGTTTCCTCGGAGTTCCACATTAACCAACAAATAGTATTACCCTCGTTTTACCCGAAGCCTCACAGCTCCAGCAAGGAGGCGCGCCTGCACCTCCTAGATGTGAGGAGGGCGTTGGCCTTTTACATAGACAGAACTAAGCCCTTCCGGAAAACGGACAGGCTTCTGGTGTCTCTCGCTCCCAGGTCGAAAGGGGAAGGCCTCTCTTCCCAGAGAATTTCAAACCACATTGTGTCCTGTATACAACTGTGCTATGAGCTTTGAAAGACCCCTTTTGCTAGCCCCGCCCAGGGCTCGCTCCACCAGAGCGGTGGCGGCATCAACGGCCTTCTTCAAGGGAATCGCGTTGAAAGACATTTGCAGAGTGGCGACTTGGTCATCCCTACGACACCTTCGCCAAGCATTATGCCCTGCATCGGGTGTTCGATGAGGATACCCATCTGTCGACAGCAGTCCTCTCAAGGGCAAGCTCCACATGAATCGAGTACCCACCTCCTTACTTGGGGTTACTGCTGGGTAGTCACCTACTGTGGAGCATCCACGGGGACCACTCGAAGAAGAAAGAGAAGTTACTCGCTTGTAGTAACGATGGTTCTTTGAGATGTGTCCCCGTGGGTGCTCCACTACCCGCCCATCCTCCACGCTTTGGATCTCTATCTGATGTTTTTCAGGAGCATCCGGGGCGGTTGGTTAAGGAACTGGCGGGGACCGGATTGCGCATATGACCGAGGGCGCGCAAGGGAGTGGCATGCATCAGCACATGCGCGATCCAGTGGAAACTGCTGGAAGAATTCCGATCTGCAGCGCCAGGCGAGCCTGACACCTACTGTGGAGCACCCACGGGGACACATCTCAAAGAACCATTGTTACTACAAGTGAGTAACTTCTTTCCACTATTTTACCACTAGGAGGCAGCATATGCTTTCCTTAAAAGCATTTACACTTAATGAATTGGTCTCTGCAGAACACTGTAATTTCTCATGCTGAGCTATGTGATCAGTGAGCCATTTCTGAGCAGTAGTTTATAGTTGGAGGAATATTACACACTTTCCAAAGTTGGACAGTACATAAATTGATGATGTAAATATTTTGCGTAATGGTTCTTCTGTTTTGGTTCTGTGACAGCTAACAGGGTATATAAAAACGAATGGTAAATAGTTAATGTGCAAATTTTTAATAGGTATGGAATAGGATCAGTGTTTTTTTGTTGTTTTTTTTGCCTGTGGTCTTGCTCAAGATCATGTTGCCAACTAAAAAGACTATAGGTGAGTTTCTTCTAATCCTGCAAACTGTTCCTTGCTTCAGACAAACATGAAATGTCTCAGAAAGGAATAAATAGCAAAACGTCTACAAGGCTTTATTCAAAAAGGTCCTGAAATCTCTGCTGCAGAATCTGCTTAATGTCTCTCCACGTATAAGTAGTAGGGCTGGTTAGCCATCTTTGGAGTAGAAGTCCATGCTAAATCCTAGATGAAAGGGTTCATTCTATAAGTCACCTTATAAGCCAGAAGAACCAAGAAGGTGGTTTCTTTGGATCAGATTTATTGGGTTATGGCAAAGGAAAGTATCTCTTACAGTGCTGGTTGTGCCAAGACCAGTCCTGGTAACTGAGTACTGCTCCAAGCATCTCGTTGTCAAATCCAGCTAAGTGTGATGCAGTTGGCTTTCCTGGATCCTAAGGAAGTATATATAGGGCCTGTTCAGATTAGGTCTTGTTGGATCAACTGTCTACATCAAGGCATCAATTAAACTGGTTTGCCCGATGTGTGTTTTGAAGGCTTGGGTGCAGAAGGGGGTTTTGCAAAACTATCCTATTCTGGGAGACTGTCTTGGTTATAACAATCTTGTGGCCCACTGAGATAAAGGGTGGCCACTCATGTGGCCCACTCATTAGCCTACATTGTCCATCATTGCTCTATTGGCAATGCACAAGACTACTCACTGTTTCTTCCTGCTTCAGGCTCAGAAGATTGCTGAACATCGCAGGAAGTATGAGCGAAAGCGTGAAGAAAAAGAAATCAGGGAAAGGATGGAGAGAGTAAAGAAGGCCCGAGAGGAACATGAAAAAGCACAGAGGGTGAGGTCTTCATACAGAAAGTGCTGCCTAATCTTGGGAGTGGTGGGAGGTCAACTTTTCTATTGTATGCAATCCCTTTGAAGTATATTTTTAAAACGGGACTATAGTACTTGTGTTGTGTTGACTTCTAGGAGTCTGAATCATGGACCCGGTTGTGCTAGCTGCTGTATGTATTGGGTGGTTTGACTTCAGTAAACTCTGGATTTAATGGACTAATGTGGAGGAGGAGTGTCTGTTAAATCAGAGGGTTTACTGCCACCCACTCCCACCAGGCTCCCCCATTCTTCCTCAAAAAAAATACCTGCTACTCTCTGCCGTAGGAGGGGCTGCCAGACCCACTGCTGCTGGGGGCCTCGCCATGGCAGGGATTCTGCTGCTGCTGGGGGTCCCACTGGCAGCCAGTGTCTTGTTGCAAGCAGTAGAAAAGGCCCTGCCACGTCTGAGGAGTTCCACCACATGCAGCAGCAAGGCCCCCCACACACACACACCTGGGGGCTCTGTCATGTGCAGCAGCAAGAGCTGCCACCACTGCGGCCTGGAATAGCCACTGCTGGAGCTGCCATGTGCTCCTCCCACCATGGGTGGGATGCATACATGAGTGCCATCTGCATGGAGCTCATCCAGGCTGCGGCAGCTTTGCCTCAGTAAGTTAATTAGAGGAGTGGGTGGGAGAGTATTTTGGGTTTTACAGGCCCCAGTTAAGCAAGCTTCAGAAACAGCAGGGTCTGTTGTTCCTGAAGTCCACTAAATCAGGGTCCATAAAGTTGAGGGATTACTGTAGTTGAGACAGTGAAATCCAAAGTGGATTCTGTTGAATCTGGAGTAGCCTGTTGCCAGTTCCACCCCCATGTGACTTTACTTTTTTGGCCACACAGCAGTGCAATCATTTTCTTAAAAATTCAACTTTTAACAGTAATTGAAGCACATGAATTGCCTGTGTTCACGGCTGAACTGCAGAAAACTTAGTCTCAACACAAAAGTTTTTTTGCTGACCATGATTCTGATTTTATACTTTTTATTCCTAGTTTCTCTTATAGCCTACTTTCTACCTTGCCACCTGGTTTTCCTTTCACTTGTGTTTATACTTATGTGGTCCTCAGCTCTAAGCCTGTGTGTGTGTGTGTTATGGATTCTGTGACTTTCTTAGACCTCTGGAGCCACTGCCTTGGGGTTGGCGGGGGGCGCCTTCTGAGCAGCGCAGGCTGCATCAGCTGCTGCTGTGACAGTGTTTGGGCCACTGTGTCTACCTTCCCCAGCAGCAGCAGTTTGGCTGAGGGTGGGGCTTGGAGGCTGGTGCATTGGAGGGCTCTGGGTGGTGCTTACCTGGGAAGGAACACCACAACATTGGCAACAGTCCTCTCTCAGCTCCTAGTCCTATATACTGTCTCCATCTGCAAGAACTGCTCTTGAAGCTTCCAGCTGTGGAGCAGGTATGTGGGACAGGCAGTACACAGAGCTCAGGGAACTGTCAGGACATGTCCCCTCTTCTGAGAGGATCTACTAGACTCCACCACTACCTTCAGCCAATGTTTCTTCTAATCTTTTCAATCCATGTGTGGTTTTTCCCATCCATGAGCAGAACAATTTTTTCTGTGTGCACTGAGCCATATACAAATGTGCACCACCAATACAAATACAAAACCTAGGTATGGGTGCTCTGCTAATTAGCTGGGAGGAATTTGAATTTCTCCTGAGGAGCTGGACAAATGCACAGCTTATTGGGAACACCGCCCCCCAGCACCAGCAGAAGTCCAGGGCCACAGGCCATCCCTTGACACCCTCACACCTCCAGCCCCCCCAGGCCATCTTTTCCTCTCTCTCTTTTTCCCATCTCCCCTCCCGCATCCTGGATTGTCAAGTATATATAAATCATGGACATAGTCCATGAATTTTTGTTTACTGTCTGTGATACCCATGACTATATAATACGGCCTTACTCACCACTAGGCTCTTAAGCAGGTGTTGTCAATTTTGTTTCTGGTTAGCTCAAAATTTCTTGGTAATGGTATAGTTAGGGTCCAGATTCCAGAGAAAATAATTAAAAAATGAAATAAAATAAAGATTTTTGGCATCCGTTCAAAAGTGTGTGAATTTGACCTGTGATCTGCCTGCTGTTGATTACCACACTCTAAGGCTGAGTCTGCACTTGCCCCCAACTTGGAAGGGGGCATGTTAATTAGGGCCACGGGAGATTACTAATGAAGTTGCAGTGCCGCAGCAACTTTGAAGGGGGAAAATTAGCCTAATGAAGTGTTTGTGTATTCACTGCAGCAGTAATCTCCTGTGGCCCTGATTAACATGCCCCCTTTGAAGTGGGGGCAAGTGTAGACAAGCCCTAAGTGTGTCAAATCTAGTTCCTGCTGTTTTTTCCTAAAAGGCCACTTGGCCTCCTATCTGCCTTTCACTGTGTTTTGTGGAATTGTGCTTTCATTTGCAGGAGGAAGAAGCCAGGCGACAGGCAGGAGGAGCTCAGTTTGGTGGCTTTCCAGGTATTTTATATTTTGAAAATCCGAATCAATTAGGCACAGAGGGTTGGTTCCTCCTTGTGAGGTAGGGTCATAGCATTAATTTATTCTCACTTGTCCTTCAGTGAGGAGAGAGGCTGTGAGAACAAGAACTTATGAAATCTTAAAAGGCTTCAGTTTATGCAGGGAGCATGAAGAGCATGAGGTCTCTGCCTATAATTCACTGAGTGAAACTCATGGACTGCGATTACACTACAGCGATCTGTCAACAGAAATCGTTGTCGGAAGAGATTTCCCAACAAAATTTCTGTCAGCAGAATGCAGCCACACACAAAAGCCAATCTGAAGAGCGCCCTGCTCTGTTGACAGAGTGGCTGGACTGCCTGGCTCCTCTCTCAACAAAACAGACATGTAGAAGCACAGCAGTCAAGGCTGCCCATTCTCCTGGACACTCAGTTGACAAAAGGTGCCCTTCCTCATCTGGGAGAGGCAGAAGGTTGTTGGCGGAAGTACTGACTTTTGTTGATGTACCTTTGACAAAATGCATTTTGTGTGTGGACATTCCACCAGTTTTGTTGGTAAAATTGGGGGTTTGTTGGCAAAACTTGCTAGTGTACCCATTGTGTATAGAATTAAATGTGGGGGGATTTAGAGCTCAACAATGAAAATTGTTGCGTTGAAAAGTTGTGTATGGGAAGAAATACATATACTCAGCCAACTAAGAGTGGGGAATAAAACTGTGTAAAAAGTTCTTTAAGGAAGAAAAAAGGGTTGTCCAAGATGGTCTTGAGAGTCCTATTGGAAAGTGGTAAGAAGAGATTGGGTAAAGAGAAATACAGACTGAATATTGGGAAATGTGCTATGAGTGAGTTGTGGTTCAGTTGAGTAGTTTATCAAAAGACAGTAGAATTCAAGACACAAATTCCGTGTTTGGAGAAAACCCACCTCTTTCCCATTGTTGGGCTAAAATAAGACTTCAACAGTTGCATGCACTTGACAATATAGTTTGTTGGCAGTGAGGATGGGTGAGAAATGGGACTCTTGTATCAGAGCATGGGAAGGCTTTTTTGGAGATGGAGTACCCCAAGTGCAGGCTAGCTTTCAACCAGCTCTGCCAGGAGATTGATAAATTGTCAGTGACCCTCCCACGTGCTTAGTGCAGCACACACGATGTAACGTACTCTGGTGTAGTGTCCAAAATGGATATATATTATGGCACTTTGCTTATTATGTTACTTCATAAGCTAAACATTCAGCCACAGATTTCTGAGTGTGCTTTTTCATAAGTTGTCTCACTGCTGACTTGCTGCCACATGTTACTTCTGTTTTAGACACTTAAATCCTTTTTTTGCTCTACTGGGTTTGAACTGATAGGCTTCACCTGTTTTTGGTGAGTTAACACAAAATAACTGCAGACTTTGAGCCTCCTATTTGCCTTAGACTACAAAAATATGAGCAAAATTAGATGCATATTTTTCATAGGTGGAAAAGTGATGTTGTCCCTACTTTATAGCTGGTGGAACACCAGTAGCCCTATGGAATACCTGTTTGTTCACCTTCCTGGTCGGGACTAGTGAAAGATAGCTATCTTGGGATATATGCTTCTATATAGATGACTGAATTTAATTGTCTTTTTTTCTGTTGCAGGTGGGTTTCCTGGAGGAATGCCTGGAGGGATGCCGGGCATGGCAGGGATGCCCGGTCTGAATGAAATTCTCAGTGATCCAGAGGTTGTTGCAGCCATGCAGGTGAGGACTTGTAGTGATAAAACATAAATTTACAGAACGAGGACACATCTGTTTTCTTGTCACTTACAAGAGGAGCAAAAATGTTTCTTACTCAAGTAGGGAGGCTTTTTTCCCTTAAGACGAATGGCAAGCAGTTAGTGAAATCTTCTTTCTACCAGCATGGGCAGCACCACTCTTGGATGAACCTATATGCTATTTGTCTGTTTGGTATGGTTAATTAGAACTCCTGACCTTCCAACTGTATTAAGATTCTTGACAAAATTAGAATTGTACAGTACAGTACGTGCTCTAGGTTTTTGAGCCTGAGCTCTGCTGCATGTTTTTATAGGATTCTGTCATTACACTTTTACTATTAGATATGCCCTACTGTGAATGAAAGGCTTGTTGTCTCTCAAATGTGTAAGGATAAATCTTGTTGAAAGGCAGAATATTTGACTGGATGAACAACTGATCTGGCAAATCCATCTTACTATGTATGAAATCCCAGAAGAAGTGAGTTTGTCCCATGAAAGCTCATCACCTAATAAATTAGTTAGTCTTTAAAGTACTTACATGAATGATTTGTTTTGTTAGAATACAGACTACATGGCTATCTCTCTGTTAATACTACAAAGCAACAATGTAAAAGTGGTAAACATGCTATTACCAATTATCATCTTAACACTGGCCAAACTTTACAATTAGCAATGGAGCATGATTGGAAGAAAAGAGTTTCTAAAATATCCTAAAAGTTGGCTCAATCCTGAAAGTCTTTCCCGCTAAACGGCTGCTAAAAGTGCCTTAACTGCTGGTGTAGACAGATTTAAATAGTTCTCAGTGCAGAAGCCATTGCTGAACATGGCTTTTAAGTTCTATTGTGCACTGCTTTTAATAGGGCAACACCTCTGTTCAGATGCCTGTAGTTATTGGTGATGGTCATGTTTCACATGCTGATTACTTTAAATCATTCTGTGCCAGTTATTGAGAACATTCCTTGGCTTTTGAATGCTACCACATGCCAGGCCTTTGTTTGCCTTTCCCTAATGGTCAGGTGACTTGCAGAGTAGCTGGAATGACTGGTTCTATCTGCATTTAGCAAATGGTAATGCTTAATGTTAACACCTAGCTAAGCGGTTAGTCTTCTGTGTGTATAGCCATTAGTCATAACCTCTAACTGCCTCTAAAATCAAGCCCTGTAGAATAGTCTTCATTGAAGTTGCGCTCTGAGTTCTGTAGGTCTTTAATAAAAGCACGCGCTCTATCTCTCTGTCTCAACCACAAATGTTTCAAGAGCTATGTTAGCTTTTTTTCTGTACTGCTAGAGCCTGTTGAAATTTTTTCTAATATTTTATTTTAGCCAGCATCTGTTGAGGTTTTAGTCTCTGAAAGAATCTGTTAAGATGGGTGTTACAGGAAGTGAAGAAAAGGGCTTGCCTAATGTACATTTTGTGCAGCTACATTTGAGCACTTACAACAGTTTTTCTTGTATTATAATTGCTCTTTTCTGGGCATTGTCACTTCCTAAATTTGAATTTAAGATAGTGCTCTATCTAATTGAGTGAAGAGAACAGTTCAGTTGTCTAGTGCAGCTATTACTAAAGTACAAGAGGTTCATCATAGAGAGCCTTCCAGCCATAGCATTGATGGTCAAGTAAACCATGATCTGTTCCACACCAGATGTTCAATAAAATAATTCAGAAGCACACTATAGACTTAAATATGAAAAGACTCAGTTAGGCCAATAGTGCAAATTTCAAAGATGTTGCACTCAGAGTACAAAAAAATACATAGTCAACCCTGGAAATGTGCAAGTTCAAGTTAAGCGCAACTCAAAGCCACTCTGCAGCTGTCTGCCTGCCCATCTCCCCCACCTGGGAGAAGCAGCGCTGCTGCAGTTGTCTGCCATGTATGGCTTCTCCCAGCTGGGGGAGGCCAGGCAGGCAGCTGCGTCTGGTTGACAGGGTGGTGGGGAGCCAGGAAACTGATCAGTGATATGCTAGTCAGGGGCTGGAGCAATGCCGCCACCTGGTCCCTGACTCCCTGCGGGAGCCAGGAAACTGACCAGCACTGGTGCTAGTCATTTTTCCAGCTCCTGCAGGCAGGGGTCTGCTGTATCTTAGTAATGGCTCCTCCATGCTAAGGAGTGAAGCTAAAATTGGTGTAGTTAAAAATCCTGTTTGTATCAATAAACACACTAGTTAAAATAACAAAGTACCTTCTTATAAAATTCCCTGTTTGTCAATCCCCCCCTTTCATAATTTTATCTCGCTGTTTTTTGGGCTGAAACAGTCTGCTCAATATCAGCCCAAAACTGAAGATCTGAAGGAAATCCTACAGCTGTAAGGAAGAAATGTAAGGCAGACTTTCTGAAATGTCATACTGAACGTGCAAATAGCCATTGGACATATGGTTTAAAGTGTGTTTAGCATATAAAAATTCTTTCCTGACCGCAGTATGAAACATCCTGTAAGTTTTAAATTATCATGGATGCCCTACAACATAGGAGTTTGGAGGAACATGGCCCCCTCAAGTCTGCATATATCTTCAGTAGGCTGAGAAAGCAGACTGACTTCGTCCAACTTTACCATCTTCATATGAAAGCGTTAACACCAAACTCCTTGGAATATGAAGACATTGGATTGCACATTCATTTACACTCCTTGTGCTCTGGGCTCTACACGTAAGAGCACCTGAGCCTTTAAGATGGGATGAAGAACCTGCAGGCTGGATCTGGCCCCTGGCTTTAATTTGATTTGGTCCATGGCAAGTCTCTGTGCCATGATCCAAAAGCTGTGAGTCTTTAGCACCCCCCCCCTTCTCTCTCAGGGTGAAGTGTGGTACATGTGGAGTTAAGTGTGAAAGTTGTAGAGATTTGTTTTGTTTTTATCTATTTTGTTTCTCACTTGTGAGTAGTGAGGTCTCATGTACAGCCCCAGACTGGTTTTTTGTGAGTCAGTGGCCCATGCCTGACAGAGGTTCCCCACCCCTGCTGTAGGACACTAACATAAATGGCTTTTGTTTCCTTGTCGAAGTTAAGATCCAAAATCTGCACTTGAGGCTTTATGAAGTGCACGTGCCTCGTGTGGTATTTCTAATCTTAATGTGCGTGAGAGTTTTGCTTTCCCACTTCTCAGAGTTTTATTTTGTCTAATAGCATACTTGAACTTTTCAGTAAAGAATGTGAGAGTTCTCTGTACCTAAATAAAACAGCAGGTGGAATATTTATGCAGGACATAGTCACGAAAATTCAAATACTGTCAAACCTTGCATCCTTACCATATTGAGTGACATGTCTGTAACATGGCATCTCCCACTTTGTTGCGGCATTAGTTCAGTATTGACTCCTGTGATAACTAATTAATTGCCTGCTCTACGTCCTGTGTAACATGGATTTGTTTTAAAGGTGTCTCATCCAAGCCCTGACTAGATTGACTTGGGAGTCACACCAGCATTGTCAGTCTAGTGCTAAATTTGCTTTAAATGTTTTTAAGCTTTTTTATTAGAGTAAAACTATAATATATTTCTTTGCTTTTACAGGATCCAGAAGTTATGGTTGCATTCCAAGATGTTGCCCAGAATCCAGCAAATATGTCCAAGTATCAGAACAACCCCAAGGTCATGAATCTTATCAGCAAACTGTCAGCCAAATTTGGAAGTAAACCATAAATTCCCTTTTAATAAAATCATATGTGTATGGAGAAAAGAATCCATTACTTAATAGATGCAGCTGTTGCAATAACACAAACCATTGTACCTCTGATCTTCTCGTGAAGAGAACTGGGGTGCTTTAAAGAGAGTCCACCTCCTTGCCCCAAGCATCAAACTTTTTGCAGTGATTGGTTACATACACTTCCGATCCTTCCTTTCTACCCAAGAGTTGCAGCCATTTGTTAAAAACATTATATGCTGTCTCCTTTGAATTAAGACTTACAATAGATTGTATTCTTAGAATAGATGGTCTGATTTAACAAAAAATGGTTTTAAATCAAACTCTCCTCCTGGCTTTCACTCCCCAGCAAATAAAGAAGCAGAAAATGTAATACCAGGATCCTGTATTATCCAAGACAGGAAAATTGGTCTAATGGTATGATGAGGCAATTGTTTCACAGTATTAAATGGATAAAGGAGGTGTCTGTAGTTAGTTACATACCCTTTTATTTACTTTACATTTTGATGAGTAGCTTTAGATCCTGGTTAGAGCCAAACTAATAAGAGTCACCAATATTGTAATTCATTATACACTGGAACTTGTGACAATAGTGCTAGCATTGCTTAAAACTTAAGTTTGGTCTTCTGCTGTGTGACTGTAGTTTGCTAGTTCTGGCATGATGCACATTTTATTGCAAATAGCACCGAGATTAGGTAGTTTACTTACTATATTCCTGTCCCACGTGCGTGTAATACTGCGCATTATTTCTGTCAAAGTGGGTAGGGGAGAGCACTCTACTGTCTGTAGTGGTGCACTCCTTTTCTTCACTGGCAGGTCTTCAGCTAGTTGTACTCTTCCTGATGAGACATCTCTTTTTGCCAGGCTTCAATCATTTGAAAAATAGAAGGAAAGAAACTTGTCTCTATCATCACCTCTCATCAAAGACAGAATAAACCCCACAATAGAGCAACTCTGGGTTCTGAGGGAGTCTGAGTCCTAGTGTTCTTACAAATGAAATCTCTGGCCAAAGTCTTCAACTTTTGTCTCTGTCCTCTTTGTCAGTTCAGTTCAGAGCAGTTGAGTCCTTTTCTACTACCATAACCCCAGTCTTCCATCTCTATATTAAAATCAAAAGTTAATGCTGTTACAGTGGTCAGTGCTTCAGTTGGTCATGATTCTTGGGGTTTGGGATAAATAACAGGTGGATTAGTTGGTGGAGCTAGTGCATATTTTTAACACTTTGTGAAATTACAGCATGGGTATCCTTGGAACAGTGTCTTTGCTGCTGTGCTCTGTGGGTTCGTAACTAACGGTGAAGACACTTGCTGCTGCCATTTTGTTTGTCTTTACTAAAATTGCCTCTTGCTCATGTTGGAAAGTTTATCATAAGCAGCTATTGGTCATTTTGGGGTCTTCTGACAGTTTTTCTGTCTTGTAATCTTGTAATTCTGTGTCTTAAGCCATAATGGATGTCACTATTTTAAATTAAATCTGGACTTGTTTAGGAACTTGACAACACATGCAAAAATAACACACAAATGCTTTATTTCTCATTCTAATTGCCCTGCAAAATGGAAAGAGATGTGAATTCTTTTTTGCTTAAGAAATATAGTTCTGAAAGACTTCTAGTTGCCTTTAAAAATAAAGTATGGTTTTGAGAAATTAAGTTTCTTGCCTTGGTTTGTAACAGAAAACTGGTGCTTTAACTGGAAATCCTAATGTATGTAGTTTAATCATGAATTGTGCAGTTACAACTTGGACTAACTAAATGCTTGACTAAGGCATTGTATTCCCTGCACAGTTAAGTCAAATTATAGTGCTAGGCTTGCTTCAACCCGACTCTTATACATACACAAAAAAATTCTGCCTTGAGTGTGATGATGCATTAAAACAAGTGAGCTAGAGAGTATAAATTGTACTCAAGTGCTGTCTGTATGAATACATTGTCCACTTGATTATCTCCTTCTCTTCACCCATGCAGCTGTCTTGTCACAGGTTCTTGGGATCCCTGTATAATTTCCTGCTCCCTGATGTTAGACTGGAACTTACTTACAGAATATAAATAACCTCCTTTTGGTGTTGGAACTCCCCATCTCAGCATACAGCTTTCTGTACTGGTATTTATGTAGTACTCCTATTGTACTTGTGCAGATCAGATGGTATCTGGCACATGGATAGAAATGCACTTTTTTAAAAGTTTTATTTAACCCTATTTTTTAATTATATTTTAAGATAAACCTTTAAATTTGAAACTGAGAACGTATGTTAGTGTGAATTTATAACAACAATACCTATATCTTCTCATTCCTGCCCCCCCGCCCCCCAAAAAAATTCAAACTGCTGAATTACTGAAAGTCACTGTGCTAAGTATCTGAAACCGGAAATTGCTTGAAGTACTAAAACAACTTGTCTGCAGAAAAGGTTACTGCTGTCACAGGATATTTTCTTCATTAAGAAGCCAGTTGAAAAACCAAGACAGCTTGTTTTCTCTCAAATGTGTGAATAAAATCAGAGGATGAGATCTACTAGTTCTAAAAATCTTACAGCATTACATAATTACTTCCTTTATTTTAAAGTTAAGTAACCAATTTGAAAACGCTATCTTCATGCATTTTAGTTTCATTTTAATTTCCATTCAGATGCAGCTTAATACATGAATGAAGAAGAAAATCTAATAAATTAAGGCTACATGTACATTAGCCCAAATCTTCGAAATGGCCAAATTCAGCGCCTCATTAGCATGCTGTCGACTGTGGCACTTCCAATGTGCTGCGGCTAGCTGCTGCTCAGCTTGTCCAGACAGGGCTGCTTTTTGAAAGGACCCTGCCAACTTTGAATCCCCTTATTCCTATCTGCTGATAGGAATAAGGGAATTTTGAAGTTCCCAGAGTCCTTCAAAAAGGAGCCCTGTCTGCTCAAGCTGTATGGCAGCAAGCCGTGGCAATTTCCAAGTGCCGCAGCTGGCGGTATGCTAATGAGGCACTGAATATGTATTTCAGCACCTCATTACTAATCTTTGAAATGGCCATTTGCATGGCCATTTCAAATATTTGGGCTAGTGTACACATGGCCTAAATATAAATTAAAATCTGGATAATTGCATGTTAAGCAATATAACTGCTTAATTATGTATAGATATATACAGTGAATGTGTAGATTAGTTAAAAGAAATACCAAAGTTATGGGAAAGGTTATGTTTTACGTAGTTGCGGGCAACATTTTAATGAAAACCATGCAAAGAAAATCAATTCTTCTTAAGGGAAATAAAAAGTAAACATGCAAAACAAGATCAAAATCAAATATTTAAATCCAGGTTCCTGTTGCTCTTTTAAATAATGATTTAAGATCAGTGTTTTAAATTATTTTGATTAAAGTAATCCCCCGTGGATGGTATTTTAGGAGAGTATACCTCCCAAGAGGTGACCAGCTTGCCTGAGGCTGACAGTCTTTGGCTATGTCTGCATGTACTAAAATCTTCGAAATGGCCAAATTGAAGAATAATAATGAGGCGCTGAAATGCATATTCAGTGCCTCATTAGCATGCCAGCAGCAGTGGCACTTTGAAAGTGCCACGGTTCACTCATCTACATGGGGTTCCTTTTCAAAAGGACTCTGCCAATATGGAAATCCCCTTATTTGTATCAGATGATAGGAATAAGGGGATTTCAATGTTGGTGGGGTCCTTTCGAAAAGCACCCCTGTACAGACGAGCTGTGGGTGAGTGAACCGTGGCACTTTCAAAGTGCTACGGCTGCTGGCATGCTAATGAGGTGCTGAATATGCATTTCAGCACCTCATTAGTATTCTTTGATTTGGCCATTAGCATGGCCATTTTGAAGTTTAGCATGTGTAGACGTAGCCTTTGTGAGCCTACCAAGACTTAAGATTTTTGGATCTGGGGCTGCATATGTCTTAATCATACTTCCAGGAAACTGACAAAGGGATCCACCACATTAGAGCTCTGCCAAGGAAACTGAAGAGAGAGCTTTTGGTAGGCTCTCCCACAGTATCCTTGCCAGCAAGTTAAAAAAAATATGGATTAGTTAAATGGACTATAAGATGGATAGAATGGCAGCTAGATTGTCAAGCTCAACAGTTTGTCTGGTTGGCAGCCAGTATCAAGAGGAGTACCCCAAGGGTTGTTTTTGGGGCTCGTTTTGTTCAACATTTTTATTAATGGCCTGGATGAGGGGATGGATTGCACCCTCAACAAATTTGCAGATGACACTAAACTAGGGGGAAGAGAAACTGATATGTTAGAGGGGAGGGCTAGGGTCTAGAGAGACCTAGACAAGTGGGAGGATAGAATCAAAAGAAATCTGGTGTTAAATGAGGACAAGTGCAGAGTCCTTTGCTTAGGACAGAGGAGGCCCAAGCACTGCTACTGGATGGGAACCAACTGGCTAAGTAGCAGTTCTGCAGAAAAGGAGCTGGGGATTGCAGTGAATGAGAAGCTGGATATGAGCCAACACTATGCCTTTTTAGTTAAGAAGGCTAACAGCGTGCATTAGTAGGAGCATTGCCAGCCGATATAGAGGACTGATTATACCCCTTTATTTGGCACTGGTGAGGCTACATTTGGAGTACTGTATCTGTTGTCAGGCACCTACCAGAACAGTTCTCGGACATCCAATCTGCACCCTTTGATGTAAATGACTTCGGCCGTGTGCGCGTGTGCTCTTGGAAAGCAGTATAGACTGTGCGGTTAGCCATCAAGGCCGATCTTGGAGAGCCCCCCAGAACCACAAATCAAGCGAGATACAGAGGCACTGGAGCCAGGTTTATTGTCATTGACATGTGGTCTCCAACACTCTCATGAGGCTCCAGTATGACTCAACAGTTTACATTGGTACATGCATACGCTGTGACAATGGACGTGACTCAGTTGACGGCGAGGGGGCTCCTTCATCCTCTAGGTCACTCGACACAGCCACAGTTACACACACTTTTATACACAGGTATAAACAAGTTACATATCCAGGTACAACCCCCTCATTGTAATACATTGACACCCCTTAATGTAACTAGATCTACCCATTAACTTGGGAAATAATGGTGGTACCATCAAAACAACACTATCCATCATGCTGTCATTATTACCTGTTCCTGAACATGGGTCAGAATGTACCTAGTGATAAGCTGTTATCTATGGGGAGGGTATGGAGAGTGCATGGTACTAAGCAGGATGTGTTCATGTGTATCACTAAGCACCTGGCTCTGGGTGCTTTTAGGTGTTTTTAAGTGCTTTTAGGCCCTGTGACTTATCAGCTCTGTCTCTTACTGCATTTTTGTGGGCAGAATCTACCTAGCAGAGTCTTTGCTTTACCCCACCATCGTTCAGGCTTGAGGTCTTTAGCTTTGCTGTATGTTAACAAGGCATTGCCTGTTGTTCTAGGCCTTTAGCCTTACACCAAGCCTCTCTTTACTACAGTGTCCAATTCTGGGGCCTCCATTTTAAATGATGCAGATGCACTGGACAGCATAGTGGAGGATGACAAAAATGTTTATGGAGCTAAAGCATGTGATTTATGAAGAGAGGCTAAGAGATTTGGGCTTATTTAGTCTACAAAAGAGAAGAGGGGCGGCATAGCTCAGTGGTTTGAGCGTTGGCCTGCTAAGCCCCATGTTGTGAGCTCAATCTTTGAGGAGGTCACTTAGGGGTTTGGGATAAATTAAATTAAAAAACCTGTCAGGAATGGTGCTTGATCCTGCTAAGAGGACAGGGGACTGGACTTGATGACCTCCTGAGGTCCCTTCCAGCTCTATGACATGTGTATCTCCATATTAAAGAGGGAGGGGGCATTTGGTAGCAGCCTTCAACTACCTGAGAGGGTTCCCAAAGCAGAAAAAGACAGGAGTAAGTTGTGGGGGAGGCCTGAGTTAGACATTAGGAAAAACTGTTTCACAAGGAGAGTAGTGAAGCTCTGGAACTGGTTACCTAGGGAGCTGGTACAATCTCCTTTCCTAGAGGTTTTTTGTTCCCCACTTAATGAAGCCCTGACTGGGATGATTTAGTTGAGAGTGGTTCTGCTTTCAGGAGGGGATTGGACTGAATGATCTCCTGAGTTCCCTTCCAAATCCTATGATTCTATTGAGCTAGGCTGGGAGGTGGTTAACAGTGCCTCAGGCATGGTATTCCTGAGTATGCCTTGGGATGTCAAGCATCCTGGACATTGTGCATGGGTGACTAAGGGTTGAGGAGTCAGAAGAAATGTTGCTGCTCTGGGATGAGGGTTGAGCAGATGCTGACAACTTCTAGGCCTAGCTTCTTCAACCTCATGCAGTCCTCCCTGGCCTTCTTCAGAGTGGAAGGACATCACAGAGAAATCAGCATCATCTCAGCTGAGTAGAAGCAACTCTTCAGTGTTATAGTTGGGGAAATACCACATAAGGGGGCTGTCCTAATCTGTGTGGGACCAGTATCTTGCTGGCATGGGAGATTTAGGATGCTGGAGCGTGGGTTTTTAAAGCAATAAATATTGTTGCTTCATTTGCGGGCAAAAGAATTGCTGCATCCTGTTCTCCTCCCCTCAGGCATATGCTGTCCAAGACAGATTTCAAGCTGGGGGAAAAATGTTTTAAATGTGCAAGTGGTGATTTATATTAGTGTATCCTGCTGCCTGCATGCAAAACATGGATTATTGAGAGCTCTGCACAAATACAACGTTTGTACCCAAATCTGCAAAAATGAGCCACAGATACCAACATTCATACCTGCAGATATAGATTCCCTCAGCTATAAGCAGTTATCTGCAAATATACATAGTTCTAGACATAAAGTTTGTATTTGTATCTGCAAAAATGAGCAGCAGATACCTGTGGATTTGCAGGTCTCTAATTACAGTACTCCAAAACAAGAACTGTAGCAGCAGGAATGACCCAAGCATAGTTGTGGAATGTATATGTAACCATGCTTTTTGTCAAGCTAGATAGTACGTTTAGAGGCAGTCAAAACTTAAAGATTGGCTTCAGCAACTAGTCCACTATATGCCTTGTGTTGAGCACATATATAAAGTTTCTTGGAAGTACAGCTCTAGCTGCTATGGGTGCAAGGGATTGGGGATGTAAAGACACATCTGAGTGGTTCTATATCACTTCATTCTAATTCAGAATTCTGTTTATGTTGGCCTGAATTTTACTCCACAGCTGGGTAATGATGCAAAAAGACTTCTTATTGTATAGAGCTCCACACTGCAAGGTGTGTCATCAGAATCAACTTCTCATGTGGTCTGGCAAGCTTTCTAATTGCAGAAAAACAAGCACTCTCGAGCTGCTCCTTCTCCAGTGATCCATACCCTCCTCTCTTCATCATTTGCTCTTTCTTCCACTTTGCTGACTGGCTCATTTTCACTGGGCTGGGGCAGGAGGTTGGGGTTTGGGAGGAGGTGAGAGGCCCAGCTGGTTGGTGATGTGCTCTGGAGTGGAGCCAAGGATGAAGGGTTTGGGGTGCAGGAGGGCTCTGGAATGGGAGGGCTGAGGAGTTTAGCATGTCAGATGGGGCTCTGGGCAGAGCTTTGGAGAGCAGGAGGAGATGAGGGCTCTAGCATGGGGCCAGAATTGAGATCAGAGAGTAGAAGGAGGCTGTGGCTTGGGGCAGGGTGTTGGGATGTAGGAAGGAGTAAGGGCTTTGGCTGGGCGTGTGGGGTCTGAGGTAGAGACAGAGATGAGGGTTTTGGGTTCAGGAAGGGGGTCCTGGCTGGGGATGGGGATGGGGGTTTGGAGTGCATGAACAGGTTTTGGGTTAATGCAGAAGTGGGGTGTGTAGGAGGGAATGATGGCTCTGGGTTGCTTGTGGGCTCTGGGATGGGCTCAGGGACAAGGGGTGCAGGAGACAGTGCAGGGTATGATATCTGGGAGGGAGTTTGGGTTCTGACCTGGGGCAGGGAGTTTGGGCATGGGTGGAGCAGATGCGACTGTATCTAAGGACTTCACTATAAATGGTGGGTCATGTGGTGTGTGCTGGATGGAAGCTGGAGGGAAATGTTAGTCTATAAGGTGCCACAGGACCCTTCGTTGCTGTTACAGAAAAGTTTTGAGCATGAGCTTTCGTGAGCACAGACTCACTTCATCAGATGCTGGTCTTGGAAATCTGCAGGGCCAGGTCTAAATAAGCCAGAGCAAGGGTGGGGATAACAAGGTTAGCTCAGTCAGCAAGGGTGAGGCTTACTACCAGCAGTTGATCTGGCGGTGTGAACACCAAGGGTATAAAGTGCCACAGGACCCTTCGTTGCTATTACAGATCCAGACTAACACGGCTACCCCTCCGATACTTGACTCCATTGAAATACTCACTGACAGGTTTATGTGTATTTAGATTCCTAATGTCTGCTCGGTGCCCATTCATTGTATGGTGCAGTGTTTTTCCAGTTTGTCCGATATACATAGCCGAGGGGCATTGCTGGCACATGATGGCATATATAACATTGGCAGAGGTACAGGAGAACGAGCGCCTGATCTTGTAATTAATGCAGTTAGGTTAATCTGGATATTATTTCCAGAATAAATATTTGGACAAGGTTGGCACTGTGGTTTGTTGCAAGGAGAAGTTCCAGAATTAGTATTACTGTGGTATGGCCTGTGGTTGCTAGTGAAAATTTTTTCCTGAGGTTAGATGGTTGTCTATAGGAGAGAACAGGCCTCTCGGAATGTAGCATGTTCCGGTATAGGTTGTAGGTTCTTGATGATATGCTGCAGGGGTTTGAGCTGGGGCCTATAAGTAATGACAACTGGTGTTCTGTTACCAATATTCTTGGGCTTATCTTGAGGTAGGTGTGGTTTCTGGGTATTCATCTGGCCCTGTCAATCTGTGGGTATTTTTTTTTAAACTTCTCCCAGTGGGTAATTAAGTTTTATGAATGCTTAGTAGAGATCTTGAAGTTTTTGGTGTCTCTCAGTAGGATCAGAACAGATGCAATTGAATCTAAGGGCTTGACTAGAAGCAATGGATCATGTGGTATGTGCTGAATGGAAGTTGGAGGCATGTAAGTAAGTGTAGCAATCACTGGGTTTCTGGTAGAGAGCAGTACTGATCTGGCCATCAGTGATTTGTAGTGTGTGTCCAGGAAATGTATATCTTGTGTGGAATAGTCAAGGCTGAGATTGATGGTGGGGTACAGGTTGTTAAAATCTCTGTGGATTTATCATGGGTCCAAACGATAAAGATATCAATGTAGTGTAAGTATAGGAGAGATAATAGGGGATGAGAGCTGAGGAAATGTTGTTCTAAGTCAGCCATAAAAATGTTAGCATACTGTGGGACCATGCGGGTGCCCATAGCAGTGCCGCTAATCTGGAGATGTAAGTTATCCCGAAACTGGAAATATTGTGGGTGATAACAAAGTTACATAGGTCAGCCACCAGATCAGTTGTGGTAACATCAGGGATGATATTCCTGGTTACTTGTAGTCCATAATCATGAAGACTCTGGAAGAATTCCACAGAGATTTTAATAACCTGCACCCCACCATCAATCTCAGCCCTGACCACTGCACATGAATGATACATTTCCTGGACACCACAGTACAAATCACTGATGGTCAGATCAATACCGCTCTCTACTGGAAACCCACTAACTGCTACACTTACCTACATGCCTCCAGCTTCCATCCAGCACACACCACGGCTGCGTCTACACGTGCACGCTACTTCGAAGTAGGGGCGCCAACTTCGAAATAGCGCCCGTGACGGCTACACGTGTTGGGCGCTATTTCGAAGTTGAAATCGACGTTAGGCGGCGAGACGTCAAAGTCGCTAACCCCATGAGGGGATGGGAATAGCGCCCTACTTCGAAGTTGAACGTCGAAGTAGGGCACGTGTAGCCGATCCGCGTCCCGCAACATCAAAATAGCGGGGTCCGCCATGGTGGCCATCAGCTGAGGGGTTGAGAGACGCTCTCTCTCCAGCCCCTGCGGGGCTCTGTGGTCACCGTGTGCAGCAGCCCTTAGCCCAGGGCTTCTGGTTGCTGCTGCAGCAGCTGGGGATCCATGCTGCATGCACAGGGTCTGCAACCAGTTGTGGGCTCTATGGATCTTGTGTTGTTTAGTGCAGCTGTGTCTGGGAGGGGCCCTTTAAGGGAGCGGCTTGCTGTTGAGTCCGCCCTGTGACCCTGTCTGCAGCTGTTCCTGGCACCCTTATTTCAATGTGTGCTACTTTGGCGTGTAGACGTTCCCTCGCAGCGCCTATTTCCATGTGGTGCTGCCCAACGTCGAAGTTGAACGTCGACGTTGCCAGCCCTGGAGGACGTGTAGACGTTATTCATCGAAATAGCCTAAGCTATTTCAATGTAGTGTGCACGTGTAGACGTAGCCCACATGACCCATCATTTATAGTGAAGTCCTTAGATACAGTCGCATCTGCTCCACTCCTACTGACAGAGACCAAAAACTTCAAGATCCCTACCAAGCATTCATAAAATTTAATTACCCATCAAGAGAAGTGACAAAACAGATTGACAGGGCCAGAGGAATACCCAGAAACCAACTACCTCAAGGTAAGCCCAAGAAGATAAATAACAGAATACCACTTTTCATTACCCATAGCCTGTGAGGGAACCACACCCCACAGAATTGTAACCTTATGGAGAGCAAGTATGTCGGCAGTTGGATCAATGCCTTTATGTTTCCCAGCGACTGAGGTTCATCCAGGATCAGCCTACAGCAGCAGGCTAATTCAGTACCTGGGGTTAATCAGCCACCTGCAACCCATTAAGGCCCACGGAACCTTTAAAAGGCTTTCCTCAGGTAAGGACAGGAAGGAAGAAAGGGGATAGACCAGGAAGGAGGGAAGAGCTGCAGAGGAGAGCATGCAAGAGGAAACTGCAGCAGCCAGTAGAAGGTACTGGGGAAAGCATCTGGGGAAGTATCCCAGGGAGGAAGGTGGTTCACTTTGGGCTGAGGGAGACAGCCCCTCCAGCAGCAGCAGCTACCTAGGGTCCCCAGGCTGGAACCTGGATTGAGTGGGAAGGGACTGAATTTCCCCCACACTGCCTGTCACAGTCAGAACAGAATTTGGAAGGAACAGGAGGAGACCCAACATCCCTGGGGGGGACCCCGCCCCCACCATTTATGACTGTGCCCATGATGAGAGGGTCTCCATAGGCTGTGCCCTGCCCCTGGGAAAAGTGAGAGAGAGCGAGAGAGCAAAAAGGGTGCAGCATGACTCTGAGGCATTTCTTTGCCACAAAGCACAGGACTCACAAGGAGTTGCTCAGGACTCTGTCACAAGCCCCCAGCTCAAACCTCTGCAGTGCATCATCAAAAACCTACAACCTATACTGAAACGTGATGCTATGTTCCAAGAAGCTCTAGGTGAGAGGCCTGGTCTCTCCTCTAGATAGCCATCTAACTGCAGGAAAATCTTCACTAGCAACCACAGGCCCCATACCAGAGTAATACAAGGAAAAGTTCCAGGCTTAGTAACAAACCCCGCTGCCAACTTTGTCCACATATTCATTCTGGCGATACCATCACTGGACCTAACCTTGTTAATTACAAGATCGGGGGCTCATTCTCCTGTACCTCTACCAATGTTCTATATGCCATCATGTGCCAGCAATGCCCCTCTGCTATATATTGGACAAACTGGAAAAACATTTCCCCAAAGAATTAATGGGCACTGAGCAGTCTTCAGCAATCTGAAGACGCAAACATGTCAGTGAGCATTTCAAGGGATTGGGCCATTCTGTTAAAGACCTGAGAATATGTGTCTTACAACGAAGACTTTAACAGCAGATCACAAAAGGAGATGTGTGAACTGGAGTTAATGCTCTAATTCCATAATTAATGTTGGCCTTATTAGAAACCACACTATAAAGACAGTATCCCTACCTTTTGATATTTGTAATGATTTCAGGCAGGACACTTACTATTTTGCACCCCTTCACTTCAGTTCTATGTATGTGATTTGTCAGTTTTTACTTCAATTTTTTTTGGATCTGTGTTATAACATTTCCAGGACAGAAATTACTGTTTTATGTCTCCAGATCTGAGGAAGAGGGTCTGCCCCCTGAAAGCTCATCACCTTATAAATTATTTCATTAGTCTTTAAAGTGCTACATGACTGCTGGTTTATTTGACTTGAATACGGCCTAAAATGGCTACCTCTCTGTTACTATTTAAGCTGACCCTGGGTACTTGAGAACTGTTAAAATAAAACAGATTTGGAGCCCTACAAAGGGTCAAACTCTCAACCCCTGTGCTCTTACCACAGAGTTATTGTGGGGGTATAAGCTCCCAAAAACAGACTTCAAATGGCTCCTAGGAAGCAGTAATATGTACCTCTGCCTCCTAGGAGATGTGTGGCCAGGGGTTTCCATCAGTGATTGATGTAGGCTGAGCACTTGAGTAACCACCCTAAAGAGATCCACATGCTTCCCAGCTGATTAGCAGTGCTCCTACAGTCAGCCTGTATTTCTAATGGTGGTGTACATCCACACATGCCTTGGTGCACATAACATTTATTCTGCACATGCCTAGAAGAAAATAGAGGGGACAGTGGCCCCCCTGCAGCTTACATTGCCTGTAGTTCCAGGCTAATGAGAGCTGTAGGACCCGTATTTGGGGCAAGGCCAACATATGGAGTCCCTGTGGCTAACCCTCCATTTAGGATGGAGGTCTGCAACCGAAATAGTGAGAAGAGCCCCTTTCTTTTTTCCAAATTCAGTTACAACATCAATACTTCAGAGCTGCAATGCACATGGATGAGACAATCCATAATATATTAAAAATGGTCAAAATGTACTTTTTGTCACCCCTGCTTTAAGAAAAGTGAACACAATGATTTTTGTATCAGAGAGGTAGCAGAGTTAGTCTGTATCTTA
The DNA here is from genome assembly GCF_033958435.1 of Carettochelys insculpta. Classification (NCBI taxonomy): domain Eukaryota; kingdom Metazoa; phylum Chordata; order Testudines; family Carettochelyidae; genus Carettochelys; species Carettochelys insculpta. Next base: position 283,003,898 of record NC_134137.1, on the reverse strand, counting down.
AAAAACAAGACCACCTGCAACACCTCACATACCAACAGATATTCTGGAGCATAAACTTTTGTGGGCAAAACCCATTCAGGTATCTGACAAAGCAAGTCTTTGCCCATGAAAGCCTATGCTCCAAAATCTGTTGGTCTCTAGAAGGTCCCACAGGACTTCTTGTTGTTACACAATGGTTTGTACCAGTTAAAGTTGTTACCCCCATCCTGCAAACCTGCCCCTTCTCCCCTGCAGATTTATCCCTTTCAGCCCCAACCTGCCACCCACCCCCCACCTCCAGGTTTAAACTGCTTCAGAGCAGGAGGCAAGCCTTCCTTCATGGCTGCTGACACCTCCACACTGCTTCCCCTGCCGCTTCCTTCTCTGTGGGGCTCCAGCAGGCTCAGCTGCCCCCTCTCCCTAGCTCTCCTGAAGGTTCCCCCATGTACACATGTAACTACCCACAGGCAGACTGAAAGCTGGGACCTCTGGAGCTTTGTTCGGGTGCCTCTACAGCTTGAGCTAAAGGCCAGCTGGCTCTCAGTTTAGGCTATACAGGACACTCATTCTTTCTCTGTGAAGTGGCTGAGGTACCACTACATGGGACAGTGAAGCACACATAGGTGTGTGGGTTATGCAGTGGGCAGCCCCTTGCTCTGCTGGGTTTCTCTTCCTGGGCCCCCTGCACTGACAGCTGACCTCTGAAGGGCTTCCTGCCATAGCTGACTGCTCAGCAGTTCTGGTGGTGGCTGCTCCCCTTGCTTAAACACCTAAATTCAGTTTAAGCAGAGGCAGTCTCCAGAGCCACGGGTTGCTGATCCTTAACTTAGGAGCTGGAGGGACATGTTTGCTGCTTCCTGGGAGCCATGAGGAGCCAGGCATGGAGTCTGCCAGCCCTACTGCACCCACCACTTGGACTTTTAATGACCCATCAGCAGTGCATTTTTCAGCTGGGTTTCTGTCCTGGTCAAAAACTGGACATCTAGTAATCCTAACCATTAGGGTAAAAGTGATTGGTAGGTACCAGCACCACTCCCTACTCCTCCAACAGTTTTAGTGACATGGGGAAGGTGCCCAACCCATTCCCAGAAAAAACAGCTTGGGCACCTAGGACTCCCAACTCCAAGAAGTGGGTTCCCATTAGTGGCATGCTAAATGGAGCTACATTTCCTCCATGCAGCCTGGACTTAGGAGCCTATTTCTCAGCAAGGGGTGGGACTTAGCACATACCCCTCTCCCAAGCATCTCTCAAAAGTGCTTGCTTTTTATGGATCACATTCTGAGACACTTCTCTCTCCACTTTCTTATAGGAAACTAACTTTGTGGATCACAGTGTTGTTCCTGTGATTTTTATTTGGCTTCCACAAGTTAGGTGTAAAACTGCTGAACATTACAGGATTAAATTCTTTTGTGGAGTGTATTCTACCTAAGCTTAACAGAGGGTTTAAACTGCTTCATTAGCCTTAGAAAAGCCCTTTGGACTGGGACTGCCTGAACAGTCAGACCCAGAGATTGGATCTGATACCAGTAGCCTAGCAGATGGTTGGATACTGGGCCCAATAACTGTACTTCCCAGGCAGAGAGGTTGTAAAATATTTAGGACTAAGCAGTAGAATTTCCGCTCTCCTCCCCCCACCCGCCACAGAAATGACTATAGGCTGGGGCCTTAGTGGAGCTCTTTTTAATCTTCTGTTGAAAGGAGGATGGTGAGGGGGGATATTGGTGAACTGATTAAACTAATTTTGTCGGACTGTAGCTGCAAGGTTCTCTTTGAATACAGCCTGGAGAGCTATGTGGTCCAGGAAGTTGTCATTTGGTGAGTGTATTGTTTTTCTTTCCTATACTTGGTTACAGGGTGACCCTGGATGAGGCTTTAAGAAATGGGGTAGCCATGGTGTTATGATGACTTCAGAATTCCTCTTGCTTGAAAGTTTGGTTAAAATACTAAGAACTACAAAAGTAGAAAGAAAATGGAATGGGTGAGGATGTGAAAATGAAAGTGGGACATGAGAAGAGTGGAAATGGGAAATAAAAGTAGAAACAAGATAATGCAAAAGTAGGGTTAACTCTTATTAAAATTCCTTTACATAATATTTCCTTGGCAGATGTGGGGAAAAGTGAATTGCAGAACAGTGAGCAACTATATAACTGGAGGTGGTCAGGTTTGTGGGCATGAAAATATCCAAGTGACCAATCTGATTCTACAAAAGCTATTGTCTTTATTCCCTCTTTCCATTTTACAGGATCTGTTTAGATGAAGCTGCTGCTAGTTAGTGCAACAAACTTATGAAAATTTCAAATTGCCTGTTCAGTAGAGCAGTCCTGTTTCCATGTCTCCTCCAAACCCTTCCTGTGAACCCAGCAGTGAAGTCCTCAAGCAAGTTGACTCTCTCCAAATATAGTCCTAGTTTGGAAATATTCCGTCCGTTTTTTTACAAATGGTAAGTCTACAGGTGCATTTTTTGTAATTTGATGCCAGCAGCTAAGTTTCTCTTTTCTTTGCCAAAGGTGAATATTGGACCATGGCAGTAAAGCAGGACAAAAAGGAGCTTGTTTCAGGGTGGAAAATCAACAGTAAGCACTGAGGTGAGAGATAAGAAGGAAGTGGGAAAGGAAGCAGGTGAGAAGAGGGGAGGAATGGACAAAAGAGTGTGTAAGATATGAAGAGGCACTTTCTGGCCTAACCTTCAGGTAAGGGAGGAAGACCACAAAGGAGAGAGCCAAAACTTAGAATAAGAAATTATAGGACTTCAAGTAGGAAATACTACTTTAAATAAGCAACTTGGTCTTGCAGATACAGCCTAGAAAACATAGAAAATGTGTAGGGACTGGAACAAAGCACAAAAAGGAATGCAGAGGGATTTTTTTCCCCCTAACTCCATCCTCTATAGATCCTAACAAAAGAAGGTGATAGTAGGCAAAGAGGAGTACTGGTTGGCTGGAGAGTAAGACAGAACAGGCAGCCTTGGTGTTGCCAGTAACAGAGAGCTGTGCTCCTCTACACGATCAAAACAAAAAAGCAGTCCAGTAGCACTTTAAAGACTAACAAAACAATTTATTAGGTGACACAACTAGATCCATTCTTGACCTTCTCCATTCTGCTCTCTGATTTCCTCACCTGGATGATTTTATTTCTGATCTGCCAACCTTTATTACTATTTGGTTCTCTGCCTTAAATATTGTCTGTTCTGGTATGGCTAAGATCTGAAGAAGTGGGTCTGTCCTAGGAAAGCTAATAACCTAATTATTTTTAGTTTTTAAAGTGCTACTGGACTGCTTTCTCGTTTGTGTTGCCAGTTCATTTATTGGTGCCTCTCTTAAAGCCTGAAGCTCTGAGAGGCTTGCAATTGGACAAAACCTGCAGTTTTAATTTACAAAAATCTAGTCTCCATGGTGGCAGAGGAAAAGCTAGAAAATTGAAACCATGGGCAACCTAAAGGTGTGTGTGTGGTTTGTTTTTTCTTTAAAGGCAAAACAAGACACCTAGATCCCTTTAAAACACTTTTTGACTCATGACTCAACACCTGGAGTTGGCATCCTTTGCTGTCCCTTTCCCAAACTTGTTTCTCCAACAACTGGCCTGTTTTTTTTTTTTGTTTTTTTTTTGACACTGTAAATCTGTCAAGCTCCCATCAGACATTGCAGGGAGAAGGATTTTTTTCAGAACTGCCAGACCCAAATTATTAAAAACCTTATGTTTGCCCTGTCTCCCAAATTAATAGGCTTATATCACCTTTAAGATTATTAAATGTTGTCTTATTTACCTTCTGCGTTTTGAGCTAGTTGGGTACACCTGACTCATTTTCAGTCTTTAAGAGGGGGGAGGATGAATATGAACGCTTGAGCTATTCCCTACTTACAAGCTGCTGGAGGCAGGGATTTTAAGAAACCCTAAGTATTGTGGCAGACGCTAATACTAAGCGTGGGCAACTGGGGGTGGGGCGGAGTAGAGTGCATTTCGGGGGCAGGCATGGCGTAGGGTAGGGATGCTTGACTTGGGCAGGGTTTGGGCGTGTTGCTGCCGAGGACAGCCTTGTAGGTAAGGGGGGCGGGGAAGGAGCCTGGCTCCGTGGGCAGTGACTCAGGGCAGCTGCCTGTTAGCGACGCACGGCAGTTATGGGAGAGCCGCTCGCCCCCGGCGGTATCGCAGGGAGAGGCGGGAGCGAGGTGCCCCGTGGGGTATTACAGCTGCCCTCAGTAGGAGCAGGTCTCTACCAGCCCCGGCTGTCATTTTTCCCGACCGGACACCAACCGCCGTAAGGACGCCCAGTCCATCCGGTCGGAAGAGTGGCAACGCTTCCCGCCACCCTCTGCCTGGCCGCTGAGCCCGCCTCTTGCAGCCCACGTGACTACCCGCAGCGGGACATAGGACCGCGGCGCTCGCAAGCGCTCGAGCTCAGGTCGGCGCGGGGCGGTGCCAGCGAACAAAAGACCCGAGCTGATTGGCTGGACGCGGCGAATCAGGGGAGGCGGGCCTTGGTGGCAGTAGGTCCAGTCGCCGCAGGATCAGCGATCACGTGCCCCACGAAGCCATGGCGCGGCAGGACGGGGGTACGAGAGGCAGAGTCCCCTCCTGGCCGGCCGTCTCGCGGCCCTCTGGCGCGCAGCCCCAGTTTGCGGCAATCCCCACGGGAGCCCCAGCCATGGGGGCGGTGTCTTCCTACGAGAGCTTGGTCCATGCCGTGGCCGGGGCTGTGGTAAGTGCGGGGGCAGGGGAGGCGGGGTCCCGGGCAGGGCCCCGCCAAGCTGCCCCTCTCACAGATCGCTTCCCGTAGCCGAACGGCGGGTCGCCGGCGCTGGCGAGGACGTGATGGGGTCCCGGCAGGACGGGGCTGGCTGTGGAGAGTGGCTCCTATTCCCCAGGGCAGGTAGAAGTTGTTCTGTGGGCCCGAACCTGGGGTGCTGAACTTGTTTCTGCTGGGGATGTTATTCACTCAGACTCCATCGGAGCCCCGACCTGGATTATTCTGTTTCCTTCCCAAAATCCACAAACCTGAAAACCCCAGACACCCTATCACTCTCTGGGAATTGGCAGCCTTAGCACCGGACTATCGAATTATGTAGATTCCCTCCTCGACCCCTATGCCACCAACACTCCCAGCTGTCGCCAAGATTCCACTCACTTCCTGGGGAAGTTACAGAACACCAGATGGTGTACCTGAGTGAATAAGGTTTGGAGTAGAAGCAGGTCGTTCCTTAAGTAGATGGTAACAGAGAGGAAGCTGTGCTAGTCTATATGCTATCAAAACAAAAAACAGTCAAGTAGCACCTTATTAGGTGAGCTTTTGTGGGACAGACCCACGTCTTCAGACCATAGCCATACCAGAGTAGACTCAATATTTAAGGCACAGAGAACCAAAAACAGTAAGCAAGGAGGACAAATCAGAAAAAGATAATCAAGGTGAGCAAATCAGAGAGTGGAGCGGTGAGGGGGGAGGTAAAGAATTACACTAAGCCAAGTATGCAGACGAGCCCCTGTAACAGCAACAAAGGGTCCTGTGGCACCTTGCAGACTAAAAGAGAAGTTTTGAGCATAAGCATGAGCTTTCGTGAGCACAGACTCACTTCATCAGATGCTGGTCTTAGAAATCTTGGATTTCCAAGACCAGCATCTGATGAAGTGAGTCTGTGCTCACGAAAGCTCATGCTCACAACTTTTCTGTTAATCTGTAAGTGCCACAGGACCCTTTGTTTCTGTTACAGATCCAGACTAAGAGGCCTCCCCCTCCAATATTTGAGCCCCTGTAGTGACTCGAAGTTCCCATCCTGGTTTAAACCATGTGTTAATGTGCCAAATTTGAATATAAAAGCCAGCGCGGCTGCTTTCCTTTGAAGAACGGTGTGAAAATTCTTTTTTCAGTAACACACATACCTTGAGGTCATTGACAGAATGCCCCCTTCCATTAAAATGTTGACTAACTGGTTTGTGGATCTGGAGTGTTTTGCTGTCTGCTTTGTGGCTATTGACCCTTTGTCTAAGGGAGTTAGAAGTCTGTCCAATATACAAAGCATCTGGGCATTGTTGGCACATGATGGCATATATGATGTTAGTAGAGGAGCATGGGAAAGTGCCCGTGAGTAACCTCATTAACTCAGACACACCATCTGAGCCGCAGCCTGGATTATTCTATTTACCTCCCAAAATCCACAAACCTGGAAACCCTGGATGCCCTATCATTTCAGGTATTGGCACCCTTGCCACTAGACTATCCAGTTACGTGAACTCTCTCCTCAAACCCTGTGCCACCAACACTCCCAGCTATATCTGAGATACTACTGACTTCCTGAGGAAATTATAAAACATCAGAAAAGTTCCTGATAACGCCATCCTTGCCCCAATGGATGTAGAGGCTCTGTACACTAATATTCCACTTAAAGATGGATTACAAGCAATCAGGAATACCATCCCTGATGCCACCACAGCCAATCTGGTGTCTGACCTCTGTAACTTTGTTCTCACACACAATTATTTCCATTTTGGGGACAATTTATATCTCCAGATTATACTATACTTATCTACACCCTTCTAGTTTCCATCCTGCACATGTGACTAGATCCATTGTTTACAGTCAAGCTCTTAGATACAATCGCATTTGCTCTGATCCAACTGACAGAGACCAAAAACTACAATAACTTTACCAAATATTCATAAACCTGAATTACCCGCCAGGAGAAGTAAAAAATCAAATTGACAGGGCCAGACGAATACCCAGAGACCAGCTACTCCAAGATTGGCCCAGAAAAGCCAAGAACAGAACACCACTGGTCATCACCTACAGCCCCCAACTCAGACCACTGCAATGAATTATTAAAGACCTACAACCTATCCTTAATCAGGATGCCACACTCCAGAAGGCCCTGGGTGACATGCCTGTTCTCTCCTATAGACAACCTCCCAACCTCATGAGGATCCTCACTAACAGCCACAGTCTATATCCCAGGAATACCAGTCCTGGAACCTTTCCCTTCAACAAAGCCCGCTGCCAGCTTTGTCCACATATCTTCTCTGGAAATACCATCACTGGACCTAACCAGGTTACTCACAGCACTTTCTCATGCTCCTCTACTAACATCATATATGCCATCATGTGCCAACAATGCCCAGATGGTTTGTATATTGGACAGACTTCTAACTCCCTTAGACAAAGGGTCAATGGGCACAAAACAGACATCAAAACACTCCAGATCCACAAACCAGTTAGTCAACATTTTAATGGAATGGGGCATTCTGTCAATGACCTAAAGGTATGTGTGTTACAGAAAAGAAATTTTCGCACCATTCTTCAAAGGGAAGCAGCCGCGCTGGCTTTTATATTCAAATTCGCCACATTAACACATGGTTTAAATCGTGATGGGAACTTTCTGAGTCACTATAGGGGCTCATCTGCATACTTGGCTCAGTCTAATTCTTGACCTTTCCCCCCCACCCTTCCACTCTCTGATTTGCTCACCTTGATTATCTTTTTCTGATTTGTCCTCCTTGCTTACTGTTTTTGGTTCTCTGTGCCTGAAATATTGAGTCTGTTCTGGTCTGGCTATGGTCTGAAGAAGTGGGTGTGTCCCACGAAAGCTCACCTAATAAACCATTTTGCTAGTCTTTAAAGTGCTACTTGATTGCTTTTTGTTTTGATAGTGTATAGACTAGCACGGCTTCCTCTTTGTTACTGGTTAGGTCCAGTGATGGTATTTCCAGAGAAGATATGTGGATAAAGCTGGCAGCGGGCTTTGTTGCAGGGAAAGGTTCCAGGATGGTATTTCTTAAGTAGATGGTGTAGTTTCTTTTGGAATTCCAAAGTGTGATCAGAGGAGAGAGAGGTCTGTAAAACATGGTATTGAAGAGTTGTCTGGCTCCCTCCTGTTCATAGTCTGACTTATTCATGATGCCAACAGCACCACCTTTGTCAGCTGGTTTGATTATAATGTCTGGGTTATTTTTGAGACTTGGGACAGCATGGTGTTCAGCCCGGTTGAAATTCTCCATTTGGGGTTTGTGTGTAATGTCAGTCTCTGTACGGCAGCAGAAGCATTGAATGTAGAAATCAAGATTCTTGCTACTGCTGTCGGGGGAGTCCCCTATTACGCCTCCTTTACTTAGAATGCATCAGTGACATCTTTATAATTTGGACTCATGTTAAAGAGACTTGAAGAATTCCACAGCAACTTCAACAACCTGCACCCCACCATCTACTTATGCTTTTGCCACTCCACATGAAAGATACACTTCCTGGACATTGCAGCACAAATCGCTGATGGCCTGATCAATACCATTCTCTGCCAGAAACCCACTGACTGCTACACTTCCCTACATGCTTCTAGCTTCCATCCGGTACATGCAACACAATCCATTGTTTACAGTTAAGACCTGAGATACAATTGCATCTACTCTGATCCTACTGAGACCAAAAACTACACGATCTCTACCAAAAATTCATAAAATTTAATTACCCAGTGGGAGAAGTAAAAAATCCAAATAGAGAGGGCCAGACGAGTACCCGGAACCCAACTACTCCGAGATGGGCCCAAAAAAGCCAGTAAAAGAACACCACTTGTCATTGCCTACAGCCCCACAGCTCAAACCACTGCAGCACATCATTAAAGACCTATAACCTGTCCTAAATCATGCCATGCTGCAGAAGGCCTTAGGAAAGAATAGGCTTGTCACCTATAGACAGACTCCAACCTTATGAGGATTTTCACTAGCAACCACAGGCTATACCACAATAATACTAATCCTGGAACTTTTCCTTGCAACAAGACCTGTTGCCAACTTTGTCCAGATACCTATTCTGGAGATGCCATCACTGGACCTAACCATATTAATTACAGAATCATGGGTGCATTTCCTCGTTCCTCACCGAACACTATATGCAATCATGTGCCAACAGTGCCCACACACCATGTATACAGGACGGACTGCAAACACTCTTCAAAAAAGAATGAATGGACATAGAACAGACATCAAAATCGAAATACACAAACCTGTGAGCCAGCACTTTCAGGTCTTTAACAGAATGGCCAACTCCATTAAAGTTTGTGCTCTACTGAAAAGAGACTTTAACCACCATCTACAGAGGGAATGCAGAGAACTAACCTTATGGCTTGAACAGGAACAGCAATTACATGACCCGTTATAAGGACTCTTTTTTACATACTTTGTTTTATCTAACTCTTAACTTCCTCACCCCACAACCCCCACCCCCTGGCCATCCCTCTGCTTTTCTGGATTTGCCAACCTTCAACAATTTTTGGACCTCTGTGCTTTATATATTGAGTCTGTTCTCGTAAGGCTATGATCTGAAGTGACTGTGTCCCACAAAAGCTCATCACCTAATAAACTATTCTGTTAGTCTTTAAAGTGCTACTGGACTGCTTTATTGTTTTGATGTGCACTTGCTGTATCCGTAACCTATACTGCACTTGCATTCTGGTAAAACTTCGTGGTTTGTTGAATGCATCCGTAGAGTGAGTAATGCATTATTGTAAATCTTTTTTTTCTTTTTTACATTTATAATAGTTCTCACATTAATTGTGCTAGGTAAATTTTATTTTATTCATTGTTTTTATTGTATATTTGGAATATAGCAGGGTTAACCTTTTTCCATTTACTTTTCTCCTTAAAGATTATACAAATTATTTAAACACTGTTTAGAAAAGGTGGTCATGTATGTTTACTATTTTAAGAGCACTCTGACACCTTTGTCTTTCCTTAGTGTTACCTACAATAATGATCAGTAATGGATGTGGTTCTCCCCACCCACATCTAGTTATGCCAGGAAAAGGCTTAGTGTGGAGTTAGCTGTACAAGGCACTTTATACTCTTATAGCTTATATTTCCCCAAACTAGTATAAGCAAAAAGAACAAGGAATCCAGTGGCACACTGGAGCAGCAATGTTAATAAAATTGTTAATCTCTAGGGTGCCACTGGACTCCTTGTTCGTTTTTGCTGAAACGGACTAAGATGGCTACATCTGAAACTTAAAATAAGCTGAATAGTAACAGAGGGAGCCGTGCTAGTCTCTATACTCAAAACAAAGCAAAAAGCAGTCAAGTAGCACTTTAAAGACTAGCAAAATTTTGCTAGTCTTTAAAGTGCTACTTGACTGCTTTTTGCTTTAAAATAAGTAGTATAACTGCATGTGGGTTTTGGACTGAGTTTAAAGTTGTCACTATACTACAGGCTTGTGCCAGTGCAACTATGTCCTCAGGATTGTGAACTAATGTAATCCTTGGCCAAGGCCTTGTCTGAACTAATTCCCCTTCCTTCCCCTGTTCCTCTACCCTATACAACTTCATCTGCACAGATAACTGAAGTTGATGCACTTGTTGCGTGTCTTCCATGCAATAAGGTCATTGGGGGCAACTCTCCCATCAACTTTGACAACTTTGCTTGCCCTGGTAGAGTACCGGGGTAGAAGGGAGAGCTCTTGGAGATCAATTTATCATGTTTTAAGCAGATGCAATAAATCAGCTCGTGGATCAATTGCTGCAGCATTGATCCACCACCTACCGGAGACAAGCTCTCACATGGCTGTACTAGCAGAAGCCCATATGGTAGACAGGTTATACTACAAAATGGCATGTTTTAATATACTGGTGAAAAGCATAGTTTTGGCACCATAGTTGCGTCTACACTAAATTCTTTGCCAGTATAGCATTCTAATATTCCTATAATTACTTAAATATAAAAGTGACAAGAAGTCCTGTGGCACCTTATAAACTAATGGAAATTTTGGAGCATAAACTTAGGTGGGCAAAGACATGCATCTGATGAAGCAGGGAATGTGGCGGGGGAGGGGAGGTTCAGAGGAGGATTTAAAGAGGGTCGTCTCAGTAAAGGGGAGGGCCAGAGCTGACAAGGTCTATTCAGTCAGGGTGGGTGTGATGGGGTTCAGGGGTCCCCATGCACTGCACCCTGGCCGCAGGCAGGAGTGACTCTCACTCATAAGGTAGAATAGGAAGTTCATTAGGTGACAGAGGCCCAGTTTCTCACAAAAGAGTCAGTACATCAATCAGAGACAGTCCTTCCAACCTGTCCTGGGGAGAGGAGCCCGAGGGGTGCCCCTCTGAGGTGTAGCTTCCCCCTCGCCTAGTTGGCTGCCTTCCAGCTCCCTCTCCCCTCCAGCTTCTAACTGCCCCCTCCGATTCAAACCCAGCTCGGCTCCTCCCTCCTCTTTGTTCAGGGCAGAGGTGTTACCTGCCAGCCTAGGTTATAGCCCCAGGGTCATCGTTAGCTACTGGGAGCTGCTCTGCTTGTCTCTCACACATCCAGCCTGAGTCTCACACATGCACTCCCCCCGACTCCATCACAGTGGGAATGGCCCATTATCAGTAGTTAATGTGGAGTAGTGAACATCAAGAGAGGAAAACAGTCAGATGGGTGGGAGATGTGGCCCACTGTCTGTCTAATGTGGAGGTGTGAACATCAAGAACAGAGAAACTGCTTTTATAATGGGCCACCTACTCCCAGTTTCTATTTAATCTTTGGTTGATGGAGTCAAACTTGCAAATGAATTGCAGCTCAGATTTACATAAGAACATAAGAACATAAGAATGGCCATACTGGGTCAGACCAAAGGTCCATCAAGCCCAGCATCCCATCTGCCGACGGTGGCCAATGCCAGGCGCCCCAGAGAAGGAGAACAGAAGACAAGTGATTTATCTCCTGCCATCCATCTCCTGCCCTTGTTATGAAGGCTAGGGCACCATACTTTATCCCTGGCTAATAGCCATTTATGGACCTGACCTGCAAAAATTTATCAAGCTCTTTTTTAAACCCTAATAGAGTCCTGGCCTTCACAGCCGCCTCGGGCAAGGAGTTCCACAGGTTGACTGTGCGCTGTGTGAAGAAAAATTTCCTTTTATTAGTTTTGAACCCACTACCCATCAATTTCATTTGGTGTCCCCTAGTTCTTGTATTATGGGAAAAGGTAAATAATTTTTCTATATTCACTTTCTCCACACCATTCATGATTTTATATACCTCTATCATATCGCCCCTCAATCGCCTCTTTTCCAAACTGAAAAGTCCCAGTCTCTCTAGCCTCTCCCCATATGGGACCCTTTCCAAGCCCCTAATCATCTTAGTCGCCCTTTTCTGAACCTTTTCTAATGCCAATATATCTTTTTTGAGGTGAGGAGACCACATCTGCACGCAGTACTCGAGATGTGGGCGTACCATAGTTTTATATAGGGGAAGTATGATATCTTTTGTCTTATTATCGATCCCTTTTTTAATAATTCCTAACATCCTATTTGCCTTACTAACTGCCGCTGCACACTGCGTGGATGTCTTCAGAGAACTATCCACTATAACTCCAAGATCCCTTTCCTGATCTGTCGTAGCTAAATTTGACCCCATCATGTAGTACGTGTAATTTGGGTTATTTTTTCCAACATGCATTACCTTACACTTACCCACATTAAATTTCTCTCTCCATTTTATTTTTGAATTGTTTTGCTGTAGGACTGCTACTCTTAAATCTGTTACTGAGTGTCCAGGGATATTGAAGTGTTCTCCTACAGGTTTTTGTATGTTACCATTCCTGATGTCTGATTTATGTCCATTTATTCTTTTGCATAGAGACTGTCCAGTTTGGCCAATGTAAATTCCATTGGGGCATTGCTGGCACGTGATGGCATATATTATATTAGTAGATGAGCAGGTGAAAGAACCCCTGATGGTATGGTTGATGTTCGGTCCTGTGGTGATATCACTGGTGTAGGTAGGTGAGCAGAGTTTGCACCAAGGTTTATTGCAGAGATTGGTTCCAGGTTTAGAGTTACTGTGTTGTGGTCTGTAGTTGCTGGTGAGAATTTGTTCAAGGTTGGCCGGCTGTCTGTAGGCGAGGACGGGCCTGCTTCCAAGTTCTCTGAGAGTGAAGGATCATTGTCCAGGATGGGTTGCAGATCACTGATGTGTGGAAAGGCTTTAGCTGGGTGCTGTATGTGGTGGCCAGTGGTGTTCTCTTGTTTTCCTTGTTGGGCCTTTCTTGTAGCAGGTGGCTTCTGGGAACGTGTCTGGCTCCATCAGTCTGTTTTTTCACTTCCTTAGGTGGGTATTGTACTTTGAGGAAAGCTTGATAAAGGTCTTGTAGATGTTTGTCTGTGTCTGAGGGATTGGAGCAAATGTGGTTGTACTTTAGTGCCTGACTGTATACAATGGATCATGTAGTGTGCCCTGGATGGAAGCTGGAGGTGTGTAGATAAGCATAGCGCTCTGTGGGTTTTCAGTATAGGGTGGTATTTATTTGACCATCACTTATTTGTACAGTAGTGTCCAGGAAGTGGATCTCTTGTGTGGACTGGTCCTGGTAGAGGTTGATGGTGGGGTGGAAACTGTTGAAATCACAGTGAAACTCTTCAAGAGCCACCTTCGCAGGGGTCCAGATGATGTCATCAATGTAGTGCACGTAGAGGAGGGGTGCTAGGGAACGAGAAATGAGGAAGTATTTCAGGTCAGCCATAAAAGGTTAGCATGCTGTGGGGCTATATGGGTGCCCATAGCAGTGCCACTGATTTGAAGTTATAAATTGTTCTCAAATCTGAAATAGTTGTGGGTGAGGACAAAGTCACAAAGCTCAGCCACTGTTTGTGCCTTGGTCTCGTCAGGGATAATCTTCCTAAAAGCTTGAAGTCCATCTTCATGTGAGATATTGGTGTAACGGGCCTCTACATCCATGGTGGCCAGGATGATGTGTTCAGGAAGGTCACCAATGAATTGTAGTTTCCTAAGGAGGTTGGTAGTATCTCAAAGAAAGCTGAGAGTGCTGGTAGCATAGGGCCTCAGCAGGGAGTCCACATATCCAGACGATCCTTTAGTGAGAGTGCCAATGCCTGAGATAATAGGGCATCTGGAATTCTCAGGTTTATGGGTCTTGGTAGAAGGTAGAATAAACCTGGCTTGAGTTCAAGGAGTGTGTCTGTGTAGATTTGTTGCTGTGTTTTTATATGGAGGGTCCTGAGCAGATGCTGTAGTTTTTGTGTATTCTTAAGTGGGATCCTGGGACAGTGGCTTGTAGAATGTGGTATTGGAGAGTTGCCTGGCAGCCTCCTTTTGGTAGTCTGTCTTATTCATGATGACTAAACACCTCCTTTGTCAGCCTCTTGGCTGACAATGTCAGAGTTGTTTCTGAGGCTGTTGATTAGCATTGCATTCTGCATGGCTGAGGTTATTGGAAAAACAGCATCACTTACCCACAATTTCTGCCTGTGCATGTCGGCAGAAGCATTCTGTGTGTAGGTCCAGTTGGTTATTTTGACCACCAAGGGAGTCCAGGAGGAATTCTTTCTCTTTTACTGTAGCTTGGAGGGTACCTGTGGGTCTGTGCTGTCCAGTATAGCGTTAGAAGTATTCCTAGAGTTGGAGACAGAGAAAGTACGGTTCCACATCCCCACAGAACTGTATCAAGTTTGTGGGGGTGGTGGCACAGAGAAATATAAGCATAGCTTGAGCTTCTTCCTGGATCCCTGGGCACATCTGACTTTTAGGTTGTCAGATGATCTGTCTAGAGACCATGAGCTCTTTTCTCGCTCTTGGCTTATATGTAGTTGGGCACAATGATTACTTTAAAAAAAGTCTCTTCCAGATATAGCTTGTGGCAGATGATTTGAAACTGCAACTTTTAATAAGCAATCTTGTACATCTTCATCATCCCTGACAACAAGATTGGTCTGTAAAATACTGAAGGGTTTGAGTTCAACACCTTAAGCCATTAGTTCTCTCAACTTGCAGGCTGCTGGTGGCTCACTCAGCATATAGTGATGGTCCATGTGACATGCCCAAGACCATCCACATAGTGTGTGTGGTGTGCACATAGAGAGCAGATAAATAGATTGAGAACAACTGCCTTAAGCAGTGGGGTTTTTCCTGCTTAGTGCATTTACATAACGGTATAGTCCAAACTAACGTCTTGTGAATATGGCTGAGACCCTTTTAAATCATACCCTAAAAAATCTGTGAATCTCTGGCAGGTATTGGCATCCATGGATGCAGCTAACCACAGCATGTTTTTTTTTTTCTTTAAGATATGGATGTGAATACAAATTTTATATCCATGCAGGGCTAAGAACTTGCTGTGTATGTAGTAACGTTCTCTAATACAGGGTGCATGGGCACAGCATTTTGCAAAGGGGGCACAGTGCAATCAGCTACCTGCCCCAACCCCCTGTGGTTTCCACTGCCTCGCCAGCCTTCTGCTTTCTCCCATGTGGTCTCCCCTGCTGCTCTCTCCAAAGGATATGGATGCACATGCGCTGCTGGGACAATCAATGTGCAGAGGCCCTGAGTCAAGCAGTGGGGACAGCCAGCAAGTGCCTGGCGTGATGAGGTGTCTTCTTGGGCTCCTCCTTCAGGCACCCCCTGGAGCCTCCCAGCATCCCCTTATTGCACAGTCCCCCACATCTCTTCTGGTGGCCCTCCCACAGGTTGGTGGGGCCCCAGCTAATTGCAAGACCAAAAAGTGGGGCCCAATGTAAAATGTTTGCTCACCCCTGCTCTAATAGACATTTGAGACTTTGGGAGGTAATTGCTTGGTTCGGATAAAGAACAAATGCCAAGTTACCGCTGGCTATTGTAACAAATGTTTGCTTTTGAAGTTCAAAGTAAACCGAGTTTCACGTTCTAATGTTGGGCCAGCACAAGGTCTAAGGCAATCCTTGCACTCTTATTTTACAAAGCAGCCTCAGTGAGTGCCATCTTTCAGCTGATAGAAAGAATTGGTTTAATGAAAACAAAGAGGGTGTGGGGTGGCATGGCACTTAGTTCTGCGTTCTTCCTTTTACTGAATACCTGGTTTCTCCTCGAGTATAGTCACCACTTTGAAAATTTGTGTGCTGACTTCTGTAGAGCTGCCTTATTTGCCTGTAGTATCTCAAAGCAAAACTGATGTTACACACCACTTTACCACAAGGGTTCTGTTTGAACTGTGCCAGTGTGCTGAATGAAAGCACAGAGGAAGAACAAACACTTACCAGCAAATGAAGTCTGTGGGCATCTACTTATGTCTACAGTGCTAATATACATCTTAATGTCTCATCAACAACTATGGGCTCAGCACCTGTTGGTGTTGTCTGCCTCTTGTTGCTTCATTGCGTCTTTCCCTGTCTGGTGTGGAGTGGCTTATTTTGGTGTGGAGCTAGTCCACAGAATCTAGTGCATCTGCCTGCTCTCTGAGGTCTGCCTTTCCTAGTCAAACCACCCACAGTGCCAAATACCAGGGTCCTGACTTTTTTTTTAAATTCATCATTCATTCTGCAAATATGCCCAAATAGCTGTAACTTCCATTGTATTACCTTCTGCAGTAGGTTCTCTTTTGGCTATATCTTCCCATATAATTCCTCATTGGTGACCTTCTGCATCCATCCTAGTCTCAGGATCTTTCTGTAACAACTCCTCTCAAACACCTCAGGTTGTTAATTCTTATCCCTTGCACAGATATCCCTTCTTCGTCTTCCTTGATCTTGTCCGTTGCTCACTCTAGCTGCGTGATGAAGCTACTTGGTGATATCTGATCTACTTGTCTCGTACTTCTGCTCGTTCTAAACCATCTTGCCATTACCTTCTCACCACTGCCTCTGCATTGTCAGTGGTATCCTTCAACAACCATATCAGTCTGCTATCCACTCTGTATGACTCAATGCACCCAAGTCACTTTCTGATCTACACTGTCAAATGCCTTCTGAAAGTCAGTGAAGCAAGCGTAGATGCTCTTTCATAGAGCTTTCTCCGCTATCATAGTGCCAGTATCTGCTGTACATTACTTCTTTCCTGAGCCCTGCTGGCTCATCTGCTAGATGATCTGTGATCTTAGTCTCTCCATCAGTATCATCATCAGCACCTTGCTTAGATGACTTATTAGAGCAGTCTGTAGTTAATGCCTCCATTGTAGCTGTAATTGGTAGTTTTAACTTCATGCCTTTCCTGTATAACATTTTGTACCTGTGTATGTCTTAGGATGTTCAGTTTGTTTTGCTATGTTTCTGTCACTGGAAAACAGGACACATGCAGCTGGTATGTCAAATCTGCAAGTGTGCCATAAGTGGTAGGGATTGGTGGTATGAATCCAATTTTTCATATGACAGTAACCTCATTTGTACAGGTCATTGTAATAAAGTGTTTTTCTCTTATTGGAAAAGCTGATCTAAGGGTGGGTCTAGGCTTTAAACACTGAGGTTTTTTACCCCCACTTGATTGGGAACAATTAGCATTTCATTTTTGTAGAGATTTATTAACATACCCTCAGTTTGAAGTATGGCTACACTACAAAATTTTGTTGATAAAACTTAGGTCAACACCCAAAAGTTGACAAAACAAATTGTAAGAGTGTTTATACTTGCTCCCCCATCCATGGAATGTGTCCACGTTGAGGGTTAGCATCAGTAGTTTGTGCGATGCATGGTGGGTATGTATGCTACAGTACAGCATTGTGCTATGGCAGAGCAGATCCTTATCTCTTGGGATTCCCTCTGTTCTCCCACAGCCTCCTCAGCTGATGCTGCTACTAACAAGAGCTTTGTGAACTCTCCCTGCTTAGAAAAATCTGCACAGCAATCTGTCTTCCTCCTCTTGCAGCCATAGTTTCCCTTGGCTGAGGTGCATTTCAGTGATTGATTCCTTATGTTTCCCGGAGTAGCTCACTCAGCTGTTTGACACTTCCCAGAGCTTTGAAAGAGGAGCACTGCATGCCAGAAGAGCTGAAACTCTGAGCTGTGACAAGGTACAGTCACAGAAGACCACTTGGGATGTTCCTGATGTGCTGATCAAGCCTCTGACACGTTTTCTTGCTCTCTGGGGCTTCCTACCATGATGTCCTGCTGAGCCAGACCCTCTGGTCCACCCTAGCCAAGGCATGGAGTTGCCATAATTCCTGTCTTTGTTATGCCTCTCGTAGGCTATGTCTACACTTGCCCAAAACTTCGAAATGGCCATTTTGAAGTTTACTAATGAAGCGCTGAAATATATATTCAGCACCTCATTAGAATACTGGCAGCCACAGCACTTCGAAATTGACACGGCTCACCGCCACACAGCTTGTCCAGATGGGGCTCCTTTTCAAAAGGACCCCAGCAACTTCGAAATCCCCTTATTCCTATCTGGCTATTTGCATGGCCATTTCAAAGTTTTGGGCGAATGTAGACACGTTGTCTTTGGCTTTTTTTTAAACAAAACAAACAAACACTTGAACTGTTTTTCCTTATTGAGTTGCTTCCCCGGGGATCTTACCAACTCCCTGAATTTGAAGTCTGCCTTCTTAAAATGCCTTGCCTTTATTTTGCTGTTCTCCTTCTACCCTGTCTTAAAATCATTAACTTTGCCATTTCATGATCACTTTTACCTAAAATGCCTTCTCTAAGGAGTGCACACACTTACTAGTCATGTAAGTTAATTCTTCAGGGAAACCTACCCTTAAAGCAGAAAGTTCAAGACTAGGTATCATTTGATAAGATCATGAAGTGTGCTTTCTTCTGAAAGAAAGGCATGTTCATTAAACAGTGCTCTGGATTTCACTGGTCCTGGGGGATATGGATTCACTTCTCACAGCATTTCCTGTTGCAGCATCAGCAGGTATAAGATCTTTGTAGGTCAACCAGCTGAAACACCGTTATAAAAATTATGTATGACTGTCTCATCAGTTGATATTTATACTCAGGCTGGAGAGTGGGGGAGGGAGAATATACTTCCTTGGCTCAAAGTAAGTAAATACGTACAAACAAAATACATGAAACAGTATGTTAAGACAGAAGGGTGGGGTATGCAACCCTCAGCTACCTTGCACATATAGTCCTCCTCAGGGCATTCTGTGCCAAAAATAAATTTGTGCACACAGTGTTGAAATTTTGCAAATGTTATCACTAAATGTGAAAGCTCCAGCCTGACATTGGGCTGCCCAGAGATGGGAGATCACTGTGCAGCTTCATTTACCACAGGTCACAGCCTCAGAGGTGAGGTCACACCCAATCCTAACACAGCACAAGGGCAGGGCCTGCCCAAGAAACTTCCCAGGGCTCTGCGCCAACTGCATCAGTTATTGTCGGGGAGACTCAATGGGACAATGTACATGTGTCTGTGGGGAGAGTACAGGTGTGGGCAGCTCAGTAGGGGATTTAGGTAAGCAGGGTTGGATGTCCAGGGGCTTGTTGGTGGGTTGTGGGTGTGCCGCTAATGGACTCCCCAGGGGATCTAGGTGAAGGTGTTTAGCTTGGTGTGTGCATCTCAGTGTGGTGAGGGGTTAGACCTAAGCATGGGGGTCTGGGTGTGGAGTACTTAGGGGCAGGTCCAGATGCTGTGAGTGGGGCTTAGAGTGGTATGGATCCAGCTTCATTTTTTTGGGGAGTTTGTGGGAGACTTAAGCGTAGTCCAAGTGCAGGGGGAGTAGGGATTCTAGTAGGGCATTAGGTGTGTGCAGGAGTGAGGCTTGGTGGAGGGTCTGAGTTTGAGTGGGTCTGGATACAGAGGAGTTTGGTGGATGGGGTAGCAGTTCCTTACACAGAAATGACAAGTTTTGTGGCACCTTATGGACTAACATATTTTGGAGCATAAATTTTTGTGGGCAAGGCTTATGCTCCAAAATGTTAGTCTATAAGGTGCCCCAGGACTTCTTGTCTTTGAAGATTCAGAGGGTAGTCGAGTTAGTCTGTCACTAGTTCCTTCTACAGGGCTTCTTCCCTCTGCGGCTGAGGAGCAGGGGGTTTAGGAAGTGGGAGATGGGTGGGAAATTTGCAGAGCTTCCTATAGTTGATGAAATCTGGGGGTTGGTTTGACCCAGCTCAACACCATGCAGTGAAAGAGGAAGTCCCATACTCCCCACCTCAGTCAGGATGAGAAGCTGTGATGTGTACTTTTGCTGGTGGCCCTGAGCTTCCACAGTATAATAGAGGGGAGAATCACATGACCACTTATTGTAGCTCCCTCAGACAATCTTTTCTTCCTGTAGGAAAGCAAAGGGAGCTGTGGGGAGTCATAAGTTCTGTGCATGTGCAGAATTTCCCCAGGAGTAATAGGCATTATGATAATTACATAAACAGGCCCTGTTTCATTTGGTGCACAAAATGAGTAAGCAGCTATATATTTGGTTTTTTTTTCCTCACTGAACAATGTGTGGGTTTAGATCTTTACTGCATGATGTTCAAACCCTACATTTGGTGCAGAATTAACTGTTTTTTTGTGGTACTCATCACTGCAGTATGAGTTCTTTATGGACCTTATTGGATTTGTTTTCAGAATATACTGGTAAAGGGTTATAATCATTTTAGAGAAGGTCAAATATCACTAATTTTGAGTGCCCAGTGAAATGTCTAGGACCTGATTTTTTTTCACACAGTTTAGCTTTGTATAACAGCTTGCAGGTCCAAACAGGGTTGACTTCAGCTGCAGCTCAGGACTTCTCTAAAGTGCAACGTGGAGTCTTAATTCATGCTTCCAGAAAATTAAGAACATGCAGTTAGTGTGTACATGCGCATGTAAAGTGTGGTAAGTGATTTGTCCAGAATCTGAAGCATGGATATTGTTGTGCTCTTTTCCAGGGTGCGTGTCAGTTGCCTTAATCATGAAACTTTTCTTTCCCATTCTGCTACCTTTCTGTTTTAAAATAGTACGAAATCAGTCAGATTTCCTTAATGTAAAGTTAAAATAGCAATTTGTGCCCTTCCAGAACATCCAGTTCAGCAAAATTCTGATAACCATGCCACCTTAAGTATCAGAGGTAGCCATTTTAGTCTGTGGCCATGTCTACACTAGCCAAAAACTTTGAAATTGCCATGCAAATGGCCATTTTGAAGTTTACTAGTGAAACGCTGAAATACATGTTCAGCGCTTCATTAACATGCAGGCGGCTGCAGCACTTTGAAATTGATGCGGTTTGTCCCGATGGTGCTCCTTTTCGAAAGGACCCCAGCTACTTCTAAGTCCCCTTATTCCCATCTGCTCATAGGAATAAGGGGACTTCGAAGTAGGTGGGGTCCTTTCAAAAAGGAGCCCCGTCTGGACGAGCTGCCTGGCAGCGAGCCGCGTCAATTTTGAAGTGCTGTGGCCTTCCGCATGCTAATGGGGCGCTGAATATGTATTTCAGCACTTATTAGTAAACTTCGAAATGGCCATTTCGAAGTTTTTCGCTAGTCTAGACATAGCCTGTATCTTCAAGAACAAGTCCTGGTGCACCTTATAGACTAATATATTGGAGCATAAGCTTTCGTGGGCAAAGACCTCCTTCATCAGATGCATCTGGTGAAGCGGGTCTTTGCCCATGAAAGCTTATACTCCAATATATCTTAACCTATAAGGTTCTAGGGGACTTCTTGTTCTCGAACATACCACCTTAACCATGCTCTCCTTGAGCTATGCCCAAGTGCACACATTTGCCCTGTTGGCTGTAATTGACTGTTGCTACTTTATTTGCCTGTGCTCAAACATTGTGCCTACTCTCCATACAGAGTACCACACTTAAATTTAACAACCCCATCATACTCTTTTACAGATCGTTCACATGCTGAATACCCCCTAAACTGAGCATTACCTATGAGAGCAGCCTGTAGATTTAATCTTCCACTTCTTGTGACTGTGCACAGGGCAAGAACAGCCCAGTGTTCTGCTATTGACACAACCTACACAGTTTTTCATTGAAATGCAGAGTGGAACCTCAAGGTTCCTGTTCTTTCCTTTGATTTCCCACATGTGGAGACTCGGATCCAGATCATCTCATATCATAATAGCTCTGTAACAGTTCCTCATGCTTCTACCAACCTTTTCTGCTTACTGCCTCCAATATTCAGTGCAGGTTGCACCTCTCAGGTCAGATACTCTTTCATCCAGCCATATCCGTGGTGGAGCAGGACAAGAGTATACTGGGCTGGGGCTGGTGCCAGAGCCCTGCTTATTACCTGGTAGCAGGACCAGAAACAGAGGCCCCCTCACCCTGCGGTAAGTGGGGTGGGCAGGGGCTGGAGCCCCTTGGCAGCTCCAGGGAGCCTGGACAGGGTGGGCTGGAGCTGCAGCAGCCCTGGGAGTGCAGGGCTGTCTTTGGGCAGAAACCTTGGATCTCCCCTTGTCAGGCAGACTGTCTTGTTGGGGACCTGTCAGGTCCTGACTATGCTGGACAAGGGAGGTGCAACCTGTACGGTTATGCTTAAGACTAATGTTTAGTCATATTTTTAGTAAGAATCAGACTGGTCAAGTGCAACAAACAAAAGTTCATGGTCTGTGACTGGTCCATGGCATTTACTCTACTCTATGTCCCTAGTTAAAACTTCGGGGGAAATGGCCTGGGAGGTTCTGTGGGTGCAGGGTAGGTGGGTGCTCATGGTTTGGGGGTTGAGTTGGAGGCAGCAGGGCTGGGGCAGGCTCCTTACCCACCTCCTGACAAGCGGTGACCTCCAGTTCCTAATTCCATGTGCTGCCGTGGCTCCACTCCAAACCCCACCTGTGCAGCTCCCGTTGACTAAGAACCACAGCCAATGGGAGCTGTGAGGCCAGTGCCTGTGGAAGGAGGTAGTATGTAGAGTGAAAAGCTGTGACCCTCCTGCCTAAGTAGTCGCTCCAGTCCCCAGTCCTGAGCTCCCAACACCAAAATTCCTGCTGCTGGTCAGAGGAGACCCCTTGGCCAGATGCACTGGCTGCTGCAGAAGTGTCAAAGCCATGGATCTGAGAATTCCATGACAGAAACAAAGCCTTAATTATACCAAAAAACCAACTGGAATACACACAGATAATTCCCAGTATCTCTTGCCACCTCCAAGGGGGCAGAATAGGGTTTGGATGGGTGTTTAACTGCCTATTTTCTGGGTGTGGTTTTTTTTAAGTTCAAATTTTGCCAGACTTGATGTTCTGGAAGACTACGTGTTACCATACAGGGGCTGTGGCCACACTTGGCTAAAACTTTGAAATGGCCATTTTGAAGATTATTAATGAGGCACTGAATTGAATATTCAGCACCTCATTAGCATTGGGACACTTCCGGCCACGGCACTTCAAAAGCTCTGCTTTCGAAAGCGAGTGGCTACACAGGGGGTCCTTTTCAAAAGGACCCCGCACCTTTCAAAATCCCCTTATTCCTAATAGCTGATAGGAATAAGGAGGTTCCAAAGTTACCAGGGCCTTTTCGAAAAGGGGCCCCGTCTGGACAAGCCCTGCGGCAGCGAGCTGCGTCAATTTCGAAGTGCCGTGGCTGCTGGCATTCTAATGAGGTGCTGAATATGTATTTCAGTGCTTCATTAGTAAACTTCAAAATGGCCATTTCAAAGTTGTGGGCTAGTGTAGACATAGCCAGGGTGATTTTTTTAACTTTGCATTTGTGACTTTTTTTGAGTAGTATTTAGTAGTATAGGGGTGTGTGTGGTTTGGTTTGGTTTTTTTTTTTTTAAAAAAAGAAATAGGCTTGCAGATCCAGCAGGGCTGGAACTTGGAACTATGGGTTTGGGGCAACTGATGGTGCTGCATCACCAGAAGAGGCTTAGGAGGGGCTCCCATGTCAGGATCCTGTGGCAGGCTTGGTAGGTAATGCAGCCACACTGATCCAGCTGAGCAGTTTCAGTCAGTTCCCTGACTGGCCTTAACAAGAAGGCTATGATGGGGAGCTGTATAAGCTATAAACTGCCTACCTGTTGCTGCCCTGGACCCTACTCATGACCCTGCCTGTCTCCTGAATCTCAGTTTGTGCTCTGGCCTATTGTGGACCATGGTCTCATGATGCCTGACTCCTGCTTTGATCACTAGGTCTGACTACCCTCATCCTGATCATGACAGTTTGCTCAGATTCTCTTCTCCTCTACCCCAAATATATCCATGTCCTCTGTAAATGATGGCAAGCCACCCTCCAGCCTTGGATCCCCAAGTCACCTATCTGTAGGTGGAGAACATTGCAATAACAAATAAGAAGAGAATATAAAAGATCTTCCCTGGCAATTCTTAGGTTCATAAAGCAATTTCAGCACTTGTAAATAGTGAAGTCATTTACTGTATTTTCTCCATCTCCCTTTTCTTATTACCTTGTACCCAAAACCTACATTGCTTTTTAATTGGAATATATTGGGGTCATAAACTAGCTCTTCTACCTGATACACTACGTAAACTTTGTTATGATTCAGTGGGCAAATGTTTGGTCTGCTTGAAGGACAGACCTATGCTATGCAGTGTCAAAGCACAGGCTCTGTGTGAGAACTAGCTCTGTCTCATGATGAAGTGGCATTGCTCACTGCAGAAGCACAGCCGCTAAACAAGAAGCCTGCTCCCTGGCAGGGAGAAACAGCGACCCAAGGCACAAACGTTTTCTTGGCATTCCCTCAACCACATGTAGATATAAAATTAAAAAAGTCACTCTTGCTATCACTTGGATTCAAGAGGGAATCTTTCATGTTGCTGCTTTGTTCACAGATTGTCTGTGAGCTATGAGGTTGAAGCTGGAGAAGATGATGATACTTACAGGCCACTTTTTGAGTATTAGTATTACAATAGTGCCTGGAGACCCAACCAGGTTGGGACCTCGTTGTGCTAAGCACTGTATAGTAAAAGAGCTTACAGTCAAGATTCAGCAGGGTAGTGAGACAAATGGTGGAGTAACTACAGAGAAAAAGTAGCATACGCTGAGCTTAGCATCCACCAGCTGCCAAAACTCCCTATCTCCTCCCACTCCTGACTGCCATTGCATGCTGGAAGGGTGAAGGAAGAGGCAGGGTGGAGGTGGAGCAGGTCAGGATGGATGGAGCCTTAGCGAAGAGGTGAAGCTGTGGTGGGAAGAGGCAGAATGGGGGCTTAGAAGAAGCGGGAGTGGGAGCCAAGGCCTGGGCTGATTAGAAAATTAGAAGCTGGCACCAGTGTTTACAGGATCCAATGGTTGTGTTGCACAAGAAGCAGAAAATATTGGCCATGATTTCACTCATAAAAATACATGGTGAATTTTATGTAATGGACTTTAATTTCCTGAATTGGAATTTGGCTAAGTACTGGAATTGACTTGCAAAAACTGTCAATTTTTAGTGAGCATGAAAATCACTATTGTCTCTTTGAGAAGGCAAAGACTCCCATAACTCAGTAGTGCTTTGTATGGTCCTCTAGGACATGATTTTGATTCTAATTGAGAGGAGTGAAGGCCATTTAATTCTAACATCCCGTCTTCCATCTGTGACAACTCCCTCATCAGTCCCCTCAGGGTTCTGTGCTTCCTGGCAGGTTCTAGTGTGTGCCTCAGAGACTCATCAGGGCCTTTTTGCTGCCTTGGGCCTTTCCAAAGGCAAGGGTCTCCATTTACTGAATAGTACTCATCATAGGCAAGTCCCAAGTGGGGGGAGCAAGCCCCCTTCAGCAGGGGGTTTGGGTTGCTCCAGGTTTGAACTGCCATAGGGCAGCTCTCCAGTGGAACGGTGAGGGGATCCCAGCCCCCCACACTACTCTGGACTCCAGCCAGGGACTGTAGGTGAGAGGCCACTGATGGCACTTTACTCCTGCCCCAAACAGTGGCCTTTTCCCTGGGCCACATCTCCCACTACTTCCCACTAGCACCTTCCCCCATACCTGGCTGTGCCTCTCTGCTCTGCTAAACCTCCAACTTCTCTTCCTTGTGCACTTCTCAACTCCTTTCCCCTTCTGCCTCAGGGGAAGCCTTTTATAAGGAGCCCGAAGGCCTTAACTGGTAACAGGTGTCTGATCAGCTTTTGTTTCACGCAGATTCTTAATGAGCCCCAGCTTCCTGCCCTGACAGCCAGGCTGCACACTCTGCCAGCCTAGGTGAGGAACAAAAAAAGCATTGATCTGGCTCCCGGCATACTTCCCTCCATGAGGGTCTTCTACATTGCAGCTGGACCCCTTTCAAATTGCACCAAGACATCACCTGTACATGCTCATGCTTCACACGCTCCCCTTCCCCACCTTCATGTCCTGCCCAGACACCAAGTGATGGGACCTTTTGCCACCAGCAGTGGGTGGGGAGCCCTGGTGGGCCAGCCTGTGTTCTACCTTTGTCCCACAGCCTGCCGAGGACATCAGCTGAAGGATCCTCCATAGAGTGGTGAGCATGGGTGTGTACTTGGCACAGTTCACCTGTCCTCAACACTTGTTCCTTCTGTGGTGTGAGGGAGACCCTGACGTACATCTTCCTTGAGTGCACCAGGTTACAGCACCTCTTGCAGCTCCTCCAGAACTTCCTGTTGGGGTTCTGGCTGTACTTCTCCACACACCTCCTGATCCTTTCATACTCATTCATGGCCCCACAAAGTTGTGGAACCTCTTTGTCAGCCTCCTGTTGGTTGTGGCCAAGATGGCCATTTGCAGGACCAGGAAGAGGGGTCCCATGTTTAGTGGATCTCCCCTTGCACCCGCCCACATTCTCAGTCCCCAGTTGGACCTGGCTCCTGCAATATTGCATAAATGTTACCAGACTTGTACGTATGAGGTAGAAGTAAGAATGGAGAAATGAACTAGTTCTTTTATCTGCTTACTAACATCAGACTTCTAAAATCTTATGCTGAGGAAGAGCTCTGCCATCATTTCCATTTATTTGCAGTTTGTTTAATCACATTTGAAAGCCTTTTCTTTAACTCTGTGACCAAAAGTTTCCAGTTGTCATCATCGATAACCAAGGAGTTCATTTTCTGTTTGTTTAATTTTGGCATGCTGATTACTCTTTATCTTATTCAGCAAATTTTGGTGTGACTTTTATAAGGGTTAACACAAGGTCATTATTAAGTAGTTTTAAACAAAATGTAGTTTAGCTCTTAATTCTGAGCTGTAATGTCACTGAGAAATTTGTAGAAATTGCATATGTGGCTTCTTATAGACAGATACAAAAAATTGCTAATTAACCATCTCAATATTTTTCAGGGCAGTGTGACTGCAATGACAGTGTTTTTTCCTTTGGATACAGCTAGACTTCGACTTCAGGGTAAGCGTTGAAACACCACAGTCTCTGTGGTTCCTATGTTCTGTTTCCATGTTGGCACTTCTGGGCATAGTTGCATAGGAATTGAAATGGATTGCGCTCACTTCTTGTTAGTTCCCTTTTTGCCTGGGTGTGATCCTTAAAGCCCTGCATGGGTGCTAAATTTGCGTTCACATCTGTATTCAAACAAATTGTGGATATTTGCAATGACCTCTGCAAATGCAGATATAAAGTGAATGAGTATTTTGTCGATTTGCAAGGTTCTAGATACAAAATTTGTATCCACATCAGCATCCATCTCTAAAAATGAGCTGTGGCTATCTGCAATGATATCCAAGGATGCAGATACCCTCAGATATAAAGCAGGTATCTGTGGATTTGCAGGGCTGTAGTGATCCTGCATTCTCCTTATGCTTCTGGTACACTGTCAGTTGTTGCTGGGCAGATCTTCAGTGAGCTCAGCCCTCTGTTCATATCACAGTCTAAAATGATTGAACAACATCTAGGGTTTCAGAAGTCCTCCAGAGCATAACAGGATTTTGTTAGCCCTGTCTCTTCCCTGAGTTCTCATCCCCTGCTGGGCTGGCTTCAAGTCCATCCACGCCCTGTTGTCAAGCCCTCTTCCCGGGGCTTTCTCCCTCAAGACTTGGTATGCCTACATTTCCAAGCTTTTTTTCAATGCCCAAAAGCTGACAAAATAAAAATTGACAGAGGCTGTTTACTTTTGCTCCTTCTATTGACAGGTAATGTCAAGATTGAGGGCATCATCAACAGCATGAGCCCTGTGGCTCTGTATCTCATGCTATGTCTAGATTGCAGGGTTTTTGTAGACAAAAAACCCATGGAGCGTCCAGATTGTGAAGCATGTTCTGTTGACAGTAAGTGGACAGAACACGGCACTTTAGTTGACTGCTTGCCACGAGGAAGAATGCCTCTGACAGAGGTCTTTCAACAAAACACTGGTTTGTACATTCCCGGGGGGCCATCTGTTGACAGAAAAGGACACGATGCAGCTGTCCCATAAGATACCCGGTCCACAGCATTCAGCACTCTATGGTTCCCACCTCTGGCCCCTCTTAAAGCTTCAGGGAGCCTGGGGAACCCTGTGGCAGAAAGCTGAGCGCATGGGAGCAGCCAAGCAGCACGCTGCAGTCCCCCACATCCTCTCAGCCATATCTTACCACACCGCAGTGACATGGCAGGGTAGCAGGGATCCTGAGACCCTCTAGGGCCCCCATGGGAGCAGCCTCAGGGCTCCCAGGATCCTCCCTGGGGCTCCAAGAGGCATGCCTGGTCCTGGTCCACCCCAGACATCAAGGACTTCCTAGATCTCTGGGCTGAGGAGAACACTCTGCAACACCTTCGGGCCAGGCACGAGAATGCAGAGATCAGCGGCTGCACGGCCACTGCCTTGGCCAAAAGAGGCCATGCCTGCTATATGTTGGAGCAGGTCAGCGTGAAAGTAAGAGTTCCATCAGGAGTAGATATGTGCCCAAGGATGCTGCCTGATGCTTGGGGGCAGGACCACCAATGTGGCCCTACTAGAGGGAACTGCATGCCATCCGGGGGAGGGGATACATCACCCGCTGGCCTGAGCCTTGATGCTGGGTTCAAGGCTCCCCCCACACTGCAGCAAGAGCCCCCAGAGGAGGAAGAGGAGTAGTCAGCTGAGCCTCAAACCCTGCTGGAGCCAAACTTGGAAGCCAGCAGCCTGTCATCTCCCTGGACCCAGTCCCCAGCAGCCAGGCCGCATCTTGGGTGTTGCTGAAACTGGGTGAGGGTGCCTCTGGTGAGTACCCCACACGTCACACACCCAGGGTGTGGGAGGTGGTTGCAGATGGGGCATGCTGCAAGTGTTGCTTGGCTGGCCTGGGACTTCGTGCTGCAGTCTCAGCACGTGGAACCACGTGCAGCAGTAGTGTCTACCACCCAGACCCACCAGACAGCCTCTGGGCATGAATGACATCCTGCTGCTAGGTGCACAGCAGGCCGGATGAGCCTCAGGCCCCTGGGGAGGGAGGGGCACTCCCAGCATCTGCCATGACTAGAAGCAGGCTAGCCGCAAGGGTGCCAGCCTGACCCCAGACACACTGAGGAGTGTGGCACATGGGCGTGCCTGCAGGTGTGAGGCAGAACCCACTCCTGTAGGCTGTGCTGTGAGCTGCAGGTGGGTGGGCGGCCCCTGGGAGGGCCATGAGGGGACCCTTCTGTGGCCGACACCCACCATGGCTGCTAGCTTGGCGAATCTGGGGTGGGGTGGGGTGGGAGGATGATGTGGCACTGTGCAGGCCACACATGGCTTTGCTTCCAGGACATCCCCATCCTTTGGCCTGGGGGGTGTTGGTCACTGTACCTGGTGGGAGGGAGGGCCTTAGGACTGCACTGAATGAGTGTCTCTTCTCCTTGTGTTCCTTACAGGTGGACGTATGCCATCCGAGTGCTGGGCCACCTCCACCTTGCCACCAGGCTGAGCCTGCATCTGGAAGAGCCGTTGGAGGGCCTGTGAGGACCTCGTGTGGGAGCACACTGCCACCCTGTGGGCCATCCATGGGACCATGTAGCACCAGCTCAGGGTTGACGTGGAGCTGCAGTTGCAGACCTGGGCCCAGCTCACGTCTCGTTTTGATCGCTGTCACCAGCGTCTAGCAGGACATGCTGTCTGCGCAATCTACGGCCACCCCTGCTGCCCTGCACCTGCCGGCCCAACCGCATGGCACCCTGGACCCCTGCCTGATCCTCTGGGCAATGTCCATGGCTCCTCTTCCAGACCCCCCTACCCACCCAGACCCTGCCACAGCCCCTTCTCCTCCATACCTTCCCTTTCCCCGGGCCCCAAACCCACTGCAGGAGGGGATCCTGAAGCTGATGCTGCTCGGGGTCCCACTCCCCCTTGGGTTCACAGCCCCTGCCCCTGCCATGTTCTGAGGCCCCTCACTCCCATCCTAAGCCCTGCCCTGTCCAAATTCTGAGGTCCCCCCTCCCCTGTCCCAAGCCCCACCAGTGTAAGAAGTTCGTTGGACTTCACTTTCTTGTAAATAGCATTGTATAGTGTTGTTTCTTTTGCACAAGTTATTTTTTGTTGAGTAAAACGTAGTTATTTGTTCACCACACCTGTGTCCTTCGTTCTACACCTGTCGGGGAGGGGTGAAGGGATGAGAGGGGGTTGTGGTGGAGACAGTAGGGGGTACGAGCCTGAAGCCCCCTCTGGGGAGGGTTATTGGCACCCTTGGGAGAAGCTCGCCTTCAGGATCCGCAAACCATCCTAATGCGCCTGGTGGATGGCAGCTGTGCCTCACTGCTTGTAGGCATGCCCCTGACAGCCAGTGGCCACCCCCAACCTGGGGAGGGAGGCCTCCCTCCCTCTTCCCCTACAGAATGCTGTTCTGAATGCAGTAAGCCCCAAGAACTTGGTTGATGTTAAGCTCCCCAACACTGAGGTGGGTGACTAGGCACCTGAACCATGTCTTGAGGCAGCCAAAGGTACACTTGGCCTGCATCCTGGCATGGTTCAGGAGAGAACTGAATAGCTTTATCAGCTGCATCCCCCATGATGCAGAATGGCATCTGCATGTCCCCAGCTGCCAGCTTATGGTGGTGGACAAATGTGCCCGTCTCCAGCCTCTGGCACAGACTGAAGTTGCGCAACATCCCCTGCCTGCCCACCAGACATAAATGTCCATAAACTGTCCACAGTGAACCAGGACCTGCAGCACCATGGAGAAGTAGCCTTAGTTGTTGATGTACTTGGCTATGCTATGCCCCAGGGCATGGATCGGGATGTGGGTCCTATCAATGCCCCTGACACAGTTCAGGAACCCCAGGGCAGTGAATCTGGCCATGACTTTGTCAAGGTCTCCCAGACTGAGGACCCTCACCCCCATAGCAGGATTATATTCATGGCTGTCATGACCTGCAGAGGGAGGCAACTGAACACACGTGACAAGGACTGAGGGAGGAAGTCCCTGAGCTCTGGTGGTGTCCCCGTCTCCCTCCCACTCCTTCCCCCAAGCTCTCTGGGAGCCCCCCATGAGGCCTCCTTCCTACTCCAACCCCACCCTTTGCATCCCTGACTCCCCTCTGAGGATCCCCCTTAGGCAGGAAACACCCTCCCCTGCTCCTGGGCAGGGCCTGCAACCTGAGAATGTGTTACCTCCATAAGGAGGGCCCCTTCAATGGACTTCCCCACACCAAACTGGTTGCCCACTGACCAGTAGCTGCTGGGGGTGGCAAGCTCCCAGAGGGCAATTGCCACCCGCTTCTCCACGGGGATGGTGGGCCACAGTTGGGTGTTGTATATCCAGAGGGCAAGGTCAGGCCAGGCACAGAGCTTCAGGAGGGTGGCCTTCTGCACATAGAAATTCTGGAGCCGCTGCTGGTCATCTCATTGCTCCATGACCAGCTGAAATGGTGCAGTGTCTGTGCACCCAGAGGGGCAAGTGTAGGTGTGCATGTCCTGCAGCCAGGCGTCTATCCCCAAAGGTGCTCTGGGGCTCACCCTCAGTGAGGAGGAAGAGGACAGCTATCAGAAAGTTCAGGAGCAGCTGCAGCATGTGCATGTGGAGCTATTGCAAGCCCTGGGGCAGCTCTGCTGGCATGGCTCCCAGGGACCTGCTGTGTCACCCCCAAAGGCAGTGCAAGCACAGAGGGCACTGGGAGAGCCTGCTGTCCCTCTCAGGGGTAGGTCTGGCTGCATGGAGAGGTCCCTACAAGCTCCTGGCTCCACAGGGCTCCGGCACCAGCTTCCGGGAGGAAAGGGAGACCAGCTACTCTGTCTGACATTGTTCTGGGTGGTGGTTTTGTTGAGAGAGCACCTGGCTGTCTGGCTGCTCTCTGTCAACAGAGCTGATCGCTTTTTCTACATACCTTGGTGTCTGGGTGCACTGTCAACAGAAGTTTTGTTGCAGGATATCTTCTGACATAAGCTTCTGCCAACAAATCCCTACAGTCTAGATGTAGCCCCATAGTGCAGTGCTGAGGGAAGGTAGAGCTGATCCCTGTGCATCTTGGAATTCTCTCTGAATTCTCCCACAGCATCCTCAGGTGCTGCAAGTGGCATCTTGAGTAGCTCTGTGAACTCTGTGCTGAGGAGCATCATTCAGCTGTCAGATACTTCTCCAGAGATTTGAAAGGGGAGGGGTGCATACCTGCAGGGCAGCAGAGATCAAACGTTGAGCAGAGCCATTAGGGTAGGCAGTGTGAGATATTGACAGGCTATGTCTGCATGGGCAGCCTCTGTCCACAGAAGTCACTGTTGACAGAGAAATCTCGGCAGTACCTTTGTTGACAGATTGCGTCGACACATAAAAGCAGATTGAAAGAGCAATCCGCTCTGCCAGCAAAGAGCAGCCACACTGCCCTGCCCTGCCCTTTCTTGATAGAATGGCTGACCAGGGAACTGGAAGCCCTCTCTGTCATCAGAACTGTCTACACAGGCACTCTGTTGCCAAAACACTGTTGACAGAGGTGCTATTCCTGATCAGGAACAGGGATAACACTGCTGACTGAACAGCTGAGTTTTGTCAACAAACTCTTGACAGAGCACTCTATGTACAGTGCTTCTGCAACTGTGCTCAGACTGACATTATACGCAAACAATGCCAAGTGAGAGACAATCTCAACTATGCTGAACGCTGTGCTGTCCAGAGTCTCAGAAATAACCCAGACATTATAGTCAAACCAGCTGACAAAGGGGGTGCTGTTGTCATCATGAATAAGTCAGACTATGAACAGGAGGCAGCCAGACAACTCTCCGCTGATCCCACTTTGGAATTCCAAAAGAAACTACACCAACTACTTAAGGAAATCCCTGCTGCTACTTGGTGTGTCTGAGTGAATAAGGTCCCATCTGAGCACCAACCTGGATTATTCTATTTGCTTCCCAAAATCCACAAAACTGGAAATCCTGGATGCCCTATCATTTCAGGTATTGGCAGCTTTACCACTGGACTATCCAGTTACATGGACTTCCTCCTCAAACCCTATGCCACCAGCACTCCCAGCTATCTCCGAGATACCACTGACTTCTTGAGGAAATTACAAAATATCGGAAAAGTTCCTGACAACACCATCCTTTCCATCACGGATGTAGAGGCTGTGTACCCTAATATTCCACACAAAGACAGATTACAAGCGATCAGGAATACCATCCCTGATGTCACCGCAGTCAATCTGGTGTCTGACCTCTGTAACTTTGTTCTCACACACAATTATTTCCAATTTGGGCACAATTTATATTTCCAGATTAGTGGAACTGCTATGGGCACCCACATGGCCCCACAATATGCTAATATATTTATGGCTGACCTGGAACAACAATTCCTCAGCTCTCGTCCCCTGTTACCCCTCCTCTACTTACGATACAGTGATGACATCTTCATGATTTGGACCCATGGTACAGAAACTCTGGAAGAATTCCGCAGAGAGTTTAACAATCTGCAACCCGCCATCAATTTATGCCTCGACTACTCCGCGCAAGAGAGACATTTCCTGGGCAGTACAGTACAAATCGAGGATGGCCTGATTTGTACCACACTCTACCGGAAATCCACTGATCGCTGTACTTACCCACACACTTATAGCTTCCATCCTGCACACACAACTAGATCCGTTCTTTACAGTCAGACCCTTAGGTACAATCGCATTTGCTCTGATCCTACTGACAGAGACCGAAAACTACAAGATCTTTACCAAATATTCATAAACCTGAATTACCCACCAGGAGAAATAAAAAAACAAATCGACAGGGCCAGACGAATACCCAGAGACGAGCTACTCCAAGATAGGTCTAAAAAAGCCAAGAACAGAACACCACTGGTCACTGCCTACAGCCCCCAACTCAAACCACAGCAACGCATTATTAAAGACCTACAACCTATCCTTAACCAGGATGCCACACTCCAGAAGGCCCTAGGTGACAGTCCTGTTCTCTCCTCCAGACAACCTCCCAACCTTATGAGAATTCTCACCCGCAACCACAGTTTATACCGCAGGAACTCCAGTACTGGAACTTTTCCTTGCAACAAAGCCTGTTGCCAGCTTTGTCCATGTATCTATTCTGGAGATACCATCACTGGACCTAACCAGGTTAGTCACAGAATCATGGGCACATTCTCATGTTCCTCAACTAACATCATATATGCCATCATGTGCCAACAATGCCCAGATGCTTTGTATGTTGGACAGACTTCAAACTCTCTTAGACAAAGAATGAATGGGCATAAAACAGACATAAAAACACTCCTGATTCACAAATCTATCAGTCAGAACATTAATGGAGTGGGCCATTCTGTTAAGGACCTGAAAGTGTGTGTCTTACTGAAGAGGAATTTTCACAACAGTTTGGAAAGAGAGGCTGAACTTTTATATTCAAATTCGACACACTAAGACGTGGTTTGAATCGGGATGGGAATTTTCTAGGTCATTATAGGGGCGCTTATGCATACTTGCCTTTATCAAATTCTTGACTCTCCCCTCCCCCTTCTGCCCCTCTACTCTCTGATTTGCTCACCTTGATAATATTTTTCTGATTTGTCAACCTTGATTACTGTTTTTGGTTCTCTGTGCCTTAAATATTGAATCTGTTCTGGTATGGCTATGATCTGAAGAAGTGGGGCTGTCCGACGAAAGCTCATCACCTAATAAATTATTTTGTTAGTCTTTAAAGTGCTGCTGGACTGCTTTTTTGTTTTTGATAGTATATAGACTTAGCACGGCTATCTCTGTCACTTTAGCAGTGTTGATGCTCAGTGAGTTTTGTTGACAAAAGGGCTTTTCTGTCTACAGATGCTGCCCATGTGGATGTGGCCGTGGAGGCCAGTTCTGTCGAAAAACAAGACAAAGCAAACTGTAGTGTTTTCAGTGGCTCTTTATTGCCAGAAGTTTTTCATCATCGGAAGTGGGCTTTTCTCTGGACAAAATTCGCATCACACTGAAATGCGAATGTACTCACTGTTTTGTTGCCAAAAGGCAGCTTTTGGCAGCAAAACTTGGTAATGTAGACATACCCTTTGATGTTTTGTTCGTTTTGTTCCAGCTGTCCAGACAGATTCTCTCTTAAATTCAGTCTCCTTTTGGAGTAACAAAGTTCCACTAATGGTTAGTTTTCTCTCTCTTGTTTTACAGTTGATGAGAAACGCAAATCCAAGACGACACACACAGTGCTACTGGAAATAATCAAAGAAGAAGGCCTGTAAGTATGTGTGTTCCCAATTTTATTGACTAAAGGTAAACCTTCAGAAGAGTGTGCATCCAGTCAGTCTCCATCTATCTGGCTGTACCAGTCTCTTAATTTGTCTGGATTCTTTGGGGCATCAGTTTCTAATTATACAGGTTCAGTCTTCTTTAAGATAACCTATATACCTTGAATAATAGAATGTTTTGGGATAGGTTTTCCAGTCATTCATTTTTTTTTCTCACCCACCCACCTGGAGAACCCCGCAAATGTCTGTTTGGACCCAGAATGGAGAATCAGGATGACCTTGCTTCCACAGAGCTGTGCTGTAGGAGTTGCATGCCTGATCACCAGACTTTGTTGAAAAGGATTGACTAACAAGTAAATGTGCATGTAACCTTCTCTTGGAGCACTTTGTCCAAGAATTCCTGGTACTTTACACTAGAGTTCTCAATCCTAGCATCCTACCCAAATTCCAGTTCACCTCATAATATTTTGCCCTTTTCAGACTTTACATATGCAGTTACTGTTGGTAAAACTACGGATTTATTTGCACTTCACACTCCCATTGACATAGGTAATATGTCTCCTTCAAGAAGCAATAGTCAGATTGACTGAAGAATTCTGTTGACCAAGCATGGGCTGCACTCATAGGTGTACATTTTTCACATCCTTGACGGACTTAATTTTTCCAGTATAGTCCAGGGTTAGGTTAAATACTTTCTCTTTCCCCTAAAAATATAAGAGGAGTGAAAGAGGAATCCGCTGACAAGGATGGTAGGATTTTTATGACCTGCAAATCATGCAGGATCAACAATAAAATGTGCATAAGGCTCTGGGAAAGCAAATGCCAGCAAATGAGTTGGCATGAGTGTGCATTTCTTATAAACCAGTTGGTATAATCTTTGCTTCACAGTTCTGTATTTCCCTTACCTACTCTGAGGAACAAATAGAAAATGTAAACAGCTACAAAAATCAAGGAGCTCACTATAATAGAGAGTTTTGAAGAAGTAACACTTGGATCTGAAAGACTGTAAAATTAAGCTTTGTACTCTTACAGCAAAATTGAATATCCAGTTTCTTCTTTGAGTGCTTGCACATGTGCATTTCATTTTCTGTGTGTGCGTGCGTGCGCGTGCGTGCGTGCACGTGCTGATACATCCTAAGTAGTAACTTTTCCCCATATTGGTATCTGTAAGGCTTCACTTTTAGCCAAAGACACAAAGGGTAGAGCTGCCTCAGTCCTTCTCAATTCTTTCTAGCCATGGTAGTTGGAGTGTATGTGCTCACCACCTTTTCCCCATTTTCTTATGAAACATTTTGGTTTTTTTAACTACTGTATATAAGTTTAGTTAGTGTACTCACTTTGGCAAATGTTTGCTTGTTTTTGTTTGGTGGACTTTTTCAACCTGTATACTGTGGCGTGTCTAAGTCTCCAGTATTTAAGGTAAACATGGCCTGTCTGCAGGGTTTAAGTCCAGGGAAGTTAAAACTTCAACACCTCCTTTCGAAACTGCTTTATGCCTCCACTTGGTACACAGGGCTTCAGACTCAATCCACACGGGACTGTGCTGATAGACTCGGTGGTATCTCCTCAGTAGAGGAAGCCAGAGAAATGATAAACTCTCCTCTAGTATTGCACAAATGGCAGAAGAAATCTGACCACTAGCGCTCTCCTAGCCAGAGGAACCTCTCTTCATTCGGGAGGGTTAGGACCATGACACCGCAGGAAAAGGGTTGCTACTGAGGTTAGAATTCCAGGCCCAGCCAGGTATGTCACATACTTGATTAGCACCATATAATTGTTGTCTCCAGCACCAACTTTGATACCAGGGAGACCAACTATATTACCAGGAACTTCTGCAGTGTCAACCCAATTTTCAGTGAACGCTTTGGAGCATCTCTTCCTCTTGATATAGATGACATCTGATATATATGTGGTAGCTATAGACCCCATTTGCTTCTCAGTTCCAGGCTCACCTTTGCTGCAAAATAGGGAGGTACTAGTTCTGTCCATTCATGTAATTTAACCTCTGGTACCTGTTTCCTCCTGGTACCATGAGGGGCTGTGCAGTTTTTGGTACCTTTGGGTGGAACTGGGAGGTAGTAAGGCCTAAGGCCTATACAACAGAAATGTTAAAAGGGCTGAGGTATGTTTTTGGCCCCTCAATGTTTTATTGACCCTGCATTATCTTGTGGAGTCCAAAGTGTGACCTGCAAGAAGTTCTGCAGTGGTCACAGTGCATGGGATCAGGTTTGCCTCCAGGGAGCACTTATTAACAGCTCTCTCCTCCTCCTCCTCCTCCTCCTTTCAACATTGGCTGTGGTTGGTGTGCAGAGCCCACACGGGGCTGGCTGAGAGAAGTAGTCATTTATGTGACTCCCTATTCAAGCCCCAGTCTCCCATGTGCCAGCCATTGTGGGTCCTCTCGGAGATAATACCCAGCTGAGATAGGAGCAAGAGTATGTTTGCCAGCCACGGGGGAACTCCACAGGAATATGAGTAGCAATTACTGGGGTGCCCTTTCCCATCCTGGATCTATCTGCCTCCTGTCTCTGAGTCTTAGTAACACTCCTTGCTTCCTCTTTTATCCGTCTGCTCACCTAATTCATAGCAAGCTTCTGCCTTCCAGTTGATATTGACAGGCGCCAAATCCTGTGCTCTGTATCAGGACAGACAAACAATACCATCAGCAAAAAAGCTTCTAAGGCTTCCCCCTCTGATCTACTTGTCCTTCTACACTTCAGTGTCCTGCTACACTTCTCAATAGTGTAGTAGCCTGGCTTTCTCATGATACTTACTCGTGGAGTTGGAGGTGGTATCATAGATACTCATTACAGGAGACTTCAGGTTTCCCTTTATGCTGATTGTGGTGTTGGCACTGGCATACTCACAGGACCTGGACCTGGATGCTTTGGGGCTAGTCTCTGATATATTAGATCCAAAAATGGCTTTTTTGGAATCCTCAGGGTGTTCCTCCAGATTGTAGATCAGCGTGAGCAATAATTTTTGATGGGGGGGCCACTCCAAGATTTTGGTATATGGTGAAGGGCCTCATTTTTCTGTGGAGGGTGTGGGGTCTGGGATTGGGGCTGGGTGCGGAAGGGAGCTTGGAATAAGGAGCTGGGTTACAGGATAGAGTGTAGAGTGTAAGAAGGATTTTAGTTGGAGGAGGAGGTTGTGACTTGGGATGGGGTATTGGGGTGCAAGGTGTGGGAGGGGCTGTAGATCTAGGAGAGTGTTCTGGCCTGGATGAGGGGTGCAGGAGTGGGTGCAGGACCTGGGAGGGAGTTGAGGTGCGGAGCCAGAGGCGAGCTATGGCTGGGAGATGCTTACCTAAGACTTCCCTGCCTGCCCAGAGCCCCAACCCACTGGTTGTTCTTTGTGGCTCTCTGTGTTGTGGAGGAGGGCTTCAGGCCAGTGGGAGCTGAGAAATTTTGCTGCACTGCCCCTGCCCCCAGCAAAATCTCTTGGCTCCTGATATCCAGAAACCAGACAGTGGGAGCTGAGAAATTGTGCTGTACTGCTTCCTGGTTTCTGGCCAATAGGAGCCGAGAGTTTGTCAAGAGTGAGGGCAGTGCCGGAAACTGGCCAGTGGCAGATGAGAGATTTTGGTAGGGGCAGGGGCTGCACCCAAAGCTCTCCCACGTGCACCCCTAGGGGCTGGCCACAGGCTGGATTAAAAGGCTTTGTGGACTAGATTCGGCCCGCAGGTCACATCTTGCTCTCCCCTGTTCTAGATCCTCATATCCTGCACCTTCTAGATTAAGTCTATGGCTCTCTATCTAGTGCCAATTCCAGTACTCAGTAAGTGGTAGAATTTTAATGTCCAGCATCTGTCCCATGTGATTAGGAAGGTTGCCAGGCATCAGTACAGGAGGACACTATGATGCCATCTCTGAACACTTCCTTACCTTCTACTGCTGAAGCCACTCTCTCTGAATTGCCCTCCCTGGTTCCTGACAATTGTAAGATGTGTAAGGCTGGTCTGTGGTTGACCATCCCAGGAAATGGATTGTTACTTTGAAGTTGAAAACATGTTTTCAAACAGCAGAAAGCTATCAACCAAATACTTACCTCATGAATAAGTCCCTGAGAAAATCATGCCTTTAGTAATTCATGGCAATGTAATGGTAAAATACAGAATTTTGTGGAATATACATGACTGCCAAGTCCCCCTTGAACTGCTGTGATTTTTCCAACAGCTGGGAGCGGAAAGCAAGCATCCATCTGCACCAGTCTTGTGCTCCGTGTGGCTCCCAGCATACCAGAGCAGCACCATGTCAGAAAATAGTTGAAGGGGAGAGGGTGTCTGCAGCTGGTTTATGTGACAAATAGTAACCATTGCTGGTGCCACCCATAATGTGCTGTGAACCACATCAACCACAAGAGTGCCTTTCACGGATGCCCATTTCTACCCTTTGCTGTTTGGAAAAAATAGTGGTATTAGTCTAATTTGTCAATTTCTGTGCGGTTGATTAAACTGGAATTTTCACAAGACTCTGCTCATGAAATGGTGAAGATTCTCTGCGTAGTCCCCATGGAAGGGTATGCCTACCTTACAGGCTTTCATATACACTTGACGTGCTTTAATCTGGCAACTTTGGGAAATTGGATGTGTGCTGCATATGGAATTTTCTGGACTATAGAAGGTGCTGTGAAGTCTGAACATGAGGGAGCTGGAGAACTCACTAGACACTCTGCTCTTGGGGGCACGTGTGGCTCTTGTCAAAGTTTGACTCAGACTCACAATTTATCAGACCACTCTGTTTTATTAGCAAAGCCGCTCTGCTAATACATTTAGAAGTGAGCCCCCCGAGTGGGGCTTGTGTCTCTTAATTTATACAGTTTTTTGGAGAACAAGTTACAGAGAAGTTACAGACAAAAGAAGAAAAAGATTTTAGTCACCACCCTTCGAGATCCCTGAGACCAGTCACATATCTTCAATTACCTGCCACCCTTAACAATCTCCTTAAACAGCTTCCAGTTAACTTAACTAATTGCCCTTCACACCTTCCATTCTGATGCCTGCTTCTTAGACGTGCTGGCTCCATCTTAATTGCTTCTCCATTCAAAAGCTAACTGTCCCTACGTGTGCTCCCTCAGATACTTTGTAACATGTTCTGGCATGCCCTCTCATATACAATGTATCCAGCATGTCCCCTTATACAACGTTATACTTATACAATGTTATTTATACTTCCACAATCCCCCCTTTTGGTCAAGGCTACGCCCATGACCAACGACTTACTGGATTCCATACATCAATCGTTCTTTTTCATTTCTTTCACTGGTGACATTTAACAACATTAGATTAGCACTCTGGTTTGATCCCAGGTTGAGAGGAAGTTTATCTTTCCATACCCGGTTTGCCATTCTCCAACCTTGTTTGAATAGTCCCATACACCATCGGACACGCTGTATTGGAGACAGCTGCTCCTCCCTAGATTCAGCCCTGTCCCATTACACACCCAGCACTAGTGGCCCTTTCCTTTCACCACACTTATAAGTTTAGGAACATAAGTTTTTCCCAGCCCCCAAGTGTCATTTTCCTTCCATGTCCTTTTAAGTGGATAGGGTTCTCCAGCAAGCTCTGAGGAATTCAAAGGGATTGCCATGGTGGGGATACTAGCTTGTGAGTGAGCTGGGATGTGGCTGCAGACCCAGCAATTAGAAATATTCAGGATCTGGGCTATCTGCACCTGTTGTTGGATGAAGAATTGTCACTGTCACTCTGGATTCCCCAGACCCTCAGGACACAGTAGCTGAGGATTAAGCTTTTCCAAGGACACATGTTCGAAGCAGGACCCTTTCTGGTTCTGACAACCCCTTTCGAGGGAACCGCAGTCACGGTTTTACGTCCACCAGGCAGCAGGCGCTAGGCTCACTACTGCTTCTTGTTTGTTGGGTCCTGCTGTCTGCTTACCCTCTGCTTCTGGCAACCCTTACGAGAGCGCAGATTGTAAGGTATTGCAGGCTGTTCCTCTTTGTCTTCTGGGGTTGAAGCTGGTTCTGCGTGGTCTTGCAGAGGTGCTTGGTCCCCTGGAGGTGGCGCTGGCTTACACTGTGAGGCGTGGATCCATGCAGCGATGCCGGATAATTTCACTGCTGTCTGGGTGGTGAGCAGTACCTGGTATGGACCCTTCCACCGGGGTTCCAAGGCGTGCTTCCGGAGGTGGTGCCACAGGTAGACCCAATCACCAGGCTCAAGAGTGTGACAGGCAGCAGAGGTGGGTTCCGTGGGCCAAGCTGCTCGCACCTGCGAATGGAAGGAGCTCACAGCTTGCATTAACCCTTTGCAGTACTGGAGGAGCATGCTGTGAGTTAGGTTTAGGTCTGGGACTGGGGTAATAGTAGCCATTGTTCGCATAGGGCATCCCATGATGATTTCAAATGGACTCAATTTGTGTCTCTGGGATGGGGATGACCGAATTTCCATAAGGGCCAGTGGTAAAGCAGCTGGCCAGTTTAACCCTGTGGAACTACAGATTTTTGCCAGCTTATTTTTAAGCACACCATTTCGCCTTTCAACTGCCCCTGCACTCTGTGGATGGTAAGGGCAGTGCAACAGGTGGGTGACATGTAATACCTGGTTTAGATGTTGAACAATTTTTCCAGTAAAATGTGTTCCCTGGTCACTAGACAAAGTGGCAGGAATTCCCTTGGTAGGGGTAAATGTGGTTTAACAGACATTTTGCAACAGACAATGAATCAGCTTTGCGACAGGGAAAGGCTTCAATCCAACCCGAAAATAGACATATTATAACTAAAATGAATTCATATTTCTGACACTTTGGCATTTGTACAAAATCAAGTTGCCAGTGTAGGAAAGGTGCTTGAGGCAAACCCCGGAACCCTTGTGTTACTTTTACAGATTTGCCTACATTGTGGCTTTGACAAGTAACACAAGTGGCACAGTGGCGGGTTGCAAAGGAGCTGAAATGGGGAGCCCACCACCCCGCCTTACTCATAGCAGAGACCATCCCCTCCTTGCCGACATGTGAAACACCATGTAGCAGGGCGGCTAGAGACGGGTAGAGTGAGGGGGGGGCTACAAAGGTACCGGTGGGCGATCGCCAAAGGGAATCAGAATGCAAAGAGCAACCCAAAGCACTCCAGGAGTCTCTCTCTGTTTCTGGGGCAGAATCCTGGAGCTGAGCGAGATGAGACAGGGATGGTGGCGTTACAGAGACAGAGAGGGGACCAAGAAACGCTTCTGGTGAAGGTTTTATAGTGGCGGCATGT
The DNA here is from genome assembly GCF_033958435.1 of Carettochelys insculpta. Taxonomy (NCBI): domain Eukaryota; kingdom Metazoa; phylum Chordata; order Testudines; family Carettochelyidae; genus Carettochelys; species Carettochelys insculpta. Next base: position 282,961,641 of record NC_134137.1, on the reverse strand, counting down.
TTTGCAGCAGCATCAGCAAGTGCATTACCTTTTGCCACCTCGGTGTCTGCCACTGAGTGGCCAGTACACTAAACAATTGCCAAGGCAGACGGTAGTAAAACTGCATACAGGAGGGCGGCAATGTAGGGGCCATTCTTGATAGGGGTATCAGTAGAGGTAAGAAAACCTCGAGCCTGCCAGAGGGTGCCAAAGTCATGCACAACCCCAAAGGCATACCGAGAATCAGTAAAAATAGTGGCAGAGAGCCCCTTGGCTAGAAAGCAGGCACAGGTTAGGGCAATCAGTTCAGCCACCTGGGCAGAGGTCACAGAGGGTAAAGGCTCAGCTTCTATGGTTTCAGAGAGAGAGACCACAGCGTACCCTGCAAGAAGGTGGCCTTGGTCATTTCTATAACAGGACCCATCAGTGAATAATACCAAGTCAGGGTTAGGGAGAGGTACATCTGAAAGGTCGGGGCACGGGACAGTGATAGCAGCACTAGGTAAAGGAAGAAGGGTAGCAGGGTTTAACCGGGAGCAGTGCTTAATAGTGATATGTGAGGCTGAAAGCAGCAAAAGTTCATACCTAGTGAGGCGAGCAGAGGAGAGGTGAGCAGTGTTGCGTTGCAGAAGGAGAGTTTCCACAGAATGGGGAACCATGAGAGTGAGAGGAGAGCAGAGGACAAGGGACTCAGACATCTCGACCAGGCGCGCTGCAGCAGCTACAGTGCATAGGCAAGGGGGTAAACCCTGGGCTACAGGGTCCAAGGTTGCAGAGAAATAAGCCACTGGGAGATTTCTGTCACCGTGCTCCTGAGTAAGAACCCCAAGGGCACAAGCAGATTGTTCGTGACAGAAAAGGGTAAAAGGCTTGTCATAGTTAGGTAATCCTAAGGCAGGGGCAGAGGCTAAATTCTGCTTAAGGGAGATGAAAGCAGCATTTGCATCAAGTGGCCATGGCATGGGGTTAGGTACAGAGGATCGAGTGAGTTCTTGGAGTGGTTTAGCCAGAGAAGCATATTGGGGAATCCGTTGCCTACAGAACCCTGTCATGCCTAAGAATTTTCTGACCTGGCGTGGAGAGCAAGGCTGGGGAAAGCTAAGGATGGCTTGTACCCGGGCTGGAGAGAGTGTACGGGAGCCCTGGGAGAGAAGGAAGCCTAGGTATGTGACAGAGGTTTGGCAGAGCTGCAATTTTGTGCGAGAAGCCTTATGACCCTTGTTCGCTAAAGCTGTGAGAAGTGTTAGTGAATCAGTTTCTGAGGCAGACAGAGAGGGGGAGCACAGGAGTAAGTCGTCCACATATTGGATCAGTGTGGATCCTGATGGGAAAACCCGATCAGCGAGATCCCTGGCTAGGGCTTGAGAAAAATAGGATGGACTCTCTGTATACCCCTGGGGAAGGGTAGTCCATGTATATTGCTGACCCTTGTAGGAGAAGGCAAAGAGATACTGAGATTCAGAGTGAACTGGGACAGAGAAGAAAGCGGAGCACAAATCTACAACAGTAAAGTGGGTTGCATTTGGAGGAATAGACGCTAGTATTGTAGCGGGGTTAGGAACCACTGGAAAAGAAGGTATGACAATACGGTTAATAGCTCGAAGGTCTTGAACAAATCGCCACGATTTGCCATCAGCCTTTTGAACTGGGAGGATAGGAGTGTTACAGGGGCTGGAACAAGAGACGATAATTCCTTGTTCTTTTAATGCAGATATAACTGGAGCAATCCCAGCCTCTGCCTCAGGATTCAAAGGATACTGAGACAGGCGAGGCAGAGGTTTGGAATTGTCTACAGTAATCCGAACTGGGTCAGTATTTAATCGGCCCACTTCAGATGGGTGAGATGGCCATAGGGAGGAAGGAACCTGAGAGATTAGGTGCTCTAGGGACGGAGTTAAGGGACAGCAAGGGACCGGAGTGGAGAGGGAAGTTTCAGACAGCAGGGAGGCTACAGAATCACATAAGGAAGACTGAGGGATTTGCAGATAGACACCATCTGGGGAGCAGTAAATAGAAGAGCCAAGTTTGCATAGCAAGTCCTGTCCCAGAAGGTTTGCAGGGGTGGAATCAGAGAGGAGGAGTGCCTGGTCCTCAGAGAGGGGACCGACCTGAACAGACAAAGGTTTTGAGAGGGGAAAAGAGGTAGGGATCCCTGTAATGCCAACAGCAGACACAGATTTTCCAGACCGGGGAACCACAGGCAAGTCAGTGGTGCGGATTGTAGAAAGAGAAGCTCCAGTATCAACAAGGAAAGGGAGAGAGAGATCATTTACAGTCAGGACACATTCTCCAGTAGGGGACAGAGGTAATAAGGGAGCTAAAACTTTCTGAGGTTCCCCAGCATCCCGTCATTGTTGGGGTGAAAAATAGGGTTGGGGATCAGCTGGAGGAACCAGCGGGGGGTTCACTTGATTTCCCATACAATTATTAGGTCGTCTTGGACACTCTCTTTTCCAGTGTCCAGTCTGTTTACAGTAGTTACAAACCCCAGTTAATCCAGCCCCCCGCCCCCTTCCGCAACCCTGTCCCTGTCCCCGGTGTGGTCTGCTTAGCCCTGAATAATGCTGTATCTGCAGAGCCATTAACTTTTGGGAGGACTGTTCCTCCTTTCCTTTTAAAGTGCGGTGGCAATGCTCTGCTACTGCCAGCAATCTGTCCATGGTTTCAGTCTGCCATCCCACACTTATTCGTTTTAACATGCTGCCTGTGGCAGGGAGAAGACCATCAACAAATGCATGTGCCAAGGCCCCCTGCCCATTTACATCAGGCTCTTGAATTCCTGAATGTTGTAGGAAAATATCAGTTAGCCGGGACCTATAGTCACCTGGGCTTTCTCCTTGCCCTTGCTTACAGCAACGTATTGCTGTCCAGTTTGTTTTAGGAGACCACACTTTGGGAATGGCTTGATGCAGGCACTTCCAAAGAGCCATACACCGGTCTCTGTACACCGAATCTGGGCCAGTACTTTTTATGGTTGAGTGGCATGCCTCAGCTGGCCAGTCTGTGGCAGCCAACCATTTATCATAATAACTGGCAGGAGCTAACAATTTGTATAGTTGGAGGAGATCTGTCTCAGAGGGTTTATAGGTTTCACAGATTAACAGAAACTCCTCAGCAAATTTGACAGAGTTTTCCTGTGGTTTGGGAAAACCTTTAACTATAGATAAAAGTTCCGTATGAGTCCAGGGCTTATAATCCCATATGGACTCACTATCTCCCATCTTAAGGACTTGTAAGGGTGCCACAACAGTTTGATCAGAGTCTCTCATTAACCTCCCATCAGGTTCTCTTTTCCAAAAAGAGATGTCAAGAGAATCTTTGCAGTCTGCTTTGGATTTCTTCTTCATAATATTTTGCAGAGCTGCGAGGCCAATGAGGGTATCTTCTTCACTTTCATTATCTGTAGTCACTGAAGATTTTTCTTTTTCTGATTTCTTATTTGTGCAGGAGTATGGTGGGGGTCGGGTTTGATCCGGATCATTGCACAGGACTGGGCAAAGGGGAGCGCTCGGAGTAGTGGTGGGAGAGACTGCATCCAATTGAACTTTTAGTTTTTTGCTAGAATTTTTTTTGAGAGAGGTGAGTTTTGACTCAGTCCATCTACGATTTGCCTCTTCCCACCACTGCATGAAGCAGTCTACTTCTCCTCTCTCCAATTTGGTTTTTGGGAGGACGAGTTTGCTTTTTAAAGCGTCCACTCAATCCTTGTCCCAAGAACCTAACAGTGGCCACTGTAATTTGGGGTTCTCTAGAGCTAATTTGGACCATTTTTCAAGAAACCTACAAGAGTCCGGACCCCTCCTAAAATACATAAAATAAGCCAGAGTTCCCTTAGGGAACTGTTCTACCTTAGACTTCTGATTACCCATCCAGGAGGACTTCACACAGCACTCACACAAGAAGGAAATTCGGGCTCGGCAGAGCGGTACCCGGTGCAACACACAGAAAGGAGCCCACAGGCTACTGCCTCAACTGCCCTTGCTTTCACACCAGGGGTTAATACCCAAGGTGTGGTGCGGCTGCAGCTGTGCAGATTCCACTTATTCAGACCGTGGGGACGGGGACCCCTTGGTCAGCCAGTCTCCGGACAGAGATGGCTCCCAGATTCACACACACACCACAGGGAAGACGGATAGACACAAAGACAAGACAGTCCTCAAACCGGTTAAAGCACAAAAATAAAATAAGCCAGAGTTCCCTTAGGGAACTGTTCTAATTACCTGAGACGTCTGATTCCAGAAGCTGGATCCAAAGACCCCTACCCGAACAGAGTGGGAACCAACAAGTTCAATGGCGTAGACTGCGCTGCTGCTGTGTACCTTTCTGTCTTGTGGAGGATCGCTTGGACTAAGCATCCAGGCGCCGGCTGCCACGATCGTCCTGCAAGGCAGTCAGGGATCACACAGCCTCAGCGAAGCCGCTTGCCATCTCGGTGGAACCTCCAAATTGTCAAAGTTTGACTCAGACTCACAATTTATCAGACCACTCTGTTTTATTAGCAAAGCCGCTCTGCTAATACATTTAGAAGTGAGCCCCCCGAGTGGGGCTTGTGTCTCTTAATTTATACAGTTTTTTGGAGAACAAGTTACAGAGAAGTTACAGACAAAAGAAGAAAAAGATTTTAGTCACCACCCTTCGAGATCCCTGAGACCAGTCACGTATCTTCAATTACCTGCCACCCTTAACAATCTCCTTAAACAGCTTCCAGTTAACTTAACTAATTGCCCTTCACACCTTCCATTCTGATGCCTGCTTCTTAGACGTGCTGGCTCCATCTTAATTGCTTCTCCATTCAAAAGCTAACTGTCCCTACGTGTGCTCCCTCAGATACTTTGTAACATGTTCTGGCATGCCCTCTCATATACAATGTATCCAGCATGTCCCCTTATACAACGTTATACTTATACAATGTTATTTATACTTCCACACTCTATACCTGCTGCCACTATGGGAGCAGCGAACAGAAAAGCCTCCAGGCTAGTGCTTTGCTTGCCGCCATTCCCCTCAGCTGGGGGGCAAGGGAGAACAACAGCAGTGTGCAGACCTACTTCCTGTTCCTCGTCTTGGGTTCCGAACCATGGGTGTTCTCAGATCAGGGGCAGCCAGATTACAGAGGTTCTAGGGTATTTCTTCTGGATTATCTTCTTCACCTGAGAGAAAAGAACTCTGTCAGCTCTGCGTGGTGAATAGTCACAAAGAGGTAGCCGTGTTAGTCTGTATCTTCACAAAAAAAAAAGCAGTTCTGTAGCACTTCAAAGACTAACTAAATGATGTATTAGGTGGTGAACTTTCGTGCGACAGACCCACTTCTTCAGATCTGGAAATTCTGTTAAAAGTAAGCGTACTTAAGTTATTTTCTTTCCCCCTCTTCCACTTACTTAGTCCCCCTGCTTCTGTCCTGTGTAGCTGATTTGTCAGTTTTCATTTAATTTTTTCCTATCTTTCTGTTAAATTCTCATTGTGCCAGTTTACTTTTAACAGAATTTCCAGATCTGAAGAAGCGGGTCTGTCCCATGAAAGCTCATTTAACAATCTTTCTTCCAAAGCATCACTCTCTTAAGGATTAGGAAAAACTCCATGCATTGAACATCCACAGGACATTAGCTTGTTATCTGGACCGGACTAAGCAGTTTAGATGGTCTCCTCAATTATTCATCAATTCTTCTGGTAGGATGAAGGGTCATCTCATTTCTTTGAGAATTTTCTCCTAAATTTCTGCCTCCATTTTACCATGGCATGACGTCATTAAGATTTCTACACCCAACAGAGTTTCAACACATTCTGCAGAAGGGCAAACAGCATGTGCTGCTTTCTTAGCCAGCAGTGATATTTGCAGGCCTGCATCTAGGTCATCTTTTCACCAATCATTATGCTGTTTCCAGAGCCTCAAAAGTTGATGTTCACTTTGTGAGGGTTGTATTGAAATTGCTGTTCAGCTAGGGTCTGATATCTTCCTCGATGTCGTACTATTTGTGAGTCCCTGGAAATGGAATGGATACATACAAACACTTGAAGAAAAAAATATATATACTTGTGTAGTTAATTATTCTTCGAGATAGATTGTATATATCCATTCTGTGACCCAGTCTTGTTCACCCCTACATTGCAGTAAAAATTACAGACTGCTGGTATGAAGGAACATGGGGTGAGCTCCACCCTTCATATCTTTAGGTGGTGCCACAAGCGTCTAAAGGGCATGTACACTGCCCTAATGGTACTGCTATGAGGAAAAAAAAATATGTATCTCTGGCACCGCTCCACCTGAAATGGAATGGCTGTGTGCTTCACATACTGAAGAAAAAATGATTTTATGTAACTTTTTTTCTGGGCAATGGGAAACATATTGATTCCGATGAAGACGCTTAAGAGCCCTCGATAAAGCTAACTTAATTTTGGAGAACTTGAGGCACTTGGAAAAACAATAAAAGGTGTAAGATCTCAAGCATACTGTGGTGTTAGTTGGCAAAGACTCCTGTCACACTATACAAATATTTGTGGTAGTGGAACTGATGGGTTTGTTTGTTTGTTTGTTTGTTTGTTTTTAAACAGGTTTAGCTAACACAGGTTTTATTCTTAGATCTTGTCTGCAACAGGAAAACAGACTGTTCTTATAAAAAACATTTGTATCAGGTTTCCCTCATTCCTGTCTTTCCCAAACAATGTTGAAAACAGCTTCCTGTTGATCTGATCTAGTTAATCTTGCTGATGTGCATTAGATGAGACAAGTTCAATACCTGAATAAAATTCAGGACAACAACTTCTACTTTAATCGTATTACCACAATAGGTTGAATTGTTGGTATTGGTAACCTGAACTGCTAAAATAAAATGATTTTTCTTATTTTTGATGTTTGCTGTTTTGCACTTAGGTTTCTTCTGAAAAAATATTGTAATTAAATCATTGAAAACATCTCTGATTTATTAATACTTCACGCACTTATTTTGTTTTAAAATAGAGTATTGGTTCATGTAAGGGGTGTGTGTATTTATTTTTATTAACTTCCTGAAATAGAAGAAACCAGAAACATGCATAAAAGTTTTTTTCTTCCTCCATGTTCTCTTTTCTCACTACCAGTAACTGTACTGACAGTTAATCACAGAAGCCTGTAACTTTAGAAACTTAAATCTTTGTGCTTTCCCAACTAAATGCAGGGAATGTTGATACACACAATTTGAAGATATATCAACTATATAGATTTTTCCTGAGTCTGCTTCTCGTTTCATTTATTCATGCCTTTTTAACACCACTTATTTCAGTGGAATTATTTAAATGTTAGCAGTGCAAGCAAAGAATTGAGAGTAATTTTAATCAATAAAAGAGTTAAGAATTATATTGGATGAAATTGTTTCAACATACTGGTGTATATGAGATGTGTGAATCTCTCTTCCCCTCCCCCCAAAGAAAAGAAAATTCGATAAACACAATTTTTAAAAATTGTGTGAGATTTTTTGTGGCAAAAGGTAGATGTTTTCTATCCCAAAGGTACAGTTGTTCACTAGTATATGAAAGATTCCACTATTGGTGGATCTGTAAAACACTTGGGATCCTTGTAGATGAGAGGCATTGTATAATCCTTCTTGGGTCCATAACTGTATTATCTGTGGATCTGGCTTCCAGTGCATTTTTTTTTTTCCTTTTCCTGTAGAGGCCTGATCCAAAGTTTGCTGAAACCACTGGAGAATTCGTCTTGACTTCAATGGTCTTTGGATCAGACCCCAGATGCTTTCAGTTTATAACTGTACTTTTCTGACCCTCATTTTGTCTGTTTTTTCTCCTCAGCCTGGCACCGTATCGAGGGTGGTTCCCTGTTATCTCCAGCCTCTGCTGCTCCAATTTTGTCTATTTTTATACATTTAACAGTCTCAAAGCTCTCTGGGTCAAAGGCCAACATTCAACAACAGGCAAAGATTTAGTCCTGGGGTTTGTTGCAGGTAATGGAACTTATAAGGCATCATGAAATAGTATGTTAAGAGATTCTGTGAAGCTGAGATTTTTAACCAGATATCACATAATGACCTCCCTGCTCTGTGAAGCCCATTGGAAGTCATGCAGGCTGGATGTTTTGTATTTTTTTAATTTTATAATATAGAGGACTGCTTCATATTATGGTTTTATTATTCATCTTGGCTACGTCTGCACTAGGACACTACGTTGAAGTAGCCCGTTGAGAAGTGAGAACATCGAAATAGGCTACTTCGACGCATATCATCTACACATCCTCCGGGGCTGGTGCCATCGACGTTCAATGTCGAAGTAGCGACGGGGAACATTGAAAGGAGCCGCCCCGGAAGGAAATGCAGAGCGTCCACACACACAAGCGCTCCCCGTCGAAATAAGGGGCCAGGAAAGCCTGCGGATCGGGTCACAGGCTGGACTAGCCCTTCTGGGGCAACAGCAAGCCACTCCATTAAAGGGCCCCTCACAGACACATACAGCCTGCACAGCATGAGGTCCGCAGAGCTGGCAACCAGTGGCAGACCCCGTGCACACAGCATGGACCCCCAGCTGCAGCAGCAGCCAGAAGTCCTAGGCTAAGGGCTGCTGCACACAGCGACCACAGAGCCCCGCAGGGGCTGGGCAGAGCATCTCTCAACCCCTCAGCTGATGGCTGCCATGGAGGACCCAGCTATTTTGGTGTAGTGGGATGCGGATTGTCTATACACGCCCTACTTCGACGTTGAACGTCGAAGTAGAGCACTACTCCCATCTTCAGATAGGAATAGCGATTTCGATGTCTCGCCGCCTAACATCTATTTCAATGTCGAAATAGCGCACAACGCGTGTAGACGTGACGCGTACTCTTTCGACGTTGTGCCAGCTACTTTGAAGTAGCCGGCTAGTGTAGACGCACCCCTTGTGCATTTACTTTAGATGGTTTACCACTCCACTATCTTGTGTGTGAGAAGGAACACATAAAATGATTTCTGTTGGTTGCACTGACAAAAAATAAGAGATGCTGAACTGTTTTTTCTATGTAATATGCCCATTAGCATGGTACATAGGTCCCATTGTCTTCTAGGCTAGATCGTGGTGGGAGTAAATTTCCTACTGATATTAGGCTTCTCTGTTAATGAAAAGTTTTGCAACTTTGCAATATTTTGAATTAGGGATGTAAAAGGTTAACTGGTAAGCCTTGGGCTTACCAGAATGCTTACTTGGTAACCGGTTAAGTGGACTGACAGCCACGTCACGCTCGCCAGGATATGGTGGTAGGCAGGGCTGCGTGGCAAACAGGTGGGATCTTGATTGTGCTGCAGTGGCCAGGGTTGGGGGCATGGAGGCCTGTGGCAGCAGCCCTGGTGCAGGCAGAGAGGACAGTGGCTCTCGCTGAGCCCCAGCTGGGAACAGACAGGACCCCGCTGCAGCTGACCTGGACCTCGGACCCAAAAGCAGCGCTGTGGTCCCACCATGCCTGTATGCAGCCCCGGTAAGACCCCCACACACCCTGGCTTCCCTGCTTTCCACCAACAGTTAACCAATTAAATTATATAATTTTAATCGTTTAACCAGTTAATGGTTTCTGTCTGTATTTACATCCCTATTTAGAATGACTACATCATCTTTAACTAGTTGTTGGATCATTAGCTTTTGCCACTATCATTGTATCATGCAGGATAGAAGTTCCAGCAGTTATCTAATGGGTGAGAACTCTGTTTCCCACCCATCCTGCCTTCCTCTACACAGGCAATAAAATAAGATTGGAATAGCTTTTAACAGAATTTACTGTCTTGTTTTTAAAGATCCCCAAAGCAGTGAACAACATGACTTTTCTGATAACTGAGTCTAGGTGGCTGGTGACAAATAGCTATGCTTTTCAACCTATTGGGACACATTGGCTACGTCTACACTAGCACAAATCTTCGAAATGACTATGCAAATGGCCATTTCGAAGATTACTAATGAGGCACTGAAATGCATATTCAGCGCCTCATTAGCATGCCGGCAGCCGCGACTCTTTGAAATTGCTGCGTTTCGCTGCCGTGCGGCTTGTTCAGACAGGGTTCCATTTCGAAAGGACCCCGGGAACTTCGAAATCCCCTTATTCCTATCTTACTTGCATGGCCATTTTGAAGATTTGTGCTCATGTGGACACAGCTGTTAATTTCCAAAGTGACACCATTGGAGACTGGGAATTTGCTTGGCTGAAGGGCCCTATAATCAGTTTCTGAAAAATCTATTGTTTTCGCTCTGTGGCATCACTGGCAAAACTACAGAAATAATTTTAGTTATGAGTTGTGTAGTTATTTTTCCCGGGCTTTTTAAAATTTCCTGCAATGTAGTTTTCTTTACTATCTGAATTATTACTGAATTATTTTGTACAGTGAAATTAAAGAAGAAAAAAATTAAGGAAGAATCCTTTTTGTTTGAGTTTTACTTTTACTAACATTTATTTTCTTCTCATGGTGGGTTACTTTTATATTAGGTGTAGTGAATGTGCTCTTGACCACTCCTCTCTGGGTAGTGAACACACGGCTGAAACTTCAGGGAGCAAAGTTTAGAAATGAAGACATTGTACCAACCAACTACAAGGGCATTGTGGGTAAGCACCTGCTGCTGTCGTTTTTCTTAGTGAGTTTCATGTTGGCGAATGATACTGGATCAATGGCTTTGAACACCAATGTCCCTTATCCACAGTAGCACAAGTAGCTCACTTTCTCTGTATATGTGCCCAGTGTTCGCTGTTAATCCTGCAACGGGCCACACCTTAGGAAGGAATCTTGCGGTCTTCCTGACCAATCAGTTCTTGAAGTTTTTTGTAGAGACGGACAAGGAAGTCAGCTTTTGCCAGTTCTGATCGTCGCTGTTAGTGGTGCGGACACTTATTTCACTAGGTCCACAAACTGTTTTCCTGAAGGTTATTGAATATCCAATAAGGTAGCAGAGACTTCCAGTTATCCCTGAAGTGGACTAAAGTTTGAACTGTCAGTCTAGAAATGCAAACTTTATTTACCATCATTAACCTCCTGAGCTAGCCAGTCTTCCAGATTATTTCAGTTTTTTGAAATATGTGTCAGTCCTCTTTTCCTTGTAGCTCCTATACTGTAAATTTCTGTTGCTGGAGGTAGGATATACATCCCCTGATTCTATTTTTCTTCCTTATTGCCTGAGAACTCTGGAGAGTGAACTGATGGCCATGACCCACAGGTGCTGAGTGATTAGCATGTCTCCCTGAGCATTTTGCTTATTGATCTCATTGTCCTGATCCAGACTTTAGATTGAGAGAAGGTGAAATATGTAAACTTTGTGGTAGATAGTTTCTCTAAACACAGTTCTTTATTACAGACATTTCAAACTTAAACTGTTGGAAATATAGGGAATTGTAAATGAAAAAAGGTTCATGTTTAAAGTGAAAACCAAAGGTGTTCCAGTTCAGCCTCTCGATTTTAGTGTTAGCAGGTGGTGTCTGGGAGATGACATTCTGAGACAGCTCCCAGTGAAATGGAACAGGGGCAGGGAGAAGTTAACTTTATGACGATCAGCTATGTTGCTTTTTTTAAAAAAAGAAGCATAACCAAATACAGCTCTGAACAGAACCATTTTAGCTAGAAGAATCTCATGGTGATATTGGAACTCTAAAGAAGGGGAATAGAGACATTAGCAGATAAATATACCCTTTCTGACTAGGACCCGTTTGACCAAGAAACACCTCTTCTCTTTCCTCTTGCCACACAGTCCATCACAGTCCCTGAATTTGCTCATTAGTTTAAAAGGCAAAAGAAGTGTTTTACAGTGACCAGTGGGAGCAGCCTGCTGAGATGATTCGTACACAGTGGAGGATAATTTCCAAATGTAGAATTAATCATGCCCTTTGCAATAAGACTATCACTTTGTATGTTAAGAATTCCTGTTACTTCTTTCCACTTTCCACATCAGATGCCTTTCAACAGATAATACGGGATGAAGGAGTCTTGGCTTTGTGGAATGGTACTTTCCCCTCCTTGCTTCTGGTCTTCAATCCTGCCATACAGTTCATGTTCTATGAAGGGCTTAAACGAAAGCTTTTGAAGACACGAGTTCAGGTGAGATTAATAATATTATATTTTTCAGATCCGAAGAAACTGATTATCTAGTGTGATGTGCATAACCCAGATCATGCAACCTCAGTTACTAGTTTCTTGATGAAACCCATAACTTTTGTCTGATTTATAGTTCATCTATTAGAAAGATCTTCATTCCTGATTTAAAGGGGTGGAAAATTTACTGTGGCTACGTCTACACGTGCACCCAACATCGAAATAGCTTATTTCGATGTTGCGACATCGAAATAGGCTATTTCGACGAATAACGTCTACACGTCCTCCAGGGCTGGCAACGTCGATGTTCAACTTCGACGTTGCGCAGCCCGACATCGAAATAGGCGCAGCGAGGGAACGTCTACACGTCAAAGTACCACACATCGAAATAAGGGAGCCAGGCACAGCTGCAGACAGGGTCACGGGGCGGACTCAACAGCAAGTCGCTCCCTTAAAGGGCCCCTCCCAGACACACTTTCATTAAACAGTGCAAGATACACAGAGCCAACAACTAGTTGCAGACCCTGTATATGCAGCACGGACCCCCAGCTGCAGCAGCAGCAGCCAGAAGCCCTGGGCTAAGGGCTGCTGCCCACGGTGACCACAGAGCCCCGCAAGGGCTGGAGAGAGAGTATCTCTCAACCCCCCAGCTGATGGCCGCCATGGAGGACCCCGCTATTTCGATGTTGCAGGACGCGGATCGTCTACACGTCCCTACTTCGATGTTGAACGTCGAAGTAGGGCGCTATTCCCATCCCCTCATGGGGTTAGCGACTTCGACGTCTCGCCGCCTAACGTCAATTTCAACTTCGAAATAGCGCCCAACACGTGTAGACGTGACGGGCGCTATTTCGAAGTTACTGCTGCTACTTCGAAGTAGCGTGCACGTGTAGACGCAGCCTGTGTGTCCAAGGAAGTTATTCCAGTGATACATTACCCTCAGTTTAAAAAAAAATGGTACTTATTTCTAGGCTGAATTTGTCTTGCTTTAGCTTCCAACGATTGATCTTAGGTCTCTGCAGGATTGAAGTTCTGTCTGTTATTAGAAATCTTTTCCTTGTATTGGTATTTGTAGACCGTAATCAAGTCACCTCTTACTGTGTCTTAGTTCAAGTCAGTAGCTCCTATATGGTCCTGTGAGAGCATCCTCTATTAAAGTCACAACTCCCCTGCTATCACTTGCCTTGGGTGGAGACACATGCCTCTTTGCCTCCTGATGAGGGCTCTTTCAGTCTGCACAATTCCTGCCTGCATTGTATGTTTCACAAGTCAGACTGCCTAAGCAAGGCTGCTTTGCTTTTTTTGACAGAGGCTATAGATAGCATAATTGCCCACAGTCAGCGTACCAGACCTAAGTAAGCACATTTATTCTTAAGGTGACAGCATAATAAAGAAAACAAATTAAAAACAATAAAAGCCATTATATCTGTTACTAAGCTTACCAGAGATGATCCAAGTTCCAAAAAGTGATCTGCCAAATGATCAGTCCTTCACATGTCATCAAGGGTTTTCTGTGGTCTTGTGTTCATAACAGGTGTTAGTTCAGAACAAGACTCCACAGGCTTGTCTACATGAGCCCTCTCCTTTTGGAAGGGGCATGTTAATGAGGGAGTTCGGAAGATGCTAATGAGGCACTACCATGAATATGCAGCACCTAATTAGCATAACGACAGCCTCAGAGATTTGACAGTGCCGCTTTTGAATCACGCGCCGCCCATGTAGCCAGGGGCCTTTCGAAAGGAGCCCCCAGTCTTTGAAAGCCCTTATTCCCATTTGTTTTGGAAGGAAGGGGTTTTCAAAGATTGGGGGGGTCCTTTTGAAAGGCCCCCAGCTACATGGGTGGCACGCAATTCGAAAGCGGCACTTTCAAATCACTGCAGCCACCATTACACTAACAAGGCACTGCATATTCGTGGCAGCACGTCATTGGCGTCTTCCAAACTCCCTCATTAACATGCCCCTTCCGAAATAAGGGTTCTCATGTAAACACCCTCCCCTGTACCTGTGAATCATTCCTTTCTATAGTTTGGGCTTCAAATTTTATCCTCAAGTGTAACAGGTAATCAGTAGATAATGATTCTTCCTTATGGTGCAACTTCAGAAGGATGAGTTCTTGCATGACCTGTGTTTGTGTGCATGCACACATTGTGCGCATATAGTGATGGGATCAAGCCAGCTGGCTACAGGAGAGTGGTGGAAGGCAGGTATATTAGCCCCAGGATAAGCAGGTTCCATGTAGCTAAACAAAGGTTACTTCAGGTTAATTAGGACAATCAAGGAGCCTGGTTAGTCCAGGTGAGAGGCCACTCAAGGAGCCTGCTTTTAAAAGCCTCCTTCAGGAGATAGTGGTGGGATAGGAGCTGTGGGAGGAAGGCATGCGGCTGGAGAGTTGGGCAAAGCACATGGAGGGAAACATCACAATTATGTAACAGCAACGAAGGGTCCTGTGGCACCTTATAGACTAACAGAAAAGTTTTGAGCACGAAAGCTCATGCTCAAAACTTTTCTGTTAGTCTATAAGGTGCCACAGGACCCTTCGTTGCTGTTACAGATCCAGACTAACACGGCTACCCCTCCGATACTTGACACCACAATTATGGAGGCAAAGGGCAGGGGAGAGACTGAACCTGATGTCTGCCCTGTCACCACCATGCCCAGGGGGCTACCGGCAGTGTTCCCTGTAAGCTGAGCACTTGGCTGGCTGCCCAGGAGAGATTCAAGTGCCACTTGGTTGATTGGCAGAGTGCCCACTGCCACCCACAGTGGTCACTATGTGTTTATATATTGGTGGTGCACATCTGCACATGCCTCAGTGCACATAACAAACCTTATTCCATCCATGGATGGAAAAAATCAGAGGGAACACTGGCCACCAGGCTCGTCTTCCCCTGCCCCTCTCACAGAGGGTGGGAATCCTGTATGACGGTTTGGCCCCCTTGGGAGATCACCTGATGGGATACCACTGAGCCTGCCTTTGCTGGCAGCCTGGGCACCCCTTAACCCTGTTTTGTTGAGCCAGGCCCTTAAGTCTCCTTTAGCACACACACAGGTAGGGTCACACCCATCTACAGAACGATACGAAAACTGATTACCTTGTCTCTGCATTTATGCAGAGCAGCAGCAGAGGAGGGAGGAGAGAAGAGCCATGTCCCCACAGTGGGGACAGAAGCTGACCCAGCCAGTGTGCGGCTTAGCCTTTTAAACGTAGAGTGGGAGGAGGTGGTTCAGGGTATGGCTTCACTACAGGGAAGATTGACCGTCCCACAGTCAATCTTCCGGAGTCCGATTTAGCACGCCTAGTAAGGGTGCAGTAAATCGAACTTACAGGGCATCTGCATCTGTGCTGATACTCCTGCCCCCTGTTAGGAGTAAGGGAAGTTGATGGGAGCACACATACTTGTTGATCTCCCTTAGCGGAGATGGTGTGGAAGCCCGAATTAAGGTACATCGACTCTAGCTATGTAATTAAAGTAGTTGGCATGGCATACCTTCATTTGACCTTCCACTGCAGTGTAGACCTGCCCCTAGCCTTTTACATGCAGAACGGTAGCAGGGGAACCTGCCTGATCCTGGTGCAGGGAGGGTTAGAGGCTGAGCCAGACACTCCCTATTTACTTGGGGTGGTGAGGCGGGAGAGTAACTGGTAGCACTAACCAATAAGCAGATACTTTTTGGTTCTGTGTAACCAGATACTCTCTTACAGGGGTCGGCAACCTTTCCAAGGCAGAGGGCTGAAATTTGACCTTTTGACCTCTATGTACAATGGGAGTGCCAGTGATACTTTTTACAGTCTCTAATAGTCCTACTTACAACAGCTTCATTAATAAATAAATGAAGAGTCAGAGCTTTACTTTGTAGGTGTTTGTTGGTAGCATTAGCTGGCCTTTTGTTAATTCACAGGCAGCATGGCTTTGAGCAAGCTTACGGCTGCATGAGGGAGGAGGGATGGGGCTGAGCTCCTGCCTGGCATACCAATGAAAATCGGCTTGTGTGGCACTCTTAGCACCGGTACTGGGGGTTGCTGACCCTTTCTCTATTACATCCCTACTCGGGGCTCCCCTCCCCAGCAGCTGGCCTGATGCACAGTGGAGCCCTGAGCCTCCTGGGCTGGAGTCAGGCAAGCCAGGGCTATATCTGGCCCAATGGGCCCTGGCCAGGGTCGGGGGAGGACCTGGCTCTGTGCACTGCTAGTCCCCTTTCCCTCTTCCTCCCACTGGCTAGGGGACCAAGGCTGCCTGGAAGATTTTCCTCCACAGCTGAAATTGCTACCAGTCAGAGTGGCTGGGGTGGTACCTGGGAGCAGTGGGGAAGTAAGTCGTCATGGGCTAAGAGGGAAGGTTGTCTTGTGGTTCAGGACTTGTTAAAAAAGAAAAATAAGGAATAATTGTCATTTTTTTTTTACAGCAGAGAGCGGTAAATGGCAGGATCCCTGAACAATCTCTGCTAGGATCTGCACTCTTCAAAACATTCATAAATGGTCTGGAAACAGGGATAAACAGTGAAGTAGCACAAAGTGCAGATAAAATGAAATTACTCAAGATACTTATAGTCCAAAATCGACTGTGAGGACTTGGAGATCTCACTTGACTAGATGACAAACTGGTACATGAAATTCAGTGTTGCTTAGTACAAAGTACTAAGTACTATGAAGTAACAGAGAGGAAGCCGTGCTAGTCTATACACTATCAAAACAAAAAGCAGTCAAGTAGCATTTTAAAGGCTAGCAAAATAGTTTATTAGGTGAGCTTTCGTGGGACACACCCACTTCTTCAGACCGTAGCCAGACCAGAACACACTCAGTATTTAAGACACAGAGAACCAAAAACAGTAAGCAAGAAGGACAAATCAGAAAAAGATAATCAAGGTGAGCAAATCAGAGAGTGGAAGGGTGGGGGGGAAGGTCAAGAATTAGATTGAGCCAAGTATGCAGACAAGCCCCTATAGTGACTCAGAAAGTTCCCATCACGATTTAAACCATGTGTTACTGTTCCGAATTTGAATATAAAAGCCAGCTCGGCTGCTTCTCTTTCCAGAACTGTGTGATGATAATTCTTCAGTAACACACAGACGCTTTGTATATTGGACAGACTTTAACTCCCTTAGACAAAGGGTCAGTGGGCACAAAACAGACATCAAAACACTCCAGATCCACAAACCAGTTAGTCAACATTTTAATGGAATGGGGCATTCTGTCAATGACCTAAAGGTATGTGTGTTACTGAAGAAGAATTATCACACCGTTCTTCAAAGGGAAGCAGCTGAGCTGGCTTTTATATTCAAATTCGGCACATTAACACATGGTTTAAATCGTGATGGGAACTTTCGGAGTCACTATAGGGGCTCATCTGCATACTTGGCTCAATCTAATTCTTGACCTTCGCCCCCACCCCTCCACTCTGATTTGCTCACCTTGATTATCTTTTTCTGATTTGTCCTCCTTGCTTACTGTTTTTAGTTCTCTGTGTCTTAAATATTGAGTCTGTTCTGGTCTGGCTATGGGCTGAAGAAGTGGGTGTGTCCCACGAAAGCTCACCTGATAAACTATTTTGCTAGTCTTTAAAGTGCTACATGACTGCTTTTTGTTTTGATACTATGAAGTAGTTATCCTCCTCTATTCGGCACTGGTGAGGCCACATCTTGAATATTGTGTGCGGTTTTGGGCCCCCCAGTATAAAAAGGATGTGGATGTGCTGGAACAGGTGCAGCGGAGGGCAACAAAAATGATTAAGGGGCTGGAGCACAAGACCTATGAGGACACTCTGAGGGATTTGGGCTTGTTTAGTTTGCAGAAGAGAAGACTTAGAGGTGATTTAGTAGCAGCCTTCAACTTGCTGAAGGGGAGCTCTAAAGAGGAGGGTGAGAAACTGTTCTCAGTGGTGTCAGTAATGGTCTGAAGGAGTAATGGTCTGAAGCTGAAGAGGGAGAGGTGTAGGTTAGATAGTAGGAAAAACTACTTCACCAGGAGGGTGGTGAAGCACTGGAATGCATTGCCTGGAGAGGTGGTTGATTCTCCATGCCTAAAGGTTTTTAAGTCCCTGCTGGGATGACTTAGTGGGGGTTGATCCTGCTTGAAGCAGGGAGCTGGACTAGATGACCTCCTGAGGTCCCTTCCAGCCCTATGATTCTATGATACATAGGAAAACATACTCCCAATTATACCTACAAAACAATGCTGTCCGTGGTAGCTTTTACCATTCATAAAAATATTTTGGCATCGTGGATAGTTTCCTGGAAACATCTGTTCAATATACAGCAGTGGTCAAAAAAGCTAGCAGAAAGTTAGAAACCATTAGAAAGAAGCAGACGATAAAACAGAAAGTATCATACTACCACTGTATAAATCCACGGTATACCCACACTTAGAATACGGTATTCAGTTTTCAGCCGAGTTCAGAGAAAGTGATTAGAATTGAAAAAAGTAGAAGGGTGTGCAGTAAAAATTATGAAGTGCGTGGACCAGAGGAGTGACTAAAGAGTGTGACTGTTCAGCTTGGAAAGAGATGTCCTTGGTCATGAGAGAGGTCTATAAGATCATGAAGAGTTGGGAGAAAGTGAGCAGGGAAATGTTATTTACCTTTTTACGTAACACAAGAACTTGGAGATCACCCAATTAAATTAATAGGCAGCAAGTTTAAAACAAAAGCAATACTTTTTCACACCAGGCAGAGTCAGGCTGAGGAGCTCCTTGCCATGGGATGTTTTGAACACTAACATTATAGTTGGGTTCAGAGAAGGATTAGGGTTCATATGGAGGATAGGTCCATCAATGGCTATTAGCCTAAATGAGCAGGGATGCAGCCCCATCCTCTTTGTGTCCTTAAAACTCCCAACTTCTCAGAAGCATGTGACTGTTGAGAGACAGGATACTGGGGTAGAGGGAACAAGGGATTCACCATCCCCAGAAATTTCTTGGGAAACCCAGTTAATTTTAAAATGTTAGTCATGTAACACACAGAGTCTTTTGAAGCTCATAACAATTTCTACTGTTTATTTTAGTGATGTCTCTCCCTCTAGGGATGTTAATATAATTCCACAACACTACATAAACACTTGTGTAAAAATACAGTGACCTTGTAAGATTCTTAAACTTAGGTATAACTCTTTTCAATATATTTTGTTCAGGATACCACTGTAAATTGCCCTATCTGTCATATCTATCTCTTGAATAAATTAAATATATTAAGCTTCTTAAGTCTTACTGTAAACAGAGGTGAAAGTGGGCTGGTACAGATTTCTGGTAATAACTGACCGCTGGTACTGGCCCATACACAGTGGACATGAAAGCACTGCCATGGCAGTGATTTAACGTCTCTGGTCCCCTCCCCGCTCATTAGTGGCCCTGCTGTTTTGGCCTAGCTACACTGCAGTGGCAGTGCTTTACTGCTCCTTTTGTTTGAGCAAAAGGTGTGGCGACATTAAAGTGCTACCACAGCAGCACTGTTGGATTCAACTGACAGGGCCATCAACAGCAGGGGAGCAAAAGGATCAGCTGCTCTGTGGTCCAGTGATTTTAAAAGGATTGGGGGTTCTTGGATGCTACTACCATAGCAGTGGTGGCCAGGAGCCTTGGGCTCTTCAAAATGCTGCTGGAGATCCAGGGCTCTTGGCTACCGCCTCTACAGCTGCAGGGTTCCTGGCTGCAACAGTAGCGACGGAGGGCTGGCTGAGTGACTGTGGTCCCTAGGCCAGCCCTTTGCCCCATGCCCTTCTCCGGCAGCAGCCCAGAACCACTCCCAACTTTGCCCAAGAGAAACACAGCCTATCAGTAAATCCATTCGCTTAGTTTAACCCTTGACTGTGAGGTATATATTCTAACTCAGATCGTTCTTGTATCTTTCTTCTGACCCTTTTCAATTTTTCAACATCCTTTGTGAAGTGTGAACACTGGACGTGGACATTATTCCAGGAATGGTCTCATCAGTCCTCTATGTCATGCCACCTTTCTGATATTCCCCTACTTAGGCATCCAAAGATCATATTTGCCCATTTAGCCTATGTCTAGATGGCGGTCACTAGTTTGGGATACAAATGCACATACAACTCTGCGGCTTTTCTCTGCACTCAAAATAGTGTAGTAGTCTGGATCTGCTACTCCTTATCGTGAGTGGGGTGAAGGAACCTTCAAAAGAGGCCCTTATTTCAAACTTTGGTGCCATTTGGATGGCACCATCACCTAGTTCAAAATAAGGTATCTAGAAAAAATTTACGCAATTTGCGCTGCACAAATTGTGTACATTATTTGGAGCTAGACATACAGTTTAGATGTAGCCTTAGTGACAACATGGCACTGGGAGTGCATATTCATTTGGTTATCTAAATTATTTCTAAGCCCTTTTCACTGTCACTGTGTTCCAGGATGCTATCTTCCATATTGTAAGTGCAACTTCCGTTTTTTTTTGGTTCTTGCAGTTCAGGAGAAACAAGGTGGGTGAGTAATTATCTTTTATTGGAGTAGTGTCTGTTGGTGAAATAGACAAGTATTTAAGCTTTCTGAAGTATTTAAGCTTTTCTTTAGCTCTATAAAAGGTAAATGCACGATGGTACAGATGAAGTGTAAGAGGTGAACATGATGCAAGAAGCCACTTAAAAGAAAATTGGCAATTAATATCACTGCCAGTCACATGATAGAAGAGTTAGTAGATAACAAATTGTTGTAATGAACCATAAAACAGATCTCTATTGAAACAATGAGTTTTAGTGTCCAGCAGAGTTATGAATTTAAATACTCGTGCTTGCCTTTTGAAGGTATTGTGAAGGTCCTTTGAAGATGAGTACTGATGCGTAAAATGTGGAGTGAGCATTTTATGCAAAGTGTTCACCCTGATGTGATAAGGCTTTTTTTTTTCCAGCTTTTATCATTTTTATGTGTGAGTTCACTCAACAGCATAGAGACTTGTTCCACCCACATAGCTTTTACTGGTGCATGAATATGAAGCCCAAAAACTTGTCAGTTCCACCAACTTTTGTCTTTTCCACTAATAAGAATAATACCTCACCTACCTTATCTGTTTCATATCCTAGGATCAGCATGGCTGAAACACTGCAACCATACGTTTTAACATAGCCAAATGCATGTTTGTGAATGAACCTATCTAACTAAGAAATGCCATCTGACCTCTTTGACTCACCTATTTCCATCATTATCACTCCACCCATTTTAGGTCAAATGCAAATTTTACTAGTATTCGTTTTATATTTCCTTTCAGATCATTGACAAAGATATTGAAGGGCATTGAACCAAAACCAGATTCCATCATGGCCCTATTAGAAATCTCCCCCGGAGGAGGATTCCCCATTTTCAATTTCTTTTTATGGCCTATTTAATTTAATATAGCTACATTGATTTTGTATCAAGCTGTTTTAATCAGAATTTCATCCTGGACTAAATCAGTGCCTTAGAGAAGTCCAAATATATTATGTCCTAAAAAGTCCTTTATCAACCAAACTTGTAAGCTCATCAAAAAACAAGTTTGTTTGACAAGACTTGTTTTCTATAAAACCCTGTTGACTGGCATTCACTGTGCTTCCCTTTTTAAAACTATTTACTGATCGTATCACCTATCAATTTCCATTATTTTTGCCTTGGCAAGATGTCAGACTAACCAGCATATGCCTGTGTCATGCATTTACTTTTTTTTTTTCTTTTACGTATGAACAGAACATTTCCTTTTTTCCCAGTTCTCTGGAGCTTCTGCAGTATTGCAAGATTAGTTGAAAAATCACCATCAGTGGTTCAGAGCACTCTTTGGTCAATTATTTTAATAAGCTTGTATGCAAATTATCTGGTCCTGCCAATTTTAAAATGCTTAATTTTAAGAGTTGTGCTTTAATATTTGCCATATGTATTGACTGATGAGAAGGTGTTCCTGTATCTCTAATACAATATATGGCTACATAAGCCTGATTTTTCCCAAATACAGAACAGAAATTTTTGTTGACTACTGGGCCTTTTTTACATTCATTGTTATTTTTACAGTCTTTACTATTTGATCTATACCATTGTTTGGATTTCATTTGTTCCTGATAGGTTTAAAGAACTGCATATTATCCTTAACCCTACTGGCCATAACTTTCTTATAACTTATTTTGCCATATCAGCTGTCCACATTTCCTAACTGCGGATTTATAAATTAGTTTATGATCACTTGCATTTGAGCAACCATCAGTTTTTAGTTCAATGATCAGTTCAGCTTTGTCAGTTAGAGCATGGTTACCCAAATGGGGGGGCCTGAAGAAATTCCGGGGGGGGGGGGAAGGCGTGAGGTGACCCAGCCCTCCCATCATTCTCCCCACCTGAAGAAAAAGCCAGCGTTTGCTTCCAGCTCTCAGCTGCTGCCATTTTACGTGGGTGACCTGGTGTAGTAGCTATAAAAAGGAGTCAGCCGGGAAAGACCCACTTGGAGCTAGCTGCCTTCTACAAAGATGAGTGAGTGTGAGTTGGGTGGGGGAGGATGAGATTAGATGAGAGGCCGGGGTGCCTGGCTTAGGTGAGGGGGATGGGGTAAGAGTGGGGGCTGGTGATGCCTGGCTATGCGGGATGGGAGGGGCTCAGGTGGGCAGCTCACAGGGCTTGAGTGGTCGGCCGGTTTGTGGGACTCGTGGTGCTTGTGTAGCTGGCCCTAGCATCACAGGGCTCATGCAGCTCGGGCTGGTGGCTGGCCCCGGCAGTGCGGGGCTTGGGCAGCTCAGGCTGTTGGGTGGGTGACTGGTCCCAGCAGCATCGGGCTTGGGCAGGTTGGGTTGGCAGGCTGGCAGGCAGGTGGCTGTCCCCAGCAATGTGGGGCTCAGATGCCTGGCCCTGGCAACGTGGGGCTCTGGCAGCTTGGGATGACAGGGGCGCGGCTGGCCCTGGTAGCAGGGGGCTTGGGTGGGCAGCCTGGGCAGCTGGCCCATGGCTGGTGGGAGGGCTGCTGGTCCCAGCAGGGCAGGGCTCAGGCAGCTGGTGTGTAGGCAGCTGGCTGGCCCAGGCGGCTGGTGAGTGGGTGGATGGATGGCTGACCCCGGCAGCACAGGGCTGGGGCGGGCAGCTTTGGCACCACAGGTCTAAGGCGGATAGGTGGCTGCTGCAGTCAGCTCTGGTGGCCCACAAGGGGCCAAGGAAAACTATTGGTGCTTGTTTTTAATTTTAAGTAACATTTTATATCAAGTTTTTGTGTTTATTTTAAATTACAAATTGAATTTTTTTGTTAAAGTGGGGATTGGATGATGGTGAAGAAGTGGCAGGGGGGCGTGACGGTTTCTCAAAAATCAAAAGTGGGGGCCTGATGCCGAAATGCTTGGGAACCACTGAGTTAGAGTGAGGCCTAATAGTACAGTCTACTTGTTAAGTCTATATGTTTGATGCAGTGTGTGTGTATGTGTGTTAGACTGTTTCTACACATTATAGGCAGATATTTAAAGTTCTGCTCTTCCTGTTCCATTTTATAGCCTGTAACAGATCTCCATAAATAGGTCATCTTGTGATTTATCAGAACGTTAAACTACAAGCACCTCAAATCCTGTTCCTCTGAATTGTCAATAACTTTGATGTCATTATGAGCTGTAATATGGAATACCATCCCTGCACCCTTCTATCTACTTTTTGCTAAATAGTGGGAACGTAATGACTTTAAACATTACAGTCATATGACTCCTCCCACTGGGTTTCAGTAAAAGCAATTATATCAGAGGACATAGGCACCAAATCTGTAGGTGCTCCAGGACTTCACTTTCAGCTGGGGCGGGGGAAGCAGCCTCCAGCTAGAAGGGAAAATGACACCGACATCAAAGGAGATACGCAAAAGGTTACTGAAAATCATGTCTGGCTGTGCCTATTCAATTATCGTTTTGATCCTGAAAAGGAAGAAGTGTCAAACACCATGCAGTCCACTAAAGATTTTTATTGATTTTATGTGGACAGCACTCAGATGCTATGGTGATAGGTATAAAACTGTAACATGGATAACTGTCTGAATTGTTTCTTCATACGAACAATATTTTCCTTAATCTCTTGAACAGCTGACCTCTTTGGATGCATTCATTATCGGTGCTTTAGCTAAGGCAATTGCCACCACTATCACCTACCCCTTGCAGACAATACAATCAATTTTGCGGGTGAGTATTATTTATACTGAATATAGGTCCATCTAACTCACGTGTGGGCAATAATTTTTGATGATAGGCCACTCCAAGAATTTAGTATGTGATCAAGAGGTGCACTCTTCCTTTATATTAATGGAGGAGGTGCAGGGTCTGGGATGGAGGATGAGTGCAGAAGGGAGCTTGGGGTAGGGGCCTGGGGTGTAGAAGAGGGTGTGGGGTCTAGGGGTCTGGGTGAAGGAGGAGTTGTGACCTGGGCCAGGGCATGTGGGGCAAGGTCCGGGAGGGGATATGGGTATGGTGCAGGAGAGCAGTCTGACCTGTATGAGGGATATAGGAAAGGGTGTGAGGTCTGGGAGGGGGTTTTGACCACGGACAGGGGGTTGAGGTGCAAGGTCTGGGAGAGGGTATAGGTGCAAAGGCAGGGGTGCAAAGGATTTGGATTGTGACCTGGGTGGGGGGAGTAAAGGGTTAGAAGGAGGGCACGGCTGGGGTACTAGGTGCAGGTTCTGGCTGGGAAGTGCATATGTATGTGGGTCCCAGTCATCAGCCCAGCAAGACCCTCGGACAAGCTCCCTGCTTGCTAAGCCCTTGCATGCCACTCAAAGCAGCTGGCTCCATGAGCCCCTGGGGGAGGAGGACGAGCATCAGGTGCTGTCTGTGCTGCAGGCACAGACAAGACTGCTCCCATTGTCTGGTTTCCAGCCAATGGATCCACAGAATTGTGCTGGGGCGTGGGCAGCACACAGCCCCTGGGGCTCATGATGCACAGAGCACATGGCCCCAAAGTTAGATGCTCCGAGCAACATGTGGGCCCCAGAAGGCAGGGAATCAGCCCAAGGCTCCCACTGGGCTCTGGGACTGTAGTGGTGGGCTGGATTTGGCCTGTGAGCCTTATTTTGCCCATCCTGATTTAAATCCAGGAAAAGGCAGCTCTGCCTCTGGAAGCCAGTACTGTGTAACCCTATACCATCTATTCATGAGTCTTTAATCTAGAAGTCTTTTTGGCTTTGCTGCTTATGCTCATCATTGACAGGTCTCACTGTGTGTAAAGACTTAGACTTGAGCTTTTTCATTACTTAGCCAATGGAGCCTGCTGGAACTCAGTGGGGACAGGGCAGTCTCATAAACAACTAATAGTAATTATAATATAACACATTTTTGTGGTGTCTTTCACAAACTCTTCTGAGGCACCTTACAATTTAAAATGTATATTCAGACTTCTGAATATAAATAGGAAATAGGCTCCATAACCATGGGGAATAAACGCTAAAGAGTAAATGATTAAAGGTGAACTGAAAAAAGGAAATATACATAAGGTTTGCTTTACTCAGACCACTACTTGCTTTCAGCTTTGGCCATTATTTAAGTACCAGAGGAAAGTGAACTCCTCATAAATAATGCACCCAGCCAATTGCCCAATGCTGTACATATAATTGGCATGGTAAGTGAATCACTCAGTCCTGATCCTTGCAAGCACTCATACATCTTGCATAATGTAATATGATTCTTCATCTTAGCGTGGATAACTATAAGTGCTGACATTGGTGTGGTATTACAAAAATGGTAAAAATGTTAGTAAATATTCATATCTGCTTGCTTTCATATGCTAGCACTGCAGAGTCAACTGTGGTAGAATTAGTTTGATGTTTGAGTCAAGCAGGAATCGCTCAACATCAGTACAATTTATAAATAAAGTTCCAGTTTTAGCATAAAATTCTACCCTTCTTTACACCTGTGTAATTTTACTGAAGGTAATGGCTTTGCATAGATGTGAGAGCATAATTTGTCCTGTTGAATCTTTATTAACTCAGTGATGCTCAGTTCAGAAAAGCTTGACTTTCAGATCCCACGTTGATTTTGCAGGACTGGTAATTGTCAGTAAAACAGTTTTCACTTTAAAGATTATTATGTTTAACTGGTTGGAAAAATAGTGTTGTGTAATTCCATATTTGGTTAGAGTGGAGCTGGACTAGAAAAATCAATAAAATTTCATTTGTATCAAACAGGAATTTAATCAGATAAACTCAGGTCAGTAAAAGCTTTACCTTTTGACAGCCCAAGCTGGAAGACAAGAAATAGATGTTTGATAATCAGTCCCAGAAATTACCATGGAATTTAATAGCATCTCCACATTTCACCTATTCATTAGAGTTCTTGGTCTGGCATTGAGGGTTATGGTTAGGAGAAGATAACTCCAATAAGTTATTAACCTTGTTTCTTTTCCCTTTAAGTTTGGACATCACAGATTAAACCCTGAAAACCGGACACTAGGTAGTCTTAAGAATGTTGTCTATCTTCTTCGACAGCGAGTAAGGTGAGCTTTCTAATTCTTGACTTAAAGACTCATACAATCCCACAGAAGTATGGGCTTTAACATATTGGCAGTTAGGATTGCTATTGTAAAACAGAGATGGGAAAGCAAGTAAACACTTCCAAATTAAATATTTGCATGTAGTTCAATGGGAGGTGATTCAATAGCTACTAAATCAGCCTCTTCTCTGGAAAAGAGTTGAGTAGCCTGTATAGAACAATTACCCTTCTCTGCTGAGCCTTTACCTTCAAATTTAAGTAGCTGAGAAGACTGCATAGGGTAAGAAGTCTTAATTCTCTGTAACTTAACTTTTAACTTTAATTAGTAATAGGTCTGTAGTTAACTGGAGGTCAGTATGTCACTAAGGCTACGTCTACACTAGCCAAAAACTTCGAAATGGCCATGCAAATGACCATTTTGAAGTTTACTAATGAAGTGCTGAAATACATATTCAGTGCCCCATTAGCATGTGAGCGGCCACGGCACTTCGAAATTGACACGGCTCGCCACCGTGCAGCTCGTCCAGATGGGACTTCTTTTCGAAAGGACCCCGCCTACTTCGAAGTCCCCTTATTCCTATGAGCAGTTGGAAATAAGGGGACTTCGAAGTAGCCAGGGTCCTTTCGAAAAGGAGCCCCGTCTCGATGAGCCGTGCGGTGGTGAGCCACGTCAATTTCGAAGTGCTGCGGCCACCCGCATGCTAATGAGGTGCTGAATATGTATTTCAGCGCTTCATTAGTAAACTTCAAAATGGCCATTTGCATGGCCATTTCGAAGTTTTTGGCTAGTGTAGACACGGCTTAAGGGTGTTAGTTGGTCAGTAAGTCAGTGGGCAAGTGTCTGCCTTGTAACTGGCCTCTTTGCTGTCAGTCTCTGCATAAAGACTAAAAATTGACTATGCCATGGAAACCGACTTGTTCTCCTTAACTAAAGTTGTACTCTGATAGGGTAGAGTGTGTGAGAAGCTTGTTCCGTTTCCCATCCTTCATCTGTCTTTTAGGGGCAGAGAAAGAGCTTCAGTGGGCAGAGCTTTCAATGCTGCATTTCTCATTAGTACTGTAGTTTGTTTAGAGAAAACTCTTCACATTTGTGAAACCTGTTTTTTCTCAGGCGTTTTGGATTGGTGGGACTCTACAAAGGCCTCGAAGCAAAGCTCCTCCAGACTGTCCTCACTGCTGCACTCATGTTTCTAGTCTATGAAAAACTGACTGCTGCTACCTTCACAGTCATGGGATTAAAGCATTCACAGAAGCAATGAGAAAGTGATCTTTACAGCACAATGAGCATGGAAATAAATTGGGAGTCTGAAAAAGATGGTCCAGTATTTGAGGAAAGGCCATGTAGCAAAGAAGAATTCTCTCTCTAGGATCACCTCCTTCTCCATTACTTTCCATCCTTATTGTCAACATCTCAGAAGCTGCTTGAGGGGAAACATAGAGGGTAGTCCTGCGGAATTTTCTGCCAGCCCCCTTTTGTGGCGGTTGCTCACTGTATTGACATTCTGTGACCTGATTACGTTAGGAAATTAAATGGGAAGGATTATTTTAGCACTTGAGATTAAAATCTGTTACTGGAGTGGTTTGGTTGCTTCTTCTGGTGGGAGGAATTATTTTTACTGTATTTACTTTTCCTTTTTTTTTTCAACTTGCCCTTAGCCATTCTCCTGCTTGTACTGGCTGTTGGCAGCTGGCAGAGAGTTGATTTTGTGTAATTCTCCCTGCCGGGTGCTCATCTCATCTGATACTAGGTTAATTAAAATTATTCATGCAGAATTGGGCTCATGGCATATTTCCATTTAACTTCTGATTCTTTCCCACGAGGTGCATGACTAGGTGTTATTTGAAATATCTGTCAGAAGGTGAGACTTATGAGAAGCTAGAATGCAAATTTCAAAGGATTGAGTGTGCTGTCCCTCTGAACCGCTCCTTTTTCCCCTGTGACCTTGGGAATCAAACATTGGTTCTTATATGAATGCAATGGACCTGGCTTCCTAAAGCCACTAGGTTGTATAATAGCGGAATATAGGGTTTGTAATATCACAGCCAGTATGTATTCTGTAGAGTCTGGTAGCCCAGCTCCTTCCGCCTGAAAGCAATTATTAGTTCATCAGTATTATACCTCAAATAGTGTCAGATACCATAGAGAGAAGAGTAAATTCCTACAATGTCACACTCAGTTGTAAATGTTTTGTGGCAGAAAGCATGAGATGATGTAATTGTTATCCCAGCTAGTGTAACTACACGTGCTGCTCTTACTTATTTTTGTAGTTGCATAAATCTTAGTCAGTGGAATTCTGTTAAATCCTATTATAATCTTTGCCGTGTTTTCAGCAATATTGTTTTGAACTTGTGATTTCAAGATTCAGGTAAAATCATGCTGAGTCAGTAGCTGGACAGATTCCTCTAGGGCAAAGTCAGGTGCTTCAGGAAGTAGCATTTGGTAAATAGCACTCTTCCTCCTGAGATAATGGCTGCATCTACACTCGCCAGCTACTTTGAAGTAGCCGGCACAACTTCAAAGTAGCGCGTCGCGTCTACACACGCCGCCTGCTACTTTGAAGTTGAAATCAACGTTAGGCGGCAAGACATTGAAATCGCTATTCTTATCAGAAGATGGGAATAGCGCCCTACTTCGACATTGAACGTCGAAGTAGGGCATGTGTAGACGATCCACGTCCTGCTACTTCGAAGTAGTGGGGTCCTCCATGGCGGCAATCAGCTGAGGGGTTGAGACGTGCTGTCCAGCCCCTGTGGGGCTCTGTGATCACCGCGTGCAGCAGCCCTTAAAGCACCATGGACGTGGACCTCCTGTGGCAGGGAGCTGAGTGTGTGCAGGCAGCAGCAGCCACATGTGCTCACCCTGCATGCCCTCCGCGACACCCTGAGCCACCCACCCACCGCCCATGGCAGGCAGGCAGCCAGCCACCACCCAGAGCGCCCCCAGGGTTACCCCCCCGCCAGGGGACCAAGGGCTCCCAGGTGTCTAGCCGGTGGGGTTAAGAAGCAGTGGGGCCCCTTCTGGACAGACGCCGAGCTTGGAGTTCTTCTGGGGTGAGGAGGAGATGCTCCAAGTAATGCCCGCACATCTGGAGCAAAGTAAAGGAGTTGCGACAGTGTTACACCCAGGCCTGGGACTTGGCCAGCCAGTCTGGGCCGCCTCCACCACTTGCCCCTATTACAGGGAGCTCAGGGCAATCCTGGGCCCCTGGGACACCTCCTCCCCCACCCAGCCATCCTTGACACCATGGCCGAGGAGCCCCAGCAGGCCTTGGAGCCGGAGTCCGGCCCAGAGGCCAGCCCCGCACCCCGGGGGCTGCTGGAGGAGCCTGCCCTTGGGACCGCCAAGGAGCGGGAGCTCCTCACTGACCGCCCATCCCGGAGCTCCAGCCGGGTGTTTGGCCAACGGGCATCCCCTGACCGCAGCAGTGGATCGTTGGGTATGTACCCGACGGGGGCACACCCCTGGGCCATGGGGCAGGGCACCAGACACGACCGGGGGCTCCCACGCTCCCAGCAGACCCTGGCCTGCCACAGCCCAGCCACAGCATGGGCCTGGGACAGCGGCATGGCCACCAGTGCCCATCAGCACCCGCTCCCACCGACAATGCTGTGCCCTAACCCTGGGGGGAGGGGAGGGGGGGCTGACCACACAATGGGGCCACCCACAGGGACACTGTGCCCACGGACAGGGGACGGGGAGGGGGACCCAGTTCCCATGGGGGAATGGGGGGCACGGGCCATGGGCCAGGGCACAGTACTAATGGCCGCCTTCTCCCTCCCTCCCCCTTTCCTCAGCTGCACAATCTGAGGCCCCTGGACAGCTAGGTGCCATCTGTCGTCTCAGAGAGCGCTCCCGGCATCCAGGGACTGCTAGCATCCAGGGGCCCTGCCAGTGCCAGGATGGGCCCTACACCACCGGGCCAAGGGGACAGCTGTCATGGACCCCCAGCTCCTGGTGACTCTCTGGCAGGAGGTGGAAGTAGCCAAGGAGAGGCTCCGCCACTACCAGAAGGAGGCCGCCTGGCACTAGGCAGCATGGCAGGACTTCATGGGGGTCTTCAAGGACATCGCCGGGTCATTCTGGGAGGTTGTGGTCCTGCTCCCACCTCCCGCTGCCCTCCCCGCCTGCTGCCCCACCTGCCAGGCCCCCAGGACTGGAGCCTGCAGGGGCTAAAGATCAGGCAGGGGAGGCAGCCCAGCCCTACCTGCTGGTCCTCCCGGCTTCCAGCCAGCCATGCTGGGTATCATGGGCGGGGGGCGTGACCCAAACCCGCTGGGGGTCATGCCCATCCACCTGCACCCTGGTGTGATGGGCTGATGGCCGTCCTGTCCACTGCCCCCACCCCCCATATATAGTTGTGATTCGTTGTACAGAAATCATAGGCGACAGTTAACAGTTAATAATCCAAAAGTTTTATTTTTCCCACACCCCTGTGAGACCTGTGCTTGTTGCGGGGGGTGGGTGCAGGTGGTGGCAGCGGTGTGCAGGAGGCCCGTCAGGGAGGCGCTCACTGGGCCCCCTGATCAAAATGTGCCCACAGGGCCTCTCAGACCTGGACCTGTCCCAGAGGGTCTGGTAACTGGATGCGACGGCCAGCTGGGGGTAGCCTGGGCTGGCGTCGACTGCACACCCCTGAACAAAGGCCTCCCCCTTGCTCTCCACCATGTTGCGGAGCATGCAACACGCACCCACAACCTGGGGGATGTTCTGCAGGCCAGCGTCCAGGCGGGTGAGGAGGCAGTGACGCCGGCCCTTCTAGCAGCCGATGGTCCTCTCCACCACATGGCGGGCATGGCTCAGGTGGCAATGAAACCACTCCTGGCTGGCGTTGAGGTGGCCAGTGTACGGGTGCATGAGCCAAGGCTGGAGCAGGTATGTTGCATATACCATAAGGGAGATGGGCACAGTGGAGTCCCCAGGTGGGACCTCTCTGGGGGATGTAGGTCCCTGCCTCTAGCTGGCAGCACAGGCCTGAGTTCCAAAACTTGCGGACGTTGTGGGTGCAGTCGGGCCAGCCCACATACATGTCCTGGAAGCAGCCCCAGCTGTCCACCATGGCCTGCAGGCCACCGAGTGGTAGCCCCTCCAGTTTCGATATTGTCCCCCGCTGTGGTCTGGGGTAGGGGACATGAGCACACGTGAGGGTGTGCAGGGTGCCCCCGTCCCCCTGGGCATCCATCCCAGGCAACCCCCTTCCCCTGGCCCCCCACCTCCCAGTGTAAGCGTGCCCAGGCCTCCTTACCTCCATGAGGATGGCCCCCACTGTGGCCTTGCCCACACCAAACTGGTGGCCCACGGAGTGGTAGCTGTCAGGAGTGGCCAGCTTCCGGACAGCTGTTGTGACCCTCTTCTCGGCGGGGAGGGCGTGCCGCATCCAGGTGTCATGGTGCCTCAGTGTGGGGATGAGGCACTGGCAGAGCTCCCGGAAGGTCTGCCGGCACATGCGCAAGTTCTGCAGCCATATGTCGTCCCACTGCCCCATGCCCAGGTGCTCCCACCACTCGGAGCTGGTGGAGTATCTCCAGAGGAGGCGGAGCACCCAGCAGAGGGTGGAAACGGGAGCCTGAGGGTCTGGGGCATCCCCACCTGCCCCCTGGGAGGGTTCCCCTGCCAGGAGCTGCTGGGCAGCCTCCCGTGTAGCACTTAGCAGGGTGTTTGCTCCCTGGGCGACAGCCTGGAGGGCATCCAGCTGCTGCTGCTGGGGGCCCACCGCTGCTTGCAGTGAGTGTGTGGGTCTGGTGTCAGTTCTGCAGGACTTGTGCTGTGCAGGCCGAGTGTTTTTGGGAGGGGTCCTTTAAAGAAGTAGCTTGCTGTTGCCTTGGCAGGGCTAGTCAGCCCTGTGACCCTGTCCATGGACTTTCCTGGCCCCTCATTTCGAAAGGGGCCGCTTGTGTGTGTAGACGCTCTGATTTTCCATCCAGGGTGGCCCCTTTCGACGTTCCCCGTCGCTACTTTGATGCTGAACATTGACAACACCAGCCCTGGAGGATCTGTAGACGATACGCATCAAAGTTATTTACACAATCCAATTCCTTGTGTAGCTTTGGGGAATGCTGACCTGCCATCTTTTGGATGAGAATGAAAATTGAAATCTTGACTGCTTAGCACTTTGTAGGAGCAGTTGAGTAAATCAAGCTCAAATTCCAACATGGATAACTATTCTCATCATCAATCAGCAACCATGGGCTCAACTCCCATTGGTGTCTGATACCTCTCTCACTATTTCCTTCCATCTTTCCCTGTCCAGAGCGTAGTGGCTTAGTTTCTGTGGACTAGCTCCAGACCAATCTACTGTATCATCTACCCATTCTCTGTGGGGCTTGCCTTTCCTGTTCGAACTGCCCATTATGCCAAATACCAGGCTCTTGAGTTTTTGTTCATCATTCGTTCTGCAAATATGCCTGAATATCTGTAACTTCCGTTGTATAACCTTCTGCAGTAAGTTCTCTTTCAGCTGTATCTTCCCATATAATTCCTCATTGGTGACCTTCTGCATCCATCTCAGGATCTTTCTATAACAACTACTCTCAAACGCCAATATTCTTCTCGTTGAATCTTTTGTTGTCACCCATGTCTCACATCTGTACAACATGCTGCTGAATACACACGTTTTCAAGACATGTAGCTTTGTTTCTGAATTAATTGTTTTGCTTTTCCAGATCTTATTCATCGCCTTCAAAATGGCTTTTGCTTTCACTATTCGAGTCACTATTTCCTTCTTACAGTCTAGATCATATGTTATGTTGCTCTCCAGATATATCAACTTCTCTGCATTCTCTAGTTCAATTCCATCTACACTGACCTTCCTTCCTATTTCCTTATCTCCAAATATCATGTTCATAATCAGTCCATACAGCTTCCCTTCCTCATTTAGCACCTGCACCGGTTTCACTAGCTTCTCCTCATCTTCCACAATGATAACTATATCATCTGTGAACCTTATGTTGTTGATTATTTTCCATGCACAGATATCCCTTTTGCCTCTTCCTTGATTTTGTCCATTGTTCTCTCTAGATGCATGATGAAGATGCTCGGTGATATCAGATCTCCTTGTCTCATACCTCTACTTGTTCTAAACTAACTTTCCAACTCCCCACACGTTCTCACCACCTGCCTCCGTATTGTCATTGATATCCTTCAACAACTGTATCAGTCTGCTATCTACTTTGTATGACTCCAACACCGCCCAAGTCACTTTTTGATCTGTACTGTCAAATGCCTTCTGAAAATCAATGAAGCAAGTGTATATGTTCTTGTTCTTCCGTTGAGCTTTCTCCGCTATCAGTCTTAGTGCCGATATCTGCTGTATGGTACTTCTATCTTTCCTGAACCCTGGTTGCTCGTCCGCTAGATGTTCTTCTATCTGCAATCTTAGTTTCTCTGTCAGTATCATCATCAGCACCTTGCCTAGATGACTCATTAGGGCAATTGTTCTGTAGTTTTGTGTATTGTCACTGGCACAGATCTTGTCCATTCCTTAGGTGCCTTCCCTTCTTTCCATGCTATATTACGTAGTCGGTGTATTTCCTGAATCATACTTTCTCTGCTGTATTTGATGTCTCTCCTATGATCTTATCATTTTCAGTCTCTTGTTCTTCAGTCATTTCATTGCTCTTTCCACTTCCTCCTTCAAAATATTGTCTCACTGTCTATGCTTAGTGGAGATATCTCTTTCAGTTCTTCGATCAGCCTCTCTGAGACACTTGGATCCAATTGGGCTTTGCATAGATCGGAGCAATATCTTGTCCATTGCTGCACAATCTTCTCCTTGTTCATGAGCATCTCTTTGTTCTCTGCCTACTATTATATTATATTATATTATACCTCCCTATATTCTCTCATCAATTGTAAGTGAATATTTTTTCAGTATGGACCACATCTTAAAGGTTCTCATGAATTACCTCTCCTCCCATTCATAATTGCACAGACCACTTCCCTTCCAGTTTACATTTATAGACCATTCCTCTGATGTTTATTCAGGTATGCGATACTAGGGGCTGTATTTAATACTGAGTATGGCTGTCAAGCAACTAAATTGTGATATTTAATTGCACTATTAAACAATAATAGAGTACCACTTAAATATTTTGGGTGTTTTCCACATTTTCAAATACATCAGTTTCTATCTCAATACAGTTGCTCACTTTGCAAATATTTTAAATTACAGTTTCCCAGTTACAAGTAGTACAGTGCAGTATCTTTATTCTGAAAGTTGAATTAGGTATATAAATATACTAAAAATGAAACAATGTAAAACTTTAGAGCTTACAAGTCCACCCAGACCCACTTGTTGTTCAGCCCAACACCCAAACAAGTTTGTTTACTTTTGCAGGAGTTCATGCTTCCTGATTCTTTAAAATGTTTGTAATCAAAAACAATAAAGTGTGCACTGTACACTTTGTCGTCTTTGTTGTAATTGAAGTCAATATGTTTGAAAATGTAGAAAAACATCCAACAGTATTTAATTAATTTCTGTTAGAATTCTATTTAATAGTGCAATTAAAACTGATTAATTGTGATTGATTTTTTATCATTAATTTTTGAGTTAATGGCATTTAATTAACAGCCCTGATTTTAAGCATCTTTTGATGCAATTTCATTGCTGGAATCAAGGAGAAGAACCAGCATCCTGTGATCTGCTACTCCCTGTGGACCCCAATAAGTGTTTAATGGCCTACTTTTGAGCCACAAGTTTGAGTTTGAGAACTGCTAGGATATGGTAATCTATACTTTTTGTCCTAAATGATGATGTATTGCTGTACAGCACTAAACAGTTGTCATGTCACATCCCAGAACTGGCTGTACTTTAGCAGTAGGTAGAGTCATTCATATGCACTATTGTATTGGTATGGTTAGAACATAAGAACATAAGAATGGCCATACTGGGTCAGACCAAAGGTCCATCCAGCCCAGCATCCCATCTGCCGACAGTGGCCAATGCCAGGTGCCCCAGAGAAGGAGAACAGAAGACAATGATCAAGTGATTTATCTCCTGCCATCCATCTCCTGCCCTTGTTCTGAAGGCTAGGGCACCATACTTTACCCCTGGCTAATAGCCATTTATGGACCTAACCTGCAAAAATTTATCAAGCTCTTTTTTAAACCCTAATAGACTCCTGGCCTTCACAGCCTCCTCGGGCAAGGAGTTCCACAGGTTGACTGTGCGCTGTGTGAAGAAAAATTTCCTTTTATTAGTTTTGAACCTACTACCCATCAATTTCATTTGGTGTCCCCTAGTTCTTGTATTATGGGAAAAGGTAAATAATTTTTCTATATTCACTTTCTCCACACCATTCATGATTTTATATACCTCTATCATATCGCCCCTCAATCGCCTCTTTTCCAAACTGAAAAGTCCCAGTCTCTCTAGCCTCTCCCCATATGGGACCCGTTCCAAGCCCCTAATCATCTTAGTCGCCCTTTTCTGAACCTTTTCTAATGCCAATATATCTTTTTTGAGGTGAGGAGACCACATCTGCACGCAGTACTCAAGATGTGGGCGTACCATAGTTTTATATAGGGGAAGTATGATATCTTTTGTCTTATTATCGATCCCTTTTTTAATAATTCCTAACATCCTATTTGCCTTACTAACTGCCGCTGCACACTGCGTGGATGTCTTCAGAGAACTATCCACTATAACTCCAAGATCCCTTTCCTGATCTGTTGTAGCTAAATTTGACCCCATCATGTAGTACGTGTAATTTGGGTTATTTTTTCCAACATGCATTACCTTACACTTACCCACATTAAATTTCATTTGCCATTTTGCTGCCCAATCACTCAGTTTGCTGAGATCTTTTTGTAGTTCTTCACAATCTGTTTTGGTTTTGACTGTCCTGAACAACTTGGTGTCATCTGCAAACTTTGCCACCTCACTGCTTACCTCGTTTTCTAGATCATTGATGAACAAGTTGAACAGGATCGGTCCCAGGACTGACCCCTGGGGAACACCACTAGTTACCCTCCTCCATTGTGAAAATTTACCATTTATTCCCACCCTTTGTTTTCTGTCTTTTAACCAATTCCCGATCCATGAAAGGATCTTTCCTCCTATCCCATGACCACCTAATTTACATAAAAGCCTTTGGTGTGGGACCGTGTCAAAGGCTTTCTGGAAATCTAGGTATATTATGTCCACTGGGTGCACTTTGTCCGCATGTTTATTAACCCCTTCAAAGAATTCTAATAGATTAGTTAGACACGACTTCCCTCTGCAGAAACCATGCTGACTTTTGCCCAACAATTCGTGCTCTTCTACGTGCCTTGCAATTTTATTCTTTACTAGTGTTTCTACTAATTTGCCTGGTACTGATGTTAAACTTATGGTTATTGAGTTTGTATAGTGCTTTGGAATTCATTTAGTTGAAAGGTCCAGTGAGGAAATAAAATGAGATCTGGATAGTGTTCTGCAGTCAGTAAATCCTCTATACACACAAGGAACAAGAACAGGACGCTGCTTTAATTTTCCTAACAGCTAAGTCAAATAAACCAGCCAAGCACTTCAATCTGATGTATGTACTACAAGAGAAAAGGAACTAGATTTACTTCAGCCTTCCCAGTAGCAGTATGCCTAGCTCTATTTGGGGGCTGCCAGCGCAGGGAACATCTGTCAGTGACTCCAGGAGCCTGTCTCATTTCTTCCTTTTGAAGGAAACCAGAGGCAGCTGCTGATCCAACTTTACGTCTACTGATTCCCTCAGTAAAGGCAAGCAGCTGTGATCCATTTTAGTAAACCAGATGAACCTTTTTCATTGTATATCCACGACAAAACATGCCTCTGCTGCTAAATGCTAAAAATAATGGTGTAAACGTCCAGACTTAAGTAGGAGTCTGATTCTAAGATATGCCCTCCCCTGCACTTTTTCCTTTGTTTCAGAGCTTGGGCTCTAGCCCAAGCCAAAACATCTACAGTGCTGTTTTTAGCTCTTGAGTGTGAGCTTGGATCAAATTAATCCTACCTTTGAGACCTGCTGTGCCTTTTCTGAAGTGCAGATGTTCCATGAAAGATGCTTATGCTATTTAAACATCTGAAACCTGGGGACCGGGGTTGCCATGCCTTCTATTTACATGACATTGGTAGATCCCTTGGTGTCACTGGGCCCATCAGCTCTGCACCAGCAACCTATGTGATGCTGGTAAACTGCTTGGGACTGACTCTCGCTCCAATTACAGGAATCTCTATGGCACAGACTCTGCCCTCAGCTCCAGTGATCTCTTCGGTACCGCTTCCCATTCCAGAACCAGCAGCATGTATGGCATTACAACCCATCTCAGCACCAGTGGGGTCAACAGTACAGATCTCCACCATTAGGACCAGGCTATTGACTTCACAAGCACTGATGGTCTTCTGACCAAGGAACAGAGGGACCCCCTTGGTGCAGTTGCAAGCAACCAAAACAAACCACCCGTACTGTCCTCATGTTCCTCCCCTGATAAGGCAATGGCAACCTTGTCAGCAATTCCAGCTCTAGAGCATAGCAAGACACTACTACATTTGCTCCACAGAGTAGCCAAAAGCCTTGGCATCCAAGGAGAAGAAGTAGTCGAGGACACTGACCTGATGGTGGACATTCTCACCTGCTCGGGGCACTCACGCCTTGCTCTTCACTAATAATACCAGACACCAGTGGGAAACTCTAGCAAACCCATCCCCTCTGACCCCCACATCATGGATGAACAAAAGGTACTATTTTATACTCTCAAAAGGGTATGAACATTTATACATCCATCCTCCCACTGATTCCCAAGAGTTCCGGGGGCCCTCATCCAAAAACAGAGAAACAAAAACATAAACCTGTTTGGGAGGAAGTTGTATTCCACTAGTGGCTTGCAGCTCTGTATTATGAGTCAGCAGGCTATTCTTAGTAGGTACACCTGTTTGGCAATGGTGAAGTTGACGGACTTATTGCCACTGGACTGTCATTCTGAGTTTACTTCCTTGGTGGAGAAAGGTAAGCTGATAGTGAGGGCCTTTTTGCAGGTAGCTTGTGATAGAATGGATGCAGCAGTTCACACCATAGCCATGGAATTGGCTAGGAGGAGAAGTTCTTGGTTCCAAGTTTTGGGGCTTCTTAATGAGGTCCAATGGGTGCTGCAAGCTTTGCCCTTTGAAGGTGCCACGTTGTTTTTAAAAAATGGACAGGAGGCTTCATATGTTGAAGGACTCAAGGACTACCTTACAGGCCTTAGTCATACATTTGCCACACAATGCTAATACTTTAGACCTCAGCCTCCTTCATGGACATATCAGCCCCAAAATTACCAAGACAGCTTCCACAAGAGCAACCATAGTGGAAGGAAATGTTAGCATCTGCCCCGACCAGCACTCTGGCCAGTCCAAGTCTTTGGGCTCAAAACAAGTCCCTGGAAGGCACGATTGAGGATGGCGTACCAGATCCCCACTGTATCCAATCTGCCTTAACTTTTCTTCACAACTAGCCCCTTTCTACCAGGCATAGTCCCATATTACTTCATGTTGTTGGGTGCTCAGCATGGGAGAGAGAAAACAGTCTATCCAATTCTCTTCCTTCCTGCCCTTCCATCCCCTTCCCTGTGACCCTTCTTGGGAGCAACCGCTTATTCAGGAGGTGCAATTATTCTTA
This sequence comes from Carettochelys insculpta, assembly GCF_033958435.1. Taxonomy (NCBI): domain Eukaryota; kingdom Metazoa; phylum Chordata; order Testudines; family Carettochelyidae; genus Carettochelys; species Carettochelys insculpta. Next base: position 282,922,651 of record NC_134137.1, on the reverse strand, counting down.
TCTCTAGGAGCAGCAGAGGAGGTTCCTCAGAAGTACAGGGCAAGAGCTTTTACTCTCAGTCTGTGTCTACATGTGTCCCTCCCTTTCAGAAGGGGCATGTTAATGAGGCACTTCGGAACAGGTTAATGAGGTGCTGACATGCATAATCACTGCCTTATTAGCATAATGGCGGCCAGTAATGCTTTGAAAGTGCTGCTTTTGAAACACAGATTGGCTGTATAGATGTGGGCGCTTCAAAATAAGTGCCACACTTTGAAATTCCGTATTCATTTTGGTCTCTTGAATGAAGCAAAATCCACTCTGTCCCCTGTTCAGAGGATAGAACTTATAAGGGCAGTTTTGGATTTGAACAAGGCCAGGGCATATTTACCAGAGTCAAGATTTCAGTCTCTGACTGATACCACCCAAAGCCTCAGACAGCTTCCCGCAACCACATAAAACTGCCTGAAACTCCTCGGACGTGTGGCTGTTTGTACCTATGTGGTGCAACTTGTCAGACTCAAGCTCTGGCCTCTGCAGTTGTGGCTAGTCTCTGTGTATCAACAAGCTCAGTGCAGTCTGGATATGACCATCACCCTCCTGTGCTCGGTACTAGACTCCTTAGTATTGTGGGTACACCCCATCAATACCCATCCAGGGGTACCCTTTACAGTTCTACAGGCATCCCAGTCACTAGGTACAGGCATCTGACTGAGAATGGGGAACCCATCTCAGAGACCTCAGGACTCAAGGTCTTTGGTCTCAGGCCAACTTAGTTTTCTACATCAATACAGTGACAGTAAACAAAGCTACAAACAAGTGACAACAGTGAAAATATGAAAGGAAGTAGAACTTCTTCTTCGAGTGATCCCCGTGGGTGCTCCACAATAGGTGTCGGGCTCGCCCGCCACTGCAGATCGGAATTCTTCCAGCAGTTTCTCCTGGATCGCGCATGCGCCAGCGTGCGCCGCTCCCCCGCGCACCCCTGGCCACATGCGCGATCTGGTCCCCTCCAGTTCCTTTTCAACCGCCATCGGCTGCAGATGGAATCTGCTCAGGCTAAGGCCAGATTCAGATAAGATAGCTGGTTTTCGTGTAATTTGTCGTTTTTGTCATTAAAAAAAAAAAACAAAAACAAGGACAAGGAGAATATCAGCAAAAAAAAAAGAGAGAGAGGAGCGGACGAGAAGGCCACTTAGGCCACCCGCTGCCCCGCAGGCTGGTGATCGCTATTGGGGCGAAAAGGCACTGATTACGCGCTAAGTACCCTATTAACAGTAAAGGACTCACCACGATGGCCTCCTCAGGCTTTAAAAACAAAAAGCAGTCAAGTAGCACTTTAAAGACTTTATTAGGTGAGCTTTCGTGGGACAGACCCACTTCTTCGGACCATAGCCAGACTGGTCTGAAGACCAGTCACCTAATAAACTATTTTGCTAGTCTTTAAAGTGCTACTTGACTGCTTTTTGGTTTGATAGTGTATAGACTAGCACGGCTTCCTCTCTGTTACCAGGCTTTAAAAAGTGTGAGTCATGCCGTGAGGCTATGCCAGCCTCCGATGGGCATAGCGAATGCATCTGCTGCTTGGGGGAATCACACGTTACCCAGAAGTGTTCTCACTTTGCTAAGCTCACAACCAGGGCCAGGAAAGACAGAGAGATGAGGCTTAAAATGCTCTTGTTTGACAAGGCTCTCCAGCTGGAGTTGCCAGAGAAGCCTCACCCAGAAGGGCCCTCTGGGTCACATAAAAGGAAGGCGGCCTCTCTGACCCCCTCGGTGCAGAAAAGGAGGAGACTCTCCCTGGCTCGATCCTTGCCGGCGAGTTCAGCGAGCAGGACGAGCGGCGTGCAGAGCCCCCAGCCACGAGCTGAGGGAAGCGGCGGCACGGCAGCGCACGGGGCAGAGGCTGAGCCTCCGATTACACAACAGCCAGCACGCAGGGAGCCGAGAGTGCCAGTGAGGCAAGCGCCGGAATTGGCGGCACCGGCCCCCGCAGCACCAACGGCGCAGGGGCACCCGGCACGGAGCCTATAGGTGCCGGAGGAAACCACCTGCGCGGCACCGCAGCCGACTGTGCCGAGCGCAGCGCCGACAGCAGGGCCGAGATCCCAGGCACTGGAGGGGGCGGTGCCAACCCTGCAAGGGAGGGGCAAGGCAAAAAAAAAAAAAAAGCAAAACCCCGGCACCGCAGTCCATCTCCAGTCAGGGCTGTGCTGCCCTTATCACCTAGCCCTCCCCCCGAGATACACACGCCGCACCGATGGGCTGTGACTCCACCGGCTTATCTGGAACCTCCCTCTCTGTTCCTCCAACCAATTTCACCGTGGCTTGGGCCACCTTCACCATTTCTGGGCATGGATCCCCTGGAGTACTATCACAAACCAGTTTCACCTCTATCTGTGTCATCGTGGAGGTCCCGCTCTCCCAGACATCGTGGGTACACTCTCCGCTTGTGGCCCAGGTCCCCATCACCGGGCCCTTGCCCATGCTGCTATGGTCGTCTGCATCATGCTGAACACAGACACCGCAGGCCTAGATCCAGGGGCAGGTCCTCCCCTGCTGCTCAATACCCCCGTGTACACTCTTGCTCTGGGACGGAAACACAGTTGTCTCAGGGGGAGTGAGGTCCAGAACCCCGAGACTTTCCTTCACAATCTTCCAGGGAGCAAGTATATCTTCGACCACGGGAACCTGAGGTTTTGAGGGAGGTTTACCCCAGTGATTCCTCCTCAGCCTCCCCAGATGAGGCCACAGCCCCCGGGGATGTCTCCCCACCGGATGACCTTAGACAATTCCAGGAACTGTTCAAGAGAGTGGCTTTCACGCAAGACATTCAAATGGCAGAGGTGCAGGAGAAACATCATGAACTTCTCAAAAATTTGAGACCCCCGGCTTCATCCAAAATTGCTATCCCGCTAGACGAAGCCATTATGGAGTCAGCCACTACCATATGGCAGACTCCGGCCTCTATTCCGCCAACGAACAAGAGAGCGGATAAGAAGTACTTCGTCCCAGCCAAGGGCATGGAGTTCCTCTTTAGTCACCCACAACCAAATTCTTTGGTGGTCGAATTGTCCCAGCAGAGGTCAAAGGTGTCTCAGTACAAATCGGGGGGATGGGATAAAGATGCTAAGAAGCTAGAGCTGTTTGGCAGGAAGGTATATTCCTCCTCTACCCTATCATTGAGAATGGCAAATTACGCTGGACGTGGCAGACACAGCGGCATGTTCAACAGCTACAGCAGTGGTCATGCGTAGGGAGTCCTGGCTCCAGACGTCTGGTATCCCCAGGAACCCCCAGGTGAAGATCGTGGATCTTCCCTTTGATACACAAAAGCTGCTTACGGGCTCAACCAACTCGGTCCTCCACTCCCGTAAGGACTCGAGAGCCACATTTAGAACCTTGGGCATTTATACTCCCCCATACAGGAGGAAGAAATTTTATCCTCAGCAAAGACGCTACGCTTACCAACCACAGCATGCTCAATATCAAAGAGGCTATGACCAAGGGCGCCATCAACAGCAGCAGCAGTACAGAACTCCCAGGCGACGTTCCCAACAAAGCCATATGCCCTCGGGGCAGGCCCAAAGACAACAAGTTTGACGGGTATGTCGGGGGCTGCACTATCAACACCATCGCTCAATGCCACTCGCATCTCATGTTCCATCATCGCCTCAAACCGTTCCACTCCCAATGGCAAAAGATCACCACAGACAGATGGGTGCTAGAGCTTATAGCCGCGGGTTACACGATCCCCTTCTAGTCACTTCCACCGACAAAGCCTCCCGCCAGGCCTCATCTCAGAGACGTTGCCCACGAGGCGAGGCTCAAGCAGGAGGTGGATCACCTTCTGTTCATAGGGACGGTGGAAAGAGTGCTGGAGCAATTCCAGGAGAAAGGTTTTTATTCATGCTACTTCCTAACAGAGAAGAAAACAGGAGGCTGGAGGCCCATCTTGGATCTACAGGGCCTCAACCGTTACTTGCGCAAGCAACGTTTTTCGGATGATCACAGTTGCCTCTATACTCATGGCACTGGACGATGGAGACTGGTTGCAGCCCTCGACTTACCAGATGCTTACTTTCATATAATAATCCACCCAGCACACAGACGCTTCCTCCGCTTCACTGTCGGCAGGGAGCACTTCCAGTACAGGGTTCTTCCGTTCGGCCTTTCCTCGCATCCCGGAGTTTTTACCAAAACCGTGGCAGTGATATCAGCCTACCTGCACAGACAGGGGGTGTTTATTTTCCCATATCTGGACGACTGCCTGCTGAAAGGGGCCTCGAAGGCAGAGGTCTTACGCATGATACGCGTCACAGCGGACACGTTTTCTTCGCTGGGCCTAGTTATCAATTTCGCAAAGTCAAAGACCGAACCCACACAAGATATAAAGTTTATAGGGGCACGCATAAACTCTATCACAGCAAGAGTATACCTGCCCGATGCCCGCTTCCGCGCCATCAGTTCACTGGTGCAAGTCATGACATACAGTCCCACGGTGCCGGTCCTAACGTGCCTACAGCTGTTGGGCCACATGGCGGCAGCGACGTTTATGGTACAGAATGCCAGGTTACACATGCGAAGCCTGCAGCATTGGCTGGCGAGCGTTTACAAACCGGCATCTCATACTGTCCACAGGGGAGTGTCGCCCACGACAGAGGTGCGCGGATCCCTAGCATGGTGGGAAAATCCCAAGAATCTGCTAGTGGGGGTGCCTTTTTCACCAACCACAAATTTCTATTTTTCTTACTACCGACACCTGCCACATAGGATGGGGAGCGCACATCGGGAACAAGGTAAGGCAAGGGCTATGGTCCCCTGCGGAACAGACACTGCACATACCCATACTGGGGCTCACAGCAGTGTTCAATGCCTGCAAACATTTTCGAGATTACCTGCATGGCAAAGTAGTCGGGATCAATACGGACAATACCTCCACTATGTTTTACATCAATCAACAAGGAGGAGCACGATCCCGTGGTCTATGTGCGGAAGCAGTCCGATTGTGGAACCGGTGCATCGCCAATAACATAACGTTGAAAGCCTCGTACTTGCCGGGCGCTCACAACGCGAAAGCAGATCAGCTGAGCAGGTGTTTCGCACTCACGCACAAATGGCAGATCCAGTCCGATCTGCTATGGCGCATTTTTCGTACATGGGGGGTTCCCCAGATCGATCTGTTTGCCACCCAGTACAACAAGAAGTGTCCCCCAGTACTGCTCCAGAGCAGGAATAGGGCGGAGGTCCCTGGGGGACGCATTCATGATTTCATGGAGGGGCCCTTTACCTTACGTGTTTCCCCCCACAGCGCTTATCCACAAGGTTCTGCAGAAAGCCAGAAGGGAGAGAGCTCGCATGATACTCATAGTCCCAACCTGGGATCGGCAGCAATGGTTTCCCTTGCTTCTGTGCATGTCGGACCGCCCACCGCTTCCTCTACCGGTGGCATCGGACTTACTCACGCAGGCTCAGGGGTCCATAGTACACCCGCACCCTCAGGGTCTGCGTCTACAAGCATGGTTAATCCATGGCTCAGCTCCTTAGAGAGCATGTGTACGGAGGGAGTACAACAAGTCCTGGAATGTAGCTGAAGGACCTCCACCAGGAGGACTTACAAGCAGAAATGGACTCGATTTACAGCCTGGTGTTCCGCCAAGCAGTTAGCTCCCCTTGACGTTCCTATACCTGTAATATTAGAATACTTATTGGACCTCAAAATAGGCAGATCTTCTCTATCCTCACTAAAGGTCCACCTTGCTGCTATATCAGCCTTTCGGCATACAGAGGAAGGGCCCACTGTATTCGCCCATCTTATCGTCACAAGGTTCTTGAAGGGGTTGGTAAGCCTGTACTGCCCTAGAAAACCGCTTCCACCATCGTGGAGTCTGGACTTGGTGCTCAGCACGCTATCGGGTCCACCTTTCGAACCATTAGCCACAGTTCCCCTCCATCTCCTTAGGAGGAAAACAACCTTCCTCCCTGCAATTACGTCAGCCCGCAGGGTGAGCGAGCTCGCAGCAGTGATGGCAACGCTGCCCTGCACAGTATTCTCAAAGGAGGCGGTAGCCTTAAGGTTGCACCCAGCCTTTGTTCCAAAAGTTTCTTCGGAGTTCCATCTTAACGAGCCAATAGTTTTACCCTCGTTTTACCCGAAGCCTCACAGCTCCAGCAAGGAGGCACCCCTGCATCTCCTGGATGTGAGGAGGGCGTTGGCCTTCCACATAGACAGAGCTAAGTCCTTCCGGAAAACAGACAGGCTTCTAGTCTCTCTCGCTCCCAGGTCAAAAGGAGAAGGTCTCTCTTCACAGAGAATCTCAAAGCACATTGTGTCCTGTATAAAAATGTGCTACGAGCTTCGAAAGACCCCTTTGCTGGCCCTGCCTAGGGCTCACTCCACCAGGGCGGTGGCGCCGTCCACAGCCTTCTTCAAGGGCATCGCGTTAAAAGACATCTGTAGGGCAGCGCCCTGGTCATCCTACAACACCTTTGCCAAGCATTTTGCCCTATATCAGGTATTCGAAGAGGATACCAGTCTGTTGACAGCAGTCCTCTCGGGGGCAAGCTGCACATAAACCGATTACCCACCTCCTTACTTGGGTTACTGCTGGGTAGTCACCTATTGTGGAGCACCCACGGGGATCACTCGAAGAAGAAAGAGAAGTTACTCACCTGTAGTAACCATGGTTCTTCGAGATGTGTCCCCGTGGGTGCTCCACCACCCGCCCATCCTCCCTGCTTCGGATCTCTGTCTAGTGTTTTTCAGGAGCATTTGAGGCGGTTGGTCAAGGAACTGGCGGGGACCGGATCGCGCACGCGGCCGGGGGCACGCGGGGGAGTGGCGTGCGCCGGCGCATGCGCGATCCAGGAGAAACTGCTGGAAGAATTCCGATCTGCGGCGCTGGGCGAGCCCGACACCTATTGTGGAGCACCCACGGGGACACATCTCAAAGAACCGTCGTTACTACAGGTGAGTAACTTCTCTTTCAAGTGGTTGGTTATTAGGGTATTTTTAAATGAGTTTTTAGGAAGATTTATGCTGTGGAAGTGCAACAGAGCCCTGCAGAAATTCTGGTTACAAATTGTAAATGGTGTGTCACCAATTCAAAACCTCAAAGTATGCTTTTTAAGTTTTTTACAAGCTCTGGCCTTAAATAAATGCAGCACATTAACACATGGCTTTGGAGTTTGCAGATAGACCCCCACTTCAACGAACTTACAAATAAAACACTTAGCACCAAGGGCTTACTATTTATGAATCAGTGGGAATATTCTGAAGAGCCAGAACTACATCAGAGAGCAAAAATCTGGGCTTGATGCTTTCTAATGCCTTTCCCAAAACAAATTCTGACTCTTAATTGAAATCACTTGTCTGGAAGCATCTCTCCCCTTGTCACCAACAGCCCCTGAGCTTTGGCTGGGAGGGACATGGCAGGTTAGAAAATACAAGAGTAATACTACAAAACAAAATTTAAACCTGTAATATATATTTCCAAGAAAAGCTAAATCCAAACATTTTAAACAGCTAGTGGAGGTAGAAGGAATCTTGAGAGGTCATCAAATCCAGACCCCTGCATTTGTGGCAGGACCAAGCACCATCTAGACTTAAAGTTGTCAAGTGCTTTAAGAGTAAAGTCACTGTATTTAAGAAATTTATCTGCTGAATATGTATCCCTTGTTTCCATGCTACCCCTCTCTGAAGGGATTACACTAAGAGCCAAGAGTGTCCACAGCCTTGGTAAACTCTGAGGGAGTATATGTAAGCAACAGGGAAGAGTAGGTCTCAGGACACTCCAGCTCTAGAGTCTAGGCCAGCTGGACAGTAGCATTCCACCTCCCAAAGGAAGGAGTCAGATAAGCAGTCTGAACCCAGGAGTGGTCCTTGTCCTAAAGCCCATTGGCTTAGAAGCATGAGACCCAGTGGCTCAAGTCACTTGTAGCAGGCGGTTGACTATACAGAAGGAAGCTGTCCAGTTTGAAACAAAACTGTGTTTAATTTAGGTATTTCACAGAGTTGTTCATACATGGATTTATAAAGCACAATGTTTAGAGTTGTTACTGTGATACCTACGCTGATTGAAACTGTGTTTTAATTAGTGGTACACTAAATTTTATAGTGTATTATAGGTCAGTGGGGCCTAATAAATTACAGTTAGCAAACAAACATCCCTTTTTAACCTTTTAGCCAATAATCATGTACTAAACTGTAATTGGTAGCGATATTTTAACTTCTGTTTTTAGTGTCTGTTCCAACAACACTGGCTCCACCAATGACTGCAAAAATGGTGGTATTGGTATGTATTATATTTCCAAATGACTCTGTATTTTCTGCTATAAACAAGCAAGGCAATGAGTCAGCGAGAATAAATCAGCATAGAGTTAACAGCCATTTGGGCTCATTGGCCTTCAATTTGACAGAAAATTGTACAAATCCGCTTTGTGTTTTTTGTTTTCCTGTTCCTCTGCTAACTAAAATGTAGGAAAGTCAACTCCTGTTGCCTTCAGTAGTGAAGAACCATCCCTAAAAATACTTTTCCTGCCTTTGCTGGTGATCCATTTACACTAAAAGCATGTTAATCAATGTCACTGTGCCCGTTCTTCTTAGTCATAGTGATGGCTAATCTTTTTCTGCATCCTTAGGTTGAAATATGGAACGTGCAGCTTTTGTCTCAATCAGACATTCTTTCAGATGAGACAAACACCGGCCTCAGTCTGGCATCCTGTTGTAAACTTGCCTGTCTTGTTTTTAACTAGTTGTGTGTGTTTGTGTGTTGCATTTGTTGTTGGGTTTTTTTGGTTGTTTTTCTTTTTTTAAATGTCTTACCAGTTGTTATTGTGACTTACTGCTGTGAAAATTCAGAAAGTGCTCTTTCTTTCTTAAAGATTGGAGAGATGAGAAAACCGTTGTGAAGACTTTGCTTGCCTCTCATTTGTCTTTGGGCAGGCAGCCCCAGTCCTCAGACTGAGGCATAAGTAATGACTCTGTGGGAGCTCCCCAGCCAGTGGCCCCACCAGTCAATTCCCCTACCCTCCCAGTGTCTCCTGCCTACTGAATAACAGCTATTTGGCACTGTGTGGGAGGTGCTAGGAATAAGGGAGAGGAAGCAGTGGGGTGTGCTGTGTGATAGACGCTCCTCTTTTGAAAGTAAACCCCATCTTTGAAAGAATCCTTTTTCCCATTAAATAAAGGCAAGGACTAGGCAAAGTTGGAGCTGAGGTCTGCTCCGCACTCCTGGAATGGGCATAGCCTCAAGTGGAAGCTAGGGGCTGTAGCTAGGCAGCCTGCAGCGCTGCCCAGACTGTGGCATACCCTTCCCTCCTCAGCTCTGCCTGGAGCCAGCCACATGGCACTCCCTCAACAATTTAAAAGGCCCAGAGCTCCAGCTGTCACCACTTCCAGAAACTTTGAGCCCTTTTGATTGCTGGGCCCTTGGGCAGTTGCCCCCCCATCTCCTCCCATTGCCTGACCTAGTCTGATTTCCCGTATAGCCCAGGACAGAGAACTTCCCAAAATAATTGTTAGAGCAGATTTTTTGGAAAAACATCCAATCTCAATTTACAAATTGCCAGTCAAGGAGAATCCACCAAAACCTTTGGTAAATGGTTCCAATGGGTAATTACTCTTACAGTTAAAAATTTTGCCTTATTTCCAGTCTGAATTTGTCTGGCTTCCTCTTTTAATCACTGGATCCCATTATAACTTTCACTGACAGACTGAAAAGCCCATTGTTGTTCCCCATGTAGGTACTTACAGACTTTAGTCACCCCTTAACCATCTCTTTGTTAACGTAGATAGATGGAACCTGTCATTATATAAGGCATGTTTTCTAATCTTTTAATTATTCTTGTGGCTCTTCTCTGAACCTTCTCTGGTTTATCAACATTCTTCTTGAACTGTGGACACCAGAACTGGACACAGGGCCACCTTAGGTCTACACAGGTTACAACACCTAAATTTAGTAGTGCCCTAGGCAGCTGCATGCTGCGTATGCTGAGGGCTAACACTGAGGGATAGGACAGCAAGGTGCAGTTAGTGTTGGCTATAGCAGCCAGCCCCAGCCCTTCCCCCACCACAGCTTCACACAGTTGCTACTCATCTGCTGCACCAGGGATCAGCAACCTTTCCAAGGCATAATGCCAAAATTTAATTTTATGACCTCTATGTAGGGTCTGAGAACCCGTGATACTTTTTAAAGTCACTAATAGTCCTACTTACAACGGCTTCACTAAGAAATAAATTAGGAGGCAAAGCTTTACCATTAGGTGGTGATCAGTAGCATTAGTTGGTCTTTTGTTAATCCACAGGCAGCATGGCTTTGAGCAAGCTCCCAGCTGAATGGGGGAGGAGGGATGGGGCTGAGCTCCCGCCTTGCGTGGCAATGAAAATCAGCTTGCATGCCACTGTTGGCATTTGTGCTGGGTGTTGCTGATCCCTGTGCTACACCTCCCTGCGGTCAGGAGTAGGGCCATATATCTGGGAGGTGGGAACTGTGACAGGGCTGGGGGTCGAGGCTTGGGGCAGGTGTGAGGCTCAGAATGGCACCCTGGGTTGCAGCTGGGACCCTGGGTGGCAGCCAGGGACCTGGGCATGGGGCTGATGGCAGCTGTGAACCCATGTAAAATGTGGGGGTGTTGCAGCATGCCCCAGTTTCCCCACCTACGTCTCCTCTTGCACGTGTCCCTGCAGTCTTCCGTGCAGCCCCCATCCTGTGGGGTGGCCACTCCTCTGTTCACCTCTGCCTACGCATAGAGCACTATAGGACAGCCTTGACCAGACATGATATTCCAGCAGTGGTAGCCCCATTGTTAAATACACAGAATAGTCTCTTTACTCCATAACTTGAGAGTCTCCTGTTTATTCATCCCAGGATTTTATTAGAGGCTTTGGATGCAACATTACAGCTGGAGCTCATGTTCAGCTGATTATCTGCTGTAAATCCCCAATAATAGCATAGGGCCAAGAACGGATCTTTGTTGGATCCATTTAATGTGTGCCATGTAAATGTTATAGTATTCTAGTTTTTTCATCAAAATGTTGTGTGATATCAAGTAAAATGCCAGACAGAAGTTTAAGTATATTATGTCACACTATTACAATTTTGGTTGTAAAGATAAATTCACCAAAAAGATATGAAGTTATTTGCATTAATTACATTGCCTTTGTTTAATTCTTCATTAAGTGAGTCCCATGTCAGCTGCTTCATTATCTTGCCTAGGATCTGCATCAGATTGACAGGCTTATAATGGCCTGGGTCATCCCATTTACTCTTTTGAAAAATTGGCAGAATGTGATTTTCTTCCAGTCTTTTGGAACTTCCCAATGCCCCAGCACTTATTGAAAGTTAATGGTTCAATGAGCATTTCAGCCAGCTCTTTTAAGACTGTTGGATGGAAGTTATTGTGAATTGCTGGTTTTAAAATATCTAATTTTAATGCATCTGTTTAAACTCCCCCCCCCCAGATATTAGTGGAACCAAAAGAGTATTATCACAATATGATGAGATGAAGGTAAAGAGGACACCATCACCTTCCCTTCTCTTGGAAGCTCTGCTCTGAGTGCCGCAGTGTGATTTTTAGAATAGATGGAAAGAGGGGAAAAGAAGTATTCATAACCTGTCATTAAACCTTAAAGTCCCTGAGAATACTTTTACCCCTGCATATATTTCAACCCATTAAACTTTTCCCTAGGGGCCATTCTGAGGGGGATGTAGGGCATAGGATGTCTTCCTCAACCCTGACCTCTGTGGGACCTGGGGAAACCCCCCCACAGCAGGCCCTGCCCCTGCTCCACTTTTGCCCTGCTCCCTTACCCCTCCCCTGAGAAACAGAGCCAATGGGATTACAGGGGCCTGGTGCAGCGGGAGCAGGGTTTGCTTTCCCCCAGTGCACACATTCACCATGCGGGTGGCAAGAAGCACAGTTGTAGCACCTTCCCACCCTGCTGTACATTTCTTCTCCATGGCAGCGGGAATTGGCGCACCCTGGGGCCAGAGCACTCTTCCTCCTGCTGCCATGGAGAAAGGAGATGCAGCAGACCAGGAGGGTAGTGTATCAGGGCAAAGTAGACTGATGGGCTGCTCCACTTCCTGACACCTGTGAGGGAGGGGGAGCAGGTGACCCCTGCTGCTACCACACCAGACCACTGTAATCCTCAAGGTCCCTCCATCCATAAAATGATTGGGGCGGCAGCAGCAGGCCTCTAAAAGCACAGGGCCTGGGGCAGGTGACATGATTCATCCTGGATAGCACAGCTCTGCTTCTCTCTTTTAATTAAATTAACTGAAGGAACTAATTCTGTCCTAGGATTCACACAGGGGTGCTATTTGATGTGAGTGGGGGGCAGCTTTAACCATGATTCTAGGGGCTAATTAGGCACTTGAAAACTCTACTTTTCTGGCAAATAATTTAGCAGCTAGCTGACAAGAGCCCTGTATCTAATCTAATTACTATATGAAAGAAAAACAAGTATTAGACCCACTCAGCTCTAATACAGTAATAACATGTTATTGTATCTTGTGGCAAGTCACTTAGGCCCTCTCATTTGGTCAGTGTGCACAGAAGGGATCTGCTGGGAAAGAATGAGAGGGGCTATTCATTAAAGGGGACTGTTGGGTGTAAGCCCCCTGTTGTGTCTGATGTGGAAGTTGGGAGGCATGTGTCAGGGATGAGGATAAAGGCTGCAGGGCTCCTAATAAGCCTGAACCTTGGCATGGTCTTGCAGCCTTTACTGGCCTCAAAAATTATAGTTTTCAAAGTGATGACTGCAGCATGGGGCCAAGATTGCAATTACTTTGTCAGGATTATTTGCATGGCTAAAGCTGAACTGGACCTTCAGCAATGAATAGCCGACCAACTGGGTGTGTCAGGATTGAACTTCGGGGTAAGGTTAAATTTGCGTAGCATGATGCTACAATTATTGTGAATACTTCCACTTTTTGGATTAATTAATTAATTACAACGAATTCCATAGATTAATTTTGCATTGTGTAAATGTTTTGTTTTATCATTTGTATATTTATCTTTCATTTGCACAGTGTCCTCTCATTCCTGTATTATGAGAAAGCAAATAATTATGCACAATTTATCTTTTTTATACCATTTGTTCTTTTATACCTCCTACAGGTGTGTCTACATTAGCTTGGTAAGTAGACAGTTGAGAGATTATTAATGAAGTGCTGTGGTGCATATGCAGCACTTAATTAAGCTAATTCTTCCTCACAGCAACTTCGAAGTGCTGAGTCGCATATAGCTGTGGTTAACCCGCTGGTATTTCAAAGTGCCTGAGCAATTTTGAAAATTTTGAAGTACCGGTGGGTTAGCCACAGATACACACGAGCCGGCACTTTGAAGTTTAACACTTTGAAGTTGCCATGGGGGAGAATTACCTTAATCAAGTGCTGCATATGCACAGCAGCATTTCATTCATAATCTCCAGAAACTCTGCTTATCATGCTCCCTTTTAAGTAGGGAGCTAGTGTAGACACAGCCTATATGTCCCATTTTATTTCTCTAATCTCATAAATAAGTAGCCTGAGTACTTTTCAGTCTCCTATCCTATGGAAGTTTCTGGACCCCCTCTTCTGTAATATCTTGTAGAGATAGAATGATCAAAACTGAACACAGAACTTCCGAGGTCCCAGTTATTTATCTAAGGGTTTTATAATATGCCCTCTCTTATAGTCTGCCCTGTTCTTTTATGCAATATAGCATGTTGTTTGATTTCTTCATTACCACTGCACATTGAGTTTTCTTTGAGTTCTCCATAGTAATGTTCAGGTTCTTTAGTTAATTTAGAATCCAGTAATAGGTGTAAGTAGTCCAAAGAACTCTCATTACAGTGAAATACTGTCACTCTCTGCATTAGGTATGTTTACAAAGCAAACATACCCTTTACTCATTACAGGGTGCTTTACGGCTCCTTTCTTGGTAGCTATATTTACATACGAAAGACCGAGTGCAAAATTTAACCACTAGAGGTCGCAGATTATCTGCAATACACTATGTTTAGGTTTGGAAAGATTCCATTTTTATTGGTAAGTATCTTTTTCCCCAAACACAAGAAATGATGAAATTGTATTTCCACAGATGATGAGGATGATTATTTACAGATTGTCAAAATTAGAAAAATACCATTTGTGAAATTAGGGGAGTGTAAAGTTGTTTATTTTGTATATTTAATATGATAATAGTTTGGGTGTTAGATTATAAATCTTTAGATTTCTAAATCTCAATTTCTACTGTAATTGACTAATTATTGCCTGACCCCCACCTTATAAATCCTGCCACTGTGAAAATTTAAATGGATAAAAATAAAAAAGCTTAAAACCAAAATCAATAATTTACATAGAATGTATGAAAAATAATTTTACCATGTCTAAAAATGGTAAAGGTTTGATAGCTTTGGTTTGGACTTCCATATTCTGGCAACATCTGTGGCCTGGAATCGCTGTAGGTACTTTTGTGCTGGAGCACTCACGAGGAAAAGCCAGACTCCTTGCTCAGCAACATCTCACCTGTCCCCACAGGACACTGCAAAAAAGCTCATTTGCTGGTCTCATGCAGCGGGGACAGGGTGGGACACTTATGGGAAGAGGCAAGGGGGGGGGCTACAGAACCCTGAACTGGGAGCCAGGAACACAGCTCTGTGGGGACTGAGACAGAAGCTTGGTGCACTCCCAGAAGACTGTGTTCCAGGGTCTCTACATCCACCCTATGCCTTCCCCCGAGTGACGTCCCAGCCCCAATGTTGGTCCTTCTACTGCCTCCAGCGTAGAGCCCTCCAGCCAGAGGCAGCACATGGCCCAGTACTGGCCTTCCCTGGTCCGGCATATTTCCTGGTTCGAGACATAGGTTGCTGGAACTAGGGCTGTAGGGAGTGCTGCAGCATCCCCTGGCTTGGAGCGGTTTCCATTACATACTGGGTTCAACAGCTGTCAGCACCCCCCCCCACCCACCCCATAAAAATTGCTCCAGCACCTTGGGTTGGGGACTGGTCAAGTCCCGAGGCTGCCAGATTAGGGAGGTACAAACTGTAGTTGTCAGCTGAAAAGAGTGCTTTCTACAGCGTGGTGGAAACTGGGATCCCCACCCTTCCCTGCAGCTCCCGTTGCCCTGAGCTCCCGCTGCCCTGCAGCTGCTTGCAGACTCACGGCGCTGGCTCCCCACCAAGACTCTCACTAAGTGGTTGACTCAGCATTCTGGGATGTGTCCTGCATTGTGTGGGGGGTGGAGCACAGTGCAAGTGAAACGAGGTTTCCATTGCCTCACTTGTCGTGCTGCCCTCCCTATGGTAAGGGCAGGACAGTCCATGTGAAGTGCCCTGGAGGCCTAAAGGCGACTGTCCCTTTAAGAGCCCAGACATCTCTTCAGTTCTTCGACTCTCCAACCGCCTCTACGCCCGAGGATTATTTCTATCTTCTAATTGGGTGCTTTACACGTCAGTCATGAATCTTTCCGTCCCACCCCTTCGCCCTCCCCATGTAGTGTCCGTTAACTTCCAGGCCACTCGACAGCCACTGGTTGGCGTTCGTGACACTCAATGAACACTTCTTATTCCGACTGGTAAAACGAACCGTCAATCATCAGAACAGGCAGAGTTGGGGGCGGGACAGTTTCCGAGGCTGAGGAGCCGGCGGCGGCGAGGCAGGGTTGGCATCAGTTCGGGGAAGTTTATTCCCAGTGGGCGGCTCCAGAATGGGCGAGGCGGTGTCGCGGCCGGGATGGAGCCGTGACCAGGTGGGTGCGCGGCCCAGGCCTCTGAGAGCTGAGTTCCCCTTCGGTGCACGGCCCCTCCGTATGGGGGTGGGGGGATCCGCCCCTCCGCTGAGACAGTGGTCCCGCTCCCTGCCCGTTAGCGCGCGAGTGGCTGTGCATCCCGCCCCACCCCCCACTCGCTGCCTGCGGCGCCTTCCTTCCGCGCTGCCTGACCCAGCGAGACACCTCTCCGGCCAGGGAGACCCCCCAGAACTCTGCCTTTGAGATACTTTGTTACCAGCCCTCTCTCTCCATCGAGACCCTCCCCCTTCCTCCCCTGAGTCATGGCCCCCGTGAGGTACCTCATGAGTCCTCCGCTGAGACACTTCGTCTCTGAGAGAAACCTCTTCCGTCCCCACCCCCGTAACGTTATCACTACTTTGTCCACGTGAGCCCCTCCTCACCTTATTTCCTCCTCGCTCTCTTCTCTGAACACCTCCGCGTAGGAGTCTGCTCGTGGAATGCGTCACCCGCAGCCCCTTTCAGTGCTGCAGCATTCCCTCTGGGAGGCGCCTCAAGTGCTGAATCCCCTCACTGCTTATTCTCTCCTGTAGCCTTCCCTGTCTTCCTGTGTTCTCCCCACTTACATATTTGGCAACTCTTTCCTTACATCTTTTACAATTCTGGTGGCTGTGTTCATATGGTGTGTGCAGCAGCCAGTCCATCATGCTGTCTGCCTCTGCCCGGGGTTATTTTACCCTTTCCCTGCTGAGGCATTGGATGTTTGCTTTTTGGGTAAGGCATATTTAAAAATATATTTTTTTCCAATTTGTCAACCTTGATTACTATTTTTGGCTCTCTGTGCCTTAAATATTGAGTCTGTTCTGGTATGGCTATGGTCTGAAGAAGTGGGTCTGTCCCACTAAAACTCATCACCTAATAAATTATTTTGTTAGTCTTTAAAGTGCTACTTTACTGCTTTTTTGTTTTGATAGTATATAGACTAGCACGGCTTTCTCTCTGTTACTAACTGAACACAAGGGTAGATCAGGAGCTATCTAGAAGACTCCAGTTTTGCACTTGTGTAGCCCAAGCACCTTGTACATCACGTTGTAGGTGGCATGTTCATATGTGAAAACTGATTTTACATTAGTGTATTCTGGTGGTGCTGCAAGCATTGCAAACCATATTTGTAAGCAAAAAATAAATAGCAAGGATCTTTCAGTGTAACATCTGGCTGTGTGTTGCCCGCTGCATCACCCAAACATTAACTGACAATGGTTTTGTCATATTTCTGTTCTAAATATGTTATAACTTGAGTGGATTAGACTAGTGGTTTTGGATTCGCTTTTGTTTACCTTTTTGAGCATATATGTGTAATTTAAATAGCAGAGTATTTGCAGTTATGTCTCAGCCTGTCCCGTAACAAGAAATGCTTTATGTATAATGGGGGGAGGAAGAGGGAGGAGTGGGAATTGAAATGGCAGAGCTAATGACATTAAGCCCAATGCTTTAGTTTTCATTTTGAAATGTACATATCACTTCTGGTTTGTGAAAATGTTTTTAAATATGTCATTGCAATAAGATTTTTGATACCTGTGATGTTACAGAATGATGTTTTCAAAACTGTTTTAGTGAACAAGAAAATAACAAGATTAGAGGAAGCTGAAGAAAGAATTTTAAAAATGACAGTCAAAATATTTTTGTCTAGTTCTGCCGCCTCCTCCTCACAAGTGCGACTCTAGACAGGAGTTAATATGAGGGGTAGGGGGGATCCTTGATATACATCAGGGCTAAGGACTGTAAAACAAAGTAGTGTATAATGAGGAATTTTCTGCCATAAGAGAGAATGTAAATAGAGGGGGATAGGGACTGTGAGAGTGCACATTTTGCTTATGTGATCATTTAAACCTTATTGTACCCCTCACCATACCATACATTTTAAGCAATATTTAGAGAAACAATCCTAACTCAAGATATACTTTTTAAACTACTTTTATCTTATGTGTTGTATGAGACAGAGGAGAGTCATAGAGGATGCTGGGGAGGTATGCTAATTTTCCATTTTCTAAATGACTGATTGACTAAAGTACAAGGAATTTTTACATTGTGTTGCTCAACGTTTCAATGATGTAAGTGCAAAACAACTTATATCAGAGTGACAATATCAAGGACTGGCTGTAAACCTTTTAATTTTAACTTCATAATAAGAATATTTTGCTGTTTTATCTTTTGACTTCTAAAAAGTGCAGTTTCTTAACTGAGTAATTCTGAAAGTTGTTCTGACCCTTTGAAAGAATATGCGTAAGTGAACTTTGCAGCATTGCTTCCAAAGCATATCTTGTTTCTTTTATCTAAAGCATTGATAAAGGAAAAGGACCATCTGTAAAACATTGTTAAAATCTGAGTTGCAGAAGTGCTTCTATTGCAGTGCACTTTGAGGGAGTGGAAGAATGGAATCCTTTGTAATGGTAATTCATTCCTGCTGATTAAAGGAGTGGTTGAAGGGGAGCCCTACTTGTTCATATTTCCTGGAATGATGATAGGTAGCAGCTGTTGTAGAGGATACCAAAATGAAGGTGGCAGATAGTGGCATAACTGCATGTTGACTCTAAACTTCTGTTTCTGTTCTTTACACACACCCGTGCGGAAAGGAGGAGGAAAAGCTCTATTGCACTTAAGAATAATAACAGAGAGGGAGCCATGCTAGTTTATATACTATCAAAACAAAAAAGCAGTCAAGTAGCACTTTAAAGACTAACAAAATAATTTATTACGTAAGCTTTTGTGGGACAGATCCACTTCTTCAGACCATAGCCATACTGGAACAGATTCAATATTTAAGGCACAGAGAACCAAAAACAGTAATCAAGGTTGACAAATCAGAAAAAAATTATCAAGGTGAGCAAATCAGAGAGCGGTGGGGTGGAGTGGGGTGGGGGAGTCAAGAATTAGATTAAGCCAAATATGCAACAAAACCCACTGCCAGCTTTGTCCACATATCTATTCTGGCGATACCATCACTGGACCGAACCAGGTTATTCACAGAATCACGGGCACATTCTCATGTTTCTCAACTAACATCATATATGCCATCATGTGCCAACAATGCCCAGATGCTTTGTATATTGGACAGACTTCAAACTCTCTCAGACAAAGAGTTAATGGGCACAAACCAGACATCAAAACATTCCTGATCCACAAACCAGTTAGTCAACATTTTAATGGAGTGGGCCATTCTGTTAATGACTTCAGAGTTTGTGTCTTATTGAAGAAGAATTTTCAGTCTGCTTTGGAAAGAGAAACTGCTGAACTCTCTTTCATAGTCAAATTTGACACATTAACACCTGGTTTGAACTGTGATGCAAATTTTCTGGGACATTATAGGGTCTCTTTTGCATACTTGGCTTAATCTAATTCTTAACGCTGCCCCGCCCCGCTGCTCTCTGATTTGCTCACCTTGATAATTTTTTTTCTGATTTGTCAATCTTGATTACTGTTTTTGGTTCTCTGTGCCTTAAATATTGAGTCTGTTCTGGTATGGCTATGGTCTGAAGAAGTGGGTCTGTCCCATGCAAGCTCACCTAATAAATTATTTTGTTAGTGTTTAAAGTGCTACTTGACTGCTTTTCTGTTTGGAGACTTAATAAGTGTGCCATATAATCTTGGAAGAAAAAGGAGATCTTGGTAGCTTTGTTCTGCAGTAGTAACTTGCTTGGAGAGAGCCCCATCCATTTTTTTTTCCCTTCAATTTCATAATTGTAACACTTGAATGGTCAGAAAAAATTTAACTAATTATTGCTTCCTTTGCAAGAGTTGTACTGCAACAAAACTTAAAAAAACAAAACCAACCCAATCTGCTTCTGGTCTGGTGGGTTGAATGATTAGTTGCATTAATACCAGTTCAGTTTGGACTACTCACGTTTTTACTTTCTTGGAAAGTTGAGAACGCCCTTTCTTAAAAAGAGGACATGAAGGAATTTGTCATACAATACACAGAAAGAAAGGAATTTAGAAAGTGTGGTTGCATGTGTAGGGATGAGTGGTATCTGCAAGTATCATGACAATAGCAGACATGTGGCAGCTTCTTTCCTTAAATATCAAGTAATAGGAGATCCTTGGGTTCAGAGATTGGTACTTGGTTGTGATTGTAAAGCAGGGGGGTACTTTGTCTATGTTAGGAAATAGTTGACTTTATTAAAGTGTACTTTACACCACTAGATTTTTATGAAGTCGATGGTGAGTGTCCACACGTTTAGAAAGTTGACATTGTGTCCCCATTACCTTTGCTAAGTTCAACTGTCCAGCAGTACGTTGTGGATACCTATCCCACAGTTCCTGCAACCCGTTGCATTCTGGGTTTCTGTGCCAGTGTGTTATGGGGAAAAAAATCATTGCAAGTGTTTGTGGGTGTCTGATGTTATCATTCCAGAGTGCATTGTCCTCACTCTCTGCTGCTGTTGAAAACAAACTGCCAAATGCATTTTTGTACCACTTTTCTGCAGGCTGCCCCTGACACACGCTGTTACAAGGCTAGCAGGCTGGTCCTGAGAAATGTAAAATGAAGAAATAGAAATCTTTCAAGTGTCAATTTGGAGCTATTGAAAAGGCTTTTTGGTATTGCTGAATTTTTTTTTTGTAGTATTATTTTGATTTAATTTCATTTTGACCTGACAGCTGTGTGTTGGGGGGGAGCCACAAGAGGCAGCCGGAGAGCCCAGCAGCTGGGTGGTGGTGATGGGAGGGGTAGCCAGAGAGCTTGGGCTGATTCTTCTTTCCCACTTCCTGCTCCCCTGGAGAACAGCGGAGGTGAAAGCAATGGTCGGAATAGACAAGTTGGGGGCATTATGAAATACTTCTGGAGGCTAATAAAATAACGCTGTGTCTACACTGGCATTGTTGACCTTGTAAATTTGAATTTGGCATTATTCCCCATGGAGAAGTTGGAGTAAAAAAGTTGACCTTAAAGACCCCTTAAAATTGACCTAATATTTGCAGTGAAGACAGATTACGCTATAAAATCGATTTATGCTCTAAGCTACTTGTTCCCAAACTTTTTGGCATCATGCCCCCTTTTGATTTTTGAGAAACTGTCATGCCCCTCCCACCTCTTCTTTACCATCATGCAACCCCCCTTATTAAAAAAAAAAATTCAATTCATAATTTAAAATAAACAAAAACTTGATGTAAAATCAAAACAAAAAAGCAGTCAGGTAGCACTTTAAAGACTAACAAACTAATTTTATTAGGTGAGCTTTCACGGGACAGACCCACTTCTTCAGACCATAGCCATCCATTCTGGTATGGCTATGGTCTGAAGAAGTGGGTCTGTCCCGTGAAAGCTCACCTAATAAATTATTTTGTTAGTCTTTAAAGTGCTACCTGACTGCTTTTTTTGTTTTGATAGTATATAGACTAGCATGGCTTCTCTCTATTGGTATAAAATGTTGTTTGAAATTTAAAAACAAACACAAACAGTTTTTCTTGGCCCTTTGTGGGCCACCAGAGCTGACTGTGACAGCTGCCTGCCTGCCTGCCTGAGACCTATGCTGCCAGGGCCAGCCAGCCGCCTGTCCAAGCCCCACCCTGCTGGGACCAGCTGCACAAGCCACCCACCCAATTTCCACGCTGCCAGGGCCAGCCACATGCCTCCCATCCCAAGACCCAAGTTGCTGGCGCCATCCACCTGCCTGGCAGCCCAAGCCCCGTGGTGCAGGGGCCAGCCAACCGCCTGCTTTGAACCACCTGAGCCCCGCACTGCTGGGGCCAGCTGCCCGAGCCCCTCCCATCCCACAAAGCCAGGCACCCCCAGCCCTCTGCTCTTATCCCATCCCCCTCACCTGATCCAGGCACCCCCAGCCTCTCATCTAATCACATCCTCCTTCTCCCCCCACCCAATCCACACTCGCTCACCTTTGCGGGAGACAGCCAGCTCCACATGGATCTTTGCCAGCTTCCTGCTTTTTGTAGCGGCTGCGCCAGGTCACCCTTGTAAAATAGCAGGGGCTCAGAGTTGGAAGCAAAGGCCAGCTCTTTCTTCAGGTAGAGGGGAATGATGGTGGGGACTGGGTTGCCTTGTGTGCCCTCCCGGGTTGGGAAACCATGCTCTAAGCCTCAGCGCATTTTGCTTGTTTTGTCACATATTTTGCATAGTCTTGTGTCCTTAAACTCTGAGAAGAATGTTACATTTTCCATCAGTTAATCAGAGTATTTTTACTTCTCAAGGGAAATATGACTTGACTTTTTTCCCTTGCTATTGATCTTTTTGATCATATTGCAAACTACCCTCAATTGCAGGGATAACAGATGTACGAAAGCAGACTACAGACAGTTCTGGAGATTAGAGTTATGGAATACGTAAGCAACAAAAGGTGACTGGCCCCGATATCTTACATCCCCAAAAGAGGAAATAAGCAGCCTAAATATAGAGTGAGGGCGGGAAATGGGAACAGTTTAGTTACATGCATTAAAAGGACTTTTTCCATCATATTTCATTAACATTATACTATAGTAAGATTTTTATTACAACAGTCTCTCTCAATTTTACAGTAGAGTCTAGAATTGTGGGGGCTAGAAGAGGTGTGCAATAGAGAGGGTCTGTCTTAGTAAGTCATCCACACTACGGAAAAGGAGAATTGTTTTGTAGTGAAACCTGTATAAGAGAAGACCTTTTATGAAAATATTCAGTCAAGAGATACCCTGAGTGCAATTTTGCTGAACTTTCTATAGAATATTACGTCCGATAAGCTAAGGATTTGTTAGTCTTTTGAGTAGTAGATTCAAACAAGTTTCACAGTAATAAATACCTAAAAAGATGTAAAAATGCAATTAAACTTAAAACTAAATTGTTTCTAGTAAATTTATAGCAATGCAAAAGTGGTTGAAATTTATGGCATGTGCTGTGTGACATGTCAGAATAGACAATCCTTTCTGGCCTTAATATATGTGAATTTAGGAAAACAAAACTTCCAGTTTCTTTTCCGTTTTGCGAAATTGTACAAGTTGCAGAGACCCTTTGCCGCAGCTGGTTTTAAGTATCACCACAGCCCTGTAACTTATGGGTGAGCGCTCACTCTCTTGGCAAGTGGGACCAGAATGAGAGGCAATTCATAGCCTGGATTTACTGATGCTCTCTCTGGAGAGGAATTCCATGTTCGTAAATGTGGCTTA
The DNA here is from genome assembly GCF_033958435.1 of Carettochelys insculpta. Taxonomy (NCBI): domain Eukaryota; kingdom Metazoa; phylum Chordata; order Testudines; family Carettochelyidae; genus Carettochelys; species Carettochelys insculpta. The sequence goes on along the minus strand of NC_134137.1, from coordinate 282,899,809 downwards.
AATTGAAAGTATGGGGTGAAGGACAGGGGGGAGAAATTGCTTCACAATAAGAAGGTTTTATTATATCTGTTAAAATGCATCTTTTGTTTACTGCAGAGAATCTGTGTATGAAGTGGTTTAATGTGTTCTTCTCACATACAAGGTAGAGCAACTCTGTGAGTCTTCTGCCCCCCATACTCTCATCAGACTGTCTAAAAACTGCTCCATTCCTAATAGTTTGCTTTTAGGCATGAGTACCTTATGAAACATACTGGTGAGTTCCTTGAAACTTAGAGATGTAAAACAATTAGCTGGTTAAACACTAGTGCTTTCTAGAAGTGAAGTGGGTCTGCCCTATGAAAGCTCATAATCTAATAAGTTATTTTGTTAGTCTTTGAAGTGCTACAGGACTGCTTTTCTGTTTAGTGTTTAATTGGCTAGTCGTTTTTAAATTAGGGTCTGCTGTCCAGGCAACTGCCCTTTCTGCAGTCAAGGGTGCAATATTCTAGTGCAGCTGGCTGCCAATGGAATTCACTAGCAAGGGCCTTGTAAGCCTTATGCTTATGGATATGCTCCAGTTAACTGTTTAACATCCTTACTTGAAACTAGACCTATTGTGTAATATGTAGGTAGGCCGTCGTGTCGGACGGTGATGTCTTGAGCTTGCACAGGCTCATTGGTTGTGGACTCGCATGTGGCTGAGGAGACCAAGCTTTAAACGGCATGGACGTTCACAGTGGGGGCAAGGGAATTGTCCTGGCTCTGTTGGTGCGGCTGCTGCTGTTGCTTTCTTCCTCTCATGAGTATCAATGAGGCACACGTGTCGCTGCTCTTCAAAGTTGTCATACACATGTCATATGAGAGCACGTGAGCCTGTTCGGTCTTTTGCATGCTGCTCTAGCTGATCTGGTTTTAAACCAGCATGAGCAGTGTTGGCCTTCGCTCAATCTTTATACCTCTTGCGAGGCCTGCCTTGATTCCTTTTGCCCTGGGAGAGTTCACTGTAGAGGAGTTGCTTAGGGATTCTTGACTCCTCCATATGTATGATGTGCCCTGTCCAGTGAAGGGGCTTTCAGAATCATGGCTTTGATGCTCGTGGTTCCTGCTCTGTCCAGGACTTCCAGGGTCGTAACTCTGTCCTGCTGTCGAATGTATGGACTTACTATACAGTATTCTTCCTTTTTAAGGCTCTTTTGTATCAAAGTTAAGGAGATTGAAGATGAGGTAGCGTTACGTGCTAGGAAAATAAATTTGCTCAGAAGTCTGGAACAACACAATCCTTGCTTCAGGCAAGTGAAATGTAATTATTTCATGCTGGACTCACTGCTGAGGTGCATTGATGAGTGTATCTGAATGGGCATGTGAAATGGATGGCTTTCTGCTCAGCCAGTCACTTTGACTAATTCTCTTTCCTGGCTACCTTCAGCTACTACTATTCTGCACTTCTGGAAGAGAACATGTGACTAAGTGCATATGTACGTTACACACCCTTTTGCTTTGTACTGCAGCTTCCCTAAGGAAAGTGAGTGGTAGCAGGATGAGAACAGTTTTAATTTTCAGCCTCCTGTCTGAAGTGCTTGTCAGCTGATCTTGAGATTTTAAGTGTAAGTTAGATTAGTGGTGTGTCTTTTAATACGTATAATTTCTTTCCTTCTTCATATAAGAGCCATCCTTCTCCCCAATGTGATGTTTTCTGCAGTGAGAATTGATTGCCGTTAACAGTAGTTAATCCTCATCAGCCTCATTATTGATCTATATCAGTTTCTGTTTTGAAACAAACTTTATGGTTGGTCAGTTTGTCATTGAAAATGTTACATTAAATTTGATTATCTTCTGTTTTGTGTCCTGGTTTGATTATAATATTTAAGAAGTCAAAAGTCATGGCTATAGTGTTCTTTTCTTTCTGGTTCTCGTCTAAGCGTCATGCTACCATTACACCACCTCTATAGTCCTGTGCATTAAATCATATAAAAATAAGTAATCTAACTCTTTTAATTCCAGTCTTAATTTTTAATTTATTAAAAATTATATTGCTCTTTAAAGCTAAAAGTGAATTTTGAGTTCCTAGTTAGGGGTTTCCTTATGGCCTCTCTGTAAACTACTGTTGTGTTATGTCTTGTGGAATTCTAAACCTGTTTCATTTAATCTCATTGGTAGGGAAGCCTTCTCTTTGAGTTTGGTCCTCCTTTTTGTGATAGGAAAGGTGTGTAGATTCATCTTCCATTACATTCAAATAATTAAGGTCCATGAAAATCCTGTTTAATTGAGCACCCGAGGGCTCTAGCTATCGGGAAGGAAACTAAAACATACGAGGGGATTGTCTTGAACCGCATATAAAAATCACATGTATTTGGCTTCTTTTCTTGGGCAGGAGAAGGAATGAAGCACCTTGTAATCTAGAGGTGTAAGGTACTTAATAGCGCAAAATCATCTGTTCTAGCAAATCACACTTAAGTAAATGAATACTGTGCAGATTTTGTTACAGTGAAATATAAGTGTGACTAGAATATAGGAGTGAGAGCTAGACACGCCAGACTTCTGGTCCTGGCTCTGTCAGTAACAGCCACTACGGAATTGGGCAAATTATTTAACGTCTAATTTGGTTTCCTTCAATGGGGAATTTTCTCTCCTATTGGCTTTTTAAGATTAACAATTGTAAAATGCCTCAGATGAAAATCATTATAAAATTATTAATATTTTATTGACAGAGTTCTAATCCTATTATGGTTTTAGCTGCTGAATAAACATTTAACTTTTTCTTATTTTGATGAATAGTTTCCCTTCTGTAATGGCTCTTAGTCTTCCATGTTTTCTCCCACAGCAGACACCAGTGTGAATGACTAAAATGACCTATTTGCCTTGAGCCCTATGAGTGCATAGGCCCAAAGCTAGTGTGTGTGTATTATGTGTGTTAGAATATAACTGAGGCTACGGCTACACTGAGAGAAATTTGAATTTAAGGCAGTTAGCTTGATATTAAAATGTCACTGTCTTCACTGTGAATACCATTAGCTCGATTTAGGGAGCAGTAATATCGATGATATAATGTGGCTGGCCCAACCATTTCCAAATTCAGTGGCCAACATTTTTGGGCGTTTGCTGCCGCTGTGGGGAAGTGTCCCCCCAGAAACTAAGATTTTCAGGGGCTTGCTGCCATCCCTCATGTTGGTAACTTCTGTATAGAGAAGAGGGAAGACAAAATGTTCTTTTTCCAGCCTCTTCTAACTTTGCACCCTTTCATGCAGGGAAGAGTGGGTGGAGGGCTAGTTGAGAATACAGACTGTGCACAGTAGCTGTATAATGCACTGTATAAATACCTTCCTCTCAGTCAAGTTTTTGGGGAAAAAAAGTTGCTATCAACTCTTTCTTCATGCTTGTTGTTGTCCCTGTATTATTTTCAGGGATCAAATGCAGTCAAGGGAGAGGAGATGAACAGTGGATGGCCCATTGAGAAAACACATACTTGCAGATTTTTATAAAATCCTTAATTCAGTTACAGAAGAAAGATGTCTGTTAACTTTGCCACCTTTGTTGATGCCCTACTTTTCTTTCCTTCCAGCTGGAAAAATGGATGTTTGCTTACCATGGGAAGGGGAATGAGGGCAATCCAGTGTGGGAAGATGATGTCAAATACCTGCAAACATACCTAGAATGCTATGGGGATGAAGGAAATGTGGGATAGGTTCCCACAATGCAGTGTTACAACAGTCAATGTATGCCAATTGAGTCTGACAGCAATAAGTCAACTTTGAGGAGCATATGGGGAGGCAAGGGTAGTCAAATTCGAATTTATAAAATCCAGTGTTACAAAATCAATATTAATGAACTTGAATTTCTTATAGCATAGACATAGCCTGAGTATAGTAGCTGTATAGGAAGGCTGAAGACTGTAATTCTGCAGGCTAGGGTTGTAAAATCCCATTTCATTAATTAATTGGTTAAATAATTTAATGGGCTCTGGAGAGGGTGTCTGGGAAGGCTGTCACAGGTGAGGAATGCTCCAGTTTGGCTGGTCCAGCCCCTGTCCACAATGGCCTGGCCTCAGAGCACTGTGGATAGGGGCAGTCTGGCCCGGCTGGAGGAGCCCCCGTCTCTGTCTGCAGTGACGCTGGGCAGGGGTGCTCTGCCGGTCCTGCCTTCCCCTTCCTCTGCAGCTACTCTGGCCTGGTTGGAGCACCCTTTCCCTGAGGTATCCCTGTGGGGCTGGAGCAACACCACCCCCTGTAGCGGGCAAGCACTCTCTCCATTTCAGACTGATTAACTGTAGCGAGTAAGCATCATCGGCTTAGGGTGAGGGTTACCAGTTAAACTTTGACATCCCTCTTGCAGGCTGTCGGAATTTAGTTGGATTAGTTGTACGTTATGCTACTTGTTTGGAACTGACAGTCTTAATTTTTCTAGCCCCTTTAATAGAAATGCTGACTTGGTGAGGGTTGTTTTTCTTTAGAAATGTTGTGATAAAATCTCAGCTTCATACACAGATGTGGAACAGGTTGTTAACTTTGAATTCTTGCAGTGCTACTGAAGAGATATCTCCATCAGCTCCATTCTCTGACATAGTTCAAAAACCACCAAGTAAGGATTAGGTTTACAACTGAGAGCCCACGTTCTCAAAAAAATGAAGAGTGGACGATATGTGGGGAGGACGGCATGGAAGTGTAGAGGGACAATGCTGAAGGATTTTGTATTTTGCAGGATTGATTCAACCTGTTGGGTCTGAGAGAATGTTGGGAGTGACCCTTTACCCTCTTTGAGGCCCCCAGAGGTAGTTAATGTTGAGTTGTACTTTACCACCTATTGCCCTTAAAATGAGGGTGGTGAGCCTTTTTTTAGTCACTGACACAAAAGAGAAAAATCAGTCAGGGGCCACACAAGTGAGAAGGAAAAAACCTCAACAACTCCCCCCCTCACCCCCCCCCCCAAAAAAAAAAAACAGCCTTCAGTGGTGTTGCCACAGACTGACACACCTCACTCCCCTTGTACTCCAACCCCATAGGGGGACCAAAGTTTAGGGCTTCCCCCAGATCAGATTAATTCTTCTGGAGGCCTGGGGCTCCCCAGACTCTGGAGTGGGGCCAAAATTAGGGGATCAGTGTGTGGGAGTGGGGAGGCCCACTCACATGATCAGGATGGTAATAAGAGTGTGGGGTCTGGGTGGGAGGGAAGTTGCAGGAGTGGGCTTGGGGTGGGTGTGCAGGATCTGGGTGTAATATAAGATGCAGGAGTGGGTTGGGAGTGTAAGAGCTGGATGGAGGGCCTGTATGGGAGTTGGGGGCTGGGTGGGAGGTGGGGTGCCAGAGGGAACTGTTGGGCAGTTTCCAGGGGGCTGCACAGGTGACGTGGCTCTGCACACCCTGCTGTTCCTAAGCACTTCCTCCTGCTCCTATTGGCTGTGATTCTGGCCAATGGGAGTAGTGGAGGAAACGTGTCCAGGTGAGTGCTTCCCTGTGCAGCTGTTCCCGTCTGGGGCGGGAGGGAATGACAGTGGGCAGGCAGAGCCAGCGGGATGGTTCCAGCTCCTGCTCGCCTAGATTTGGCCTGCTAAGCTTGGACTCCTTTGAACTTTTTTTCCTGTAGCCTTCCTGTGCTGATTAGGCTTCCATTGCATTGGCTATACTATGCTTAATTTACATCCAAGGGTAGACAAGCTCATTTCTGACCAAAGACCTGTTAATTCACTTGGCCCTGTTATAAACTTTAAAATATAATTTCATTGTGAATATAGACAGTTCCTTAAATAGCGTTCCTAGGTACATTTCAGTGCTGCTACTGACTCTCCCTGCCCCTGCGTCAGAGAGTAGGAACTGTTCCTCTATCACAGGGGTCTGCAACTGAAATAACAAGCAGAGCCATTTTTTTCAAATTTGGTTGCAAAATCTGTCCTTTAAGAGCTGCAGTGCATGTGAATATGAGACAGTCGTTAATAAATAATGTCAGACCATGCTTTTTATCACCCTTATTTTAAGACCAGTATGCACACCACTCTTTGTACCAGTTGGAAGCTGTTACCCCCATCTCCAGGCTGTACTGCACCAGCCTCCCTTCCCCCTGCAGGTTTAACTGGACTCAGCATGCACAGTTCTGCAGCAGCCATGGCTGCTGCCTCCTCTCCACCACCTGGTCATCACCCCAGGCACAGCAGACTGAAGTGATGTCGTTCTGTTGCTTGGAGGAAATTTTTTTATGTAGTGAAAGATTAGTTGGAAATTTATGAATTGAGCTGTGATAATTTACAGTGTTAGTGGGCTGAGACACAGTTCCATTGGGCAGCAAGCCTGTGGCTGCTCAAAGTAGAGATTGCACAGTTTCAGGAAAGACAGTAGCTGTCAGGTGGGGAAGCTCTGCAACTGAAATATCAGTGGCCAGTAAAAACAGATGTGGAGAGATGCAAAGTACTCTGTTTCTCCACAATCCAGGGAGAGATTTGAATAAGCTGGCTCCCTAGCACCAATTCCTGAGAAAGCAAGAAACCGGAACTGGAAAGCTAGTCTGGTTTTGTGCCATGGTACTGTATGAAATTAACTTTACTTTTGTTCATTTCATGGTGGGACAAATTCACAACACAAATTGCTATAATTTCACTTAATTTTTTTTCTTCCTTAAGTGTGTCCAAGAACTGATAGGTTAAAAAATGGATTTGTTCTGGTCCCCAAATATTTGTCTCTTACTGCAAAATTACATGAGTCATAATTCAAGTGTTGAGACTTGCTTTAGGGACAATCACACACAACCCTTAACCTGAGTATAGCTGTGGTTTCATTTTCAGTTGGCTGACACAACCTGTGGGTAGAGACTGAAACTCAAATTTCAGAACTGGTCAGTGACTGACATGATGGTTCTGGAATGTGGATGCAGGCTGGCTCTGCTCAAGTGGCACTAATTTTCTAGTGCATTTCAACAATAGTTGCCTCCATCTGCCCAGAAGAAGTTGATAATTTCTCCCACAATTTAAAGGGGAAGAAATTAAAAAGTGGCTTAGTTTACTTCCAGGTACAGTAAACATTCATATCCAGCATTCTGTTATCTAGAACTCTCAAATAACCAGCATTTTAACCATAAGTAAATTTTAGTTTGTTTTTTACATAATTACAGTATAATGAAAGTAAATACAAATACAGCAAATGCAGTGTAAGTTCACAATGTACTATATTACTGTTAAAGTTCTCTGCATACATTTTTGTTAATATCAATCTTGTTTTTCTTTAGTTTTATGTATTGCTAGGTATACCTCTCTATTATCCAGTATATTTGAATATCTGGCAACCTCCCTGACCCGGGGCTGCTGGATATGAAAGAGTTTACTGTACATGTAATCCTGGGATATGCCTCCAGCAGCCTATTCCACACACACAGGTGAGCACAGCAGATTGACTGACTGTTGTTTTGAGGAATCTGCTCTCACTTAAGCAGGACTAATTCAAGAGGGGTAACTTGAGTGCAGATAAGTTAATTCTACAGTGAAAACATGCCTAAATTGACCGTCCTTCACTTTTGTGTCTGAAGTGGAGGAGGAGGAGTGTGTAGAGTCCTTGTGTTCTATCTACTCTTTTAGGGAGAAATACAGTCCTAGCATCAGTTTCTATCCGGTATTGTTTACCAGCACAATTCAATTAAAGGATTTTAAAAAAATACAGGTTCACTCAGAGGTAAATAAGCTAGGAACAATGGGGTACAGACCTCAGATGCCACATTCAGATCAGTCTTGTACCAGTTAGTAAATCTTTTATTTTGTTCAGCCATTCATTCCCAAGTTCCAAGTAACCAGCAAAGACGAATAACCCATTGTAATCATTGGAATAGCAGTGGTTTGGCCTGAACATGTAAACAGTGGTGCATAAACATTTCCATTGGATGGAGAAGTTTATTAGCAAGATGACACTTCTGCATTTCTTAGAGATGACACTACTTTTTTCTTCAGAAAAACTTAGGTGGTAGAATTTCCCTTATAGTTAAAGGCAAAAGGGAGTGGGGGTGGGGGAAGTACTTACTTTTGATCGTGTGGTGCTAGAGCCAGGCTATAAAGGCTATGTAACTGAAATATTCTCCATGAATAATTAACAGATATCGGATTAATCTTTGATCAGTGACTGAGACTCTCTCCATTGCTGCTTCTCTTAAGACTCTTAAATAAGAAAATAAATGCCATATAGCTCTATTTAAGTGCTACTCAGTGAGCAAATATTGACAGGCCAGCAGGACTTAAAGGAACTGCTGAGGCTTTTCATTTCACTCAGTTTTCATGGAAGCAGAGTTCTCTCGAGGTAGCTTGCATTCTAATGGTAAAAAGAGGGAGATATAATTTAGGAGTTATCAGGACAATATGTTGGAAATAACTCAGAAAATGCACGAATGTTCTGCAGAGCTTCCTATTACCCATTTTTAGGGTCCGATCTTCATAAGTAATATACAGAAGTCTAGCAGAATCATCTTGGGAAATAAATGGGTAACATGACTTTTTATGTATCAGAGTGAGAGACTAAATGTTTTTCTTCCTTTTGTGAGTAGGAGTCTTTCCAAGGTGTATTGAAGCTTCAGGAGTAAAGATTTTAGCTTTACCTACCTTAGGAAGCTTGGGATCTGGTTAACATTGTAACCTCACTGGTACTGGCAAGGGTGGTTCAGTGTAGATGGGAGACAAGCATTTGTACCCCCTTACCTTTGTTAGATTGTAAGAGCTGTCACAGGGCTCCCCCATGCTATATAAAAATTGGTTTAGGAATATGCATAACTCAAAGATGTTTTGTCATGTAACCTGTCATTCAAGACTCTGTGGCTGTGTCTATGCTAGCTCCCAACTTTGAATGGAGCGTGGTCAGTAGGGTGTAGGGAGATTTATTAATGAAGTGCTGTGATGCATATGCAGCATTTTATAAAGCTAATTCTCCTCCATGGCAACTTTGAAGTACTTCTTTGAGAAGTAAAGGGACTTCGAAGTAGCCCGGGCACTTTGAAGTACTGGTGGGTTAGCTGCAGCTACATGCACACCAGTGCTTTGACATTGCCGCAGGGGAGAATTTAGCTTCATGAAGTGCTCCATATGCACTGCAGCCCTTTATTAATAATCTCCCAACACCCTACTTACCATGCTACCTTCGAAGCTGAGAGCTAGTGTAGACACAGCCTGTGTTTCCTTGAATGTGTGTGTTTTTGTGCATGTATCTTTCTTGCATGTGAATTTAGAAAGGTTAACTAGAAACCTGTTTTAGTCCAGGTATTCTGGTAAAATCCATTAGTGATACTTGAAGAGTTTGATGGCTTGGTGGTCAAGTCAATGACCTGTGAATGGCTTTTGTTTTTCCTGATGCTCAAATCCTTTTTTGATCTGGCACTTTTCCATTCAAAGTGAGAAAAGTTTGAACTGAACACAGAGTTCCCACCTCGAGCAAAAAAGAGATAAAGGGGTGGAACCAAGCAATAGGGATTGCCAGACACCAGGAGTCCTGCCATCCAACATGCCTGCTGGAAACATCTAAGACTGCACCGCAGGGAAGGATTGAGGCCAAGGTAGGAGGTTGCTTAGGTTATGTCAATGCTAGACATGGAAGTTGACTGCAGATACGCAATTTTAGCTATGCCAGTTGTGTAGCTAAAACCAATGTATCTACGCTCGGCTAACTTGTCTGCCTTAACAGGGGAAGGTCGACAGGTGGATATCTTCCTTTTGACCTTCATTACTCTTCACCTTTCGTGAGGAGAGCAGGGGTCATACTTTGACCCCTGAGAGCTTGATTTCTTGCATGCGAGAAATCAAACCCTGAAGGAATTTCCCTGAGCGAGTTGATCTTCTGGGGTAGTGTAGATTAATCTTAAGTTTGTGAAAGAGATGATTAGAACAATTCTTATGGTAAGAATTTGCATGTAATAAGCTTCTTTGTGTATTAAGGTTAGCTAGTGTGCTTATTTTTACTCACTTACTTTAAATCTGTTTTCACTTGCAGTCACTTAAATCCTACTTGTTATACTTGTTTTATTTTCAAGCCCAGTGTAAATTTTACATTGGGGGTGGGGGAGAACACCACAATGTATGTCTGTCAGGGCAAACTTGTAAGCTTTCTCTGGTTTAAAACTTTTATACAGAGTAAGATGGATTTATTTGGAGTTTTGGTCCCTTTTGGGGATTGGATTCTTGGGTGCAGCCCAGCCCTCTTACAACTGAGCTGGTTCAGCATCTGTGTTGCTCTGCTGGGGAATGGTAACCCCAGCTCTGTGCCTTAGCTGGGGAAGACCAGAGCTTCTGTTTCAGTTGGACAGGGTGGTGGGGAGCCCCAGAGGCATCAGTGACTTTATCAGCACACCGGGTGAAAACGCGAAGGGATTTCTGTGATCCAACCCATCACAAATGCAATTCTGTGAATTTGACTAAATGCTTTTTAAAAAATGTTTTGGCTTCTGCTACTTGTCTGTTTTCTGAAGCAAACATTTTGTGTTGACATTTAAACAGGCAGAAGTAATTCTAGAACTTAATGACACATTGAGGTAAAAGTAATAAGGAGTCGGGGCCATCTTGGTTGAAGTGGCAGGAGACTGTCAAGACTGGCTTAGCAGTGCTGCAGCATAAGGCGTTCATGAGCAGGAGAAGGATAGAAATGACAGCTACCATTCTGTGGGACTGTCCCAACATGGCAGGATCTTCAAGTTGAATATTTGCATCCGTTTAGCTTAGTTGGTAAAAGCTTAGCTATGTGCCATGTACTACCTCTAGGGCAATGGTTGACCAAGAAAGAATAGAATTCTGTCTAACTCGGGGGTGAGTCCCTTTCTTAGGCAGGGATGAAATTTTGTAAGAGGGATGCAGCACGATCAGGCTCATTAAAACTTTTGAAATATGTTACTGTTTTTGTTTGTGTACTCACATTTATGTATCAGTTAACAGTTTTACACTGGACATGTGTAAGGAAAAATGCCAAAAGTTTTTTTTCATATGGACATAACCAAAATTTCTGTTGGTTTTGATTTCATTAGATGGTATGGGGTTGGCTGCTAGTTGCAGGTCAAAAGTAGGACCTTATGTAAAAAGTTTGCTCACCTCTGCTCTAACAAATTTTGTTCTTCGAGTGGTCCCCGTGGGTGCTCCACAGTAGGTGTCGGGCTCGCCCCGGCGCCGCAGCTCGGAAAATCTTCAGCAGTCTCCGTCGGGTCACGCATGCGCCGATGCACGTCGGCTCTTCGCGCTTACGGTCACGTGCGCGATCCGGTCCCCTCCAGTTCCTTCTCAACCGCCAACGGCTGCAGACGGAATCCTCTCCGGCTCCAACGCCCGAGACAGATAAATCTTATTTTATCTCATGTTAATAGTTTTTAACAGTTCATAGTTAGCAGTTCTATAGTTATTATAGTTAGTTACTCTGTTTAAAGTTGTTAAAAGCTAAAGACTATCTTAGAACCGCAGTGGCCGCCTCTGGGTGGGCCCGCCGCTTTTGTTGTCAGCCTTCAAAGGCCAACGGTTATTAACATCACCTAATAGACTGTTAAGTGTGCTATTAGCACCTAAGGACTCAGAGTTAAGTTTTAACAATGCCATTCCCCGGATTTAAGAAGTGTGAATCTTGCCGGGAGGCCATGCCTGCTTCGGATGGCCATAGCAGATGCATACGGTGCTTCGGGGAGACGCACGTTCCCCAGAAGTGCTCCCATTGTTCTAAGTTGACTAATAGAGCTAGAAAAGATAGAGAAATGAGGCTGAAGATGCTGCTAGTTGACAAAGCACTTCAGCCTGCCGCATCGGAGACAGCGCATGCGGAGGGCTCTTCAGGATCACACAAGAGGAAGGCTGCCTCTTTGACCTCCTCTGTGCAGAAGAAAAGAGCCTTGCCTACTCGATCCCTGCCCCTTACTGTTGGGAGCGGGATGAGTGTAACAAAGGGCCCGCGCACGCTGGCTTCCTCCACTGGTAAAGCCGCGGCGCATGCAACCACTCAAGGCCCTGCAGTTACTGGGGAGACGGCACCGAGAGCCGTGCGGGCACTAATCAGTTCGGCACCGGCTACTGCGGCACTGATCGAGACTTCCCCAGAGGCACCGGAGACAACGGCACCGAGGATGACGGCACCGGGAGCAGTGGAAATCAGCATGACACCTGCTCCGGTACCAAGCTCACCAATAGGACCACCCAAGAGGGTAAAGGCTAAAACGAAGACGAGGCACCGCGGCCCCTCTCCTGAGGTAATTGCGCTGCCTCTGTCACCACGATCACCACTGGAGATTCGACGGGCAGCAACACCTTCAGCCTGCCACAGACATCCTTCTCCTTTTCTTCGGAGCCCATCACAGGGATCTGCACACTTTTCTCCAGCATCTAGCAGAGATCCCTACGAGTCTTCTCACAGAGGCTCTCCTCGTATGTCGGTATCATCTCAGAGGTCTCGACATTCCAGGCACCACCCTTACATCCTTGGGTCATGGTCCAGGTCTCCATCGCCGGGCCCCTGTCCCTGTTGCTACGACCGCCATCATTATGCGGGGCGTCATCATAGGAGGTCGACGTCTCACTATGGATCCCTGTTGACCACTCCTCAATGCCACAGTGTTCTGCTTCCACCTGGGGGAACACCACGGGTTCCCCAATCAGAGGCTGGGTCTAAAGACATTGAACCCCACCTCGAAATTCCGCAAAGGCAATCACATCAGTACGGCCAGGATCCAGAGGAATTGGAGGAGAGATACCATAGTGATGCCTCCTCATCCTCACCAGACGAGGCCGTGGTCCCTGGAGACATTTCTCCCCCAGATGACCTGAAACAGTTCCAGGAGCTGTTCAAACGGGTAGCTCAATCCCAAGATATTCAAGTGGCGGAGGTGCAGGAGAAACACCACAGACTCCTTAAAAACCTCAGGCCTCCATCTTCTTCTAAAATTGCTATTCCTCTGGACGATGCAGTCATGGAGGCAGCCACTAATATATGGCAGACCCCAGCATCCGCTCCTCCTACCAACAAAAGAGCGGACAAAAAGTACTTCGTCCCTGCGAAAGGTATGGAATTTCTATTTAGTCATCCACAGCCAAACTCGCTAGTGGTTGAATTGTCCCAACACAGGTTCAAATTGTCCCAGTACAAATCTGGGGGATTGGACAAGGACACAAAGAAGCTGGATCTTCTGGGTAGAAAAGCCTACTCCTCCCCTGCTCTGTTGCTCCGCATGGCCAACTATGCCACTCATTTGTCGAATCACAATTTCGACAATTATTCCAAACTTACTGCCCTCATGGACTTCCTTCCTGAGGAAAAAAGGCCAATTCTTAAAGCAATTGTGCAAGAGGGCTACGCGGCTTCTCGAGCAGGCGTGCAGATTGCACTGGATGTGGCGGACACAGCGGCCCGCGCCGTGGCCACTGCAGTGGTAATGCGGAGAGAGTCATGGCTTCACACATCCAGCATTCCAAAGGAGTTACAGGTCAAAATTGCGGACCTCCCCTTCCACAAAATAAAATTGTTTGCTGAATCGACCAACTCAGTCCTACACTCGAGCAAAGATTCCAGAGCGACACTTCGGACTTTGGGGATATATACCCCACCGTTCAGAAGGAAGAAATTTTATCCTCAGCAACGCCGTTATGGTTACCAACAGCAACGTACCCAATTTCAACAGGGGTATGATCAGGGACGTCATCAACAAACACGTTATAAGGGCCCTAGGCGCCGGCCTCAGCAGGGCAAAGTGCAAGACAGCGAGTTTGACGGGTATGTCGAGGGCCGCGAAGCCAAAACCGTGTATCAGTGCCAATCTCAGTACATGTTCCATCACTGACTCAAGCCATTTTACCCACAATGGGAAAGCATCACGTCGGACGAGTGGGTATTGGAGATAATAAACACGGGATACACGATCCCCTTCCAGTCTTTACCTCCACCAAATCCTCCCACCGCACCCATGCTCAGAGACCCCTCTCACTTACCAGAATTAAGGCGGGAGGTGGACCACCTCCTATTCGTAGGGGCGGTGGAGAGAGTACCGGAACAATTTCAAGGCAAAGGGTTCTACTCCAGGTATTTCCTGACGGAGAAGAAGACAGGAGGGTGGAGACCCATTTTGGATCTACGTGCACTGAACCAGTACCTACACAAACAGCGCTTCAAAATGACTACGATGGCTTCAATAATCATGGCACTAGACCATGGCGATTGGTTTGCAGCCCTTGACTTACAGGATGCATATTTTCATATCGCAATTCATCCAGCCCACAGGCATTTCCTCTGGTTCCTTGTGGGTACAGATCATTTCCAGTGCAGAGTTCTCCCATTCGGACTCTCTTCAGCACCCAGAGTCTTCACCAAGACCTTAGCGGTGGTGTCAGCATACCTACACAGACAGGGAGTTTTCATTTTCCTGTACCTGGACGATTGCCTGCTAAAGGGAACTTCCCGGGAGGAGGTATTACGGATGATACACATCACCACAAACACATTTACCTCACTGGGCCTCATCATCAATTTCTCAAAATCAAAGACCGACCCCACACAAAATATAGAGTTTATAGGGGCTCGGATAGACTCAGTCACGTCAAGGGTGTATTTACCCGAGGCTCGTTTTCGTGCCATCGAATCTCTCGTACAACTACTAACGTACAGCCCCACTGTTCCAGTTCTCACGTGCTTACAACTGTTGGGGCATATGGCAACCACCACGTTTGTGGTGCAAAATGCCAGGCTGCATATGCGATGATTGCAGCATTGGTTGGCAACCGTATACAAACCCTCAATCCACACCGTCCACAAGAGGGTGTCACTTACAACAGAGGCACGAAGCTCGCTAACATGGTGGGGAAACTGCAAGAATCTCCGAACAGGGGTGCCCTTCCGCCAACCGCAAATTACAGTGTTCATTACAACAGATGCCTCCCATATGGGATGGGGGGCTCACATGGACAACAAAACCACTCAAGGATTATGGTCCCCCGCGGAGAAGACACTGCACATAAACATATTAGAGCTCAGGGCAGTGTTCAATGCGTGCAGGCATTTTCACAATTATCTGCGCGGAAAAATAGTCGGCATGAATACCGACAACACCACCACCATGTTTTATATAAACCGACAGGGAGGAGCCAGGTCTCGTACACTTTGCACGGAGGCAGTCCGCCTCTGGAACTGGTGCATCACCAACAATATAACCCTAAAGGCTTCATACCTACCGGGGGTCCACAACGTCAAGGCGGACCAACTCAGCAGACACTTTGCACCCACTCACGAGTGGCAGATCCGTCCAGACCTACTCCACCAGGTGTTCCGCAGATGGGGTTTTCCCCAAATCGACTTGTTTGCCACCTGAGAAAACAAGAAATGTCCCCAATACTGCTCCAGAGTGGACATGGGACACGGGTCTTTGGGGGACGCCCTCATGATCCCATGGAAGGGCCCTCTACTTTATGCGTTCCCTCCCATGACACTTATACACAAGGTCTTGGAGAAGACCAGAAGGGAGAAAGCATGCATGATACTCATAGTCCCAACCTGGGACCAACAACAGTGGTTCCCATTGCTCTTGCGCATGGCTCAACATCAGCCATTTCCCCTATCAACAGTACCGGACAGTCTCTCTCAGGCTCGGAGGTCAATACTGCACCCGCACCCGAAGAAACTTCGGCTACAAGCATGGCTAATCCATGGCTAAGCGTCTTAGAAACTACATGCTCAGAGGGAGTACAACAAGTCCTTGAATGTAGTCGGAGAACTTCCACCAGAAAGACTTATCAGCACAAATGGTTGCGTTTTTCCGAATGGTGTTCCTCCAGGCAACTAATACCCCAGGACGCCACCATACCTACGATTCTGGATTATTTGCTACAACTCAAACAAAACGGACTTTCGCTATCCTCTATAAAGGTGCATCTGGCGGCTATATCAGCGTTTCGGCATGAAGAGGATGGATCAACCACATTTGCCCATCCTGTTGTCTCGCGTTTCCTAAAGGGGTTGGTGAACCTGTACCCCCCTCGGAAACCAATACCGCCGTCATGGAGTTTAGACCTAGTTCTACATACCCTCTCGGGACCGCCCTTTGAACCATTGGCTACGGTCCCCCTCCGACTACTTACCATTAAAACAGCTTTCCTCCTGGCAATCACGTCAGCTCGCAGAGTGAGCGAGCTCGCGGCCATAATGTCCACACCACCCTGCACGATCTTCTCAAAAGAAGCGGTGGTCTTATGACTACACCCAGCCTTCGTTCCAAAGGTCTCTTCATACTTTCATATCAATGAACCAATAGTGCTGCCCTCGTTCTGTCCTAAGCCTCACAACTCAAATGAAGAGGCACGGTTGCACTTACTTGACGTAAGAAGGGCACTGGCCTTCTACATCGATAGAACTAAACCTTTCCGGAAAACGGACAAATTACTGGTGTCCATTGCATCCAGGTCAAAAGGAGAAGCGCTATCTTCACAGAGGATTTCAAATCACATTGTGTCTTGCATAAGACTGTGTTACGAGATTTGCAAGACTCCTCTGCCAGTTCCGCCAAGAGCCCACTCTACTAGGGTGATGGCGGTATCAACGGCCTTCTTCAAAGGCATCGCACTGAGAGATATCTGCAGAGCGGTGACGTGGTCTTCCTATGACACCTTCGCCAAGCACTACGCCATGCACAGGATACTTGATGAGGATACACGCCTGTCGACAGCAGTCCTTTCGTGGGCAAGTTGCGCATAAATCGGGTACCCACCTCCTTTTTCGGGGGGGGGGGGGGTTACTGCTGGGTAGTCACCTACTGTGGAGCACCCACGGGGACCACTCGAAGAAGAAAGAGAAGTTACTCACCTGTGTAGTAACGATGGTTCTTCGAGATGTGTCCCCGTGGGTGCTCTACTACCCCCACGTTCCTCCCCACTTCGGAGCTCTGTTTGTGTGTTTTCAGGGGTGTCCGGAGCGGTTGATCAGGAACTGGCAGGGACCGGATCGCGCACGTGACCGTAAGCACGCGAAGAGCCGACGTGCATCGGCGCATGCGCGACCCGACGGAGACTGCTGAAGATTTTCCGAACTGTGGCACCGGGGCAAGCCCGACGCCTACTGTGGAGCACCCACGGGGACACATCTCGAAGAACCATCGTTACTACACAGGTGAGTAACTTCTCTTTTTGCAGTTGCCATGGACAGCTATTTCCCTCTCAGCCTTTATGTGGTGTAGTGAGGTTCTTTCTCTCTTCCCCCCCCTCCCCCCCCCCCAAAAAAAAAAATGTTTGGGCCTGTCTCATAACTGTTCAAGCACCTAATTGAGGTTCACGTGTCTTTGGTCCTTTAGATCCTATCCTCCCTTTTAATTATCATAATATTTTCTGTTGCACATCCCTTACTCTTTTCAGCCTTGGTTTATTAGTATATAACAGCACCAGGACTGTCAGATTTGGAACTTTATACAGTGATGTGGTATGGTGATAATCCTGCCACTGTCTGCAGTTGTTTCCTCCACCTCCTTGGAATGATGCTGATGTTTTTGGTGCCTCAATATAAACAAAAATGTATTTGGAGTACAAAACAAAATTAATTTATCTTAAATTGGTAGTTTTCAACAAATGTGTGCTGGGACAAATATCTAAGTATGCTGTGAAATTTTGTGAAATTTCCCTTTCCCATGGCTCTTTGTGGTGCTGCTGCACAGGGAAATGTTGACCCCACAGGAGCCTGTTTGCACTAGGAGGCAGTGGAAATGCTGATTCCCAGCCCGAAGGGGCTGCTGGGGAGCCCACTCTGTCTCCCTGCTCTGGCAGAGTGGGAGGGAGAAAGGGCAGGAACCTGCTGGAGCGGGGACATGGTTTAAATGCCATGTCATGGCTCCAACAGGCTGGTGGGAGAGGAGCCTGCTCCCTACCTCCCCACTCCCACTAGTAATTGCTGAAATTTCAGCAGTTACTCGATTATTCAACATCCCATTGGATCCTTGTTTAGTTTGTTGTACGCACAACTGTGTTGCAAACTTCTCTGGTAAGACTGTAACCATAGCAGGTATAAGTAAATGTGAGGTTTATTAGCAGTAGATTTGGCTGAAAAAAAAATAAAAAGGGTGTTTTCTTAAAAGATTGGGAACCACTGACTTAAGTTATTTGTCATCATGAATGGCTGTCTGGTGGTCCACTGTCAAGTTTGTGTTGAGTGGGGTGAGTTGTGGACCAAAAAGTTTGAGAACCACTTTTATAGAGGATAGATGTGAATGAGGAGAGTTCACAGTTAGTAGTTAGTAACCTGTTTCCATGCTTGTTGCTGTCCTTTTCATTAAAATGCCAGGCTTCAAAGGGGATCTGAAGTAATTACTAACTTTAGTTTGTGGTACACCTTAGTATTTCTTCTGTATGCACATATTCAGGTAATGCCATCAAGCAAAAACAGGAGGGAGTTTAGTGCTCATGTTTTAACTCAACATCTCATAAGATTTCAAGAAAAAGTCTGCTGTAATCTAAGATTGCAGCAGGAAAGTCATGGTATGAGGGTTGCTTTTTCTTGTCCTTTTTTTGTTTGGATGGGTAACATGAAGAAATAAACTATTCATAATGTTCTCTGATTCCTCATTTAATTTTGAGGGCTGATTTGGTTGGGGGAGTAGCAGGTGATGCGCTGAATGTTGTTGGCACTTGTGGTCTGAAGACGATGTGGTCCTTGGAACTCAAAGATCAGTAAAACTGAACTAGAAATGCTGCCTTGGCAGTAGTAAATGTGCAGCTGCCAAAATGGTAGGCGATATTTAGCTGTCTTAGTCCTACTTTTGTCTGTGTGTACCAAAATGCTTAAAGGTAGTGACAAAAAGAAACCCTCTGAGAGGAACTGTCTCATGCTGAAACAGAATGTTAGCTGTTTTGTGTAAGAACTGTCTTGAATTTGTGTTTTTTCTTTTTTTTTTCCCCTTTGCAGTGATCATTGGGAGCTGCTGGCATGGAACCAAACTCTGGGTGTTTGTGGGAACTGTAAGCAAAGTATGTATAAGCACGTTTTTCCTCTGCCCTTCGCAGGGTCAGACCTTCTGTTTTCAAGCCTCTTTGCTCTTTTGTACTGTAATTATTTCTGTTACCTTGTTGACACTGTTTATGATAGTCACAGTTATTTGCACTATTCCACTGAAGATGGACTTTTGGGCAACCCATGTAGACATGAGAGCTGCCCGGAAGAGAGAGAAACAGAGGACAGACATATCTACATTACCACCATGTCAACTGTTAACAGACTTTGACATGCTATTTTGTTCAAATAACCTTTTTACTGATACTGCCTCAGCTGATGTCTTCAGTACAGAGAATTGTGTTAAATACAGTATATTCATGTACAATGTTTTTGTGTACAGAGACTGTTTTATATACATTCTTACACCATGCTAGAGTTTGAATGCCTTGATGGCTGGTAGAAAGGCTGACTCACTCAGTTATACACAAATGGAGAATTCTATCTACACAGCAGAATTGTCATATTAAAACTAGTTATGGCCTGGCAATTGTGATATAAATCTATGCAAAATAAGATGATAGTGGGTAGACATCAAGATCAGGAGCCATGTATTTTTGGTCAGACTTAATCAAGTTGTCTGCCTGCTAGAGCTGATTACTAACTTGTTAAAAGTTTCTTATAGGGGAGTCCAGAGAGACTGAGAAGCAGTAGTTCAGTTCTAGTAGCACAGACAGGAAGGCTGTAATGCTAGGTTTAAGGCTTGTTTTAGTTTTCTCCCAGTTTACAGGTTATGTTCAGTATTACTGCATTGTTTGTTTTTTTTTTTCCAGGGGTTAGGGAGAGGAGAGGAGTTGGTCTGTATGACTGTAGCAGATCAGAACTGGTAAAGCATGGGCAACACAACTGCAAACTTCAATGTTATTACCCATTTGTTTTCCATCTGTGCCTTAGGCCTCAAATGATAAGGGCCACCATTAGGGATGTGAAGGTACCTCTGACATCTTGGGTGAAATTCTAATGTGCTCTAAAGCACATGAGGGTCACTGCTGCAGATGAAACTGTGTTTTGATGTTTACATTAGCTGGAAATCCATAGGTTGAGGCAATCAGGTGTCATAATGGAAATACAGGAAGTAAAAGATCTTGGATAATTTTGTCATCTTCTGTTCTTGACATTGAAATGGATATCATGTTAGTATTCAGGGAACTGAAAAGCCTGTTGAAGACAGTGGGGTTCCAAATTGGGGTCCATTGTGGGACAGGAAGGAAAGTTAAATTGATTGACGTAACTCCTGGGGATTCAGAGCATGAGAGATTCTCAAGATTGATGTGGGTGAATGGGCCTAGAAAAACTTCTGTTAGACTTTTGCCCTTAACCCAGTGCTCTTTTTTTTTTTTTTTTTTTTTTTTTTCCCTCCCCCTTAAGAGTGAAACTCAAGACCCAGTTTGGCCCCCCACCCTGCAGCCCAGCCCTCCCAAATGCAAGGGCCGAAACATGCGTCCCTCCCCCCCGGCAGGGCTGGAGTCTTCTCCCTGCCCTCCTCTTGACTCCCCAGTCACAGGGCCTGTGTACGGTTGTGAGATTTTTCAGAATGATTTGATTGATTTGATTGAGGGACAATGCCCTTCCCTTCCCCTGACTCAGGACCCTCCCAATGCCCCCCCTCCCTCCTGTTCTAGCCCAGTCCCTCTCCCCCAGAGCCAGGTACCTCTCAGCCCTGTACTGTAACCCAATCCTCCTTTCATCCCCCAGAGCCAGGTAGCCAGAGCCCCCTGCTGTAATCCAATGTCCTTCCTCCCTGTGTACCAGGCACACCCAGCCACCCTCCCACTCCCACTTTCATCCAGCAGTTACTGTCATAGGCAACTGATCACAGTAATTTTTCCAAACTAAGTAGTCACTTCACTCTGAGGAAAGTGCTTCCAGTTCAAAAATGGCTCTTCTGGGGAACCACTGACAAGTTGGTTAGAACACGGGCAATACTGGAAAAGCTATTTTTAAAACCCGTTGTAAACTGTGATGCTGCAGAATTCCCAAGGATATATTTGCATCGCCACATGAGATGGGATTGTCAGCTCAGTTCCTGCATATGTGCTTTGGTCAGCCACACTCTGCCTCCAGCCTACCTAATTCCAGTGCACTCACTATTGGAGCTTGTAGGCGCAGACCCTCATTACTGCTTTGGCTTTGGAAGAGACTTTTTTTTTTTTAAACTTCATTTTGTGCCAAAAATCAGTCTGCTGAAAAGCTGTTGTTTGTTTTTTATCTTAAACCACAATGATTTGACCAATTTCATTTGTAAGTAGAGATTGAGCAGGATTTGGTGGTGATGGGGGACTTCCTATATCTAGGCATATGTTGGGAAATTAACACAGCCAGGCACAGACTATCCAAAAAGTTCTTGGACTGCACTGAAGACTTTTATTTTTCAGAAGGTTGAAAAAGCTACCATGGGGAAACTATCCTAGACTTGATTTCTAGCAAATAGGGAGGAACTGGTTCAGAATTTGGAAGTGGAAGGCAGCTTGGGAAAAAGTGACCATGAAATCATAGAGTACATGATTCTCAGAGAGTGAAAGGGAGAACAGCAAAATAGAGACAGTGGATTTCAGGAAGACATTTTGATAAACTCAGAGAGCTGATAGGTAAGCAAGACTAAGAGGGAAAAGCAGCTGAAGAGAGTTAGCAGTTTTTCAAGGGTCGCTATTAAGGGCCCAAAAGTAAGCTATACCACTGTGTAGGAAAGGTACAAAGTATGGCAAAAGACCACCTTGGCTTAATCGAGAGAGCTGGCATGATCTCAGAATTAAAAAGGAGTCCTAGAAAAAGTGGAAACTAGGACAAATTAACCAAGGATGAATATAAGCGAACAATAGAGGTATGCAGAGGCAAGATTAGAAAGGCAAGTGCACAAGACGAGCTCACACTAGCTGGACACATAAAGGGAAACAAGACATTATATAAATATATGAGAAGCAGGAGGAAGACCAAGGACAGGGCAGGCCCACTGGTCAGTGAGGAGGGAGAAACAATATCAGGAAACTTGGAAATGGCAGAGGTGCTTAATGACTTCTTTGTTTTGGTCTTCACCAAGAAGTCCGATTGAAGGAATGCCTAACATAGTGAATGCTAGTGGGAAGCGGGTAGGTTTAGAAGATAAAATTAAACAAAAACAAAATTAAAATTTACTTAGAAAATTTAGATGTCTGTAAGTCACCAGAGCCTGATGAAGTGCTTCCTATTATATTCAAGGAGTTCATACAGGATGTATCTGAGCCTTTAGCTATCATCTCTGAAAAGTCCTGGAAATTGGGACCGATTCCAGAGACTGGAAAAGGACAAATACAGTGCAAATCTATAAAAAGGGGAATAAGAGCAACCCAAGAAATTACAGACCAGGCAGTTTAACTTCTATGCCAGGAATGATAATGGAGCAAATGATTAAGGAATTTATCTGTAAACATGTGGAAGAAAATAAGGTGATAGGTAACAGCCGGCATGGATTTATATAGAATAAATCATGCCAAATCAATCTGATAGCTTTCATTGGTAGGGTAACAAGCCTCGTAGATAAGGGAAAAGCAATGGATGTGGTATACGTAGACTTTAGTAAGGCATTTGATATAGTCTCACATGATCTCTTTATCAATAAACTGTGCAAATACAACTTAGGTGGGGCTACAAGACATGAGAAGTTGTTCTTCTGCTGTGCTCTGCGCTGATTAGGTCTCAACTGGAGTATTACGTCCAGTTTTGGGCACTACATTTCCAGAAAGATTGAGGGAAGGTCCAGAGAAGAGCAGCAACAATGATTTAAGGTCTAGAGAATATGAGCTACGAGGGAAGACTGAGAGAACTGGGCTTCTTTGGCTCAGAAAAGAGAAGTTTTGGAGCGGGCATGACAGCAGTTGACAAGTACCTAAAAGTGTATTACAAGGAGGAGGGAGAAAAATTGTTCTACTTGGCTTCTGAGGATAGGACGAAGAGCAATGGGCTTAAACTGTAGCATGGTTAGGTTTAGGTTGGACATTAGGAAAAGCTTCCAAATTGTCAGAGTGGTTAAACATTGGGATAAATTGCCTAGGGAAGTTGTGGAATCTCCATCACTGGAGATATTTAAGAGCAAATTAGATAGACCAGTAGTCTGTAACCTTTCTGAGGTGGAGTGCCGAAATTTGATCTTTTGAGGCCTGCATATGCTCCAAGTGCTGGTGAGACTTTCTAAAGTCACTAATAGTCCTACTTACAACAGCATCATTTGATAAATAAATAAAGATGCAGAGCTTTACTGTTTTTTGGTTGTAAAATCTCTGTTCGGCCAGGTTTGTAAAATATCTAAAAATGTCTGGGATCTTAATATAGATTGACTCTCTCTTATCCTGGGAGCATCCATGGTTCAGCAGGACCACAGATATCGCTGAACTAGGGAGCCCCGCCACAGAGGTTGCCTGGTGAAAGGCTTCACCCGCCACTCTGATTGTCTGGAACTCCTGCCAATGTGCAGTGTGGGGTGAGCAGTGTCTGGGACCATGTCTCCAAGAAGTGTGTCCAGGGCATTCTTCTCCCTGATGATGTTTTCCCCTGCTGGGGGGAGGGAAAAGTGCTGCAGGGAGATGTCCTCTTTTCCCTGAGCCTGCTCCTGACCCCCTCCTTCTGCCCAGAGTACCCCAGCTTGCTACTACATCCCCTCCTACCCAGATTCTCCCTTCCCCACACTGCTCCTGCCCCAATTCTCACCCTCAGCCTGCTCCTGCACCCTCCGTCCCGGCCAGAACCCACACACCAGCCCCAGCCGCTAGGAAGAGAAACAATCCTGCAGCAGATTCTTCAATGCTGTGGACTCCAGAGGGGCTCTGGCCCTAGCCCCGTACCATGCAGGGCTCCAGCCACAGCCCTGTGGTGGGCACTCTGAGGAGGGGGCAGGGGGCCCTTCAGCCCTGCTGGAGGTCCACAAGGGCTTTGTCTCCACATCTACAGGGCTCTGTCCCTGGCTCACTGATGCAGCTGGGGAGCGGGTGGACTCTGGCCCCTGTGCCACACAGGGCTATGGCTCCAACCCTGCGGCAGGAGCTGCCCTAATAGGGTTCTGTCCCATCCCCAGAGCAGGGATTTGGGGATAGGAGGTGAAGAGGATGCTCTGGCCCCTGCAGAGGTCTTGGGGTGGCCTTAGCTCCATACCATACTGGGCTCTGGCCCTGGCCCTGTGACACTGTGGGGGCTCCAGGGGGACATGTGGCTCTCTGTGCACACCCATACATCACCCACAGCTAGTTTTTTTTTTTTTTGTTTGTTTGTTTCTAGTGGTGGTGCAATTTGCACATGCCTCAGTGCACACAAAGAAACACGAACCACAGTAACTTTCTGAAACATAGTAACACTTATTCAAGAAATGGTTATTTGGAAATGGTCATCATGAGCTTTTTGTTTAAACTTTTATCACTGCTGGACTAAGTAAAACTTATGTTTAATATTTTTTTTGAGGAAAATTTTCTGTGGTGCATTAGAAATATGGTCCTGGATATATGAGAGAGGGAAGTTTTAAAGCTAACAGAGGAATTGCCTTTATCTACAAGATCTATTGGCCATTTTACCAATGATCAGAATGATGATGTTGTCAATGTGATTATACCAGACAAGCCCTTTCTTGCTCCTTCTCCTTTTAAGTCTTAACAAAAGTTGTTCATACCTTTTAGTCTGGTAAGATTTCTTGCTATTTCCTTGCTGGCCCCAACATGTTTTGTTTTGGATCTTATATTGGCAGATTTGCTCAAGGCAGCAGTGAAAAGATTTCAGGTGATCTTCAAAGACGGCCTGTCCCCTACTCTAAGGTAATTGGGACAGGATACTGTCTTTAAGACTCTTTGGATCCATTGTGGCAACACACCCATCTGTTCCTTATCAGCTTTTCTGTTTTCTTTCTGTCTGCAAGAATGTTTTCTTTTTGTTTTTTAAATGAAGGCCTGAAAGATGGTGACTCAAGGAATCGGGGATGGGATAAACACAACCTTTCACCTTGAAGGTCACTGGTTCTAATCCAGTCTGTGGTTAATAACAGAAGATGGTTCATCTGTTTTTGTGAAATGAGTTGATCGCATTCCAGTTCCGAGAAGGCTAGTGTCTGAATTTTACATGTGATCTTAGCAAAAATAAAATAAATAAACCCACAAAGCAAATTGTGCTCAGTAATGGTCCCTGTCATGGGCATTCTCAACTGTTGAGGCTGATCTCATTGAATTTCAGGTCATTTCCACCTGGTCAGAGCTGATGCACACTGTGAAGATGCAGAATTTGTGAGACTCTTGCAATACAGCTGTCTGTGCTACAGTGTAAACACTTATGGTGTCAGGCCAGGCCAGGCAGGCAGAATCTAAATTTGTTGGAAAAATAGTCCTGCCTCCATGGGCTTGATTACTTACATCTTAAGTGAAAGTATATTGAATACTTTCCTTAAAATATCCTTTTGGAGACCCTTGTAGAGGTAACTTCCTTCATATCCAAAGATAAGAGGAATGATTGAAAGTTGCTTCACTCCCAGAGAACTTCTTACTGGGCAAGCCATGGACTGACATTAACTTAGTGTGAAAGGAAGTGCAGATATATTCAAAATAGTGGGGAGAGCTAGCAGAGTAACATTATCCAATCTCTCTTTCTGATAACCTTGTATCTGATTTGTTTAAGGGATGTTACGTCTGAGTTTGAAATTCAAAATTGGTCAGCCACAAAGAATCCCATGAAGGGATTTTTCTTGGAGGTGATGTGGTTGTTCACCTGTTCAGTGATCTGAAAAAGCAGTGCTTCAGAGCTAATAAAAATCTTGGACACCAGGACTTGGTTTCACTCTAATTCCGTTAAAGACTAAAATGAATGTGCATATGGCTGTCTTCCAGCAGTTTCAGAGCAGGGGGAGGGCATTTTTACTAAGAAGCTATTAGAACAGGAATGTGGGAACCTTTTCCAGGTCAGAGGCCACTGACCCACAGAAAGATAAGTCAGGGACCACAGAAGTGAGAAACAACAACAACAAAAAACCCAACGAACCTCACTGATGGGTGCAGGAGGGTTTGGGGTGAGGGGTCTGGGAGGGAGGGGTCAGGCTGGGGGTGAGGAGTCTGTGAGGGAAGGTGCAGAAAAGAGGTAAGAGGGGGTTACAGGAGCTGTCTCAGAGTACTGGTCTGGGCGATGGCAATGTACTTACCTTTGCAGCACCCCTGGTTGCACATGGCTCTGCTCCCCCTCCCCTTTGCTCCTAGGCACTGTCTCCCCCTGCTCTGGTTGCCTATAGGCCAGAATTTCAGACAATAGGAAGTTTCAGGGCAGCTCCCCACCCCCTGGAGAACAGCAGGGGATCCTGGAGCTGCTTCTTGCTCCCCAGCCCCTGGCAGAGCCTGCAGTCTGCAGCCAGACTGTGAAGTGCCTGATCTGGCCTTTGGGGCTTCACACTCTCCACCCCATTGTGGGATGAATGCTGTGGAGGGGAGCCCCAAGGCTTGGGGTCTGGATCCAGACAAGCTGCAGTCTGGATTCAGATTGCAAGCAGAGGGTTCCCCACCCCTACATTAGGAACTGTGACAGTTATCTCTGGAAGAGTCTACAGTATAGTTTCAGAAAAACTCCACTGAAGACATTTGTGTGTAGTATTATATTAGGGAGGCAAGTGGGAACAGAAACGTGGCTTCCTGTCTTTTTTTAAACCAAAAAGGATTTATTTGCTTCTGTCTCTCTCTCTTCTGGAACTGAAGAAAATGTATGAGTGGGGTAAATTCCTTTATTATCCCCCTGCCCTGGGTTTTGGTGTAAACATCATGTTCTTCTGTGTCTGGGATTCCAGTGGTGTCTGAACAAGCCTGTGCTTCCTCATGGAGCGTACACTTGGTCTTTGTTTTATAACTGCTTCCTGGTATTTTACTTTGTAGCTATGACTTCAGACAATCTGGCACAATATTCCATAGAATAATGTAAATCATGGGTAAGCAAACATTTTACATCAGGGCCCCACTTTTCATCCTTACAATTAGCAGAAGCCCCCCAGTCTGTCTAATATAATCCAAACAGCAGAAATTTTGCTTATTATCCTATTGGGAGTGGGACTTTTGATATGAGTAAGAGAAAATAAATATGTAGAATGTAAAAGCTTTATTAATTGGCATAAAAATGTGAATACACATACATAAAAAACAGTAACCTATTTCAACATTGAGTTGCATGATCCAGCAGCCAATCGTGTTGTACCCTCCCTTACAAAATTTCACTCGCCCCTGAGGGGGCTTTGTGCATCCCTGATCTAAGTGATGAGATATTCAGTGGCAGTTGTTTGGAATTTGGCTAATCTTTCCACAGTGTTTTTAGACTGTTTGTTTGAAAACAATGAGGAGTCCTGTAGCACTTTAGACTAATAGATTTTATTAGGGCATATGCTTTCCTGGGTAGAACCCACTTCATCCAGTTTTAGCCATGAAAGCATATCCTTTAAGTTAATATCTCAGGTGCTATAGGACTCCTCATTGTTTTTACGGATACAGACTTAACAGGACTACCTCTGAGACTTCAGACTGTGTGTGGGTCAGTCCACCCTTTTCTCTGCCCTGGCAGCCCTTGGTTTCACCAGTTTCTTTGCTCCCTTGTGGCTGGCAATTAACTAGCTAGTAATTGCCAAGGTAAGCACATTTTTTTTTTTAAATGGGGAAGGGGACACAGACATACCAGTGTTCAGTAGTTCAGCAGCTGAGCAGCCATAAGCTTCTTCCTTGTCTATGATTAGACACTTGATATTTGTGGCTAATAAGCAGAGCACTCCCAAGATTTTATTTAGCAGCCTCTCAATTTAACATTGCTGCTGCCATCAGCTTCAGATTTCTCTTCCCCGGGATTACTTTGCAGAGTTGCAATGTCTTGAATGCATTGGTGACTCTGGGCACAACATAACATTGTCTGTTCCTTCTCTGTTCATTCACTTCAAAGCCTGATTCACGTAAAGCCACCCTGCTTCAAGATTACCTCCTCTTTTGGCTGGCTGATCACAGCTGGCACAGTCATTTAACAGAAGGCTGTTCTTAAGTTTAAAAAAAAAGTGACCACTTCTTCCTAAAATAGCCCTGCTCCACATGCATGTTGCTGCTGTTAGCTGCTCTAGGTTGCTTAGCAATTCTTAAATTGGTAGAAATCGCTATTACTGTGACAACACGAAATACAAATAGATGTCAAGGAAAGAAGAACGGGAGATGTTGTTCATAGCAATGTTCTCACTGTACTGGGAAAACTTACGGTGGACTTCTTCTTTCCACATCTCCCCATTTTAAATGTTTTTGTTTTGGAGAGTTTCCTTTAGTAGTTACTGACATTACGTATTGTGGAAGCTATTGCTGTTTTTGATTAACATTTTCAGTGTTAAGGGCTGAATTCCTTCTACTATGTGGAACTCACTGAGGCCCATAGACAGTCAGTGCATGCATTGAGGGTGTACAGGGTGGGTGGGTGGTTGGTAGGAACACTTGATTTCTCTCCTGGCTCTCTGAGAAGAGCATGCAGTCTACTTCTGTCTGGAAGTATGTTAGTATCCAGCAACTTGTAACGTTCCTAAATCTTTAAATATGTTTGTATGATCTCTACTACAGGCTGTCTCTCTCGTGAATTTGGAGTGGTCTGATGCACTCAATCTAGGAGAAAATAGGGCATAATCTCCCCTCTTCATGGTTGAGAAGATCTTGTTTCTCATTAGCAGTTCATTTTCTTGCTGCCTGCATGACCAGTACTCCCATTTTTGTTGACTGATTCCAGAGTTATTTCTGTCTTTGGGTGCAGACTTTCTGACTGACCGGGAAATAGGATTAAGATCTCAGGGGACTCTCCTTCCTCAAAATGCTTATTGGCTCCTTATTTTTAGTTAAGGATTCTGCATCAGTCGTCTTCATAATGTAGCCTAGACTCCTAGAATACTGGAACTGAAAGGTGACCTAGAGAGGTCAAATCCAGTCGCCTGCCCTCATGGCAGGACCAGGCACCATCTAGATCTGGGAGTAGGGAACCCCCTGCTTGCCTGGATCTGGACCCCAAGGTTGGAGGTTCCCCTCCTAGTACCCAGTCTGTGATTGGGGAGGGGGAGACACCAAGCCTTGTGGGCCAAATCTGGCAAGTTGAGATCAGATCCAGCCCATGGGCTCTCTTGGGGAGGCCGGGGGTGGAGGTATAGTAAGCAGTTTAGTGTGGCACTGCTTCCCTCTCAATTGTTTCCCCAGCTAGGGGAAGGGGCGTGGGAGCAATAGCAATGATGCTTCCCTGAGGCTTTATTTCTTGCAAGGATGGTGCCAGGGAGCAGTGGGTGGAGGACGCAGAACCATGTGTGTCCAGGCATCCTGCTTGGGTAAGCTGCACTCCGGTTGCCCATACCCCCAGACAGCTCCTGTCCCCTCCCATCAACACCCCATACCTCCAGCTCGCTCCTGAACTTTCCTCCTGCCCAGACCCCCCATTCACAGTCCCCTCCTACCCCTTACTCCTGTCCAGATTGCCCACTTCTGCACCATTCCTCTGGCATTATCTTTATTAAATGTCATCCTATTTACCTCAGACCGTTTGTCCAAATCTTTTGGAATTATGACTCTTGCAACCCCCTCCCATCTTGGCATCATCCACAAACTTGATAGGTGTGCTCTCTATGCTGTTGTTGAAATAATTGATAAAGATATTGAACAGAACCACCCCCAAAACTGACCCTTGCAGAACTCCGTTTATGTCCTTCCAGCATGACTGTGAACCATTAATAACTATTCTCTCTGAAAATCGATACCCAGCGAGTTATACACCCATCTTATAGTAGCCCCATCCAGGTTGTATTTCCCTAGTTTATTAATAAGAAAGTCATGCAAAACCACATCAAATACCATGTCTACCAGTTCCCCCTTATCTACAAGGCTTATTATTTTATCAAAGAAAGCTATCTGGTTTGAGATGATTTGTTCTTTACAAATTCAAGCTGGCTGTTATCTATCATCTTATCTTTCAGTCGTTTGCAGATTATTTTTCCTGGCACAGAAGTTAAGATGACTGGGTTGTTTGTATTTTCCTTTTTATAGATGAGCACTATATTTGCCATTTTCCAGTCTTCTGGAATCACTCCCAACTTCCAAATGGCTTAGCTACCTCCTCTTATCAGCTATAGCTACCTCCTCCTTCAATATCCTAGGACTAATTTAGTTACCGAAGCCATCTACCTTTTTCTAAGTCATTTTTAACTTTTCTTCTTTTCCTGTTTTAACTTCTAAACCTACCCCATTTCCACTAGCATTCATTATGTTAAGCAGCCAGTCACTACTAACCTTCTTGGAGAAAATAGAAACAAACAAGTCACTAAGCATCTCTGCCATTTCCCCATTTTATCATACTGTTTCTCCCTCTTCACTGGGCAGTGGGCCTACTTTGTCCTTGATCTTTCTCTTGCTTCTAATGTATTTTGTAGACTGCATTTTCTTGTTACCCTTAATGTCTCTAGCTAAGTTGAACTTGTTTTGTGCCTTCATCTTTTTAATCTTTCTCCTAGACATTTGTGGTGGTTGCTTATATTCATCTTTTGTACTATGGCCTAGTTTCCACTTTTTATGGGGCTCCTTCATTACGATATAAATCATCGTTGATTTTTTACATCCTTTGTCTTTTTCACTGTGCAAAAATGTTCTTTTTAGACAGTGACAGTGCAGCAAACATTTGAAATTTTAATTATCTGCTTAATATTAATGTATAACTGACAGCTTACTGTAAAATGCCATTATTGTGCAGGTGGCGTGAGGGATTTCAATATGGGGAAACCTACTAAAAGACTAAGCTTCTTGCTACTAAGGCAAGATTAAGCATCATTCACATAGGCTACATCTACACTAGAAGTATCTGTTGGTAGAAGTGTCTGTTGGAAGAAATGTCCAGACAAAGCTGCTGTCAACAGATCATGCTTACACATAAAAGCAGATCGAAACAACGATCTGCTCTGGCCACTCCGTCGACACACGCTCCAACTGCTTTGTCAACAGAACTGGCCCCGAAGCCCTGGAAGGTGGACATGCATGGAGGGAAAGTCCTTAAAGGGTACCCCCAACCCACATTCCCTGGCCACATTGAGGCTTGCCTACCTCAAGGGAAAGCAAAGCTGGTGCAGGGCTTTGTTGCTGTTTGTGAGATATCAAGTACTTTCCAGACCTCTGCCGTGACAGAGCAGCCTCTGGGCTCGTCCTGGGGTGAGGACCAGCTCTTGCTGGGTCTTCCCCATGTTTCTGATGCAGTTTTACACAATATCTGGAGAGATGACCCCAAGAGGTTGCCCATGGAGCATATTCATAGTGTCTGTGCCCTGCCCTCCCTCACCCCCTCATGAGCTCAGGTGGGTCTGGCGGTACCTCACCAGCTCCAGCTGGTGGTACTGGCTGGTCATGGAGCAATGGGAAGACCAGCAGTAGATACAGAATTTCCAGATGTGCAAGGAGACCTTTCTTGAGCTGTGCACCTGGCTCGCCCCTGCTCTCCGACAGGACATCAGTATGCAGTCCATCATCCCTCTTGAGAAGTGGGTTGTCTTCACTCCATGGGCCACAAATTTGGTGTCAGGAGGCCCACCATAGGGGCTATACTTACGCAGGTAAGGCACCCTTGAGCTGCAGGCCGTGCATGGGGGGAGAGTGGGAGGGGACTGTGGAGCTCACTGGGGCCCAGGAGTGCTAGCCACCTCAGTCTCTCACATCCTTGTTTGGTCTCCTCCCTTTGCAGGTGGTTCAGGCCATCACAATGATCCTGCTCCAGAGGCTTGTCTGCATCACTGACATAGATGCCCTCATGGCCAGCTTCGATGCCCCTTGTCTTCCCCAACTGTTTTGGGGTGCTGGACAGGACACACATCCCCATCCCTGGACCAAAGCACCGGACACTACATCAACCACAAGGGTTATCACTCTGTCATCATGCAGGCCCTGGTGGGTCACCGTGGACAGTTCCTGGATGTCTGTTGGGGTCACACCCATGCTGGCAGGGTGTTTCAGAATACCAGCCTGTGCCAGAGGGTGGCAGCAGGAATCTGTCCCCCACCAGGAGCTGGCCATCGGGGATGTGGACATGCCTGTGTGCAAGGTGGGGGATTTGGCCTACCCACTCTCACCATAGGTCATGAGGCCCTACACCAGGCACCTGGACCCTGTACAGGAACTGTTCAATGCTTGCTTCATCCAGACACGGAACCCAGTCAAGTATCTTTGGGTGCTTGAAGGGGAAGTTCCGTGCTTCCTGATGTGGCTGGATGGGGGCGGGGCTGAACGTCCCCTACCTGGTGGGGATGTGCTGTGCCCGCCAGAACCCAGTGGAGCAGAAGGAGAAAGGCTTCCTACAGGGTGGGTGGTGGATGGTGGAGGTGCCTATGAGCAGCCAGGTGTGGCTTCCAGCTGCCAAGCACACAGGGATGAATTGCATATCCAGGAGGTCCTATGGGAAAGCTTTGCCCCTGGTCTCCAAGGGCACTCCTGGGGGCACCCTGGGCCCACAGCCCTAACCCCTCCACACTGGAACTCCTTCCCTTGCTCCCTTCCCCCCCAATCCCCACCCGGCAAGGAGGAAACCAGGGGTGGTGCTCCAGAAACTGCTTACTTCACAAACTATAAATGTGTATAAAATACATTTTTGAAAAACAGCTGTTTATGCTGTGCTACTTAACTATGTATGGTGGGGGGCCGTCTCCACTTGGAGGAGGGTGGAAGGGCTGTGAGCCATGTTAGCCACAGAATCCCCTTCTGCCCCTGGGTCGAAGTGTCTGTCAGGGCTGGGAGCACAGGAAAGTATGACAGTGGGAAAGATTCAGCAGGAGGTGTGGTTGGCAGTAGTTCCAGCCATGGCCATTGGCCACTGCTGCAGGGTCTGCTACAACACTTGGGGCATGTGCTCTGGGGGAGCAAGGATGGGGCATGGAAAGCGGGGACGGGCGCAGGAGGGGGAGCAATGGAGGAAGAGGAGTGATAAGGGCTGTGGGTGCAGTGGCCCAGGCCCCCTAGGCCTGCAAGATGTCCATGAGACAGCTGATCCCGGCCAGCCAGTGGTCCAAGGCCCATGACCAGTCCTGGTGCCGCTCCTTCTCCCACTGCACCCGTTGCTGGGTGATTTTTGTTTTGCTGCTGCAGAGCAGACACCATTGCCTGTTGGCTGTCATTGTCCAGTTGGTGATGGACCGTCCAGCCTGTGGGTACACACTGATGGTGGTGGCATGCCATCCCTCTGTGGCACTGTTTCTGGGTTACCTGACTTTGGCTCCTCCCTGGGGCTGCCTGTCTCGGCAGTGGGGCTGGCCTGGCCCTTGGATGGTGCAGCTGTAAGGAGAGAAGGGAAGACAATGAACCCTCCCTGCAGCATGGTCCTGAGGCCCTGCTCCCCATGAGCAGCCCACCTCTGCCTCTCCCCAGCTATGGGGTGGGGCTGTCATGGGTGCACCTTCCCTTGCCCACTGCAGGGCGAGCCCTGCCACATGGGGACACTAAAATGTCGCGGGGACTGGGCTGACCACTGTGCACCTCCACCCACTTGTTGGATGGGCTAGCAGCCCAGGGTGCCCATCTGGCCACCGAGGGGTCTCTTTTTATAGGTGGTGGGCAAGCTGGGCATAGCCAGGTCCTCTCCAGGGCCCCCCCCAACATGCATGCAGCTGTTGGGGCTGTCTGTGTCAACAGGTGCTGCATGCCAGTGGGAGGTCTTCGGTTCTTGGTGGTGTGTCTGGGGTTGGGTCATTGAGCGTGTGGCCTCCGATAGTGCTGGCTGCAGGCCACATCCATGCCCAGGGACCACCCACAGGGTCTGGGTGGGATGTGCTGCTGTGTACATGGGCCAGGCCAGCAACGTGGGTTCCAGCCTGAGCCATCCTGGTGAGGCTTGCAACACATCCCACCTCCACCTCAGGGTGTGTGACCCGTGGGGTACTCACCCGAAGGTCCCCCGAACAGGTCCAGAGACACCCATGCCAAGGCTGTTACACTGGAGGATCCCAGATCCAGGGCAATGATGAAGGTCCCCATGCTGGATTTGGGGTCTGAGGGTTGGTCCTCATATGGCTCCAGTGAGGTGTATTGGGACACCATCTGCATTTGGGGGGGCCTCCCCCCAGCATCTAGATCTTGCAGCTGGGGTCACTCTAGTCATGCCCCAGCAACTGGTCCAGCTCCCTGTACTAGGGGCAGCTAGCGGGTGATGTTCCTGATCTCTGCTGTTCGCACTGGGCCTGTGTGTAGCCCTAGTGGAGCTCTTTCACTTTTGTAGGAACCCTCTCCAGGGTGCAGGCTGAGTAGCTGTACTCCACCAGGGCTGTGGCATGGTGGGCATAACCGGGTGTGTTGCAGTACTTGAGTGTGGGATTGAGGAGGATGGTCTCTTCACCCCAGAGAGCCAGGGGGGTCACAGGCAGCATTCAACTTTTTTGAGACACCTTGGTCTGGCTGATAGGGTGCAGTGCTGCCAGCCTGCAGCCATGCCCCCAACTTCCTGCCATGGGGTTTCTGCAACTACCTGTGCCTTTAAAAGCGGCTGGCGGCAAGGATCATTGAGCCATGCTTGTGATGGAAAGGGTGCCTCCTGGCTCCAGCTGGCTGGCACCCTGGAGGACCCCTCTGTCAACAAAAGGGCCCCAGAGTGTCTACATGGCATTTTTGTTGACTAATCGTTATACCTGAACGCAGAGAGGTATAATGCTGCCGGCGGATGAGATGAATTTTGTTGATGGACTGCTGACAAAGCACACTCTTCATGTAGATGCTTCGTGGGTTTTCCTGACAAAAGCCCACTTTTGCTGGGAAAAGCCTTTCCTGTAGATGTAGCCCTACAGTATATGAAGCACCATACCATAGTGTTGTCTGCTTCCACCTCCTTGCCCATTTTGATTAGAATGTGACCTGGACATCATAGCCAAAATAAATGGTTTGCCACCAGTTCTTAATATTTGCATGTGTTGTATTTTAGTCAAGTTCACCTTGTACTGCTCATATCTTGGGACCAACAAGTCACTAAGCATTCTAATGAGTAAAAAGTTACTGCCACTTATCTCTTTGGTCTTATTTTTCAAAGTGCTTTGCAAACATTAATCATCTCTTCTCCCCTGCACCATTTCAGAAAGAGAAAGGGAAGCAAAGTAATTGAAGCCTTGCCTACAAAAGGGGAATTGGAAAACAATTTGAACTAATTTCAAGTGGATTCATGTTTACTGTTTTATGCTGGCCATTTGGCTCAATACAGATGCAAGAATGTGTAGACCATGGAAATATTTAAAATAATTATTGTTTTTGTGATGTAGTGGGGGATATGTGCATGGTGGGGCTTACAAAGGGTGTGGGGCTCCTGCTGAGGGTAACCGAGGTGACCAGGTGACACTTCTAGACTGCAGACAAAGGAGGAGATGGAGCCTGAGGGGTTTGAATTGGAACTGGGAGTTGGAAAGTAGTTAGTTTGGGCTGGAGGAGAGAGAGGGGCAAAGGAGGGGGCCCCTCGGGGCCTCCTCTCCGCAGCATGGATTGGACTGACTTTCTGCCTGCTGTACTGACTCTTCTGTAAGATGCTGTGCCCTATTCCCTAGTAAACCCACTGCTCTCCTGAGAGTTGCTCCTGTCTGTGGACGGGGTGTGGAGCTTGGGGACCCTTGAACCCCATCACAGTTTAATTAAAATACTTCTACACAAGATTTAGGATTTTACACAGTTTGCAGGGTTTTCTAGATTAGTTGAGGAATACCTGCCAATTTCGTGTTTTCATAACTACTGCACAACTCATTAAAATGAAAGTTGAAAATGAAGAAGCCTTCAGATCTGATAAATAACAGCACAGCCATAGTAGTGCAGGCCTGGCTGCTCAACCTGGAAGCTGTACTAAGGAGCAGGCAACTGCTATCCCAGTTCCTCTCAACTGCATGTGAATGATCCAGTATAATTGCCATTGCCATGTAAATATTAATGTTAGTAACATTTAACTGATTCTCATATGGCAGCCAGCCAACATTCTTCAGTCTGTGTAGCTGGATATACTACTGATGACTTGGATATTTCAACCATATGAAAAGATGATGCATGAAATTACAGCCTGGAGTCAAATATTCATATATAATCTGGTTCTGCTAATTATTTGGATAATTGAAGCTCTTAACCTTACTCTTTACACTACTATTCCTCAGAAATAAAGGGCAAAACTTCTCAGTTTGTATAGTTGTATATTAACACACTTTTCTCCATAATACATTTTCATTGTTTAAATGTGTAATGGAAGAAAACTTTTTTTGGTGGAAAAAGTGTGTAAAACCACAAATTGGAGGTGAACCCAGGTGTCTGCAGTTGCTGAAAATTATTCTTTTTAAGAAACTGACTACATTTGAAGTTGACAATTAACCTTTAAAGACCACTTATTGTAAAACAAGGAAAACACTTAAAAAGAGATCCACAAGGAAGCTAAATAAATATGGTTAATTGGTAGATTAGAGAAAATAAGCAGAATCCAACTGTCGTGTTTACCACTCTTTCTTAAATGTGGGAATTGATTTATCAATAGGTTGAGGATGCTGATCTGGTAAATAGGTAGAGAGCCGGAGGGAGGGGGACCACGCTCAGTAGTATAGTTAGCAAATAGACTTAGTGATGGAAATGTTTGAAGAGAAGAAAATGGCACGTAAGTTGTAAAACCAGTAGGTTTACTGGGTTTGAGTAACTAGTGCTGGGTTTGAATTGAACTCAATTGAACATGAATTGTAACAAAGATCTAGAAATACATTAATTTTAAATGTACAGATACCATCTGCATTGAGGTAAAATGGATAGTTCACTCTATAATAATTGCCAAATTTGTGTTCTCTATCCTTTCAGCAGGTTGCCATCACGAAAGCCAAAGTGGATTTCTCCAGTGCGGTGTGCCTGCCCTCTTCCGCCATTGCTGGAAATGGGCTGGATGGAGGAGGGGCTGGCGAAAATGATGATGAACCGGTGTTGGTGTCGCTTTCTGCGGCACCAAGCCCACAGAGTGAAGCTGTTACCAATGAGCTGCAGGAGCTCTCCCTGCAGCCCGAGCTGACCCTGAATCTTCACTATGGCCGAAACCCCAATCTCCCTCCTCTAAGTGAGAGGAAGAATGGTAAGTGGCACAGTTGTATGTGAGGTATTTGTTTGTCGTAACCAGGTTTCAGCAGATACAGCAAGTTAACATGGCACACGCTTTCAATACAGTGCCACTTACATTTTATAATACATAATTAATACGCATTGTTTGTAATACAGAGCAAATATAACTATGGGAAACTGATGTGAAGCAGCAGAAGATTGACTCCCAAGGAGGATTGGTGACTAATGTTGTCTTTTCTCTAAAAATGAACACTTGTGGGTAATTGGCCTGTGTAAATGGCAGAACATCTGTCACGTGTCTAGGTTTCCCCCTAAGCTGCATATCACACAACTTTCCATTAAGTCCGACACAGGACCTGCAGGGCTACGGTGGGAGGAGATCTTTCCACAAGCCCTAAGGTGTTGCAGCTGGCAAAGGGGAACCCTTTCCCACCAGCTTCAGCAGGGAGCAGCCCATGCAAACCAAGCCCAACTCACTGCCCCACCCTGAGCAACGCTCCTGCATGCCAATCCCTAATCCCCTGCTCTACCCCAAGATCCCCAAGCTCAGAGTCTGTGCCCCCCTCCTGCACCCTAATTTTCAACCTAGAGATCTTTCCCAAGCCTGGAGTCCCCTCCTGCACCATCCCCAGCTATACCAAGGAGACTGCACCCCTATCCAGATCCCTTGCACCCCAACACTGTCTCAGTCCTGAATCTCTCAACTCCTGTGCCATCTTATGGCCTACGCACCTGGCTGGAGTGCTCATGCTCTTGCAATCCAGCCCTATGCTCCAGCCCTGAGCGCCCCCTGCACTCAAAACCCTTTGGCTCCGCTCCCATCATGTGAATTTTGTGTGTATCATCATGAAGGTGATGTGTTACACATCACCCCCACATTAATACATACAAGAAAATTCATTCTGCTCAAGGGTGGAAAAAATTGGAGCACTCTTAATCACCACACACGGTGTTGTGCAAAACCAAAAGATAAAAGCAAAGGAAGTGTCATCTCGTGTTTAGGGTATCCACTTTGAGCTGGTGACTCTGTCGTGTTGGCCTGTGAGCCCATCCATGAGAGATGTTTCTTGCCATGACAAGCTGAAATGGCCAGTTAGGTTTATTAAAGTTGTGGAGACCCTGAATTCAGAAACACCAGCTGAGATAAGGCTGGATTTGATGTGAGGAAACAAATCACCTATGGTCTGATCCTGCAGGGTACAGTTGATGATGTCAGTGAGGTTGGGCACGTAGCATCTTTTTGTTTATAATTGCAGTCAAACAAATCTTAGTTTGGGAAATTTGAAATGTTTGTGGAGGCCCTTTTAGCATTTGGGGAAAATGACTCCTAATTAAATGTGGAGGGGCTTTATTTAGGGCATGGAGACTTCCCATTAAGATGGGTTAAAAATCATTTTAAGAAAAAAATGGATTTTTGGTGTAAATACAGCTTTATATAAAAACTATTTAAAATCAGATTTAGACTGCACTTGTTTTTCTATTTAAATAATTTAGTTGACATAAAGTATGCAGTGCACTTTCTGTAAAGTTTTAAATAACGTCAAATCACCAAATGAATGGTGGAAGTTACTGGGGTATGCACGTGGCACTAGTTTGTTGAATTGTTAAATCAACTATTAAGAGCAATGTTCTTCATCTGGTTACAAGAGAATATTTTCTTCATTTCAGTTATTTGATTAATTCAGTTAAGTGACACTAGTTCATCCAAATTTAAAAAACCTGTTGTGTTGAAAAGTAGGAAAGCTTGTTTTCATCTTCCAACCTCTAAATTAAAAACTGAGAGGATGAGTTCTACTAGTTTTAAAACCCTGAAGGATCTCATCCAAAACCAGTTTTCAATTCTCTGTAAATATTTCCTTTGAGTACATCAGTCTGTTTTTAAATACAAAACGTGCTCTAAGAAGCTTTTTGATAAACGTTTTTGCTATGTATCTGTCATATACAGTTCTAGGGTTTTTTGCATTTTAAATTAAACATTTTTTCTAAGTAGTGTTTGTTTGACCCAAATAATCATCTAGTAAGAAAGAAAATGTGCACCACTCACCATTTTCTAACATAACATAAAAATGTTAAATGTAAGAATTTGAATAACTGTGAATTGTTATGTAATAGTGCAAATGTATAATAGTTACACTATCTTCTTGGTTAGCAAAAAGAAGCATGAACTTTTATTGTAGCGGGTATATTTAGTTGCAAATCAACATCTTCTAGTGGGTACCAGACAGAAACAATCTTTCTTTAGAAAAATTACTAAAATAGTCAAATGCAGAATGTGAGTACAAAATGTTATTGAAATCAAGATTTCCTGCTTACTTATTTGAATTGTGATTAAAACTGATTTGTCAATGCACCTTGCTTATCCATTTTTATAACTCAAGAAAGCTGGGAATGCTTTTTTCTGGAGGCTCACCCAAATTATCTGCCTCGCCTCGGGTGGCATTCCCTAGCAAAAAAAGTAAATCTTATATTGGACAGGAAGGAAGGGAAGGGGTATGATTCTTCCCAGCCAATGTTCTCTCTATTTTTTCCCCATTCATATGTGGAATAAGCCATTTTTTATGTGCACTGAGGCATGTGGAAATTGCACCACAAATAAATACACAAAGCCTAGCTGTGGTTGCTTGGCTAATCAGCTTGGCAGCATTTGAATTACTCCTGAGTGGTTGCCCAAGTGCACAGCTTACAGGGAATATTGTCCCCATCCCTTTCTGCTTATGCTGTGGTTACAATGTCCACAGTTGAATATATTATAAGGGAGGTTATGTTCTTTTTCTTGAGGCACATCTCCTTTAGGTACAGTAGTTCTGTACCTAAATCTGTATTTAATCTGTAGCTCTTTCACTGTATACGGTCATCTGCTTGGCACAAACAGGTTAGAAGGTGAGTCTGGAAAGTACTTGAATGGGAGCACCTCTCCACCTACATCTTTCAGGAAACGTTAATGATTTGATTTACAGCATTCTCTGTAGGTAGTCCGTGTCAGACGATGACGTCTTGAGCTTGCACAGGCTCATTGGTTGTGGACTCGCATGTGGCTGAGGAGACCAAGCTTTGAATGGCATGGGCATTCACAATGGGGGCAAGGGAATTGTCCTGGCTTTGTTGGTGCGGCTGCTACTGTCACTTTCTTCGTCTCACGAGCATCAATGAGATGTATGCGTCACTGCTCTTCAAAGTTGTCATACGCATGTCGTATGAGAGCACGCCAGCCTGTTGGGTCTTTTGGATGCTGCTGTAGCTGATCTGGTTTTAAACCAGCATGAGCAATGTTGGCCTTCATGCAATCTTTGTCTCTTGCGAGGCCTACTGTGACTCCTTTTGCCCTGGGAGAATTCACTGTAGAGGAGTTGCTTAGGGATTCTTGACTCCTCCATTCATATGATGTGCCCTGTCCAGCAAAGCTGGGCTTTCAGAATCATGGCTTTGATGCTCGTGGTTCCTGCTCTGCCCAGGACTTCCAGGTTTGTAACTCTGTCCTGCCATCGAATGTGCAGTATTGACCTCAGGCTTGTGTGTGGAAGTGCTCTAGCAGTTTGTTTTCTGTACAAGATCCAGGTTTCACAGCCGTACAGAAGACTGGTCGGGACTACAGCCTTGTATACTTTCAGTTTAGTGAACTGTTGGATATTGTGCTGATTCAACACTCGTGGTCTCATATGTCCTAGTGCCCGGCTGGCCTGGCAGATTCTGGCATTGATTTCTTTGTCAAGGGAGCCTTCATTGGCTATCACACTGGGAGGGTTGATACTGAAACAGTATCCAGCATGATAGGGGGAACTGTGTTACTGGAGTGTGCTGTCTTTTAGAAAAGACATCCAGCATGTATGAAGCTCATGGTCACTAAAGATACCTTGTAATATTTTTCTGAAAACTATAAAATTACTTCTGGTAACAGGCTACTTTTTCCCAAGCTGGGAAACCTAAATACTTCCCATTATACTCTATATAAGATATGAAAATATTTTTCACTCTTAAAGCTGTGATTTGTTGCTGTATACTCAACAGCTGTTGTTTCATTTGTGGGCAAAGTGATTTGGGTGTGTATTTAACACTAATACATATACATACCCATTCTGTGGATAAGTTATGTAAATATCTACAGCAATGGTGTCCAAAACAAATTGCCACAGCCCTTCCCTTCTGCCCCTCATCCAGTTACCCCCTGCCACGTAAACTGGCGGTGCCCCACAGTGAGCTGTCCTGCAGCAAGCCTTGGTGAGCCCTGCCACCCCAAGTGAGACGCCACGTGCTTGTCCTACCGCATAGTGGAGCATGTTCGTGGAGGGGCAGAGGGAGCTCCACGTCTGTGGCTCTAATGAGCTGTTTTGCCACACCGCGCTGTCCAGTTCACCACACATGACAAAAGGCCAGTGTATTGCACACTGCAGATCTATAGACTGTACAATGGCAAAGGACACTATTCAA
Organism: Carettochelys insculpta; assembly: GCF_033958435.1. Taxonomy (NCBI): domain Eukaryota; kingdom Metazoa; phylum Chordata; order Testudines; family Carettochelyidae; genus Carettochelys; species Carettochelys insculpta. The sequence continues at coordinate 282,858,441 of NC_134137.1, read as the reverse complement.
TGGTTTATTAATCTCTGCAGTGGTTGTTTGTGACATGAATATATTCACTTTAGATCCATAAATTTTTGTTCTTTAAAATGTTTTTATAGAAGATATTCTAGTCCTTGTACATGAGGGTTTTGTTTCCACGCACCCTCGTGTAACTTGAATTTCGTGTATGTTGAGGGGCAGCTTTTTCCCAGGCGGAACTTACCTTCTGCAGCTGGGCAAGCAGCAGCAGCACCCGGAGCTCCTTTTGAAAGGCAAGTCCTGGGGTTGGGGGCACAGTTTAAGAGGGTAAAGCCTGGTGGTGGGTTGGTGCCATGGGAAGGGGGGTGGGGGGGTAAGCCTGGGGTGTGTTACGGGTGCAGGGGGTTTAGTTGACCTGGAGCCAGGCAGGGTGTGGAGTTGAACTGAAGCAGCGTGTGTGGGTGGTGAGCTGGAGCCATGCGCGGGTGGTGAGCTGGACCACGGGGGCCCTCTGGGCTGGAGGCATTGAGCTAAGGCCGGGAGGGACCAGGATTTTGAGTTGCACTTAACTTGAAATTGCGCGTTTAGAGTGTTTACTGTATTTAAAATGGAGTTCGTAGTGGCACTGAAGAGAAAATAGATGACTTAATAGATATTGACCACTAGTTTGTTCATGTAGGGGTAACTATATATTTCCAGTGTACCTTTTTGTTTTAAAAACTGAACAAAAAAACTGAGCTGCTCTGCCCATTTGAGCTGACATTTGATTTGTGTGAGCATTCCTTAATTTTATCAAATTTTGACTAGGGAATAGTGCCATGTGCAATGTGGAACTGCTTCTCTGACAGTTGACCGGTGAGCATTGGCTAGGATCTGGAGGAGCGATCTTAAAATGGCAGAGAAATGTTGGAGATGCCTGTGTTAAAGTTATTCCATTTGCAATTCTGGATAGGCACTGCTGATTCAGAGCCAAGCTCGCTGCTGGTGTCTAAGGCCTTCTAGCAGAGGCTAATTCTTGGTGTTCCTTAAGCTGCTTTTGTCTTTACTGGAAGATATTAACAGGAGTAAGTAAGTGTAGCATTTACAGTTACATTAAATAACCATTACTAGAATTAACAGCCAAAGTGCTTCAGGATATAAATTGATTATTGAAGTCCAGAAGAGACTTCTCCAACCTGTGCAATACTGTACTATTGTTCATGGGTTTCTCTAAATCATTTGGCATTGCGTGCTCTTGGGAACAGAGAATTCCTGGACTAAATACGTTATCAGTCTGTTCTAGTGTGGCATATTGTGTTCATACTGCTGCAGAACTGAAATGAGAGCGTTTGAGTTGGTGTCCAAATTTTCCAAATGAGGGTTTCCTCTCTTGATTTTCCTGTACTTTGTTAAAATTACAAAGCACTTTTTGACCTTCACAATAAGATGATCCTGGATGTTTTAGCACCTGTAGTCATGGTATCTAAGTGTCTTTCCCAACCCTAAAGGCAAGAGATCAGATTTAAGAATTTCATAAATGTTGGTTTGCCTTTGAAAGTGATCTGTTTTAGCTTTTACATTCAGTCACATGAGGATGGTCACCTCACCCAATCCTTGGTCTCTCAACTTATCTTCTAGTCATTAGAAGTTAACAAAACATAAAGCAGTCATGTAGCTCTTCAAAGACTAAAAAATAATTTATTAGCTGATGAACTTTCGTGGGGCAGACCCACTTCTTTAGATCTGCAGATAGTGCCATATTGGAAATAGTGCTGAAAGTAAATTGGCATGGTGATTCTTATCTGTTCCAATCCTACTGACAGAGACCAGAAACTTCAAGATTTCTACCAAGCATTCATAAACTGAAGTTACCTACTGGGAGAAGTGAAAATATAGATAGGGACAGACAAGTACACAGAAACCAGCTCCTTCAAGATAGGCCCAAGAAGGCCAATAACAGAACATCACTTGTCATTACCTTTAGCCTCGAGGACATTATCGACAACCTATACTGGAACATGATGCTACTACATTCCAAGAGGCTATGGGTGAGAGGCCTCTTCTCTCATACAGCCCACCACCTACCTAACCTCAGGAAAACTCTCACTATCAATCACAGGCCACATTAATACTAATCCTGGAACTTTTCCTTGCAACAAACCCCGGTGTCAACTTTTGTCCACATTTATTCTGGGTACACCATCACTGGACCTAAAAACCTAAGTTACAGGATCAGGGGCTCATAACTCTGGTACCTTAACCAATGTTGTATATATGCCATCATGTGCCTGCAGTGCTCCGCTGCTATGTATATTGGACAAACTGGACAGTCACTTTGCTAAAGAATGAATGGGCACAGAGCAGAAATTAGGAATCTGAATATACACTAACCTGTCAATGAGCATTTCAATGGAGTGGGACATTGCGTTGAAGACCTGGGAGTATGCGTCTTACAACAAAGAGACTTTAACACCAGATTACGAAGGGAAATATCTGGACTGGAGTTTATGCTCAAATTCAATATTTTGCTCTTTGGCCTCAATTATGCTCATATGTGAAAATATGTTTCATTCTTAAAGCTGTGATTTATTGCTGTATACTTAACAATTACCTTAGCAATTACCTTATGCATTACAAAGGCAGCTTCCCCATCTTTGATATTCCTAGGGATTTCAGGCAATGCACTTAATAGACACAGTAATTTTCTCCCCTTCCTCACCTACTTCGTCCCTGCCTTCTGCCCTATGTATCCGATTTGTTCATTTTCATTTCAGATTTTTGTTTGTATCTGTGATGTAATCACCATGACAATTCACTTTCAGCACTATTCCCAGTACAACACTGTCTCCAGATCTGAAGTGTATCTGCCCCACAAAAGTTCATCCGCTAATAAATTATTTTCTTAGTCTTTAAAGTGCTACATGACTGCTTTTTTGTTTTAAGATGCAGACTTATCACTGCTATCTCTCTATTACTATTCATTAGCAGTTGTAATCTCTCTGCCCTGAGGCCATTTAAAGTGTTCTGGAAGGAGTCTGAATCTCTGTCTACAGTACCAAGTGTTTGTTGCCAAAAATTGCAGCATTTTTACACTCACTATTTTATCTCCAAAAAGCAATGTGACTTTTGTCATGAAACATTCCTGGTTTTGGAGACACAATACTTCTACCTGGATGAAAGATTATTGTCTTTCTCATGTACATTTTGTATTAATAAAGAGCCACTGTAGATACTAGGGTTGCTTTAATCACTTTATTTGAACACCATGAAGTGTCCCACAATGACTGCTCTTGTCAGCAGTTTGAACTCTGCTGCTATGCAGCCAGGTGAAGAACCCTCCACAGCCACTTCTCTTCCCCTGCCCCCACAAGATGCAGGAATTTGTGAAGTTCTATTTCCTGCTGGTTGGGCCTGGAGAAGTCTCATTGCATCTTCCCGATGGCAGGCTATTGCATCAATACTCTCCTGATTGGTTATGTGGAAAGTAAACTAAGGATGTTGTAACACACACAGCAGGAAATTCATAGCTCTGTCTATCTGATTTGTCTTTCATGCACATTCCAAGTGACCGTGCAGTCGTCTCACAGTTGTGTGAATAAAAGGAATGGTATGTTGGTATAAGGCCAGGCAGTCTGCCTTGGATGGATTTAACAGAGGAGTCGTCAGATGCTTGTGCTAAAAGACTGTGCCTTGTCCAGTAATTTTTGTGCTGCTTTGAGGCCCAGATCGTGCTGGAAATGTTGGGCTAGTATTGTTGGGGATTACTGAATAGCATAGAAATTTAGTCTTTTTGGAATAAATAAAGGTTAAAAATGCCCTCAAAAAGTGACAAGGGAAAATAAACAGGCAGTTAAGTAAAGGTTGATCCTCTCTAAGCTGGCATCCTCAGGACCTGACTGGTGCTGAAGGAGGAAATTTGCCATACAGTAAGGTCTCAGAGTATACTCTTACGTGTCTGATCCCGATTCCTATTGTAATCCCTGTAGTGCGATTTCCAGTTGCACTTAACTCACTCCCCCCGCCCTGGCTCAACCCCACTGGCTCTGCATGGCCCAGGCTCAGCCCTCCTCCCCAGCTCCTGCTCACCCCGGCCCTGTCTCTGGGTATAGCTAACCACCCCTCAGGCGTGACTCCCACTCAACCTCCCTGGTCCCCGTTCAACACCCCCTGCCGGCTCACTGCTGATGCGCGTCTCTGGCTCGTTGCCCCTCGCGCGTGGCTCTGGTTCACCTCCGATCCCCTGCCCCAGTTTAACCCCCCCGCATGGCTCCAATTCAAACCCTTGCGTGTGGCCCCATTTCCATCCTCCTGCCCCGGTTTAAACTCCCATGCGCGGCTCTGGTTCAACACCCCACGTGCAGCCCCAGTTCAGCCCCTCTGCTGGCTCACCACCTATGCCTGGCTCTGACACCAGCTCAACCCCCCACTATGGCCCAGCTCACCGTCTGTGTGCGGCTCTAGCTCACCTGCCATCCGCACCTCTGGGTCTGGCTCACCACCCCTCGTGTGTGGCTCTGGTTCACCCTTCACTCCCCGCCCCGGTTTAAACTCCCATGCGTGGCTCCAATTCAAACCCCCTGCCGTCCCGCGCCTGGCTTTGGCTCCGGTTCAACCTCTGGCCGTGTCCTGGCTCACCGCTTGAGAAGGGCTCTGACTCACCACCCTGCACACAGCTCCTGCTTAACACACCCCTCTCCCCCTTGCAGCCCTAACCCACCCCAACCTTATCTTCCCCCCCCCCACACCTCCCATGGCCCCAACCTGTCACCAGGCTTAACCTCCCCAACTGCCCCCCCGCCCACTTACTTTTCTGCTGCTGCTTCCCCGGCAGAACAAGCCAGACCCCAACTTGCATGAAATCCCAGGTTATGTGGGAGTGTGTGGAATGGAACCCTCAGGTACTCTGAGGCCTTACTGTACTGCAGGAGGTCAGTATTGTCTAGCAGCATTACCAACACTTCCTCCTCTTACTGGCTCGTAGACATTTAGAGGTAAATTAGAGCTAAATAACAGCACAGAACACTGAGAGCCAGAACAGGAAGCTGTGTAAACAAGGTTTATGGGACTGTGAGAAACTTGGCCACACTCATTATAAGTAGACATCTGGCTAACTAAAATCAGGCTGGACTCTAGAGAGTTCAACCTGTAATGGTGAAAACATCCTTCACCAATTAATGTGTCGACTTCTTTATCAAGCTTACTCTCAACCTCAGGTTTTGTTTACTCTTGAAGACAGCATAATTTTTTTTAACACTTCTCCAGGTTTATACTATTCCTCTGTACTTTTTCCTCTTCCTCCTCTTTATCTTCTGAGGTATTAAGGTGCCATCGTATGCAACTGTGCAATTATTTAAAACCGTCCTTATTCGTATATAGAGATGGCAATCTGAATAAGTCAGTTTTGTTTACTGTCTTTTAACCAATAACTGATCTGTGAGAGGACCCTCTTCTTTCTTACCCTATCTCTGCTTGCTCATTTATGAGTGCTGGTGAAGGAATTTATCAAAGTCTTTTTGAAATTTAGGCACTCTATGTCCAATGGATCACCCATGTCCATGTGCTTGACACCTGGTGAAAGAATTATGATGTATGGGTGATGCATGATTTCACTTTACACAGCCCTGTTGAGTTGTGTGATAAGTCTGTTCTTTACTATAGTTTCAGTTTGTCTCAGAGGGCTTCTCTTGGGATGGAAGAATCTGAGTTAGCTCATTAAGATAATTTTAATTTGCAATCTATCAAGTTACTTGAGACTCTTTGTTCAAGGATCAAAATTCAAGTTTTCTTCTGGATGGCAGCCAGAGCAGGGTAGATTGATTTTTAAGTTAAGGCAATTTAAATCAGTGGTGTCCAAAAGTAATGTAAGGGATCACCATAGCTTCACCCCAGCCCCCAAGATTTCTCCGGGCTGAAGCTGTGCTGTGCGAGCAGCTGGCATGCAAGCAGCACCAGAACGCAACTGGAGCCTGCTGGGGCCAGAGGAGCTGCCTGTGCTGCTGCTGCCACACGCTTGTCCCGCCAGATGGTAGGGCACATGTGGGGAGTTACCAGAGGGCTGCCCCATGTGTGCAGCTCTCCTGAGCCACATTTTGTCACACTGCACTGTGAATGGGGAGCATGCTGAACACAGTTGCTTTAAATAATTGATTTAAATCAAGTTACCAAAAAAGCTGACTGCCTGAACACTTAGAGTGCGTTCAATTTTGGAGTAAGCCCCATTGAACTCGTGCTTCCATTCTTTTGCAAAAACAAGTATAGAATGGGGTTCCCTTGGAAAAGCTGAGTTATGCTGCAGTAAAATAGAGAATAGACTCATGGCATCGCCGCTATGGTCTGTGGACATGGTTTCTGAAAAGAAGTGGCATGTATTATGTAATACAAGAAAATGACAGTGGGAACTGGCATCTCTAGATTTCTGTTACTGATGCTTTCTGTATTATATACTTGAGTGATAGATTCTAAACCTAGTTAACTAAACAAGCCATCAAGATTAGCTAAGCTAAACTTTGTGTTGAATTTCGGGGGGAAAAAAAACAGCTTGGGGATTTGTTTGTCAAATCACACTTGTATTCAAAGGCATACAGTCTTGAACAGGGGTCTGCAACTGAAATAGCAAGAAGAGCCGCTTTTTTCAAATTCCGTTACAAAATCAGTTCTTGAAGTGTCTTGATGCACGCGAGTGCAAGATAGTTCTTAATAAATAACAGTAAACCATGCTTTTTGTCACCTCTCTTAAGAACAGCACGCACACAATGATTTGTACAAGTTAGAATGTTGTTGCTCCCATCTCCAGGCTTTGCCTGTCTCAGCCCTCAAATCAACCGCCAGCCTCCACCCCTGCCCATCCCCAGGATTAACTTGTCTCAGTGCATGCAACTCTTCCACAGCTGCCCTATTGCTTTCGGCCACCTTCTCGGCGCAGCTGCGCAGTTCTGGTGGGGCAGGCTTGGCTGCCCCTCCACCAGTCCTCCTGCTGGCTTAGACTTCCGCTCACGTAGGGTGGCTCCCAGCCCTGCTAGCTTTCACCTCTGGGGCTCCATGCCTCAGGTGACCGCTTAGCGGCTCCAGAGGCTGCCACCGCTTAAACAAAAACCTGAATTCAGTTGGTTTAACATCAGGCAACTGAATTTTGTTTTTTTGTATAAGCAGCAGCAGCCTCCAGAGCTGCAGGTTGCCAACCCCTGGTTTTGAAGAATGATGCATTGCAAAAGAAACTGTTACTAACCAGTTAGTCCACTGAGCCATATCCACCTCAGTTTTTTACAAAAAAGCAGTTTTGTTTGTGCTGTTTCATTCTTGTAACTAGGCCCTGCATCTTTTTCTTGCATTACTTGTACTTGTCATGTTATCCTTTTTTACCCAAGAAAGGAATTTCTTCAAAATATTCCAAGATGGGGTCTCACTTATGCTCCGAAGCCATAACAGTATTTCTGTAGCAAAAGCATGTGGGATACATGAAGCTGTATGTGCGCTGAATAACGTCTTCCTTTTTTCTTTCTGGGTGCAATCCACCTCTCCTCTCTTTGTGCCTCTGTCCTTTCCTATAAGCTGTCTTTGGCTCGAGACAGTGTCTTAACTAACTCCGCTGATGTTCTTGGCCAAGGTCTGTCACCACATAAGCATAGAAAATGAACCAAACTGAAAGTCCAGAACTTTCAAGAAGCAAGAGTTAGTAGTTGGGCTACACAGATGAGAGCCATTAATTCATTTTCATGAGAGTGTAAGGGTATGTTTTGTTCAGATTTAATTGCAGCTGTTGTTAAATGAGAAATTCAGCATTTTATTGGTTGGAAATAAATGATTGAAAAGCTGTTTTTGATTTTTTAAAAAAAATGGATTGTTTCTTATCTACCCTCAGCCAGAATCCAGCACTGAAAATTATTCAGTCCATTATCGGGAAATATTCAACTACAACTATTCAGTGTCCTCTCCCTTGCCATCCCTGACCACTTAGAGCATCATCTCAGCATGGGAAACTATGGTATAATTTTCTACCTCTTCAGCAGAAATGAGAGTTAAAGGGAGGCCATAGTTTGGAGTGGAAGAGATTGGAGGCATGGGGAGGGGAAGAAAGAACATATTTTTAAAAACTGACTTTAAACTTTATTTTACATGTTCCAGTGCTGGAGTTTAGTGCCTTGTGCTTAGCAGCAAGCAGGGTGGAGTTGGGGAAACATTAGCTAATTCCTTCATTGGTTTTTCTTCCGTCTTTAAATATCACCAGACATAATGCGGCAGACTCGAGCAGCATATTTTCATTTTTTTTAAGCTTTGCTATTTCCAAGTTAAGAATGTCTGTGTTTGTTAATTCAGGGTCTCCTTGTTGTTGGAATAAAACTGCTTCATCATCAGAGGCCCGTAGGGGATACAAAGTTCACATGAAATCCCAGCTTCTTTTTTCAAGAGAGGAAAGCTCTTAGTATGCTTTTTGGAGAGTCTCTTCTTCCCTCCCCCATCCTTCAAACTGCAGCATCTGGTGGAGCTTATTGTTGGAAACCACAAGTCTTAAGTTCCAGCTTGAGTATTCATTTAACTCCTAGCAGTTAATTGGTTTTTTTTGGGTTGTACCAACTTGTCTGAGTGAATAAGCCAAGAACTGCTCAGGTACAAGGACTTAGTTCTCAGTCACCAGAATTGACAGCATTCAAGGCTGAGTGCTCTGCAGAACCTTTGGACAAGCCCAAAGTCAAAATTCCTGTTTTTTGTTTTTTTAAATAAAAATATATATTTCTAATGCATTGTTGCCATTGAGAAGAGAACCAACAAAACTCTGCTAGAACCAGAGAAGCTGAAGATGGCAGTCCAATCAGGTAACACTCCAAACATATCCCATTAGGTAAACATTGTTAGTGTGTCCAGCACTAAGGTATGGAGTGCAAAGAAGATGCATGATGCTACATGGAAAAATGGACCTAAAGATAGAAATGGGATGACTTCATGCACGTTTGAAGATGTTGCAAAGGGAATGTTGTTTGGTGAGTGGTTCAGGATTTTAATGTTAAACTAACATCTTTCCTTCCTCATCTCCCACCCTATAAATTAAGCTTATTGGCTCTTGAGAAACAGCAAGTAACTGTCAAGCCTAGGGCTGTGTAGTAAAGAGACTCCATTTGAGGCAAAGCCACTCTGTTTAACTGTTAGCAAATGGTTTAATTGAGCTACTGTTTACTTGGCTTTAATGAAAGTAACGTGACTTCTTGGGGAAACTTTGAATAACATAGTTTTGGAAAAGTTGTGCTTCTGTCTTGCCACCTCTCCTCATTTTTCCTTTTACTGTTTACAGGAACTTTAGTTCCCTTAAGAATTTTTGTAGCATTTTCTCCAAGATGATGTCATCTTCCTTTTGTGATATCACAATTGGCTGCTAGAAATGCTTGAGACGTTGTTCAGCATGTGACTCCAGGGATGATTAGTCAAGATAGATGAGACTTGATACCAGTCCATAAAAATATGGTGTACTTCTACACCTTTTTTTGAGAATCTCAAAATACTTTGCAAATATCAAGTCTTGCAGGATGAGCATCAGGTAAAGTTCCTTCCTGTTATAGATGGAGAAACTGACACAGAGGTGGTGATCTTAAGCAGGTTGTATGCTGCACCATAACAATTATGAACAGTCTAGAAGCCTTGATTCACAGTAATTTTTAGGCAATGCTAGCAACAAAGGAGGGAAGAGAGAATTTAAAAAAATCAGTCTCTTCTAAATGTTTTGTGAAACTTACTTTCTCCACCTTCTGGTATGGCAGTGACTCTAAATGTATCTTTCATTATTATTTTCTCTTGTATGTTAACCATGTTCAGAAATTGCTTTGTATGGTTTTTAAATAGAAAACTAAAGCAACATGAACTATCTGCATTTGCTCTCTTCCTGTTTAAGTTTCCCCTAAAGAGTAAGTGCTTTTGAGTGATCTTCCTTCATCTGATGGCCTTCCTGTCAGTGGGAAACAGTTTTGCACTTGTTGAACTGGTGTGCTGTCCCTTTCATTAAGGGGATTTGATTCTACTACATATCCCAGGGAGGTGGAGAGAAGCAAAAGCCCACTGGGGGAGTGTCTGTCTGTGGAATTACCAGAGCTGTTGTATAGCATGTCATTGTTAAGATCCTTAAATTCATAAAAGTTGCTTTAGGACTTATGTTTATCATGCCATTCTCTAGTGATTTGCTTGGAATTTGCCATATTTGTATTTCCAGTAATATGCTTTGTCCTATATGGGATACACAGTAAGACTGTTTTGGCACTGCTCAAAGTATGTTTAAATCAGAATAGATAACTCGATGCAAAATCCTAAATGAGACAAGACACTGTAGCTGCATGTCACCTAGCTACACTGAGGTAAAAATACCTGGGCCTTGTTTCCACTAGTATTTTGTATTCTTTTTGTAGTTATTCAAAGGATCATGATAACTTACCAACTAGATGTGTATTAACTGGATCTGTGCATTGTAGAGAAATCCACAGGATATAAAGCAAAGTTTCCTAAAAGAAGGGAAGGCCCCTTGCGTGCAGATGAAGTGATACATTTTTCCAAAACTTAGGTGGCTCTTCTCCCTAGTATTCCAAATTATGAGAATCTTCTGGGATTTTGTGGCACCTTATAGACTAACAGAAAAGTTTAGAGCATGAGCTTTCGTGAGTTAACTCACTTCTTCAGATGCTGGTCTTGGAAATCTGCAAGGCCAGGTATAAATAGGCCAGAGCAAGGCTGGGGATAACGAGGTTAGCTCAGTCAGGCAGGCTGAGTTGTATTGTCATCAGTAGATCTGGAGGTGTGACCTCCGAGAGGGGAAGCTGCTTTTGTATTTAGCCAGCCATTCACAGTCTTTGTTTAATCCTGAGCTGAGGGTATTGAATTTGCAGATGAATTGTAACTCAGCGATTTCTCTTTGGAGTCTGTTCTTGAAATTTCTTTGCTGCAGGATAGCTACTTTTAAATCTGCTACTGTGTGTCCTGGGAGATTGAAGTGCTCTCCTATGGGTTTTTGTATATTGCCATTTCTGATGTCTGATGTCCAATCTGGAGTCTCTCATCAATAACCAACCTTCAACACAAACTCCCACGCCGCTGAACTTTACTAAAATAAGACAAGAGATTTACACTAGACACTTCACTACTATACAGAAGAAAACGGACTGCAAACTTTCTAAACTCCTGCCTGCCATACAGAGCCACAGCAGTGGTACCACTAACTCAGCCAGCAATATCATCAATCTGTCCAGCTACACACTCAGCTCAGCAGAAGAGTCTGCCCTGTCTCGGGGACTCTCTTTTTGCCCCACCACACGCACAAACATGATACAGTTCTGTGGTGATCTGGAAGCCTACTTTCGCCGTCTCAGACTCAAAGAATACTTTCAGCACAACACTGACCAACACACCATTACACAGACAACCTCCCAGCAGCACAAGAAGAATAACTCCACGTGGACTCCTCCCGAGGGCAGAAATAATAGTCTGGACCTATACATAGAATGCTTCCGCCGACGCGCACAGACAGAAATTGTGGAGAAACAACATCGTTTGCCTCACAACCTCAGTTGTGCGGAACGCAATGCCATCCACAGCCTCAGAAGCAACCCTGACATTATAATCAAAGAGGCAGATAAAGGAGGAGCTACTGTCGTCATGGACAGGTCTGACTGCCAGAAGGAGGCTTCCAGACAACTCTGCAATACCAGATTTTACAGGCTACTTTCCTCAGACCCCACCGAGGAATACACTAAAAAACTACACCGTCTGCTCAGGACACTCCCTACACAAGCACAAGAACAGATCTACACCAACACACCTCCAGAGCCCCGTCCAGGGTTATTCTACTTACTACCCAAGATCCACAAGCCTAGAAATCCTGGACGCCCCATCATCTCCGGTATTGGCACTCTCACTGAAGGACTGTCTGGTTATGTGGACTGTCTCCTCAGACCCTATGTCACCAACACCCCCAGCTACCTCTGCGACACCACTGACTTCCTGAGAAGACTGCAATACGTTGGTGACCTACCAGAAAACACTATCCTAGTAACCATGGATGTAGAGGCTCTGTATACCAACATCCCACACAAAGATGGAATAAATGCTGTCCGGAACAGTATCCCTGATGATGTTACAGCACATCTGGCAGCTGAGCTCTGCAACTTTATGCTCACACACAACTATTTCAGATTCGGTGACAATATATACCTTCAAATCAGCGGCACAGCTATGGGTACCCGCATGGCCCCTCAATATGCCAATATTTTCATGGCTGACCTAGAACAACGCTTCCTCAACTCTCGTCCACTAACACCCCGGCTCTATTTACGCTACATTGATGACATCTTCATCATCTGGACCCATGGGAAGGAGACTCTGGAGGAATTCCACCGGGACTTCAACAACTTCCACCCCAACATCAAGCTCAGCCTGGACCAATCTACACAGGAGATCCACTTCCTTGACACTACCGTGCTTATACACAATGGACACATCAGTACCACCCTGTACCGTAAACCCACTGACCGCTACGCCTACCTTCATGCCTCCAGCTTCCATCCCAGACACACCACACGATCCATCGTTTACAGCCAAGCACTTAGATATAACCGCATTTGTTCCAACCCCTCCAACAGAGACAAACACCTACAGGATCTGCACCAAGCATTCTGGAGACTGCAATACCCACCTGAGGAAGTGAGAAAACAAATCAACAGAGCCAGACGTGTGCCATGAAGCCTCCTACTACAGGACAAGCCCAAGAGAGAAACCAACAGAACACCACTAGCCATCACCTACAGTCCTCAGCTAAAACCTCTACAGAGCATCATCAGGGATCTACAACCCATCCTGGACAATGATCCCACACTTTCACAGGCCTTGGGAGGCAGACCTATCATTGCTCACAGACAACCTGCCAACCTAAAACAAATCCTAACAAGCAACTGTACACCGCACCACAGTCACTCTATCTCAGGGACCCATCCATGCAACAAACCTTGTTGCCAGCTCTGCCCACATATACACACCAGCAACATCATTACAGGACCTAACCAGATCAGCCACACCATCGTGGGCTCATTCAGCTGCACATCTGCCAATGTAATTTATGCCGCCATGTGCCAGCAATGCCCCTCTGCCATATACATCGGACAAACTGGACAGTCTCTACATAAAAGAATAAATGCACACAAATCAGACATCAGAAATGGCAATATACAAAAACCCATGGGAGAGCACTTCAATCTCCCAGGAGACACAGTAGCAGATTTAAAAGTAGCTATCCTGCAGCAAAGAAATTTCAAGAACAGACTCCAAAGAGAAATCACTGAGCTACAATTCATCTGCAAATTCAATACCCTCAGCTCAGGATTAAACAAAGACTGTGAATGGCTGGCTAAATACAAAAGCAGCTTCCCCTCTCTTGGAGTTCACACCTCCAGATCTACTGATGACAATACAACTCAGCCTGCCTGACTGAGCTAACCTCGTTATCCCCAGCCTTGCTCTGGCCTATTTATACCTGGCCTTGCAGATTTCTAGGACCAGCATCTGAAGAAGTGAGTTAACTCACGAAAGCTCATGCTCTAAACTTTTCTGTTAGTCTATAAGGTGCCACAGGACCCTTCGTTGCTGCTTCAGATCCAGACTAACACGGCTACCCCTCTGATTCTGGGATTTTGTTATTTCTTAGGCCAGGTAGGAAAAATCAATGTAAGTTATACAACTGAAGCTACATGAATTGTGATGCTGGAGTTGAATTATCTTAAATTGGTGGGTTTTTTAACCCTGCCATCTCCACAGTGGGACGCTGATGGGAGAAGCTCTTTTGTCAACTTTCCTTACTCCTTGCAACTGCAAGGATTACCAGTCTCAACAGTGATCATTTGATCTAGTGCGGTCCAACTAGGCACACTAAATTGAACCCCAGAAGATTGACCACCACCCCATCAATTTTCCAGTGAGTGCAAATGTAGCTTTAATTCCTGTGATCCAGACTCAGCCCTGCAGCTTGCCTGGATTTAGCTCACAAAACTCAGGGCGTGGCGCCCACCTGCAGAAGCATAAGATGACGCTCCAGCTATAATAGTGGGCATTGGGCCTGTAGTACTAGCACCAGAATGTTGGAAAATCCCAGCTTTGCTTCCTGTGCCTTATAGTAGGCATTTTGCAGCTGCTTCATTTTAATGCTGCACTGCAGTATGTCCTGGGTGTGGCCCTCTTTCAGTCATGCATTTTGATCTTTGCCTGTATCTATCACAATTCTTAAAACTTGAGTGCAGCTGAGACTGGAATATCTCCTCTTCCCAAGTGCTGATGAAGTCCAGCACCTCAGCATTGCTCCAAGTTGAGGATCTCGTGGTGGTATGAGTACATGCAGATTCAAGCAAATAGGAAGGGGCTTTCCAAATTCCCAAAGAATGTGAAGTTTGAGCCTGAGGATTGGTAACCTGAGGGGAAGGTAATAAAGTTCAAACTGATGACCAGCGAGGCGAGAACAGGCATTGTAGGACAAGTACTGGAGGCCTGTTACATCACTGCTGCATGCCAGGACATCCACGCTGGCACTGCAGGACTGTAGCTATGGTGCAGAAGGTTCTACTGAAAGCTGCTGATTTCTCATGAAGGTAGTTTATCTACACCACAAACTGTGGACTTACTATACACACTAAGTTCCATGCTAGTGTGGGTATCTCATGAGCTACAGCGGTGCCAGCTGACTTCCTGTTCTGTAACTTGCCAGTGTAGAAAGGCCTAAGAAACAGTTATTTGCTGTTTTCTCTTGTCATCTTCTCTCTGCCTTGAGGAATCTTTTCACTCTTTTGGCACAACATCACTTTTTAAGACGTGCTGTCCCTTCTGAAGGAGATAGTACAAGTTCTTGTTTTCAGCTGATAATGAAAAGTCACTGGCTGCTGAGAGCTTGGGAAAAGACTGAGGTCAACTGCTTCCATTTCTGCTGTAGGTTCTCAGCAGTTAGATCTATCATCCCAACTCTTGCTCAGAGTTTTAAGTTCAGATTTTGTTTTCACCAGTGTCATCCTTGGTAAATGTTATCCTTTAATGTTGGATTATACTGTTTGATGAAAAATATGCACAAAACACCTACATAACGCTAAATGCCTTGAAACAAAAATTACAATAAAACCCCAAATCAAACTAAAGTCAGCAATTTATCCTGCAAACAGCCATCTTAAAGCTTGACCCACCAAAAGCTCTTTTTAGCTTCATCCCCTACTTCCCACAAAGGCAAAACAAATTGATTTATTTTGAAGCATATATTGAAGATCAATGAATCCCAAACTGTTTCATGTTGAGAGAGCAGATTCCAATTTCTCACTAGAGGAAGCTCTGTAGCTTGCCACCACTCCTTAAATATAAAGGCCTTCACTTTTGAGTCTGCAGGACAGGAGCCCGGGGCAGGTCTGCAAGGGGCTAGGGGACAGGAGCCCTACAGTCTGACAGATAGGTTACATTTACACTAGAGAGTTTTGTCAACAAAACTTGGCACTTCCACCTACAGCATTCTGCCTCTCCAAGATAAGAAATAACACCTTTGTCTACAGTTAGTCAGCAACAAAGCTGTATAGATGCTCTGGGTGGGGGCAGGGGGAGGGGGGACCCTCTGTCAACAGACTTGGCTTCCAGTTCATTGGGCAGCCCTGTCTGCTGAGCTTCTGGTTGGCCATTCTATTGAGAGAACGGCCGGGCACTTTGGCCATTCTCTGCCAACAGAGCAGATTGCTCTTTCTGTTCACTTGTGTCCATGGATGCAATTTGTCAACAGAAGTTTTGCCGGAAGATCTCTTCTGACAGTGACTCTTGTTGGCAGATCTGAGTAGTGTAGCTGTAGAGAGAGCTGATCTCTGTACTAGGAAAAATTCCGAGTTGTTTAGGGCTTTAGAAGTTAAAGCCAGAAACTCACACTTCACCTGGAAACAAATGGGCAGCCATTACAGATCGTGAAGTTTTGTAAGGCACTGCTCACAAAATTAGGTGCATCAGCTCTCTTTTCTTTTCTCTCTAGACATTTACATTTGGTGTCAGGCTAAACTTCCTGCACTGCATGTTTTATCCCTCTCCTTTTGTCTTTTTCGTTCTGGATCGATCTCTCTCTCTCTCTTTCTCATATATGTTGGTAGGGTGAGTGGTATACTGTTCTCCTCCAATAATTCCACAGAGAGAGGCAGTGACTTGTGTGTGTTTGATTTAGTGTCTGGGAATGATTTCCTCACAAAGGGAGCCTGCGTCATTGAGAAATGTTTAACCTTCTGGCCTTGAAGTGAGGCTGAAAATTTTGCTGAGAAGAACTAGAAACTTAAGCTAGAGTTTGAAAACATTCCTTACCCACACTGCCCTCTCCCTTGATTTTACGAGGAAGGCTGTTCCAGTGAGATAAAAGTTTTGGTTGTGTGTTGAGCAACTGCAGTTTTTGTGGGAGGAAAGGTGGGTATTTTAGTGCTAGATGAATAGTAACTAGAGATGGCTTATGAGAGAGTGTGTGTGTGTGTGTGTGTGTGTGTGTGTGTAAAATATAAGGAAGAGGAGGGTGGCTGAGTCATGAGCAGACACTAAGATTGTTGGGTTTTACACATACAACGACTTCCTAAAACGTTCCTCCTCTAGTTTTTGTGTAAGGGGCTGGCTGTACATGCTATCATAATGGAGTTCAGTATAAACGGTTTCAAGATGCGACATAGTCTGTCAGGCTCTGTTATGTTACCTTCAAGTTGAAGTTCTTGACTCTGGCCCTTGGAGTAGTGTTGGTTTGTGGAAAGCTAGCAGTTTACCTTGGGCTAGCTTGTCTTCTTCCCCCCGGCCCAACCCCAGCTGTAACTACAGATATCCAAGCTTACCTGATGAAGAAGAGTCTGCAGGTCTGTAAAAAGATGTAGTAACGAGAAGACGACAGTCTGACTCTGCTAGACACAGATGTTATTTGAAAGGCTAGAAACCCCCTTCAGGGAGCTGACATGTCTTCCTTAAGCAGAGGGACAGTATGTACAGAACTGTAGTCCATGGGACCAAATGGTTGGGCAGTATGTTCATCAGGTTGGGGAAGTGTGTTTCCAATTAGAGGAGGAAGCAGAGAAATATGTATGTGGGGGAAGCCATAGACAAGCTATATCTTGATGGCTTTTGAGGCTTTTGACAAGCCCCATATGATATTCTTGTAAGTAGAGCATGGAAGTGTGGTCTGCATGCAATACTTAAAGCATGGGTCTCGAACTGGTGGATCAAGGGCCATCTGCAGCCTGAGCAGTTCCACACTCTGGCCTGTGAATGGCTGCTGGCACGCGAGTCCCTGTGGCTCTGGGGGGCTGGGTAATGTCCATACCCTTCTTCAAAATCAGTTTGATTTCCCCCCCCCGCCTTCTTCCCTTTCCCCATGACACCCCTTTGTCAAGCCCCCTCCCCTGAGGGGACATGTTTTCAGGGATTACCCGGGGTCTGGTGCAGAGTGCCAGCAAGGGTTGCGCACCCCTACCCCCCTGCATCACTGCAGCAGTGGGAGCTGCAGAAGAGTGGAGCAATGCAGCAGCTTCTGCTTTGCTCTGCCACCATCTCCCAGGCCTACCTGATTGCTCCGTTTCACAGTGGATTGGCTTGTGAGATGGCGGTAGAGTGGAGCAGACTCCTGTGTTGCTTAGTTACATTGTGATGAGTGCAGGAGGGCCCGACCCCTGCTGCTGGCCCCACCTTTTCCGAGCTACATGGGCTTACCTGAGTATGGGAGATTGTCCTGCCCATAGGACTCTTGGGGCAGCTGCCATGGGCCCCCCAAGTTCAGGGCATGGGGCTGGCTGTGCCAAACTGTCTTGTGATTTGGACAGCAGTGCACACACCTGCTCCAGACTGCAGGGATGTGCTGACAGCAGCATGGAACTAGCAACCAGAAGCTGCTCTAGTCCTGCTGCACTGCTAGTGGTGGCATTGGGGTGGGGTAGGGGTTAAATCATCTGGGAAATTGCAAATGGGGTGGGAGGGAATGGATGGAGGAGGGATGTGCATGAGCCAGCATGTGGGGCTGGGAGGGGTACCAGCTTCTCGCTAGGAGGATGTGAGGACTGGCACTTGCCCTAAGGTAGATTGAGTTTGAGACTCCTGACTTCTACCTTGGATGCTTTATAGCAGAAGGACTGTACTTAGAGTAGCTCTCAGTGGTTCTCAGTGAAAGTGAGAGGTATAATATAGTTGGGTCCCATAGGGATCAGTCCTGCATCCAGTACTAGTCAATATTTTCATTAATGACTTTGATAATGGAATGAAGAGCATGATTAGAAAGTTTGAGGATGACGCTAAATTGGAAGGAGTTGTAGGCACTTTGGAGGACAGCATTAGGATTTAAATATGACACTGACATATTGAAGAATTGGTTAAAAATCAACAGTATGAGATTTAATAAAATGCACAGTACTTCACTTTGGCATTTGAATTTTTCTTTCTGGATTTACAAACGGGTGAATAACTGGGCATGTGTTAGCAGAGTTGAAAAGGATCTGGCAGCTATAGTGGAGTCACTAATTGAATGAGTTAATGAAGTGATGCAGTTGTGAAATAGGCTAGTATAATTTGATGGTGTATAAATAGGAGTGTTGTATGTGAGATAGCTCTGGGAAGTAATTCTTCTGCTCTCTTTGGCATTGGTGGGGCCTCAGCTGGAGTAATAGATCTAATTTCTTGCAGGAGACATGAAAAAATTGGAGAGATTCCAGCTGAGATCAGCAAAAATTATAAAAGCTTGAAGTATGAGAGAAAGTTACAAAAGTAGGGCATGTTTATTCTTCAGAAAAGAAGACCCAGTGAGGGACCCCATAAACCTTTCCAATATTTTAGAGACTCTTATAAAGAGGACTCTGATCAGTTGTTCTAAAAATGTAATTAAGATGAATTAATTCCTCTTTGAGTGAATGGGATAATTCACACCTTTCACACTTGTACCTGAAATAGTTTACAGTAGGTTGACATTTTGCAAGCTGTCTTTTGCAACTGGAGGGGGGAAAATATTAGTTTAATTAAAGCCTACACTCTGGGCCATAATTCTGCATCAGATTAGAAAGGATAATTATGTGGTATTTTGCATGACTGGTTATTATCATTATACACAAAAGCTCTGATTCTGTTACTAGTTATGTAGGAAAACTCATATCTGTGTAGAAAGACACTGGCCTTCTGGGCAGAGGCCTCAGTCATAAGAGTAAGAGCAAGTCTTGTCCAGTATCTGTCTGGCATGAACTGAGAAGCAAATGAATCTTGCTATCATTTCTGATCCCTTTACAATTACAGTGTACATCTGTACTGTAGATTGTTTCCTTTCTTGTGCTTTATGTAGAAATTGCTGTGGACTAAAATGACTTTTCTAAACGCTTCCTTGTAGCCTTCTACATGTAGTGAAAGGGGAAAGTGTTTGGAAGGGAGAGTCAGTGCTGCAGGGGCTTAATTGCCAGAATCTGAAACTGGAGTGGGAGGAATACAGTAAACCCTTGAAGTGTGATTTCGATTTGTGCTTAACTCTCATTAACTTGAATTAAGTGCAGATCTGCCCCGCCCTGCCCCCCCACTGCAGTCCCCTGCTCCCCCAGCTGGGAGAGCCTCACAGTCACACAGCTGCTTGTGGTGCCGTTTCCTCCAGCTGGGAGAAACCGCAGCGCAAGCAGTTGTGTGTCCCCTACAGCTGGGAGAAGCTAGGGGCTTCATGGCTGCCCCCCAATACCTCCCCCAGCTGCCTGCTCCCCCAACCACCTCCCAGTTTGATTTATGCCAGGGTTGCCCAGGACGCAACTGTGCATAAATTGAGGGATTACTGTACTTTTTGCTTGGCAAATGTAGGAGTCATTAAATAGCTTCTTGGACTTTGAGCATGCTGCCGCAAGAAGGAAGGTAGTATCTTCTATTCCTATCCCAATTACTCAGTTTTTCAAAAGAAATTCATTCCAGAAGACAGTTCCAAAAATGTCTACCCTCTTCCCAGTTCTTCACCTACCCCCCAGCAGGAATTTACCACTTCTCCTGCTCTCAGTAGCAATTCCAGCTCTCTTAAAAATTCTATTTAATTGAAACTGACTTGAACAAATCACAAAGCCAATGTGCCTAAAAGAAAAAAAGCCTAAAAGAAATACTGTGCTATGAGTACAAGAAGGTGGATTCATGTTTCTCACTTGAAATGAAGTAAATTTCTTCTTCTTCGAGTGTCCCCGTGGGTGCTCCACAATAGGTGTCGGGCTCGCCCGGCGCCGCAGATCAGATCTTCCAAGCAGTTTCTGCCAGACTGCGCATGCGCCGGTGCGCGCCGCTCCCTTGCGCGCTCCTGGCCACGTGCGCGATCCGGTCCCCGCCAGTTCCTCTTAACCACCGTCGGCTGCAGACACAATCCGAACTAGGCTAAGGCCAAGTTAGCGTATTCAATGGTTTTAACTGTTTTTTCTTTAAAGTTTTCAAGTTCTTAGGCTACTGCAAGTTAGCCAGTTGTTATTTTTCAAAAAAAAAAACAAAACAACAAGCGGGACGGCATTCAGTCCAGTCCCAGTAACAAGCCGAACACCGGAGGCCAGGAGCCTAGGGCCATCAGCCCTCCTGCCACGGCAGGCTATCGGAGAAGGGGAAAAACAGCACAGAGAAGGTGCTAAGTACCCATTAACAACTGAAAGACTCACCAACAATGTCCTCTTCAGGATTTAAGAAATGTGAGTCCTGCCGAGAGGCAATGCCAGCGTCTGATGGGCACAGTCTCTGCATAAGGTGCCTGGGGGAGTTCCATGTCACGCAGAAATGCTCCTTCTGTGCAAAACTAACAGCCAGAGCAAGGAAGGACAGGGAGATGCGGCTTAAAATGCTGCTCTTCAACAAGGCCCTCCAGCCAGACGTGCCGGAGCGGCCGCAGCAGGAGGGACCCTCCGGGGCCCATAAAAGGAAAGCCGCCTCCCTCACCCCATCAGCACAAAAACGGAGGAAAGCCTCCCCAGCCCGATCCCTGCCGGCAGCAACAGCGAGCGGGACGGGAGGAGCGTGCAGCCCCCAGCCACAGCAACAGCTGGTCGGCGGTGGCACGGAGAGCCACGTGGAGGCGGCTCAGCCTCCGATAATCAAACAGCCGCCCCGCACCGCAGGCAGGGCGGCGGCTAAACAAGCGCCGGTACCGGCGGCACCGCAAGCAGCGGCACTGACCCCCGGGGAACCGGTGGTGCAGAGTGCGCAGGCACGCAGCCTGCAGGCACCGGAGGACACCACCCGTGCGGCACCGCCCATGAGCGTGCCGAGCACGGCGCGGACGGGGCCGAGATCCCCTACACGTCAGGGGGCGGAGTTACCTCCCCAAGGGAGGGGGAAGGCTGCACACAAAACGAGGCACCGCAGCCCCTCTCCAGACAGGGCTGCGGAGTTGCTTTCTTTCAGCCCTCCGCTTATGCTGCAGACTCCAACCAGAAGGCAGGGGTCCCCCCTAGCCTACCCGGAGCCCCCATCTCCATTTTTACAACCAGCCTCGCCCTGGCTGGGACCACCTTCACCCTTCCTGGGGTTTGAACCGCTGGAATACTATCCAAAATTGCTCTCTCCAGTGTCCCAGATCTCTCGACGATCTCGCTCCCCCAGACGCAGAGGGTATGCACCAAGGGAGTGGTCTAGGTCACCTTCCCAAGAACAGTGCCTATACTGCCATGGTCGCCCCTATCACGCGGGGCGTAGACACCATCGGCAATCTACCAGGGAAAGATCCCCACAGATGATCTCGTATCCCCGAGGGCAATCGCGAACGGGGACAGAGACTCAAGTATCTCAGGGGGGACTGGTTATGGAACCCTGAGATTTTCCCTCGCAAGCCTCTAGCGAGAGGGTGTACCATCACCAACAGGAACCGGAAGGGTCCAGAGAGGCGTACCCCAGTGGTTCCTCGCTCTCCTCCCCGGACGAGGCTACGGCCCCGGGGGACGTCCATCCTCCGGACGATCTCAAACAGTTTCAAGAGCTGTTTAAGAGGGTGGCCTTCACGCAAGGCATCCAGACAGCAGAGGTGCAAGAGAAACACCATAAGCTCCTCAAAAATCTGAGACCTCCGGCCTCCTCCAAAATAGCAATACCGCTTGATGAAGCAATCTTGGAGTCCGCCACTACGATATGGCAGACCCCTGCGACTATTCCGCCTGTCCACAAGAGAGCGGATAAGAAATACTTCGTGCCGGCGAAGGGCATGGAGTTCCTGTTCAGCCACCCACAACCAAATTCCTTGGTGGTGGAGTCGTCGCAACAAAGATCAGACATCTCAATTTAAGACGGGGAAACAGACAAAGATGCCAAGAAGCTAGAGCTGTTCAGCAGAAAGGTCTACTCCTCCTCCACTCTACTGTTGCGAATGGCAAATTACGCAGCGCATTTAGCGAACCATAATTTCGACAACTACACTAGGTTAACCTTCCTCATGGATTTGCTTCCAGAGAACAAGAAACCGGTGCTCAAGGCCATCGTGCAAGAAGGCTACGCGGCCTCGAGGACGGGAGTTCAGATCGCCCTGGATGTTGCGGACACAGCAGCATGTTCCACAGCTACGGCAGTGGTGATGCGAAGGGAGTCCTGGCTCCAGACTTCGGGTATACCGAGGGATCTGCAGGCAAAGATAGTCGATCTTCCCTTCGACTCGCAGAAGCTGTTTGCTGAATCAACTGACTCGGTCCTTCATTCCAGTAAAGATTCAAGAGCCACACTTAGGACCCTGGGGATTTACACCCCTCCATACAGAATGAAAAAGTACTACCCTCAACAAAGACGGTACCAGTACCAGCAACAACGTCCCCAGTACCACAGGGGTTACGAGCAAGGGCGACATCAACAGCACCAGCAGTACAGAACTCCCAGGCGACGTTCACAACAGAGCCGCGCGTCATCGGGGCAGGGCCAAATGCCACAAGTTTGACACACAGATCCAGGGCTGCGCCATCACTACCATCGTACAAGGTCATCCGAAGCGGCTATTCCACCATCGCCTCTGACCATTCTACGACCAGTGGCAAAGGATCACCACAGACAAATGGGTGCTGGAGATCATAGCCACGGGGTACGCCATGCCCTTCCAGTCGCTCCCACCGCCACGACCTCCACCCAGGCCCCACCTCCAGGAGGCCTCCCACGTAGCGAGGCTTAAGCAGGAGGTAGACCATCTCATGCTCATAGGGGCAGTGGAAAGAGTGCCGGAGCAACTGCAAGGAAAAGGGTTCTACTCGAGGTACTTCCTCACGGAGAAAAAGACAGGAGGCTGGAGGCCCATCTTAGATCTTCGAGGCCTCAACCGGTACCTGCGCAAGCAACGTTTTTGGATGATCACAATCGCCTCCATCCTTACGGCACTGGACGATGGAGATTGGTTTGCAGCCCTCGATTTGCAAGACGCATATTTTCACATAACTATCCATCCGGCTCACCGGCGATTCCTCCGGTTCATGGTAGGCAAAGAACATTTTCAATACAAGGTCCTACCGTTTGGCCTCTCCTCGGCCCCCAGAGTCTTCACCAAGACCTTGGCAGTGGTGTCAGCCTACCTGCACAGACAGGGGGTATTTATATTCCCGTATCTGGACGACTGCCTACTCAAAGGGGCCTCAAAGGAGGAGGTACTACGCATGATACGCGTCACAGCAGGCACGTTCTCTTCGCTCGGCCTGGTTATCAATCTGGCAAAATCAAAGAGAGACCCCACACAGGACATAGAGTTCGTAGGGGCACACACAAATTCTATTACAGCGAGAGTATATCTACCAGAGACTCGCTTCCGGGCCATCGGCTCCCTCGTGCAGGTCATCACCTTCAGCCCTACGGTGCCGGTCCTGACGTGCTTACAGCTGCTGGGCCACATGGCAGCGGCGACGTTCGTAGTACAGAACGCCAGGTTACACATGCGCAGCATGCAGCACTGGCTGGCGAGCGTATACAAACCGGCAGCACACACCGTTCACAGGGTGGTGTCGCCCACAGCAGAGGTGCGCAAATCCCTGCAATGGTGGGTAAACCCCAAGAACTTGCTAACAGGGGTACCCTTCCACCAACCACAAATATCGGTTTTTCTTACTACAGATGCCTCCCTCATAGGGTGGGGAGCACACATGGGCGAAGAGGTGACTTAAGGGCTGTGGTCCTCCACGGAGCAGTCACTGCACATAAATATACTGGAGCTCAGAGCAGTGTTCAACGCCTGCAGACACTTTCAAGACCATATACAAGGCAAAGTTGTTGGGATCAGTACAGACAATACCTCCACCATGTTTTATATAAACCGGCAAGGAAGAGCTCGGTCCCGTGCCTTATGTGCGGAAGCAGTCCGGTTATGGAACTGGTGCATCGCCAACAATACAATCTTGAAAGCCTCGTACTTACCAGGCGCTCACAATGTGAAGGCAGACCAGCTGAGCAGGCGTTTTGCACTCACGCACGAGTGGCAGATCCGTCCCGATCTGCTACGACCGATTTTCCACGCATGGGGTTTTCCCCAGATAGACCTGTTTGCCACTCAACACAACAAGAAGTGCCCACGATTCTGCTCCAGGGCAGGACTGGGACGGGGGTCCCTGGGGGACGCATTCGCGATCTCATGGAGGGGCCCCCTGCTTTACGCTTTTCCTCCCACAGTGCTAATCCAGAAAGTCTTGCAGAAAGCCAGGAGGGAAGGAGCCCGAATGATCCTGATAGTCCCAACGTGGGATCGACAGCAATGGTTCCCCCTACTCCTGCGCATGTCGGACCGTCCACCGATGCCCCTTCCGGTGGCGCCGGATCTGCTCACGCAAGCCCAGGGGTCCATAGTGCATCCGCACCCCCAAGGCCTGCGACTACAAGCGTGGTTAATCCATGGCTCAGCTCCTTAGAGAGCACATGCACGGAGGAAGTGCAGCAAGTCCTAAAAAGTAGCAGGAGGACTTCCACCAGGAAGGCCTACAAGCAGAAATGGACTCGCTTCACGGCATGGTGTTCTACCAAACAGCTGGCCCCCCTTTCGGTGCCTATACCTGTAATATTAGAGTGTTTACTGGACCTCAAGAGAGGAGCACTCTCACTATCCTCGTTAAAGGTCCACCTTGCCGCCCTTTCGGCGTTCAGACATGAGGAGGGAAGGGCACACGGTGTTCGCCCATCCCATGGTTACCAGGTTCCTCAAAGGGTTGGTAAACCTATACCCCCCTTGGAAACCGCTTCCACCTTCATGGAACTTGGACCTGGTGCTTAACGTGCTAACGGGACCACCGTTCGAGCCCTTGACCACGGTTTCCCTCCGCCTCCTTACGATAAAGACGACCTTTCTTCTCGCAATTATGTCAGCTCGCAGGGTGAGCGAGCTTGCGGCAGTTATAGCAACGCCACCCTGCACTGTTTTTCCAAGGAGGCGGTAACCATACGGCTGCATCCAGCCTTTGTTCCCAAGGTTTCTTCTGAGTTTCACATTAACGAACCTATTGTTTTACCCTCGTTTTATCCAAAGCCTCATAACTCTAACAAAGAGGTGCGCCTACACCTCCTGGACGTGAGGAGGGCGCTAGCCTTCTATGTAGACAGGACCAAGTCCTTCCGGAAAACGGATAGACTCCTAGTCTCTCTCGCTCCCAAATCGAAAGGAGAAGGTCTTTCTTCGCAGAGAATCTCGAAGCACATCGTATCCTGCATAAAAATGTGCTACGAACTCAAAAAGACTCCTTTACTGGCCACGCCCAGGGCTCATTCCACTAGGGCGGTGGCGGCATCAACAGCCTTTTTCAAGGACGTTGCGCTAAAAGACATTTGCAGAGCGGCGACCTGGTCATCCTATGACACCTTCGCCAAACATTACGCCCTTCATAGGGTATTCCAAGAGGATACCCGTCTCTCGACAGCGGTCCTCTTGGGGACAAGCTGCACCTAATCCGATTACCCACCTCCTATCTTGGGTTACTGCTGGGTAGCCACCTATTGTGGAGCACCCACGGGGACACTCGAAGAAGAAAGATAGGTTACTCACTGTAGTAACGGTGGTTCTTCGAGATGTATCCCCGTGGGTGCTCCACCACCCGCCCATCCTCCCCGCTTCGGATCTCTGTTTAGTGTTTTGCAGGAGCATCCCAGGCGGTTGGTCAAGGAACTGGCGGGGACCGGATCGCGCATGTGGCCAGGAGTGCGCAAGGGAGCGGCGCGCGCCGGCGCATGCGCGGTCCGGCAGAAACTGCTTGGAAGATCCGATCTGCAGCGCCGGGCGAGCCCGACACCTATTGTGGAGCACCCATGGGGACACATCTCGAAGTACCACCGTTACTATGGTGAGTAACCTATCTTTCTCTGTACAGTTTCATAGGTTTTTTGGCCTTTCCAAATCTAACGTTTAAATACCATATAGATTAAGAGATTTGGGTTTTAGGTTGCTGGCGGAGGGGAAACAAAAAAGCATTCCCATTTAATTCTCTTAAATATTAATATTTCATGGACGTGTTAAATGCACAGTCAGATTTCACACTCAATAACATTTCATTCTTAAGGATTTTATAAGAGTTGTAAGGTTATGGCAGTTGGTGGTGACAGGAGGGATGATTTAATGAGATCAAAGAAGTGAATATGAGCAGGTTCAGTATCTCTTGGGTTTTTGAATCTTTTGTCTAGCTTGTTGGTTTGGTTCCACCAGAACACAAAGCTACTGTTGTTAAGTAGGTACTTCAGTCTATATGATTGATTTTGTTCTGTCTAAAATATTTGCCAGAAACGTTTCTGATCCAAGTGTCTAGTCTGTGCTGACCAGAATTTGAGTCGAAATGGTGAAATAGTAAATAAAACATGACTGGATGGGTGGCATTGGTGTATCAACCCTGCCTCCAGTGGGCAGTGATTTGAATGAGTGCTGTTTATGGTTTCATATCAGGATTTTAAAAGCTTACTTTTAAAAATCTGCTGTCTCTGTCATTGAAGTTCTATTGCAACTAGCTTCCTCTGCCCAACCATCACCTGGAGTGATCCTTTTTGGTAGGAAGCTCTACATAGGCATAATTATTTTAGAATAATAGAGCTTTATGTATTGCCTGCTTGAGCCCTGTGTTAACAAAACCATTTCAGACTGGATTTTCAAATATATTTCTGGAGTTTTAGTTTAAATAATTTAAGGGTTTAGTTGGCCTGTTTCTGTACTTTTTTTTCTTTAAGTTTTCATTGAATTCTTGAACTGCATAGACTCTTGAGCATTGTAGCTGGTTTGGGGCTCCCAGAGGGGTTCCTCCTCCTCCGGGTCAGTGGGCAGCCATCCTGCCCCACTGCAACAAGTACCAAACAACCCCAAATCACCTTGCCTTAGGCAACAATTCAAAGCCCCCTGCCTTACTTCAGGCAGGTGCTGGGGAAAATTAGCTGTTGTCAGGGCCTACCCCTAGGTCCAGGCAACAGCAGGACCACAATATTAGGTGGCCCCTGGCCCCAGTTCAGGGCAAGGTGACAAATACCGGAGAGAGCCCAAGCCCTGGTGCAGGGCACGGTAACAAACAGTCCCGTGGGCGACCCAGGCCCTATCTCAGGGTGGGACAGCACACAACAGACACTCCGCCCGTGCTGGCAGAGAGGGGGGAGACCGCCATCCGGCAAGTGGGTGGCAGTGGGGACGCAGGCCTGCCCACTCTTCTGTGTCCTGGCCCAGGGGCCCTGGTCTCAGCAGCATGGTCTGCTATGCGGGTCAGTGAGGAATCCAGACTGCAACACGCTGAGCCACGGACCTTTAACAGACTTCTCTAACCCCTGGGCCACTCCTGGTATCTCTTCCCCACCCTCCCCCTGGCACATATGCCGTGTCCTGCTGACTTCTTGGGTTCATGGGGTTCCAGGTCCAACTGAAGGCCAGGTGGCCCGATCCAGGCCTGCACAGCCTATAGTCTCTGCTGCCTCAGGCTGGCTCAGGGTGCAGGCTGAGGCTGGTTCTCCCACCACCTCGGTCTGGCTTGGGGTACAGGCTGAGATGGTTACTCTGGTCGGTTCTCAGGGTCTGTCTGGTCGTCTTCAGGCAGCATGGTCTGTTGGGTTCCCCAGGGAGTCAGGATCAGTAAGGGCCCAGGTGGCCCAGCACAGGTCTTGGCCTCCTTCAGCCAGTCCTCCACCTCCCAGGTGGGGAGCGCGGAGCTGTCTTCTGGCTCCCCTCAAGGCTGGCACTTGGCAGAGTCCTTAGGCTGCAAGGCAGGAAGCACAGAGCCATTGTCTGGCTTTTCTAGAGGCTCGGTGCCGACTGAGCCCTCAGCCTGGCCTTTTATAGCCCTGGCCCTGCCTCCTGACTTATGGTCAGGTGACTGGGAGGGGACAGGCTCCAGGCAAAGTGGCTGGTGGAAGGGGTCCTCCCCTTCTGGGTAGTGGGGTGGCCACTCTGCCCCACTACAAACAGGTACTAAACTGGTGTAGCATTTCACCTTAGCAGTACCTAGAAAATTATGTTGCACAATACTTCTGCTTTGGCATAACCTAGAGAGTTAATCAAACTCAGATCGAAGTGAGGTTAGACAGCCATTTCTTGGACTAGACTGCTTTTTCTGCATGTATATTTCACAGAAAAGGCTCTGGATTTGATATTCATATTTGCAAGAAAAAGCAAACCAGCAAATGTTAGATGTGTTGAAGGGTGAGACACTTTTATATATGTGCTGAGCGTTGCTTTTGCTGTTTTGTACAGTATATTTTGGCAGTTGAAAAATGCAGAGCACATCATTCAGAATTGGAGACAGTTAGGTAATGAGAAGGTGACATAGAAAGGAAGTGGTGAGGAGTGGGAAAGTCTGTGTACTTTGGAATAACTTGATAGGTTCTGCAGGCTGCTCAGCAGCTATTTTTGAATCCCTAGCTCACAACATTTAAAACCCATTTTGTCAGGCAGTGAAAGCCAACTTGCCAAAAGTAGGGATGGTGTCTATCCCAGGATGAGTTGAAGAGCTTCAGAGCCCTTTTGCAACTGGGCAAGAATCCAGATTCTCAGGCCCGCCTGCTCTGAAAGAGAATCCACAATTGTCTTTACCTTTGGCCACCTGTCTGTCATGGATAGGAGTACTCTGAGCTGGCTACAACACTGTAATCATATGATTGGGAGGATCCTCATATGTGAAGTGCAAGGCTCTCCTGAGAACTGAAGAGAAAAGCTTATACAGTGTTTCCAACTTAGCCATTTTAGTGTTCTCTTAAGGGCTTTATTGGTGGGAGATAGAATCCCTAGAACATCCAAAGTTAACTGTAATTTATGTAGTGAAGTCCGACAAACCACCATTATAGGAGTTTTTCACTATTTATTTAAAAAGCATTAATAGGTTTAAAATGCTTTTCATCTAAATAATAAAGATAAAAAACAGCTAGAGGAGACTAGAGTAGAAGAGTAGAATAGTGAGCTTTTGCTAAGGCAACGTTCTTAAGAATTATAGTAATCAAATCTCTGTAATAGGATTTAACCTATTAGAATGGGTATCCTTAAAACACTTTGACTTTTCATTCCTAGTAATTTTATTAAAATGGGTGAAATCTCTTATGCATTTAATGCATAGCTATCAAAAGTTAATATTTGAGAATTAGGTACTCATGCTGGGTTTTTTTGGTATGCATGCTGGGTTTTGTTTTTTTTTTGCAGGTGAATATATTTCCTCCTGAATATTGAATAGCTAAATATCAAATTATTTGTCATCTCTCTCTCTTGCTGGATTTGTAATTTGTGTGTTTAATTTTTCCATAACAACCTTCCATGTTTTTAAACAATTGCACTATGGCTGGACTATTTTTTATTTTTCAGTGAGTGGCTAGCCAGAGTTTAGCATCTACTAGCAAATGGAAGAGTAATTCTTCTTGTACGTGATCATTTGTGCTTCGAAGTCCCAGGAGGATTATTAAATGATCATTTGATAATAAATATAAAATAGTTTGTGATATTTGGTTATAGATTGAATCCCAGTAGTCTAGGTTTTCTTGACATCTCAACATATATGCATACAATTCTTTTTTCATCACACGTTCTCTAGTATTTATCCTCATTCAATCTGTGTATACATTTAATGCGTCTGATTATTCAAGGTGTATGGTACTCTTCATTATGCTACAAGACACTGACTGTGGAGATGTTAATGGCCCGCTTCATTTTCAGTGGTCCCTTGCAGGTTGGCCATTGTCCAGGAGGGCCAGTTACTGGCAAAAACAACTTTGCAGTCTACCCTTGACACAGCTGACATAGCAGCTAGTTTCATCTCCACAGCAGAGGTGATGTGACAGGTGTCTTGACTCCATAAGTCATGCTTCCTGAAGGATGTACAGTCTACAGTTGAAAGATCTCCTTATGGGGGACACAAAGCTCTTTGTGGAGAAGATTGAAGCCTCCCATCACACCCAGCAGGACTTAAGGGCCACTTTCCAGTTACCAGGATAAAAAGGATGGTTCAGCCTCCAGTCCCAGCCTTGATCACATGTCTCAATTTTTGACTCAGTGTCATTCTGAGCTGCAAAGAAAAAGGGCAGATTTCACAAGTGCAAATTATCTGGCCCACAGTCTTCATCTCAGCCTACTAAGTTCAAACTCTAATTTATTGGGCAGGTAATGCAGTTAGTCCATTCCCCAAACTGATACAGCTGATTATCACTTTACACCTACTTGGTCACCAGTTGGCCATATCAGGGAATACACAGCATGGGACCAGCGGGTCCTAGAGACCATTTGAACTGTGTACGCCATCTACTTTACATCCCTTCCCTCTCCATGGCACTCTTCCTCATGCCTCTTCAGGCACTCTTCTTACAAGAGTTTACTACAAGAGGCAGGTTGTCTCCTGTAATTAGGAGCCATAGAACTATTACCTCAAAATCTATGAGACAAAACATTCTTCTCTTGTTAACTGTATTTCTTCATTCCCAAAAGGAAGGGAGGTTGGAGACCCATACTTAACATCAGCACTCTCAACAAGTTTGTAAAGGCCCAAAAGTTCAAGGTGGTCACATTAACAGTGATCATTCCAGTGTTGGCACAAGGATAATGGTTTCAGGGCCCTTGATCTTTAGTATGCCTGTTTTCCTATTTCAGTTCTACCAACTCACAGATGATGTCTCATATTGACTCTAGAACAAGACTCCTACAAGTTCAGGCTGCTCTCCTTCCAGCTAACATTGGCACCAAGAGTATTTTCCAAAGTGTTCTCAGTAGTCATGGCTCACTTATTCTCCTAAGGGACCATTATTTACATGTACCTAGATGATTGCCTCCTCAGAGCCCAGTCACTCCAGGAAGCAAATTGAGTCGCCAAAGCTTTGATGCAATTGTTTTTAGTATTGAGCCTACAGATAAAGACCCAGAAGTCAACACTTGCCTCAGTGGCACACCTGGAATTCATAGGAGCAAACCCCTTGATTCATTACAGATGCAGCATGAGGAGGGGCAGCACACATGCGGACCCAGTTGACCCTGCTACTGAAGTTTTCTGATCAGGTAATGCAGGGATTTGTGCATGGTCTCCCTTAGCTCCAGCCCTTGCCTGGATTCAGGAGGTTATTTTGCCCTCAATGTGAAGGACACATACTTTAACATTGTCATCAATCCAACCTACTGGAGATACCTCAGGTTCATGTAGACAACGTCTACTATGAATTTACAGCACTCCCATTTGGGCTGTCCGTGGCACTCAACATCCTCACCAAATGCATTGAGGCAGTGTCTGCCTTCCTTTGTTGCCAAGACAGTCAAGTTTATTCGTGCCTGGACAACTGGCTCCTCAAAGGCCAGGTTTGCCAAAAAGCTCATGTTCAGCTGATCTAGTCAATGTCAACGTGTCTGGGACTGATGATCTAAACCTATAAATCAGTTCTCATCCCTACTAGACAGTAAAACTCATAGAGGAGGTCCTGGATGTGGCGCAGACACCAGCATTTTTACCAGAACTGTTGTTCATGGCCACATTGCTGTTAATCCAATCTCTCTCCAATTTTCCCATGGCCAGGCGGTGCCTGGAACTCCAAGGCCATATCTGTCATGCTGTTTGCTAGACTCTGCCTCAGACCACTGCAATCCTGGATAGCATCAGTAAACCGGTAGAATTGCAGTAGTATCGACGAGATGATGATTCACTCAAGAGTTTAATGAGGAGCCTATTTTGTTAAGTAGAATAGCAGGATTTTTTAGGGGTAGTTTGAGCTTTTTTTCTATATCTTGTCTTTTACTATCTTACTGTGTAGCATACCTTTATGATCTACTTGTCGAGAGATTACGTAGGTGGATTAATTTGAAATGTATAGTAAGAAATGGATTTATGATAGTTAAAATTAGACTTAACATAAGGGATACCAGATGCACTGTACTAATTGTTGTTTTCTTCTTGAATTGTATGAGTGCTGCAGCATAAGTAGGGAGTTACAGTTGCAGCAGCAGAATTTAAACTGCACAACAATTTTATGATAGCAAGTGCAACAACCTAGTCTAAATCAGTAAGAAATTTCCTGTTTTATTATCTATGACTTTGATTTATGTTGAAATGTTTCTGCTTGCACTAAGCCTCATTTGGTTGAATGCGTCTCAAAGTTAAGCTGAGATCAGTGAGAATTGTGACTTGATAGCAATTAAAAAAAAAATCAAGTTCCTTGGTCATTAACACAGGCATACCTTATTTTTTTCTTTAATTCTTCCTATGCTGTTAAGTGAATTTAGTTTTAATATTACGTGGATTTTTTCCTTGTGGTTTTTACTCAGTTTACTCAGCAGAGTGGTTGGATGACCCTCAGACTATACTTGGAGGTGAGAAATTCTTGTTTTGATTTTGGGTGATCAAAAGATTAGACTGAAGTGTTCCAGCCTTGCATTTGGTTAATCTGTAGGAGATTGTAAGTGGTTATCCAACTTTTTTTTCTTTGCAGTGCCTATGTGGATATCCCTATAGTACTTCAGCCACTTTAAGTTGACACCTATTATTAGTGATGCATATGTTTGGAAAGCTATTGGCATGTCCTTGCAATTGATGTGTATATGTGTACCAGTCAAAGCATTTTAGTGTTTTGAGTGTGCATGCCTTTTCCGCCATCTGTCTTGACACACCTTCTCTGCCAACTGTAAAAACATTGTGTGGGCATTGTACATCCCACCCCCTGTGCCATTCAGGGTCTTCTCCTTCAAGTTGCAGTTCGAGTCCTGCACCAAAGTTCTCTAATCATAAATCATTTGATTTGTCACTTAAACATCCACATTACAAACCTCACCACCAAAACTGGCCCTAATTCCAAGCCCCTTTCACTCTGATTGAATTTTGCTAGTCACCACTTGTAATGGAGCAAGTATATTAGTGGAGGGTGCGTGTGCGTGTGCACGTGCGCGCCTGCACTATAAGTGCTTCAGTTTATTTTCTGGGCCTAAATAAAGGATCCTTTGCCAGAGCCTGGATTCCCAGTGGTGTGCTTACTGTGTGGGAGAGGGAGGTGGGGAGAGGAATGGGATTTGGGTCACATGACATTGCTCCTCTGGCAAGTGTTAGGGGCCTGAGTAGAGAAACAACTGTGTACTATTTTAGGTGAATGAGGTTGGCTGTTACTGCAAGTGGCTTCATGAAGAAACCCACCCCTCTGTTATGCAGACTGCAAATTGAGATCCATCCCCCTGCATGCACACGCTGCCTGTGGAAGCAGGGAGGTTTCTGTGTCCGAGCCTGGTGCTGACAGCAAAGAGAATTTTTTGCCAGGACTTGTTGATTTTAATCAGGATTTTTCACTGCTTTCATTGTCAGGCTGTTTCTGTGCAAGCTCAGCCTTGGAGTCTCTTACTAAGCAGACTTGTCAGTCCAGTGACTGTTTGTGACTGGGCCTTCTGTGAGGGTTAAACAGCCCTTACTCTAGCCTAAGGGGCATCTCTTTTGTTGTTGCATCTGCCTTTTGATCCTGGGACATCCTCCAGCATGTTGGATAAAGCCAAGACTCTCCAACCAGCCTGTGTCGGGATCGTGCCACTTGCAGAGACTTTGTCAAAGCAAGGGAAGATATGTTCAGATACTTACCAGGATTCATACCATAGCTTGCGGGAAGGTTAGCAATCTCTGTGCTGTGTGCCTTTTTTGTTTGTATATTGAATTTCTCTGGTCTTCACTTCATGTTCTTGGCAGTCATTCACATTCAGAGATTCCTGCTGATTCCTGTGTGCTGCCCCCCTCCCCGAATGTTTATAACCATGCTTAGAGTTGTATAGAGTGTTTCACCTGTGCATAGTTGCTGGGGTAGCTTCAGTCTTCTTTCAAGGGTCTAATTCATTGTTTGTGCATGGAGGGCACATGTAATCAGCAGACGAGACTTTTAGTCAGAAGTGTGAAGGTCTGGCTTTCATGGTGAGTAGAAGCCCATTGGCCTTGGAATGGGAGAGTGTGGCACATTTCAAGGAAAAGGGGAGACCTCTTATTTTTTTCATAGGAAATGATGACTTTAGCACAAAGTACCTTAATGTTTGCAGGAGTCTGAGATGCGGCTTTTCTGTGATTATCTAAAACGGTTATTTTAAATGTTTTTATTTTGCTATTACTATACTTGATACTTTGTCAAACAGATGAGCCGTGCTCTCTGTCCCAAGGGTACCCTAAATACAAAGGGTGGGACAGAAGTATGCAGAGAGACTATGGCTAAAAAGCACTAGTGCTGAGGGAATTGTTTGAAAGCATGGGAAGATGGTTTAATGCATGAGGCAAGACGAGTGTTCCAAGTGTAGTACAAAGTGTGACTGAAGGCAACAAACAAAAGCTGGGACATGGGATGAAGAAAATAAGATTGATCAGGTTAGCAGTGGAAACGCTTAAGTAGGAACAATACTGTAATACAGCCTTGTAGATGAAAACAATGATCTTTAATATAACGTGTGGAGAGGCAAGACACTGGGTGAGCTCAAAGAGGGGAGTGATATGATCTGAGAGGGAGGAGAGAAAAATGAGTTTAGCAATGATATTTTGGACAAGCAGGTGACGAAGATTTGAGAGGCAAGGAGCCAGATGAGACAAGGTTACAGTAATCAAGGAGAGGGAGATGGCCAGTGCATAGAAAAGGATTTTAGCAGCTGGATTCAGAGTCTCTGCTGTCCAGTTTTGGGAGTGCACAGTCTGCTAGCACACAGTGAGTAAAGACCTTATTCCAGGAGCTGGCAACCAAAATAGCAAGAAGAGCCCTTTTTTTTTCTTCCCAATTACGTACAAAAAAAATCAATTCAAGAGTTGCAATGCATGTGAATACGAGAAGGTTCTTAATAAATAATGCCAAACTGTACTTTTTTGGAACCACTATTTTAAGAACAGCACACACGGTGATTTGTAATATGATAAGTTTACTGCTGGATGTTCACAAACTTTTTACATATTTTATTTCCTCACACTTGACATGTATTTGTACCATTATCTTGCTGACTTTCACTCCTGAGCCTACTTTAATTACACCAATTTTACTTCATGTTTAATTTGTTGTTCTTAAAATGCAGTTTGTCCTTCACAGCAGGAGTGCCACCAACTTCCTTTTCCTTTCAAAATCTAGACTTTGTTAGCAACATGAGGAAAACACAGATACAGTATCATATGCCACAATGTGCACATATTAAAGGGGGAGTTGCCCAACGTTTGGCTATCACGTATCATTTGCTGTTTAGCTATGAGTTCATTTGTTGGGATGTGAGACTTTCACCCTTTATTGAGAATAACCAACAGGTTTTTTTCTTTGCAATTGTAATATTGGGAGCCACAAAAGTCGTTAAAGAACTGCAAGTGGCTCCAGACGTAGGTTGCAGACCCCTGCCTTACCCAAATCCCTATATTAAGTGAAAAAAGCAAATATGAAACCTGAAATGCAGGAGTGTTGCTACTCCTCTAGTTTGATCACAGATTATAGAGGTTTTAATTTCAGCTAATCTGTTACAAATCCCCTTTCCTTTTCCTCTCTCTTCATTTGACAAAAGGTGTTTAATATATAATAAGACTGGTAATTTGTCCCTTGTTCCCAAGGCATGAGAATTTCCATGAGAGGATTTCTCAGGAAATCTGAGAGGCTTGGGTGAATATCTTGAATTTCTATTAGGAGGCAAGTATCAGAAAGGTAGCTGAGAGTCTGTATTTTCAAAAACAACAAGAAGTCCTGTGGCACCTTATAGACTAACAGATATGTTGGAGCATAAGGTTTTGTGGGCATATATTTGTTAGTCTATAAGGTATCACAGGACTTCTTGTTTTTATTAGGAGACAGCCTTTGTTGTGCGTCCCTGTTACACATCTGGTGGTGGTCTGTGCTCAGAGGGAGTGAAGGTGAAGTTCTATAATCTCCTCTTCAGTGGATAGTTACAGAGGGGTAGCTGTATTAGTCTCTATCTTCACAAAACAGAAAAGCAGTCATGTAACACTTTAAAGACTAACAAAATGATTTATTAAGTGATGGGCTTCCATAGGGCAGACCCACTTCTTTCAGATCTGGAAATAGTCTGCTCCACAAAAGCTCATCACCTAATACTTTATTTTGTTAGTCTTTGAAGTGCTACATGACTGCTATTTTATTTTCTTCATTGGATGGTAGGCTGGTTCTGTCTCAATTGATAGATGTATTTTTAGTGGAATAAATGACAAATGGATTCCTGATCTGATGAAGTGGGTCTGTCACATATAAGCTCATCACCGAATAAATCATTTTATTAGTCTTTAAAGTGCTACATTTCTGCTGTTTTTGTTTTTTATTAAATGAATTCCTGGGTAATTCTAATCCTTTAAAGAGTATATGTATATAATTGCGTAGATGTAGTCTTTTAACAGTAGTTAGCTGGTGACTTCTGAGGAAAGAGACAGTTTTCACTAATTACCTTCTAGTATGGGCGGCAAGAAAGAGCAACGGGTGATGCTGACTCTTTCATTTCTGTCAAAGGAAAGGAAAGAAATAGCTGCTGCTATGGCAAGGGGGTGGGTGCGTGTGTCATTCAGTAACCTAAGTGCTACTGAGTTTGTTCTCCTGCATCCTTGAGATTCCAGCTGTGCTGTATTTCTGTAGTTGGAGAGTCAAATGCCATGAGTTCTGGGGAAGCACAGTGCATTCTAGGCAACAACGCTGAAGCCTGTTCTACACTAAAAGGTTAGGTTGATCCACCAACCTTGCTTAGGGGGTGTGAAAAATCCACATTTCTAAGGGTATGTCTATACTTGTGCAGCGTTTGACTTGCTGTGATCCATCTTTCAGAGTTTGATTTCCCCCCCCCCACCCCCCCACTGTGTGTTAAGACATGGCAAAATGAATCTCTGGGCTTGGCTGTTGACCCTGGTACCCATGCTATCATGTGGAGTAAGGGATGTTGGCATGAGCCCAAAGAGCCCCAAACTATACTAGGGCAGAAAGTCAATTTCAGTACATTGATTCTAGCTACACAATTGCTATCTGGGGTCAACTTTGTTGTCTAGTGTAGACCTGGCCTAAGCAGCATACTTAAATTGATTGAACCTCCATTGCAGACAGTGCTAGACTGAGGGAAGAATTCATATGCTGACCTAGCCACTGTCTACCCAATGGGAGAATTGATCTTATTAGCATAAACAACAAGAAGTCCTGTGACACCTTATAGGATGCATCTGATGAAGTGGGTCTTTGTCCCACGAGAGCTTATGCTTGAAAATGTTAGTCTGTAAGGTGCCACAGGACTTCTTGTTCTTTTTGAAGATAGAGACTAACATGGCTACCTCTCTGATACTTATTAGCATAGTTAGTATCTTATGTTGAAGCACTACAGCAACACAGCTGCAGCATTTCAAGTGTAGGCCAGCTCTTATTCAGAATTCTGGAAATCGGGTTGCAACACCTGATGGATTCCATAGTACTAGGTCCTGCTGGAATGTGGCCTGTAGAATTCTGCTGTCACCAAAATCAGGAAACTGGCAATTCTGTACCTGGCTTCCACTCTGTCTGTTCTGGGAGAATTGGCGTCAGTCTCTCCTCCATCACAAGCTAGGCTGCCCTGAAAACTATGGATGCAAATTTCTGAAAAAGAGGCAT
Source organism: Carettochelys insculpta (assembly GCF_033958435.1). NCBI lineage: Eukaryota > Metazoa > Chordata > Testudines > Carettochelyidae > Carettochelys > Carettochelys insculpta. Next base: position 282,820,590 of record NC_134137.1, on the reverse strand, counting down.
TTGTATCCAATAAATGTTCAGGTCATCATTCTTTGCACATGCATACATGTCACTCAGAAGCAGCTACTTTTGGGGTAGATGTGGTTCATATCCCTTCCCTTCAACCATCTGTAATATCAGAGAGGTAGTCGTGTTAGTCTGCATCTTCGAGAACAGCAAGATGTCCTGTGGCACCTCATAGACTAACAGATATTGTGGAGCATAAGCTTTCATGGGCAAAGACCCACTTCATCAAATGAGTGGGTCTTTGCCCATGAAAGCTTATGAGCCAAATATGTTAGTCTATGAGGTGCCACAGGACTTCTTGTTGTTTTTCATTTGTAGTATGTGAGCCTGAATGTCCATCCATTCATTTCTTAAATTGATGTGAAGGTAGTGTGTGAACCAGGCCCACTGACAGCAATTCCCAGCCCCAGAGCAGAACGGACAAAGTACTATGGCCAGTACAACTGACATTTGGGTGGTGCTGCATCTGCTCTGCTGGTATACTCACTCCCTCTCGCTTGTGAACCATACCTTGTGTCATGTGTTAAAGTATGTGCACCACCAGTAAAAAAACAAAATTCCTAGTTTTTTGTTTATATATAAGTATAAAAAAAATTAAAAAGACACCATAGGGCTAATTACTCCAGCCAGGACAGGTGAGACATTTTAGAATTCACTACTCAAAGAATTACATTTATGCGTAAGAGAAATAAAAATTATGAAATGCACAGACCATTCAAACACTGAAATAGTACACTTTGAAAGAATACAGTTGCAGCAAATATGTGTGCACTGCAGGAAGCACCAAGTACTAGTAACAACACCAGCAACACACAATTGTGTTGGGAGGTGAGTGTGACAGAGACTGGGCAATGTATTTTAGTGAATATATGTAGTAATAGATCTCCCTCTCTCACACACTAACACATGCATTGTACTGGCTCTGTCACACTCCCCTCTCAACACATACTTGTGTTGTTACTACTTGAAATGCTTAGATGCACCCAGACGGGACATTGTGAGAGTGTGTGACACAGACAGGACTGTGGTGGACAGGCTGGTGGCTTGGTCCCTGTGGGAGGGGTGAGCAGAGGGAAGTGGGCACAACAAACAAGCCCCCCATCAAGTAACATGGGACCTAATGCATCCCACTCAGAAAGGAGGTTCTGGAGGTGAGTCCTGGCTAGACCGAGACCCCCTAGAAGCAAATCAAGGGGAGGAGCTGGTTGGGGTGGGCTTGCTGATATGAGCATGGAGTTCAAAGCAGCAGGAAGCCCTGCCCTGCCCTGCCCTGCCCTGCCCACTACCACTGTTCTGTTGACTTGAACGGGGCTCGGAGCTCTGTCCCGTCCCCCAGTATGATACTTTTCAGACCCAAGGGTGGGCATTAAAACATCAGGGAGCTCTGCATGCCCCCCCTTGCTGCTTCACAGATCTGAGCTCTGGGTCTCCACACAGCTGGTACCAGGCTGGCACAGCAGCACTATTTAAAAGGACATGGTGGCATTTGTCCCAGGCCCCCTTAAATCCACCAGACCCCTATGCAATTGCCACCTTTGCCTGCGTCCCCTCCTCCTGGTTGTCAGGCCTGGTGTGAACCAGTAAACTATGGGAACCACAGATATGCTCTCTGTGAGTGGTTTGAAGTAGGAAAGTGAAGCAGGGAGAAGTAGGTGTTTTTAAAGGAGGGACAAGTGAAACAATGGCACAAACATAAGTAAATTTGGGAGGAGGAGAGAGGAAATTTGCAGTATTTCGCGGTGCTTGAAAGTGTATTTTCATTCCCGTGACATGCTCTTGTTACTCAATCCTTACATTAAGACCTTTTTCATTGCTTTTAAAAAACGTGCTGGACCAATGATGTACTCCATAACAGTTGTAAATTTAGAGTACTTTATGGTGGTTAAGTACTGGAATAAGTTGTCTAACTTGCTCTTAAATCTCCAATTATGGAATTTCTGCTACCTCTCTAGGGAAGAACCTGTCAGGGATGGTCTTAGATAGTGCTTGGTTCTTTCAAGAGTGCAGAGTACTGGACTTTAACCTCTAAAAGTTTCTTCCCGTTCTGTGATTCCAAGAAACAAGCTTTGTTTAGAATAATTTTTGAGAGATGGCTTGCCAGAAATGGTCTCCTCCAACAATGAATTATACCTATCCTTATCTGTGTTGAAATGGCTTGTATAGTTTGCCTCAATTTTTGCTATAGCTGCCCTGGTCACAAACCACACATGAAAAATGTGTCTGGGATATTAAGGCTTTGGTGGGTGCTTGTGAAAATCTGCCTTATCATAGAAACATTGTTGCAACCTTTATTATTTGTCCTTTCCATAACTGAGGGCTAATGTTATGTGGGGGATTAACTATGGGTCTGTAAATAAAGGATTCTTAACCACTTCTACAGCTTTTGTCAGTGACCAATTCTTTGACCTTGCCTAATAATTTAATCTTTTTTTTTTAAATCTATATAAATGGGAGGAACCTCACAGAGATATGGTGATTAGCAGTTACGGACCTGTGTGGTGCTTTGAAGAGGTTAAAAAAATCTGTAAATGTGTTTATTAATGCACAGGTCTCCAGTCATGAGGTAAAGGACGTTTCATTTGTTGTCTTAATGCCTCCAGCCACCAGAGGGCAAAAGTTTTAGAAATTGGTGGTCTTAACACTCATGATCCAGAAGAGGGCAGAGGGGCACATGTGAAGGCAGCTATGGTATGTTAACTGTATTGGAAGATCTATGCAAAACGTACATATTCCCAACATGGGTTTGTTCCTAGGTTATTTGTTCTTTGATTCTTCTGATAGCACAGCCTTGGAGCTGAATTTTCTGTAACGGTTGTATGTATCATAGTTCAGAATGAACTGCAAATGGATCTGAAGGAACTGTGAAGGATATTGCTGGGAGAAATTAGACAAAAAATTGTCTTGTTTGCAAGATGTAAGAGGTACATATCTGATATTCCCCACTATACTGAATGAACTGCTTATTGGGAGCCATGCTTAGATCTCAAAGATGCTTCTACAGCACATGCTTTAATGTCTGGCAACCCCAAGAATGGGAGGTTGCCAGCTATTCCCATATGCCGCATGATAGACAGGTGGCTGTGGGATCCCTGGCAGAGGGGCAGGGGACCCTGGCAGAGGGGCAGGGGACCCTGCCAGCCCTGTGGCGGGAAGCGGGGAGCCCCACCAGCAGCTCCAGCCCTGGGGAGCCGGCGGGATGACGGTTTGGGGGAACTCAAGCAGCCCTGGGCATAGAAGAACTCTGCGGGCAACCCTGTGCTCTGCAGGCACGTGGGGCAGCACTGACGGCCCTGTCACGCAGGGCTCTGCTGGCTGCCCTGGGGCAAGGGGAGTTACGTCAGGGATTGGATCTCTGCTGGGGCCAGGGGAACCCCAGCAGCCCAGGAGCTGAGAACTGGCAGCCAGCCAGGAGACCCCAGGGGCAGAGCCAGCAGGGGCTGGTGCTGCTTATCTGAGAGCTCAGGTTTAACGAATACCAGATAAGGAGTATACTGTATATTACAGGATCTGTTCCTAATGAATTACATCAAAATGAGCTACTTGTTTATGGTCATGAGAGATCTGGTGGGTCAATGGAGATGCTTCCACTGACATCAGTGTTGGCTTATTAGGGAAGTGCACGATGCCCACATCTTTGAGAATTCAGGACGGTTCAGAAAGCTACAAGCAGGGATCTTCTTTCCTGACTACCACATTATTATTGCCATTGGTGAAATGCCAACAGGTCTTATGGGACCCTGTCTACTGTATACTCCACTGGCCTGTGTGTACTACAAAAATTAAATTGTGCATGATATTTTAAGATTCTGCATATTTTTCAAACTAACAATATAATCATGTCAGGTTCTAATATTTTGGTAATTTAGTTTGAAGTATCTGTCAGCAGATATGTCTAACAATACAGAAAACAAAAAAAATTAGGAAATGTTTTTTGACAGATGCTTTACTATGCATATTAATATTAAATTAATTGCTCAAAGTTTTAACTATCATACAGAAACATATTTTCCACACCCCTCAGAAGCAGAGCAAAAGTGTTGGGGGAATAGAGGTAATGGAGAAGCTGAGGGAGGGGGAAGTAATTGCTGTGAGGGAGCCTTGGAAGTAGCCTGGAAAGTTATTGGTTAGGACAAATACAGAACAGGTTTTTTGCAGTGAGAGGGATTCTGAGAGAGTAGGGAATCCTCCCCTGTGCAGACTGTGGCTGGGCCTAGCCTCTTCCATTCAGTCAGAAACATCTGCCCTCATCCGCGTGAGGCCCTGCATCTTCCTTTCCCAATCAATTGCTCCCACACTTACATTTGTTCCTGCCCCTCCGCTGCCATTCTGTCCCTGCTCTAGTCTGTCCTCACAAACAGAGCTCTGGGAAATGCAGCCTCTCTTCCTCTCTATTGGCTCATGGCTACTACACCTATTGTATTACAGTAGCACCCTGAAATACGCACATTTGACTTGTGCATATCTCAGATGTATGCAACTTTGAGTAGTGGGGAGCTGGTGCCTGGCTCCTGGCTGGCAGGTGCCAGTTCCCCACCATTCAGAGGAGCGGGGAAACTGACCAGCTGCTGCACTGGTCACTTTCCTGGCTCTTGGGGGTGGGTGAGGGGGGCAGCCAACAGCCTGACTCTTGGCTGCTGCCCTTGACAGAAGCAGTGTGGTTTCTGGATCCCTGCCACTCTGGTCAGCACTGGTCAGTTTCCTGGCTCCTGCAACCCTAGGGGAGCCAGGCTGCCTCCTGGTTCCCGGCTCCTCTGACTTGCATGAAATTTGAGGTGTGCAAGGTTGCCCAGGAATGCAACCCTCGCGTAGCTCAAGGGTCTACTGTATACACAAAACCATGACCAGAGAATTCTGCTGAGGAGGCCTATGACATCCATGATCGACTTCCCCTCTAAACCGGAATTCAGAAGCTGCTCCAGCACCAGAAGATAATCACGTAAATACTGGATACTGTCATTGGTCAGAGACCAGTAAGTGTTTCTCCAAGCAAACTGTTCCTTCACATAGCTGGGGATTTCAGAGACTGCATGGCTTTCATGACATGGAAGCTGGGCACATTCTTGTCTGCCACCTCTGGGTGTTTAGATGTGTAAATATTTCTTGGCCACAGTCACTCCCACCTTAAAAAGAAGTTCATAGATGGCAGTCTCATTCTTCTTGGGCATCAACGTTGTGACAATAATAGAGGACCTGGCTGCCCTTAGTTTTGTGCCTCAACATCCCCTAGTGGACAAAAGACTTCACTGCCATGCCTTTTTGGCGGAATGTATTTTTTGCAGCCCTGTGTGACAGTGCTGTCAGGGAGGAAAGGAGGGGAAAAACTGTGGAAGACATGAATCCTGTATGTATTCAGTGATGTAGAATGCTTTTGAGAGGCTTCTGGCATTGTTACTCATCAGATCAGATCTCAGTGTGCAAAAGTTTTGTTCTGCATAATATTAGTGAAGCAAAGGGGGAAAAGTTGTGTTCAGTTTGAAAGAGGAACAGCTGCCCATTGAGTTTGAACAGCCAGACAGAAGGGACACCAGACAAACTCGAGCTATTTGACTTGAGGCAACATGGATTCACCAGGTGCAAGTCCTGCCTGACCAATCTGATTAGCTTCCGTGATGAGGTAAAAGGCTGTGTGGACATGAGAAGGTCAGTGGATGTGATATACCCTGACTTCAGCAAAGTGTTTGGTATGGTCTCCCACAACATTCTTGTCCATAAGTTAAGGAAATATGGATTGGAACCTTGGACTATAAAATGGATAGAAAACTGGCTTGACAGTCTGGCACAATGGGTAGCAGTCAGTGGCTCAATATCTGGATGGTGGTCAGTTTCAAGTGGAGTGCCACAAGGCTCGGTTCTGGGGCTGGTGTGATTCGTACTGGCTCAGGAGCAGTACAATGGAAAGGGACCTAGGGGTTATGGTGGATAAAAGGCTGGATGTGAGTAAACAGTGTGCCCTTGTAGCCAAGAAGGCTAACAACATACTAGGGTGCGTTAGGAGGAGCCTTTTGATCAGCTCGAGAGAGGTGGTTGTTCCCCTCTATTTGGCACTGCTGAGGCCACGTCTGGAATATTGTTTTCCAGTTTTGGGCCCCCCAATATAAAAAGGATGTGGATTTGCTGGAGCAGGTTCTGTGAAGCGCAACAAAAATGATTAAGGAGCTGGAGCACAAGACCTATGAGGATAGGCTGAGGGATTTGGGCTTGTTTAGTTTACAGAAGAGAAGACTTAGGGGTGATTTTAATAGCAGCCTTCAACTTTAATGAAGGGGAGCTCTGAAGAGGAGGGTGAGAAACTGTTCTTAGTGGTATCAGATGGCAGAACAAGGACTAATGGCCTGAAGTTGAAGAGGGAGAGGTGTAGGTTAGATATTAGGAAAAACTACTTCACCAGGCTGGTGGTGAAGCATTGGAATGCGTTGCCTAGAGAAGTGGTGTATTCTCCATCCCTTGAGGTTTTTAAGTCCCAGCTGAACAAAGTCCTGTCTGGGATAACTTAGTGGGGGTTGATCCTGCTTGAAGCAGGGGGCTGGACTAGATGACCTCTTGAGATCCCTTCCAGCCCTATGATTCTGTGATTCTGCTTTAAAAGAGCTCTTTACTGGGACTTGCTGCTACTGTGCTGTGGTGTACTGCTGTATGTAATTTGTAGTTCAGGAGCCTAGTGGGAATTATGCAATGCTGTTGCACAATTGTGAATATATCACTGTGCACCCATTAATGTTGGGGTGCTTGCTCAACATTTGAAGATGACAATATTTAGAACTGGTTGTGAGTGTATAAGTCTACTTTTCTCACTCTCAGGATGTGTTCTGCACCATTTCTTGTAAACATGCAAAGATTAACTTTCAAAACAAAAGTTGTGTTTACCTACACAAACAGCTAAAATAGCTGAAGAACTTAAAAGCCAACACATTTAAACTTACTTTTTGCGGGGAACCATATAAACAAACAGAAATGAACATGGATATCCATTTTAGCTACACATGTATCATCTGTGGCTCTTGCAGGTAATGTATGTGGAACTGTGACTGTCCATGTGTGAGCGGTTCACACCTGGGACCGCGTGGCCTAGTGGCTAGGCCCTCTGGCCAGGGCCTGGGGGGTGGGCCATGAGTCCCACCTGAGAGCCTATGGGTTAAATTTGGGGTGTGGGCCTGAGGATCTAGTTCTGCCTTTGGCAGGAGAGGGGTTCCCTGGTGGGGGCTCCCCGCAGTGCCTAAGGGTGTGTCCTGGGCTGTCCCCTCTCTTGGCCAACAGGTTGGCAGCTCTGGCTTGGGGCTTGCTGCCTCAGAGCCAGCTCCTGCCTCTTGGCTGGTCAGCCCTCAGCTGTGCTGGCTTCCCTCCCTTTATACTCCTCCAGGCCTGACACTGGCTGCAGGTGAACCAGGGTTGGGCTGATTGGGCCAACAGGCCTTGCCTAACCCCTGCCCTGCCTGGCCTTGCTCTCACCCTCTTACGCACCCCCCACCCATAGGGGTCTGCCCCTCCCCCATCTCTGTTCCTTCTTCCTTGGAGAAAAAGTCTGCATTTGCATGATCCTTCCCTGCATGATGCTGGATCTGGAAGGAGGAGGGTTGGATGGAGAGGTACCACCTCATGATTCTGGGGTTTATCTCCTTCATCGCCTGTACCCGGCGCAGGGGGTGTGTTTGGTGATGAGAGTAAAGTGTCTGCCCAGGAGGTAATATCGGAGTGAGTCCACAGCCCATTTTACTGCTAGTGTCTCCCTCTCTATTACCAAGTAGGCCTTCTCCCTTGGGAAGAGCTTCTGGCTGATATAAAGAATTGGGTGTTCCTTGCCTCCCACAACTTCGGAGAGTACAGCTACCGCTCCGATGTCCGAGGCATCAGTTTAGCAGGAACTCCTTCGAGAAGTCGGGGCTGTACAGGACCAGTTCTCGGCAGAGCTGGACCTTTAGTTCTTGGAAAGCTTCCTCACAAGCTGGAGTCCATGGGATGCAGTTAGAAACCTCCTTTTTGAGGAGGTCGGTAAGAGGGGCAGCAATGGAGGAGAAGGCCGGGACAAAGCGGCCGTAATACCCTACTAATCCCAGGAACTGGCATACCCGTCTTTGAGAAGATGGAGGGGCGTACTGCTGGAGGGCTTAGGCCTTCCCCATTAGAGGGCGTGCCATGCCCTTCCGCAAGGTGTAACCGAAGTAGGTGGTCTCATCCCATCCAAGGTGGCATTTTGCTGTGTTTGCTGTCAGGCCCGCTTCCTCGAGGGACTGCACTACGGCTGTGACATGTTGTAGGTGGGTTTGCCAATCACGGCGGTAGATCACTATATCATCCAAATATGCTGTGGTATATTGGCTATGGGGATGTAGAACGTGGTCCATTAGGCGCTGGAATGTAGCTGGTGTACCATGCAGCCTGAAGGTCATGGTCTGGAATTGGAAGAGTCTAAAGGGAGTGGAGAAAGCAGTCTTCTCCTTGGACTCAGGCGTGAGGGGGATTTGCCAGTAGCCCTTTGTTAAGCTGTGGGTAGTGATGTACTCTGCTTCCCCAAGCCGACTGAGCAGCTCATCTACCCAGGGCATTGGGTAAGCATCGAATTTGGACACCACATTCAACTTCTGGAAGTTAATGCAAAACCAGGTGCTCCTATCTGGCTTGGGGACTAGGCCTATTGGGGTTTTCCATTTGTTGAAAGATTCTTCAACTGCAGTTCTTGTTTCACCACCTCTCTCAGCTTCTGGATAAGGGGCCGGGGCGTCTCCCGGACCTTAACTCCTGGTTTGGTCTGAATGTGGTGGACAGCCGGGTGCGTTTGACCAGGTTTTGCTGAAAAAACTGAGGAGAACTTGGCAACCAGTTCCTGGGCCTGAAGCCTCTGTTCTGGGGTAAGGTTGGGCCCAATCTGGACCTCCCCGGGGTTTGCTACCTCTGCTGCCTCAGGCCTCAGTTCTGGATCTGGTGGGTAGGGGGTGATTAGTAACCCTTCCTGGGCCTTCCAGGATTTTAAGAGGTTTATGTGGTAGATCTGTCTCCCTTTACGCTCAGCCAGTTGGTCCACCTCATAGTTCACTGGGCCCACTTGCCAAACAATCTCATAAGGCCCCTGCCAGAGGGTGAGGAGTTTGGAGTCCATACTTGGTGGTAGTAGTAGTAGCACTCGATGCCCTGGTTGGAACTCAGAGTCTTGCTCTTTTGTTATAAGTTGCCTCCTGGGCCCACTGTGCTTTGGAGGAGGTTCTCTTGGGCAAACATACCTAGAGTTTCGAGCCTCTCTTGTAGGTTGGCCACATATTGCACCACATTACTGCTTTGGGGGGGCTGTTCTTCCCGCATCTCCCTTACTAGGTCTAGAATCTCCCGTGGCTGCCTTCCATACAGGAGTTCAAAGGGTGAAAACCCTGTGGAGACCTGGGGCACCTCCCAAACTGCAAACATGAGGGCTGGGAGGAGCTGGTCCCAGTGATGTGTGTCTGTCAGCACAGAGTTGCAGAGCATTGCCTTCAAAGTCCAATTGAAGTGCTCTACTAGTCCGTTGGTTTGGGGGTGGTAGGTGGACGTCTGGAGTGTCTTGATTTTTAGCAGTTGTTGCACTGTTTGGGACATAAAGTTTGTCCCTTGATCTGTTAGGATCTCCTGAGGGACCACGACCTGGGCAAAGATGTTGATGAGCTCCCATGCCACCCTGTTGGCACTCATGGAGTGTAGCGGTATGGCTTCCAGTACCGGGTTGCATAGTCAACGACAACAAGGATGAACTGGTATCCAGCTGCACTCTTCTCCAGGGGGCTGACTATATCAACGCCAATCTGCTCGACGGGTATGCTCACGAGCGGGAGGGGAACCAAAGGGGCCTTCTCCACAGACCAGGGTGCTGTGACCCAGCACTCTGGGCAGGAGGCCCAGAAGTCTGCAACCTCTCTGGATCCTGGGCCAAAAGAAGCGGGACAGGATCCTAGCCAGGGTCTTGTCTCTTCCCAGGTGTCCCTCCATGGGGATGGTGGGTACAAGCCGCATGACCTCTCTCCTGTATTGTCGGGGGACCAGAAGCTGATGGTGCACTTCTCCTGTCTGTGTGTCCTTCTCTACATGGTAGAGACGGTCTCCCTGGATTTCAAAATGGGGGAATGCTCCTGCTGGATGGGCTGCGGTGGTCTCCCCATTCACTACTGTCGTCTGATCATATGCTCGGCTCAGCATCTCATCCGTCTGCTGTTCCCCCCACAAAGTCCGAGGGTTGTGTTAAGACTGTGGATTCAGGCAGTAGGGGCAGCTCCCTTTCCAGCCGATGGGGACCTGGGCCAGTGCTGGCCCTTGGGAAGTCCCTTCCCCGGGGTCTACCACTTCCCCTACTCCAGCAAGAGTTGTGGTCCCCTCTTTTACCATGCTAAATGGCTGGGGTTGTCCCTAGCCTATACCCTGTATCATTCGATAGGCCAGGGCTGGGGCTAGGCTGACCATCACTGGTTCTTCATGCCTTCCCATCCATAGGGTTACATGGGTGCAGGGATAGGCCTTCACATCCCCATGTGTGCACTGCAGCCTGATGGTGCATTGAGGGGACCTTAAGTCCAGCATGAGTGTTTGCCGAACCAGGGTCTGGGCACACCCTGAATCAATCAGCCCAATCGCCTCGGTTCCATTGACGTACAAGGAGATGGTCAGCTTAGCGGGACCTAGGGGGTGTGCCCATGTTTGTGGAGTCTAGAGCTTTCCAAAGTTGCATTTCATGTATGGGCAGTCTCGGGACCAGTGCCCAGTGTCCCTGCATGTGAAGCAGGAATCTTGTTTCAGGGTGGCCTTCAGGGGGTCTCCTCGAGGGGCCCATGGCGGGGATGGATGTGGAACCAAATCTCCAGGCTGGGTCACGAGTGGGGTCGCTGTTACCTTGTCCGAGAGGTGTCTGGGCTCCCTATGGAGGAGCTGGTGGGTTTTTCCAGGGCCCGGGGGTTGAAGCCCAGGGTTAGCCTGGTAACTCTAAGTCTTTCGGAACCCAGGAATGAGCGATAGGTGCAGCAGCCCAACCTTGTCTTGTGACTCCTGGGCCCCCTCAGTCACTCATGCTGGGGTGCCTCTGGCTGACCTGGGGCCTACAGAGGGAGTTGTCCCCGGGGACTTGGCTGCCAGATAATTCTCCATCAGCTGGATTGCTGCCATCATTATCTTCTGGATGGTTCTTCATCACCCACTCCCTTCCCCCATAGGACAGAATCTGTGTGAACTGTTCAAGCAGGATCTGCTCGGCTACCTGCACCCCGGAATTTGTTTCGGGCTTAACCACCTTCAGCAGGCATCCCACAGCTGCGCAATGCGGTGGGGTCGGGTTCTGGGGGCCCATACTTCCCCATGGAAGCGCTGGTGGAAAGTCTCTTCCGAGATATGCAGAGCATCCAGGATTGCTGCCTTGACCTGGGCATAGTCTTGAACAGCTAAAGCGTCCAGTGCCCAATCGGCAGTCTGAGCAACCCTGTCAAGTAAGGTGCCAAGATGGCCACCCACTGCCGTCGGGCGCACTGGGCGATGGTGGCCACCCTCTCAAATGTCTCCAGTAATGCCTCTTGATCATTGTCCAGGCCCATCTTTGTGAGTTTGATTGATTGCTGGCGCAGGAGCTGGAGGCTCATCCTTGGCTCGGGGTTGTAGCAGGGAAGTTACCTGCTGCTTCAGCTGTTGCTGGTGGGTGGCTAATTCCCTAGTTATCTGCTGCTGGGTCATTTGCTGGAGCAGCTGCTGCTGCTGCTGCTGGCTGGCCTGTTGCTCCACCATCCACTTCAGCAGGGGCTCCATTGCTTCAGTGGTTCACCCTTGCTGGGTCTATGGCTGGCACTGTAGGATGGCCCTTCTGCTGAGCCAGGCTATGCCCACATTCTCCACCATGTGTGAGCTGTTCACACCTGGGACCGGGTGGTCTAGTGGCTAGGCCCCCTGGCCAGGGCCTGTGGGGTGGGCCTTCAGCCCCACCCAAGAGTCTGTAGGTTAAGTTTGGGGCGTGGGCCTGAGAATCTAGTTCCCCCTTTGGCAGGAGTGGGGTTCCCTGGGGAGGGGCTCCCCACTCCCCGCAGTGCCAAGGGGGAGGGTCCTGGGCTGTGACCTCTGGCAGCCAACCAGTTGGAAGCTCTGGCTTGGGGCCTGCTGCCTCAGAGCCAGCACCTGCTTCTTAGCTGGTCAGCCCCCATCTGGGCTGGCTTCCCTCCCTTTATACTTCTCCAGGCCTGACACTGGTTGCAGGTGAACTGGGGTGGGGCTGATTAGCCCAATAGGCCCTGTTTAACTCCTGCCCTGCCTGGCCTTGCTTTCCCCCTCTTACACCGTGTTTTCCTGGATGTGGAGTGGTGGTGGGGGTATGGAAGCAGGCCCAGAGCCATGTGGAATCCTGAATAGGGTGTAGGGAGGTGCAGTGCTGGAGTTCTCTACAAACTGCAATGGGAGTCAACTCCAGGTTCAAGAATCCTGAGCTTTAAACCTACAAGGGTGTGGAACATCAGAGTGTGCTGATGGAGAGGTCCCTTATGTCCTGGTGCATCTTCCTTCCCCTTTTTCTGTGGCTTTCTCCTGTTTGCTGTTTCCTTCTCCAAACAGTCTGCCATACTGTCTGTCTCCAGGCCCTCTATTTGAGGTCTAATGCAGCACTGGCTAGCAGGATTGTGCAGAACACAGCCACCCACATCGTCTCTTTTTCTCTCTTCCTTATTTGGGTTGGTTTTTCCTCTTCCATGGAGGGAGAAGCGGCTACAGATAGAACACACTACAGATATTGTCGGTATAGGGGGAATGGAAAGCAAAACAAGGTTCAGAAGTTCCCCCTTTCATTGCCCCCTAAAATGTTAAATGAGACATAATTATTGACACTTCTGCTTTGAAGTGTTTGTGTCTGGTACCTCTCTCAGCTCAAGGCATGGTGAGGTTTGACCTGCAAGGGATGAGGAACAAATACCTTGCTTGCATGAAAATAGGTATATGGCCTTGGCTCTGACTATTGGCACCACTTTGCACATATAATGGTGTTTTTAGCTGATACTTCACCTGTGAAGGTAACAAAGGCAGAAAGAGCGCAGCAGCTGCTGGTGTCCCAAAGTTGCTTTTGCCTGTATGCCATTGGCTAGTTTACAGCATGGGTGCGTGTTGAGGTTGTCACTGACTGGTGTGGGAAAGTGTCATACTGCAGAGGAAAACACAAGGCTGCAATCTCTCGAAAGAGATGGCAGAGGGTTGCAGGCTGTCTTTCATCAGGATCTCTTAGAAGGAATCAAGGGCCATCCCTATTAACATTGAAAAAAAAATGCTCCATATGCCCTTCTACCCACCTAATTCTAGACCTTCATGTTATACCATTATCTCTCTTAGTACAAATTAGCTAGTGAAAAGTTGATGGCTGAGTTCTGCTAAATTGTGCCATCAGTGTAAAGTGAAATTTAGTTCCCCACTTATCCAAGATGCCTTCCTCTTGCAGCAGTGCTTCTTCATGCTTGACTGAAAAAACTGGATGCAGTGGAGTCAAAAACAGGCCCTGACTCGCAAAACAGCTCTAGTTGCTTGTCTCCCATATTCCTTCTCATCTACCTCTGCCCTATGCACAGCACTGGCCTGTTACTTTGGCTCCTCAGTAGTATTGACTGTGGTGCATGGGGTGATGGTGGGTTCTCTGAAAAGTAGGACATGCAGCTGTTTGTAAAAGTAGTTGGTCTGCAGGCTTGGCAAGAGAGTTTTTTTTAATCTCCCTGGCCTTCTGCTATGCCTTCTTCAACTCTTTGGCTTTCATGTGGGATTATTGCTGACCCCTGTCTTTATACTTTCTCTTGACCTCCCTGAGCAATCTGCTCCTAGAAGTCAGTGTTTCTGTTGTTGGTTCAAAGCTGTGGCTGCACAGCTTCTCCCCACAGTCTTAGGAGATCCAGTGTTTTTTGTCTACTCCAGGGAAGTGTGTGTCTGGAACATGAATTAAGCATGGTCAGTTGGGTCACAAGAACAACAGAACAGATAATGGTATGCTTACTAGGATGAACAAGCAGAAAAGGGCATTTCAAAAATTTGCAAGAGTTTGCTTGGAGTTTGGGGGAGAACTTTTGGTAGATGTGAACACTGGACAGTAGAGTAATAGTTGTGACCAGAGTGGTCGTTTTGGGACAGCTGGTAGAGGACTGTTAAGATCCACATGGTGTGACAAAAACTGAGGTATTCTTTGTGGGTCCCATGCTTTGTGGCCGTTAAAGAGATGCCTCAGAGGCTTGCTGTTTCCCTTTTTGCTCTACTGTCCAGTTTTCCCAGGGGTGGGGCACAGCCTATTGAACCCTTCTCATCATTGGCACAGTTATAAATGACTGGCAGTCACTTGTGGATGTTGGGTCTGCTCCTGACCCTTCTGAACTGCCCCAGAGGGTGTGGGGCAGTCTGGGGTGATCCCTGTCCCCTCCCACTCAATCCGGGTTCTGGCCCAGGGATCCTAGGTAGTTGCTGCTGGAGGGGCTGTATACCTCAGCTGAAAGGGCAACAGCTTTCTCCCTGGGCCACCTCCCCAGACTCTTTCCTCAGTACCTTCTACTGGCTGCTGCCCTTCCTTGCAGGCTCTTCTCTACAGTTCTTCCTTCCTTCCCCACACACCACCTGAGGGGAAGCCTTATAAAAAGGTTCCACAGGCTTAAACTGACTGCAGGTGCTTGATTAGCTGCAGGTGCTTGATTAGCTCCAGGTGCTGCAGCCTGATCCTTGACAAGCCTCAGACCTTGGGAAACATAAAGGCCCTGACCCAAGTGTCCACATACTTGCTCTCCCTGAGGTCACTGTGGTATGCTGCAGGCTGTGATCCCCCACAATGCGTTAAGTATCTACACTTGTGCTGCATTGACCATGACATTGACCATACAATGACCATGTCTCAGTGCCTTCAGAAAGCTAGTGTTTCTGTGTCAGAGTAATGAGGTGGGAGCCAAATTTAAGTGTAGAAACATGTACAGCTAGCTGGATGGAAGGTGGCTTATGTCAATTCAGAACTGAAGTGTAGACAGGCTATAGACTTCTAAAGCTGCACTCTTTTTTCTTTTTCTGTCCTGTTGCCCTAATGTTTTTTTAAATGTGACATTCTTTCTCTTGTTGGAGTCCAGTGAACTATTCCTGTCACTATAATGATTCTCAGCTGTTGATTTAGCCCTATCTATTTTCATGCTAGGAATGGATGAGGAGAGGGGAAGGCAGTCTTGTTTACCACAATGTGATCTAACTGAGATCTCAAAGTCTAGTGTGAAAAGCCTCCTAGCAGGAAGTAACGCTAAAACGAAAGCACAGTAGGGCTCCCACATGTCAGAAAGGGAGACAGGGGAAGCAGATAAATATGCAGAACGATAAAATAGAATGGGTGTGTTGCATGTCCCAATAGTGTAATGCAAACAAACTTTGTACTAGTAATGATACCACATAAAATTTGTGATACAAACACTATCTCCTTCATATTTCATCAAACAAATGCACCAGGACTGAGGAAGCTGGGAAAGGGGCCTATCTATTTGTGAATCGGGAAGCTTTGTGAATAGTGCCTGGCAAACCGTTTGTGTATGTCTGCAATGTTTTGCTGTCTAAATATATATTCAGTATATGTATACACTTTTTAAAATAACTGCCTGGTGCTTGAGACAGCTTGGTAAGTGCTGTAAAACAGGAACTCCTCATATATAACTCATTTTGATACCTGAACTCTAAGGCTCTGTCTGCACGGCATTGGAAAACTGTTTTTCTGGTGGAACATGCTTCAACACAATTTTTGCTAGATGATTTTACTATGATTTCTTTATCCAGCATTGCTAGGCACGAAATGTCTTGAAAGCTAACTCAGACTGTTTTGCATAAATATTATCTCTGTATTTATACTGTGGTATAAGATGTTTATTTTAGTCACCCCAAGTTTTTCAGTGTTCTTATGTTTTAAGTCATTGATCAACGTTAAAGAAATGCATGCCAAAATTAAGTGACCTGCTCAGAAAACTCCATCTCTCCAGCCTTCCCGGAGCATTGAATTACCAATCCAGTCACCTGGTACACCAATAAATTTAAGTTCAAAATGTCAAAGCAGTACTTCCCTTGGCAAGAACAATCTCTCTGCCAACCTGCAGTAGAAAATAGGAGGTGGAACAGACATAACTAATTGGTTCCTGATGCCCTGTTTCTGGCTGGGAGTGATAGGTGTATGTTATGTCAACTTGTTGGGGTATCATGAACCAAACTTCCAGTTTCCCTTTTCCTCACTAAGACCAATGGAGAAGGAGGTAGATAATGTTCATTTCTTGGGGGAGGAAGAGTATTGCTAGTCCACCTGTAGCAGAAAATAGCTCTGGTCGCACCAAGAACAGAACTGTGCTAGTTACAAAATGGGTTTAAATAGGGTGGTTGCTAGCAAAGATCATAACCTTTTCACTGACTCTGTGCAAGGGATTTTTTTCAGATAAAAATCATGCTAATCAAACTGTTAGACTTACAGTCCTATCTGCAGATATGTAGACCTGAATTTAACTATCATGCTTTAACCATTGTTTTATTGTCTGCGTAATGCAATAGGTGACTTTACAAGGGATTATAATAATGAGCTCACTGATCTGGTGTTTAGAAGTCTAAAACAGGACCAGACATTTAATGCATGGGCACCTGACTTGCAGGTATAGGGAGGACATTGTTAACAAAAGGAGGTGATTCATCTGTTTAGGGGCACAGCTTTTTTTTTTCTCTCTCTATTTAAGATGGAGGAAAAAACTGGTGTTGTCATAACTTTCTGCGTAGTCTATCATTTCTCCCTTAAGCCTCTCTTTTTATAAAATTTTTCAAGTTTAGTAATTCGAAAGGGTGGTGGTTCTCAGAAATTAGTTTGTCTGCACTACACAGTCAATCGACGCTGCAAGAATTGATCCACCAGTGGTTGATTTTTATCATGTCTGCTTACATGCAATAAATTGATCTCTGTTCATTCACTTGGCAAATCCAGTACTCCACCAGGACAAAAGAGCAGCCAGAGTCAAGGGGAGAGCAGCTCCTGCTGACCTTACTGTAATGTCTTTTGTGCAGTATAGTAACAGAGAGGTAGCAGTGCTAGTCTGTACTCCAACAAAGCAAAGCAGCAGAAATGCAGCACTTTAAAGACTAACAATGATTTATTTAGTGATGAGCTTTCATGGGGCAGACCCACTTCTTCAGATCAATTTCATTTCCAGTACAGATTGGCATAAGTACAGAGGACCAAAAACAAAAAAAAAATTGCAATAAAAACTGACAAATCAAATAGGATAGAAGGAAGGGATGAGATGTGGGGGGATAATTCCAATTGTCAAAGGAAGAGAAGCAGTCCTTGTAATGCGTGAGGTAGTTGATATCTCTGTTAATGTTACATGTTAATGTGTTGAATTTGAATATGTACTCTAACTCAGAAATCTCTCACTCTAATCTCTTAAAGTCTCTCTGATCCAGGACACAAATTCTCAGGTCTTTAACATAATGGCCCACTCCTGACTGGCTTATGTGTATTGAGTTTCTTGATGTCAGCTCTTGGTCCATTTATTCTTTGGCAAAGGTTTTGCCCAGTCTGTCCAATGTACATAGTGTCAGGGCATTGTTAGCACATTATAGCTTATATAATGTCTCTGGAAGTGCACAAGAATGTGCCTTTAATCTTGTAGCTAATGTGGTTAGGTCTAGTGATGGTATCCCCAGAATAAATACGTGGACAAAGTTGGCAGTGGGGTTTGTTCGAAGGAAAAGTTCCAGGATTAGTATTACTGTAGTGTAGCCTAGAATTGCTGGTGAGAATCTTTCTCAGGTGAGAAGGTTGCCTATAGGAAAGGACAGGCCTGCATCTAGGGCCTTCCAGAGTGTAGCATCATGATTTAGAATAGGTTGTGGGTTTTTAATGATGCGTTGCAGGGTTTGAGTTGGGGCTATAGGTAATGACAAGTGGCGTTCTGTTGTTGATCCTCTTGGGCCTATCTTGAAGTAGCTGGTTTCTGGATATTCATCTGGCCCTGTCAATTTTGTTTTTTTACTTCTCCCAGTGGGTAATTCAGTTTTATAATGCTTGGTGGAGGTTTTGAAGTTTTTGTTCCCTTTCCAGTAGGATCAGAGCATATGCAATTGAGTCTAAGGTTTGACTATAAACAATGGATTGTGTGGTGTGAGCTGGATGAAAGCTGGAGGTGTGTAGGTTTCCAGTGAGTTTCCAGTACAGGGTGGTGTCGATGTGGCCATCAGTGATTTGTACTTTTGGTATCCAGGAAATATGTTTCTCATGTGGAATAGTCAAGGCTGAGATTGATGGTAGGATGCAGGTTGTTAAAAAATCTCAGTGGAATTCTTCTAGAGCCTCTTTACAGTGGGTCCAAATGATTAAAGATGTCATCGATGTAGTGTAAGTAAAGGAGGGGTAATGGGATGAGAGCTAAGGAATCATTGTTCTAAGTCAGCTATAAAAATTTTAGCATACAGTGGGGCCCTGTGAGAGCCCATAGGAGTGCCGCTAACCTGGAGGTAAAAGTTGTCCCTAAATTGGAAATAATTGTGGATGAGAACAAAGTTACATGTGTCAGCCGCCAGATTTGCTGTGGTAACATCAGGGATGGTATTCCTGATAGCTTGTAGTGCATCTTCCTGTGGAATATTGGTTCAGAGGGCCTCAGCATCCATGGTGGCAAGGATGGAATCGTCAGGAAGGTTTCCAACGTTTTTGTAATTTCCTCAGGAAGTCAGTGGTATCTTAGAGATAGCTAAGAATGCTGGTGGCGTAAGGTCTGTGCAGCATGTTGACTTCAGCTATGCTACTTACATTTGCTGAAGTTGTGTAGTTTAGCTTGACATAGCTTCTTGGATTGAGTGGACAGGGACAAAATGTTTACTGAAAGATGAACTGTCGTTCTGAGGGGAGCTTACCAATGAAGTCCCTCAGAGATTAGATTTGAGATCCAATCTTATTTAACATTTTTTGTTACTGACCCTGGCACAAAAAAGAGGAAATGTGCTAATTAAACTTGTGCGTGACACATTTTGGAGATATTGCCAAAATGGAGGGGGACTGGAACATCATACGAGACCTGGATGACCTTGTAAACTAGAGTAATGGAGAGCAGATGAAATTCAGTAGTATAAAGGGCAAGGTCATGCATTTAGGGAATAACTACAATTATTTTTGCTACAAGCTGGAAGCAGATCAGTTTGTGATAAAGGAGGAGAAACACCTGGGTGTATATTGATTGATCATAGGCTGACTCTTAGCTGCATATGTGTTAGTCTCAAAAAAGGCTAATGCAGTCTAGGATGCATCAGTTAGGTATCTGCACTGTAGACAAGGAAGTGTTAGTACCACTATACAAGGCACTATTGAGACCTCATCAGGAATGCTGTGTACAGTTGTTGTCTCCCTTGTTTAAGAAATATGAATTCAAACTACAACAGATGCAGAGAAGGGCTATTTGGGTGATCCAAGGATGGAAAACGTACCTTAGGAGACAGGGAGCTTGGCTTGTTCAGCCTAGCCAAAAGAAGGCTGAGGAGAGAGATGATCCATCCATCTAAATACATGGGATGAATAAATACGCTGGATGGAGAGGAATTTAGTTAAGCACCAGTGTTGATAAAAGGAAAAAATAGATATAAAGTAGCCACCAAGAAGTTGAAGTTCAAATTAGGTGAAGTTTTTCAACACTCATGGAAGTGATGTTCTGATACAGGTGTCTAAGGGCAATGGGGGAGGGGAACAAAAGTAGCTTTGAGAGTGAGCTTTGTAAGTTTATGAAAATGATGAGACTTTCTAGAATGGTATGTAGCCAGTCTGCAACTGTTAGCATCAAATATCTCCAGCAGCCAGTGATGGGACATGAGATGGGGAGGTTTCTTAGTTACTAAAGAGAATTATTTCCCATGTATTGGCTGGTGAGTGTTGCCCATGTGCTCTGGGTCTGACTGTTCACAATATTTGGGCTTGGCCAGGAATTCCACCCCCCACAAATTAGATTGGTGGAGACCCTGGTTTCTGTCCCATGCCCCCATCCATTGCAGTGTAGGGAGGGGTTACTTGCAGGTTTAAGCTAGCATAAATGGTGGATTCTCTAACTTTAAGCCTTTAAACCATGATTTGAGGACTTGAGTAACTCAGCCAGAGGTCAGGGATTTAAAACAAGAATGGGCAGATGATGTTCTGTGGACCACAATGTGAGGGAGATCAGTTGATCATGATGGTCACTTCTGACTTTAAAGTGTATGAGTCTAAAGATTTGGCCCTATGGATTGAATCTCTATGGGTTAGTAAACTATTAGAATTCAGATTATTCAGAAAGCATCCTTCATGTTCCATATGTGGACATATTAAGGAACTATTTCTGATGTGTTCATTTGAAACTGATACATGTAATATTAATTAATACATGCATTCACTAGCTGTTCTCATCCCAACTTTTTACATTACACGAACAACATCTTGTGTGGGAAGTAAGTGACACTGACTGGCTGACTACCTTTCAAAGGAGGAGACCCACTTTTAACTCTCTCTGCCTGGAGCTTGCCCTGACTGTACAATGCAGTGTGTTGCTTGCCTGGGGCTAATCTATCTGCACAAAAGAATTAGTGTAACTTCGTAAAGTTTAATGGAGTCCTGCAAATGGAGTCCTGTTCCTTGGTTGGTTGTCACTAGAGAGCCCACAAGGCATGCTTGAAGGACGCTTAGAAATACTGCAGTGCAGGAGGGCTGTCCTGGGCCCCACGCTCTTTTAGAGATGGTCAAGCTATCCAGCCGCATCTATATATTTCATCTTGTCACCTTTTAACTCATACCTGCTTTGCTTTCCTCTCCTCTTCCTCCCCAGTGTGTCCTTCTGTTTCACAAATACCAGGCTTCATTTTCTTCTCTTCACTTTTCTGCCAAGCCACCATGCCATGTTCTGTGCTGCTTCTGTGCAAGGTCATCCTTCCAAAACCTGTTTGCCAAGCCATGTATTATTTCACCTCCATACATATCGTTTTCAAACCAGTTTTTGCCATCTTGCCTGAGGGGAAGTAGTGGACTAAAGAAAAATGCATAACCCAAAGTGAATGGAAGTCTCCTGTCTCTCTGTGTAATCATGTAACTATTGCTTGTTTTATGTTGACCCTCACCTTTATGTAGGTTGTAAGCTCTTTAGAGCAGGGACCATGTCTTTATTAGGTCTATGGTCATGCAGGCCATCTTGAATTACTAAATTTGGCTTGCTGATTTTAATAAAACTTCTGGCATCACTGGTGGTTGTCGCCCCCCCCCATTATGGATCAGTGCCCTGTTGTACTCTGCACTGTGAAAACAAACAAAACAGTCTGTGCCATAGAGAGCTCTCATCCTAGTGTGTAGCTGAGGACATGGTAATAGTAGAAGTATGTTATGTTTTTTCAAGAATTCCAGGTTGAACATGATGGGGAAAAATAGGATGCTTTCTCCCATCAGATGTTAGGGAAGTTGGTTTTTTTTTTTGTTTTTTTTTGTTTTGTGTCTATGGTGAATTTTGGGGATCCATCCTATTTATTATTATTCTGTTTGTGGAAACCTCATTTCTCAAGGAAAAGGAGGCATGCTTCAGATCATGTCATGGTGATGAGCATGGTTTAAAATCTTTTTCTTGAGTAGAAGCTGTGTGGTAGTGGAATTTGCTTTTGGTAGACTGTAAGGAAGGTGGTGTTCTATTGCAGTGCAACAGCATTGACCTTTAAGCCTCTGAAATGGTGGCTTCAGGCTGTGTGCTTCATAACCTTTGGAAAAGCAACGAGGAAAGTTATCTCACTGCTAGGATTAATAGTTCAGGGCAATTCCCTTCAGGCAGCTTGAAGTTTCTCTTTCGTGAGAGGATGGGAGTATTGAATGGCAGCCAGTTGCAGAAGTGCTTGTGAGATAAGGAAACCCTATGTCATTCATTTGCCTATAGTGCAGATGTTCAGAGGAGGACAAAATTGTCTTTCAGATCTTATGAAACGCTGTTAGTGCAGCTGAGCAAACAGACTTTACCTAGAAATGAAATCCT
Organism: Carettochelys insculpta; assembly: GCF_033958435.1. NCBI lineage: Eukaryota > Metazoa > Chordata > Testudines > Carettochelyidae > Carettochelys > Carettochelys insculpta. The sequence continues at coordinate 282,798,625 of NC_134137.1, read as the reverse complement.
ATAGCCAGTTTAAAGTTGTCAGGATATAATTTCTAAAACTATTTTCATCCCTAGAAATTGTCATTTTATGCCTGTATACACATACAGTAGAAAGTCAGTTACAAATTGACTCATTAACCACACACCTTATTTGGAACCGGAAGTATGCAATAAGGCAGCAGCAGAGCCAAGAAAAAGATAGAGAAGCATTTTTCTTCTGCATATAAAGTTTCATATCTGTATTAAGTTAATGTTCAGTTGGAAACTTTTGAAGGAACAACTATATCATTTTGTTCAAGTTACGAAAAACCTCCATTTCCGAGATATTCATAACTCTGAGGTTCTGCTGTACTTAGAAGCACTCAGTTACAAATTTTCTACTATCTGCTGCAGATTTCCTCTAAGTTGCACATGATTCCAACTTACCATTTTACACATTCATCTGACATGCATTGTCTTGGGGAACTTCTCTGCAAGTTCTTATTCCACAGTTTGTACAAAATAGCATTAGTACCTCCCTGTGTGGCTCTTCATGGAGGCATATAGATGCTCATTGCTTAGTGCAGACTGCAACACAAGCTGCTGTTGGAAGCCTGTCAGTGGAAGTTGCCTTCTGCTGCGTGAGGTCGTTTTTTTTAGTTGGAGGAGAATGAGAAGTTTATAGCAACAGAAATATAGATATCAACCAGTAAGTGTGTGTAGTCATGTGACCTTGCTGTGGCTTTAAAAAAAAAAAAACTTGTTTCTAGGTAGCTTCTTACATATCACTTTAGTGGACCACACATCAGCAAGGTTCCTCAGATAAAGTTCATACTTAATTATTTATAGCCATCTTTTTCACTTAACCTCTATTTCTGGGACTATAAAAGACTTCATGTGACCTAGGGATTCTAATTGAAATCAAAATAGTACTTAAAAGCAAACCAGTTGGATTCCAATTTACAGGATTTTTGCAGATGTCTCATATATTGTCAAGTATAAGAGAGAATGTTTATGGGACACTGCAGGAGATACTGAAGAGAGATATGTTGATCATCGGAGAAGATTGGAACATGAAGGTTGGAACAGATAACGAAGGTTGGGAGAGAGTCATGGGAAGGTTTGGATACAGAGAAGGAAACTAACAAAGTGGAAAAACTACTAGAGTTTGCTATGGAGCATGAAATGGTGATCTGCAACACAAGATTCCAACAAAAGAACTCTAGGAAGTGGATATGGTGATCAAATGATGGGAAGTCCAAGAACATGGTAGATATGATCTTGATAAAAGATGATGTGTAACATCAGTACAGCAGTGCAGAACTTTCCAAAGCGTGGATATAGACTTGGACGACAGTCTAGTGATCATGAACATCAAGATGAAACTCAAGAGAAAGTATAAGAAAAGATGTGGTGAGGCTAGTCAAGGAAGAAATAGGGAATGCATGCAGAGCAATATTCGAAGAGAAGATAAGGGATGTGAGTGCAGCGAAAGACCTAGATAAGAGTCAAAGGGGTAAGAAGAGGATTACTTAGGAAACTCTGATGTTGGTCCAGGAGAAGAGAGAATTGAAGATCAGAAGGGATGTTTCTGAGAGGGTGGAACAGCAATATAGAATGAAATGCAATGAGGTAAGGAGAGTGGCCAGAATGGATAAGGTGAAATGGGTAGAGGAGCAGTGTGAAGATATAGAGAGGTATTGCGGCAAGTGTAAGACCAGGGAATTGTATAAGACAATTAGGAATATTAATAGAAAATGGCAGTTGATGCAGATGGTGATCAATGACAAGAACGGTGAGGTGCTCATGACAAGACAGTTGTGCAGTGATGGATGAGATATTGCACCAATCTGTACAAAGCACAGTTGGACCCGAGTGTCTGAGAGAGACTGATCAAAGAACTAATATCTCTGCTGAGCATTGAGAATGAGACTCGTATTTTGAAGGAGGAAATAGAGCAGTGAAACAACTAAAGAACAACAAGAGCCCTGGAATAAGATCATGGGAGAGGGGGGTCAAATATGGCGGAGACAGTATTATTCAGGAAATACACAAACTGTGTACTATAGCATGGAAAGAAGGGAAGGAACCTAAGGAATGGACAAGATCCATGCTAGCAATACACAAGAAAGGAAGCTCACTGGAGTGCACGAAATACAGAATGATTGTCCTAATGAGTCATCTAGGCAAGGTGCTGATGATGATACTGACAGAGAGACTGACATCACAGATAGAAAACATCTAGTGAATGTGCAGGCAGGATTTAGGAAAGATAGAAGTACCATCCAGTAGATATTGGCACTAAGACTGATAGTGGAGAAAGCTCGACAAAAGAGAAAAAACATATACAATTGCCTCGTTGATTTTTCAGAAGGCATTTAATCACGTAGATCAGAAAGGACTTGGGCAGTGTTGAAGTCCTATGAAGTGGATAGCAGACTGATACAGTTGTTGAAGGATGTCAACAACAATGCAGAGGCAGTGGTGAGAACATACAGAGAGTTGAGACGTTGGTTTAGAATGAGAAGTGGTACGAGACAAGGAGATCAGATACTGCTGAGTATCTTCATGCTCCTAGAGACAGCAATGGACAAGATCAAGGAAGAGACAGAAGGGATATCTGGGCACAAGAAAATAATTAACTTGAGGTTCGTAGATGATATCATTATTGAGAAAGATGAAGAGTAGCTATCGAAAACAATGCAGTGCAAAATGAGGAAGTGAAGTGTTATGGACTGATTGTGAACATCGATAAAACAAAATCAATGGTATTTGGAGGTAAAGAAATGAGAGAGAAGATCAGAGTAGATGTCTCGAACTAGAGAACATATTTGGGGAGCAACATGCGTATGATCTAGACTTTTAGAAGGAAATAGAAACTAGGTTAGTGGAAGCAAGAGTGAGTTTGAAAGTGATGGGTAAGATCTGGAAAGGCAAGTGATTAGTTGAGGAATGAAGCTGAGCGTCTTGAAAATGTGTATTCAGCAGCATGTTGTACAGATGTGAGACATGGATGATTAACAAAAGATTCAGAGAGAAGGATACTGGCATTCGGGAGGAGTTTGTTACAGGAAGATCCTGAGAATGGGGTGGATGCAGGTCACCAATGAGGAATTATAAAGGAAGATACAACTGAAAGAAAACCCCCATAAGATGATGGGTATGTGATATAATAAATTGGTGTGGAGCTAGTCTACAGAAACTAAGCCACTCGCACTGGACAGGGAAAGAGGGAAGGAAATAGTAAGGGAGGCATCAGACACCAACGGGTACTGAGCCCATCGTGGTTGATGGTAATGATTATTATTATTATCGTCCCAGTGACTGTTAAAATGCTGATAGCTATTCATTCCAAAACTAGAATATGAGTTTAAAATAAATCTTTAAAAGACAAGACTTAACCTGAAAGGGCAAAGGCATATATTGAGACAGTGACAGACCCAGACCAGTTGGCTTTAGTAGTCTGGTAGAAGGTAATTATACTGCCTACCTGATGAATAGTTTTCTTTTCCTTGTGTGCCCAGGACAGGGGCTGCTCTGGAACTACCAGGAACATACTACAGGTAGATTCTCTCTTGTCCAGCTCCCTTGGGACCTGACTAGTGTCAAATGAGAGAATATGCTGGATCATGGAAGGTCAAAGTTGTCTGGCACATTAGCAATGCTTGTACTGATTTCTGTGCTCTTAGAAGACGTTTAGGGGGTAATTTAGAGCTAAATAACCACACAGAACACCTGAGAGTCAGGACTGGTGGCTGTAAACAAGTTTTATGGGACCAAGGGAAACTCGGACACACCCATGCTAAGGGGTTGTACAGCTAACTAAAATCCTTCTGGATGATGGATGAGAGAGTTCTATATTAGAGAGGGTCACTCTGTAGAACCAATTAAACCAGATACCGTAAGACATCTGGCACCAATTAAGAACTTGTTAGAAGCAGTTGAGAGAGGCTATTGAGAACACCTGTAGCCTATTAAGAGTCTGCTGGTGCTCATTTAAAAGGCTCCCCTTCAGGGAAGATGGTTTATAAGAAACTGAGAGTAAGGTGGTGTGCTGTGGAAGAGCTGAGAGGACGAGAGTGTTCAGGTACCAGGAACAAGATGCTGGGAGAAGATATTGTGGAAGTGGTCTGTGGTAGGGCTATATCTTTGCTAGTGAAAGAAAAACTACTTGTTGTCACTGCTTTTAGGGTTTCTGAGCTGGAACCTGGGTGGAGGGCAAGCCCAGGTTCACTCCAACCCTCCACACACCACCTGAGAGGGAAGACTGAGACTCAGGAGGGTTCTCACACCAAGTCCATTGGCTGGCCTATGTTGAAGATGACTCGGTAGGCTGTGACCCTTGTCTACAGACAGTGAGAAAGGCTATGTTGAGGGTTGTAGAACTGTCAAGAATCACAGCCCCCGCCTGCAGGTAAAACTGGAGTTTTGCACATATATAAAACAAAAGTGGTAGAAATCTAAGTTTATTTGAAGTGATTTTTTTAAATGCAAGGATTACAAAAGCACATCCAGAATCTCCTATTTTTAAACCAACATGGAAGAGAAATCTGGTGATCTCCCCACCCCTCCCAATATTAGGAATTTTAAAAAATGATTAAAAATTAATCAAGGGTAACATTGATTTTTGCTGTTACAGATCCTCTTCCATGAACAAATGCATCTTAGCTTTATGCACATGAATAGTTTCTCTGACATCAGTGGGACTACTCATGTACATAAAACACAACTATTTTTAGTACTGGGAGCTTAGATTTTAAGATTTTCGTGCTATAGATTGTGCCTTCTTTATGTGTGTGCATACAACACTTGCCTAGTGGGGCTCCAATCCTGTATATGGCCTTTAAGAGCTACCACAGTACAGGTAAGTTGTTTTTTTTTTTTTTTCTGTCCATATAGGTTAGACCAAATTGTTATCACATATTGGGATACTACTTTTTTTACACTATGCCTTGACAAGTATCTTGACGTAAAAATGGTAGAAATGAACATTGCTTTGTTACCAGTGTTGAAAAGATTAGTAGAAAGGCATCTCAAATACTATGGTGGGGGTGATCCTCTTTGTAGATAAATGCAAAATGTAGATAGCCAAGCTTTATATATTTCAAATAGTCTACTTCCCTGTGCCAGCACTAAACTGAGAGTGGCTTGTGACAGTGTTTGATGATGAAGATTAGAGATTACAACTCCTCTGACTCTTGACGTTGTACTCACTGTGTCCCATATCTTATTCCATGTTCCCTGAAATCAGTGGCTTTGTCTACACTTACCGTTACTGTAGGTCTACTTCAGAGATGCAAATTTTGTATTTGAAGTCAACATAGCTAATATGATGTCTTCCACGCTATAAGGTCAGCAGGGTCTGCTTTCCTGTTGACACGGGCTACACTTCTCGTTTTGCTGGAGTACAAGTGTTGAGGGGGCCGGTTCAGAGATCGATTTGTTGCATCTTCAATGATGCGATAAATTGACATTTGGTGGATTGATCCCTGCTGGTTCAGTTCTTGGCATAGTGTAGCCCATAGATCAGGGTGAGGAATTTTTTTGGGGCTGGGGCTACTGACCCAGAGAAAAATCAGTGGGGAGCAACATGAAAGTGAGAAGCAACCCAAACCCCCACCCAACAAAAAACCAAATCCCTCATTGATGTGGCCCCTGAGTGTGACACCTCACTTCCTTTATGCTCTAGTACCACAAGTAGGAGGGTGGAGAGGGGGGAGCTGAGGTTCAAGGCCTCCCCCGGGCCAGATTAACTCTTCTAGGGGCTTGGAGATGGGACCAAAAATCAGGGGGAGGGGTGTTTAGTGTGTGGGAGGGGACTGCTGAAAAGCAGGTGTGAAGTCTGGCTGGGAGGCAGGGAGGGGAGCAGGCTGGGGTGGGTGTTTGGTATCGGGGTGGGAGGGAGGGTGTAGGAACTGGCTGGGGTTGGGGAATCAGGGTGGGGTGTAAGGTGCATAAGTGGGCCAGGGGCAGTAGCGGGTCAGGAGTGGACTGCGGGGAGAGGGTACAGGAGCAGGATGGAGGTAGGAGTGTCTAGATAGGAGGAGGTGGTGTTTACTGCTGTATGCTGCCACCTCCTTCCCCAGCTGGGGAAATGGCAGTAGCGGGAGAAAAACCTCTCTTTAGGGGAAGTTTTCCTTCTGTGGTTCCCAGACTCTCCCCCGCAGTCTGACTGCCTGGAATTCCAGTCTGTCAGAATGGTGGGGGAAGCCTCTCTGCAGTCAGTGCTTTGTTGCTTTCCCTGACCTGGGGGAGGCAAAGCAAGAGCAGTGGTGTTGCCACTTTCTGCCCTCCACACCTCCCAGCAGAGCCCACGGTCTGGATCTGGCTCCTGCTTGCCTGAGCTGGCCAATGAGGCTTGGGGCTCCCCACCCTCCCCTACCCCGCCACGAGCTGGATATTGGGGAAGGGAGCCCTGAGCCTCAGGCTCTGGATCCAGGCAACCCATGGGCTGGGGGTTCCTTACCCCTGGTGTTATACCTACCTAGTGTCTCCTCTTGGTGTACCACTTTTTGTTTTTATTTAACAATTACCAGGATTCCCATCTGTTAGTCTAAAAGCAGACTTTAATAATACAAGTCAGAAAATTCATGTAATAAAAGACAATACACTATTCACAAAGGGACCACACTGTCTGGCCTATCAGTCTTCATTCTCAAAGATGACCTGTGACTGCAGAAGTGTTTTGGGCCACTTTACTTTTAATGGTCCATTACAGTAAACCTTCAGCTTACATGCAACCAAGTTGTGTGTGTCTCAGGTTAACGCCACTGCCATTACTGACAGGAGTGGTTTCCCTGCCTGACTCTTGGCTGCTGCCTCTGACAGGAGCAGTTTCCCGGTTCCCAGAGTAGCATCCACCTGGCTCCTGGCTCCCCTGGGCTTGCAGGAGCCAGGAAACTGACCAGGGCAGCAGCCTTGGTCAGTTTTCTGGTTCCAAGGAGTGAAGGGGACCCAGGCTGCCCCTGGTTCCCATCTCTGTATATCTCATTTTCACTATTTTTTACACATCTGTCAGTCTTCACTTGTTCCCAGTTTTATTATCAGGATGGTCCTCTTGTGTACCAGTTTTTGACTGGCAGTTTTCTTCTTCTTCGAGTGGTCCCCATGGGTGCTCCACAATAGGTGTCGGGCTCGCCCAGCGCCGCAGATCAGAAATCTTCTAGCAGTTCTCCTGGATCGCGCATGCGCCGGCGTGCGCCGCCCCCCTGCGCACCCCCGGCCGCATGCACAATCCGGTCCCCGCCAGTTCCTTCTCAACCGCCATCGGCTGCAGACAGAATCCACTCAGGCTAAGGCCAGAGTCAGATTACTTAGTGGTTTTTTTTCCACATGCAATTTGTTGTTTGTCGGTTATTTAAAAAAAAAAGAGAGAAAGCAAAGACAAAGAGAATACCAGCAAAAAAAAAAAAAAGAAAAGAAACACCTCCTTCTCCGTTCCTCCAACCAATGTCACCATGGCTTGGGCCACCTTCACCATTTTGTGGGATTGGATCCCCTGGAGTACTATCACAAGCCAGTTTCACCTCTGTCGGCGTCGTCGCGGAGGTCTCGCTCTCCCAGACATCGGGGGTACACACCCCGTGAGTGGTCCAGGTCTCCATCTCCGGACCCTTGCCCATGCTGCCATGGTCGTCCTTATCATGCTGGACTCAGACAAACCACAGGCCTGCACCCAGGGGCAGGTTCACCCCTGCCCCCCCACCCCCAGCCACTCAGTACCCCTGTGGGTGCTCCCGTTCGGGGACGGAAACACAGTTGTCTCAAGAGGAGTTAATTTTAGAACCCCGAGACTTTCCTTCACAATCCTCCAGCGAACAAGTGTGTCATCGCCCGCAGGAACCCGAGGGTTCGAGGGAGGTTTACCTTAGGGGTTCCTCCTCATCCTCCCCAGACGAGGCCATGGCCCCCGGGGATGTCTCTCCCCTGGATGACCTTAAACAGTTTCAGGAGCTGTTTTAAAGGGTGGCTTTCACGCATGACATTCAAACGGCAGAGGTGCAGGAGAAACATCACAAACTCCTGAAAAATTTGAGACCCCCGGCTTCATCCAAAATTGCTATTCCGCTGGATGAAGCCATTCTGGAGTCAGCCATTACTATGTGGCTGACTCCAGCCTCTGCTCCGCCTACGAAGGAGAGAGCAGATAAGAAATACTTTGTCCTGGCAAAGGGCATGGAGTTCCTCTTCAGTCACCCACAACCAAATTCTTGGTGGTCGGGTCGTCCCAGCAGAGGTCAAAGGCTTCTCAGTACAAATCGGGGGATCGGACAAAGATCCTAAGAAGCTAGAGCTGTTTGGCAGGAAGGTATATTCATCTCCTATCCTGCGATTTGAGAATGGCAAATTATGGGCACACCTAGCAAATCCGGAAAACAAAAAGCTGGTGTTAAAGGCGATTGTTCAAGAGGGCTACGCAGCATCGCGGATGGGAGCCCAGATTGCCCTGGACGTGGCGGACACGGCGGCACGTTGAACGGCTACAGCAGTGGTCATGCGTAGAGAATCCTGGCCCCAGATGTCGGGTATCTCGAGGGACCTACAGGCAAAGATTGTGGACCTTCCCTTTGATACACAAGAGCTGCTTGCAGACTCAACTGACTTGGTCCCTCACTCCAGTAAGGACTCGAGAGCTACACTTAGAACCTCAGACATTTATACTCCCCCATACAGGAGGGAAAAAATTTTATCCTCAGCAAAGACGCTACGCTTACAACCACAGCGTGCTCAATATCAACGGGGCTACGGCCAGGGGCGCTATCAATAGCGGCAACAGTACAGAACTCCTAGGCGACATTCTCAACAAAGCCATACGCCCTCAGGTCAGGCCTCAAAGGCAACAAGTTTGATGGGTATGTCGGGGGCTGCACTATCAATACCCTCGCTCAATGCCACTCTCATCTCATGTTCCCTCATCGCCTCAGACCGTTCCACTCCCAATGGCACACCACAGACGTGGGTGCTGGAGATCATAGCCACGGGTTATGCGATCCCCTCCCAGTCGCTTCCACCGACAAAGCCTCCCACCAGGCCTCACCTCAGGGACGCTGCCACGAGGCGAGGCTCAAGCAGAAGGTGACTCACCTTATGTTCATAAGGGCAGTGGAAAGAGTGCCGGAATGATTCCAGGGGAAGGTTTTTATTCACGCTACTTCCTACCAGAGAAGAAAACAGGACACTGGAGGCCCATCTTAGATCTTCGGGGCCTCAACTGTTACTTGCGCACGCAACGGTTTCGGATGATCACAGTTGCTTTGATACTCACAGCACTGGACGATGGAGACTGGGTTGCAGCACTCGACTTACGAGATGCTTACTTTCATATAACAATCCACCCGGCACACAGACGCTTCCTCCGCTTCACGGTCTGCCAGGAGCGCTTCCAGCACAGGGTTCTTCCATTGGCCTCTCCTCGGCCCCCAGAGCCTTCATCAAAACCCTGGCAGTGGTGTCAGCCTACCTGCACAGACAGGGGGTGTTTGTTTTTCCCAGATCTGGGCGACTGCCTGCTGAAAGGGGACCTGGAAGGCAGAGGTCTCACGCATGATACGCGTCACAGTGGACACGTTTCTTCGCTGGGTCTCGTCATCAGCCTCGCAAACTCAAAGTCCGAACCCACACAACATATAGAGTTCATAGGGGCACACAGAAGCTCTATCACAGCAAGGGTGTACCTACCCGATGCCCGCTTCCGCGCAATCAGTTCGCTGGTGAAAGTCATCACATACAGCCCCACGGTGCTGGTCTTAACGTGCCTACAGCTGCTGGGCCATATGGCGGCAGTGACGTTTGTGGTACAGAATGCCAGGTTGCACATGTCAAGCCTGTAGCATTGGCTGGTGAGCGTTTACAAACCGGCATCCCACACTGTCCGCAGGGTGGTGTCGCCCACAACAGAGGTGCGCAGATCCTTGGTGTGGTGGGAAAATGCTAGTGGGGGTGCCTTTTCACCAACCACAAATTTCTATTTTTCTTACCACCGACGCCTCCCACATGGGATGGGGAGCGCACATCGGTGACAAGGTAACGCAAGGGCTATGGTCCCCTGCGGAACAGGCACTGCACATACCCATACTGGAGCTCAGAGCAGTGTTCAACGCCTGCAAACGTTTTCGAGATTACCTACCTGGCAAAGTAGTCGGGATTCAATACCGACAATACCTCCATTATGTTCTACATCAATCGACAAGGAGGAGCATGATCCCATGCCCTATGTGCGGAAGCACTCCGATCGTGGAATCGGTGCATCGCCAACAACATAACGTTGAAAGCCTCGCACTTGCCGGGCGCTCACAACGTGAATGCAGATCAGCCGAGCAGGCGCTGCGCAATCACACACGAATGGCAGATCCGCTCCGATCTGCTACAGCGTATTTTTCGTACATGGGGGTTTCCCCAGATCGATTTGTTTGCCACCCAGTACAAAAAAAAAAAAAGTGTCCCCAGTACTACTCCAGGCCAGGAGTGGGGCGGGGGTCCCTGGGGGACGCATTCATGTTTTCATGGAAGGGCTCCCTACTTTACGCGTTTCCCCCACAGCGCTTATCCTCAAGGTCTTGCACATAGCCAGAAGGGAGAGAGCTCGCATGATACTCATAGCCCCGCTTGGGATAGGCAGCAGTGTTTTCTCTTGCTTCTGCGCATGTTAGACCGCCCACCGCTCCCTCTGCTGGTGGCGCTGGACTTACTCACGCGGGCTCAAGGGTCCATAGTGCACCCACACCCTCAGGGTCTGCACCTACAAGCATGGCTAATCCATGACTCAGCTCCTTAAAGAGCACATGTATGGAGGGAGTACAACAAGTCCTGGAATGTAGCCGAAGGACCTCCACCAGGAGGACTTGCAAGCAGAAATGGACTTGATTCACAGCCTGGTGTTCCGCCAAGCAGTTAGCTCCCCTTGACGTCCCTATACCTGTAATACTAGAATACTTATTGGACCTCAAGAGAGGCGGATTTTTTCTCTATCCTCGCTAAAGGTCCACCTCGCCGCTATATCAACCTTTCGGTATACAGAGGAAGGGCCCACGGTATTTGCCCATCCTATAGTTACCAGGTCCTTGAAGGGGCTGGTAAATCTGCACCGCCCCTCGGAAACCGCTTCCACCATCGTGGAATTTGGACTTGGTACTCAACACACTATTGGGTCCACCTTTTGCACCATTAGCCACAGTTCCCCTACGTCTCCTTATGATAAAAACAACCTTCCTCCTTGCAACTACATCAGCCCGCAAGGTGAGTGAGCTCGTGGCAGCGATGGCAACGCCGCACTGCACAGTATTCTCAAAGGAGGCGGTAACCTTAAGGCTGCACCCAGCCTTTGTTCCAAAAGTCTCTTCGGAGTCCAATCTTAACGACTCAATAGTTTTACCCTCGTTTTACCCGAAGCCTCACAGCTCCGGCAAGGAGGCGTGCCTGCATCTCCTACATGTGAGGAGGGCGTTGGCCTTCTATACAGACAGAACTAAGTCCTTCCGGAAAATGCACAGGCTTCTAGTCTCTCTCGCTCCCGGGTCAAAGGGAGAAGGTCTCTCTTCACAAAGAATTTCAAAGCACATTGCGTGCTGTATAAAAACGTGCTTCGAGCTTCAAAAGACTCCTTTGCTGGCCCCGCCCAGGGCTCACTCCACCAGGGCGGTGGCAGCGTCAACAGCCTTCTTCAAGGGCATCACGTTAACAGACATCTGTAGAGCGGCAACCTGGTCATCATATGACACCTTTGCCAAGCATTATGCCCTGCCTCGGGTATTCCAAGAGGATACCCGTCTGTCGACAGCAGTCCTCTCGGGGGCAAGCTGCACATAAACCGATTACCCACCTCCTTACTTGGGTTACTGCTGGGTAGTCACCTATTGTGGAGCACCCACGGGGACCACTCGAAGAAGAAAGAAGTTACTCACCTGTAGTAACAATGGTTCTTTGAGATGTGTCCCTGTGGGTGCTCCACCACCCGCCCATCCTCCCCGCTTCGGATCTCTGTCTAGTGTTTTTCAGGAGCATCCGAGGCGGTTGGTCAAGGAACTGGCGGGGACCGGATCATGCACGTGGCCGGGGGCGTGCAGAGGGGCGACGCGCGCTGGCGCATGCGCAATCCAGGAGAAACTGCTGGAAGATTTCCGATCTGCGGCGCCAGGCGAGCCCGACACCTACTGTGGAGCACCCACGGGGACACATCTCGAAGAACTATCGTTACTACAGGTGAGTAACTTCTCTTTCTGGATAAACAAAACTAAAATCATGGAATTCTTTCAGTCCCAAACAGTGAACCAGTTCTTTATAACAAAATCATCTACATAAACTATCAGGTGTATTTTAAGATGATAATTTCGTGACTTCTCCCTGCTAATACAGCTATCTGTCACAAGACATCAGTGACTTGGATGAGTCTAAGCATTACATTTTGAAAGCCACAACTGCAGCAACTTTGAAGAAGGGTGTTTTGTCAAGAAATGAGCAGCTTTCCTTGAGTAAGAAAATAGGCTTTGCTCTATTTTTGATACTTGAAGAAAAGATCCCCAAACCTTGTCGCAGTGTAGATCCTATTTCAATAGAGGCTGACCGATGTAGCTCATATTTGTGATCATAAAGATCATCTCAGTAATTGATTGTGTGGAGAAGTAGTGTTGGGGAAGACAGAGAACTTGTTAGCTGTCTGTAATAATTTTGTCCTCTGAAAACAGTTGCTTGTGCGGTCTGCTTTTGGTCTTCATTTTATCTCTAATCCCATATGTAGATTTGTTTTGTTTCCTCATTGACCAATCCAGCTGTGCCCCATCCCACCCCCCTTATGTTGCCAGACGTTTGGTCCTCTTCTCTCTTAATGGTGGCTTGCATCTCCCTTTTCCTCTCCTTCTCTTGTATACTTTAAATGCCAAATACTGTAGAAATAGCTAGACTGATGGCTCCTCCATGGTTTCCAACTGCTTTTGCAGATTTTTACTGTTGTAGAACCTGAGGGCTTGCGGAAGCATGTTGAAAAGAGGCGAGCCAGTACCCTGTGATCATCCAGGATTCCATGGATCTACAGCAGCATGCACCAGGAACCCAATTTGGAACCTGCTATTTTGAGAATGACAATCTGAGATGATAGATGCTGCAAAATGCTCTGGTTACTTGTTTTCCATAAACCTGCTCCACACTACAGAGATGGACCAATTCAAGTCACACTACATCAGTTTATTTGTACGTGTGTCTGCACTTTAAATTGATCTCTGGCTGACGTGCATGTCTAGTTATGGTGGTACAGTAAAACTACCATGCCTGTCAATAGTGAGCCAGGTTCACGTGTTGTGATCAATGTAGTGCAAGTACACACAGTGCAGGACTTGACCCTAATTGTCCTCCAGCAGCCCCACCAACCCTGCTATAATGACCACTCTTGTTAGTGTGAACTCCACTGTCCAGGGATATCAGAGACCAAAGGCTACCTCCTTCTCCCCTTAAAAACACCCTCCATAATATTGAAATGCCTCTTCTTGATTGTCTAGATCAGGGAGAACACCCAGAAGCTTTCTCTTGGTCTGTGCAACAGCCCAGATGACCAGGCCAGCTCTAGGCACTAGATATTCAGCTTTTTGCAGTGAACAGGAGGTTATTTGATCTTCTGGGCTTGTGGGGGGGAAAGGAGGCTATGCACTTCTATCTGTACATTAACTATAGAAACCTGGATGTCTACAAAAAGATTGGGGAGGGAGGAGAGATGCAACAGGGATCATCATAAGTACTGTATGAAAGACATGCCACATCTCTGCTTTTGTGATGTGAACCTGCCACTTTTACAAAGAGCTGGTTCTGAACTTCAGGGAGACCTTATCAGCAACCACTGTGGATACCTTGGAGGACCCAGTGCCGGAGATGCATGCTGTGAGGAGGAGGAGGAGGAGGAGATGATGATGTGGTCAAGGGGAGAGTATGAAAGGGTGTTCAGCTACGTCCTGAGTCAGGATCAGTGTAGCTTGTTCCACCAGCTGAATATAGTTAAACTTAATGAATAGGAAGTGACTTCCTTGGGTAAATATATACATGCATTTTGCCTTACAAAGTATAAATTTAAACATAGGATTTGTTGACTCTAGGACACAATGTCAAAGTAGCCTTTTCTGAAGTAAGAACATCGAAATAGGCTACTTTGACGATAATCGTCTATGTGTCCTCCAGGGCTGGCAACTTCGAAGTTCAATGTTGAAATAGCCCCGGAGAACATCGAAAAGAGCCGCCCTGGAAGGAAACGCACAGCGTCCACACACACAAGCCCCCTCTTTTGAAATAAGGGGCCAGGAAAGCCCACACACCGGGTTACAGCACACTAGCCCTTCCGGGGCAGCTGCAAGACGCTCCCTTAAAGGGCCCCCCCCCAGACACACTTGGCCTGCACTGCACAAGCAGTCCTGTGTTGGTGATACAAGCCTCATAGACCTCGAGCCTGCAGCATGGACGTCCAGCAGCAGGTGGAAGCCCTACAAGCCGCCTCCCGCGGAGCAGGCACCCTTCTGGATGCTGCCCGGGCAGCCGCCCGCCCAGCAGCTTCTGGAATGGGAGCCCTCCCCAGGAGCATGAGGAGAAGCCCCTGACCATCGGGCCCTCCTCACCCTCCCCTGCTGGGTGCCCCGCCAACTCTGGAGCTACCCCTCCAGTGCTGAGTGGTGGGAGCACCTGGTTGTGGGGGAATGGAATGATGACCAGTGGCTGTGGAACTTCCGTATGAGCCGGCAGACCTTCATGGAGCTCTGCCAGTGGCTCACCCCCGCACTCAGGCACCACGACACCCAGATGCGGCGCGCCCTCCCTGTCGAGAAGAGGGTCGCAATAGCTGTCTGGAAGCTAGCCGCTCCAGACAGCTACCGCTCCGTGGGACAGCAGTTTGGAGTGGGAAAGGCCACAGTCGGGGCTGTCCTCATGGAGGTAAGGAGGCCTGGGGCTGAACCCCCTGCTGGGGAGGGGGGCCCTAGGTGAGGGGTTCACACTCTGCAAACCCTCACAGGCACCTCTATTCCCTCCCCACAGGTGATGCGTGCACTCAATGCCCTGCTGCTCAGGAGGGTTGTCCGAGTTGGGGACCTGGATGCGGCCGTCGAGGGATTCGCCGCCATGGGATTCCCCAACTGCTTTGGAGCCCTTGATGGGACCCACATCCCCATCCACACCCCAGACCACAGTGGTGGCCGCTACATCAACAGGAAGGGCTACCACTCTAGTCCTGCAGGCCATGGTCGACAGCCATGGCCGCTTCCAGGCCATCTGCGTGGGCTGGCCCGGCTCTACCCACGGCACCTGCGTTTTCCAGAATTTGGGACCACGCCGCTGACTGCAGGCAGGGACCTACATCCCCCAGAGAGAGATCCATCAGGGGGATACCACCATCGTACCCCTCTGCCTTGTGGGGGATGCAGCATACCCCCTCCAGCCCTGGCTTATGCGGCCCTATGCAGGCCACCTCTCTGATAGTCAGGAGCACTCCAACGCCCGACTCAACTATGCCCAACAAGATGTCAAGCGAGCCTTTGGGCACCTGAAAGGCTGCTGGCGTTGCCTCCTGGCACGCCTAGCCCTGGGCCTCCCAAACATCCCCCAGTTTGTGGGGGCCTGCTGCACACTTCACAACCTGGTGGAAAGCAAGGGGGAGGCCTTCGTGCAGGGCTGGGCACAGGAGGCCGCAACAGCCTACCCCCAGCCAGCTGCCGCCCCGAGCCGCCAGGCCCACCAGGACAGGCTCTGGGTCCAGGAGGCCCTAAGGGAGTACTTTGATCAAGGGGCCCAGTGAGCTAACCCCCAGCCATCCCTGCACCCCGCCCCGGCATCCACACCTCACCAAAAGCACACGGGACACAGGTTTTTGGAAAAATAAAACTAACATTATTTACAAGAACAAAAATGTCACCTCTTTTTGGCGTATAAATAATATTAGCAAAAATAAAACATTCAATGAAAATAATAACACATATACAATTGGGGACATCTCTAAAAACTATAACGGGGGGTCAACTATAAATAACTATGTGCAGGGGGGAGACGTGGGCATGCCACATCGGCCCATCATTCTGGGGTGGGGGTGGATGGGCGCGAGCCCTGCCGCGTTCGGCTGGGCGGTCCCCCTGTCAGCAGGGTCCCCGGAGAGGCTGGCTGGGGGCCGGGAGCACAGGGAGGTATCGCTGAGGCGGGTCCTCGGCCCCGGGTGGCTCTTGCTTTAAGGAGCTGGTGGGCGGGGAGCAGGCGGGACAGCAGCGGGCGGGGCGGTGAGGAGGGCAGCACGGATGACATCGGGGGGAGGCAGATGGCCCACCAGCTCCTCAAACGTATTGGCCACCCGGTTGAATGTGGCCATGAATTCCTGCCAGTCCTCCCTGCGCCAGGGGGCCTCCTGCTCCTCAAATTGGAGCCTCCACTCCATGAGGTCCGCCTGGTGCTAGAGGGCTGCAGCCACCTCCGGGTAATAGGTGGTGGTGGTGTCGCGGTGTCCTTGGTGGAGGTGGGCCTGTACTGGGGCAGGTGGTGCTCCCGGGAGGTGGTGCTCCGGTGGTCTGGGAGGGCTGTCAGGGACCACGGATGGCGCAGCTGCAGAAATAGGGGGAAAGAGGGAAGGGAGGCCCTGAGTGTACCCAGCCTTGACCTGTGGCCCATCCCCCATTGGTGCATGCAGTGATCCTGTGGGTGGCCCCCTCCAGTGGTCCACCCCCCTCCCCTCCCACCGGGGGTGGGGCACGGCACTGTCCATGGGTGGAGGTGCTGCTAGGCACTGGTGGCTGTGGCACTGTCCCTGTGCTGTGGATTGCCTGGGCCATGTCAGGCTGGGGTGTTGTGGGGATGTGTGGGGCCCCCGCCCCATGCTCAGCTCAGGGGGTCTGTGCCCTGTGGGGTACGTACTTGACAGTGCACTGCCAGGCTCGGGAGATGCCCATGCAGTGGACACCCGGCTGGAGCTGTGGGATGGGATGTCCAGCACAAGCTCCCCCTCCTCGCTGGACCACTCGGTGGCTGGGGTGGAGGGTCCTGGCTCTAGCTGTGGGGGGGCAGGGCTGGCCTCTGGACCTGACCCTGTCTCTGAGGCTGGCTGGGGCTCGTCGACAGTGGTGTCAAGGGTGGCTGGGGGCGGTGGGGGAGGAGGTGCCCCGGGGGCCCAGGACAGCCTTGAGCTCCCAGTAATAGGGGCAAGCGGCGGGGGCAGTCCCAGACTGGCTGGCCGAGTCCCAGGCCTGGGCGTAACCCTGCTGCAACTCCTTGACTTTACTCCTGACATGGTCAGGAGCGTGGGCAGGATGACTCTGGGCAGCCAGGCCCTCGGCCAGCTGGGCGAACGCCTCTGTGTTCCGCTGCTTGCTCCCCATGACGTGCAGCACCACCTCCTCCCCCCAGAGCCCCAGCAGGTCTCGGAGTTCAGGGTCAGTCCAGGAGGGGCCCTGCTTCCTACCCTGCCGGCTGGAGGCCTGGGATCCCTGGGATGGCCCAGAGGGGGAGCTCTGGGGGCGCTCTGGAGGCTGGCCGGCCACCATGATGGTGTCCATCTGGCTGTGCAGGGACACCTCGTGGCAGGGCTGCTGCGTGCACACTGCCAGCTTCCTGCTACGGGGTTTCCGGGTCCCTGCGGCTTTAAGAGCCGCTGAGGGCAGAGATCACAGAGCCCCGCAGGGGCTGGACAGAGCGTCTCAGCCCCTCAGCTGATTGCTGCCATGGAGGACCCTGCTATTTTGAAGTAGCGGGACACAGTCTACATATTGGAGGAGTAGCCGTGTTAGTCTGGATCTGTAACAGCAACGAAGGGTCCTGTGGCACCTTATAGACTAACAGAAAAGTTTTGAGCATGAGCTTTCGTGAGATTTGAGTCTGTGCTCATGAAAGCTCATGCTCAAAACTCTTCTGTTAGTCTGTAAGGTGCCACAGGACCCTTCATTGCTGTTACAGATAGTCTACACACACCCTACTTTGACGTTGAACGTTGCAGTAGGGTGCTATTCCCATCTTCTGATGGGAATAGCGATTTCGACGTCTTGCCGCTTAACTTCAATTTGAACGTCAAAATAGCACACAGTGCATGTAGATGCGACACATGCTATTTCCACGTTGGGCTAGCTACTTCGAAGTAGCCGGCTAGTGTAGACGTAGCCAATAGTGTCTGGTCCAGAACCAAGTTAACAAGATACAGGGATTGACTTTTCATTGCTTTATTGCAAAAGAAGAGTAGCACAACAACAAATGGAACTAGACTTGGTGTCTACTTTTCATTCCTCTGTGGGGATAGGTGGGAAAAAGGAGAAGAAGCCTACATGGAGCAGTTTGTTTATGTACATAGGGATTTTGCTTGAATCCTCCTGAAATCTCAATGACACTGCAGTCCTCTCCTGCAGGTTCCCACGGAAGGTAGTCTTATTTCTTTCTCCGCAATAGGACAATTTCCCATGCTATTCCATGGGAAGTTTTGTTGATACTATTACAGTAAACAGGTTAGCAGAATGTAGGCCCAGGTGACTTTTGGAGTCCTGTAGTTGTATATTTGAAAAGCCAAATGCTGCAGAAGTAGCTAGACTGATGGCTCCAACTTTGTTACTTGTGGGAATGAGATGTCTGCTGAAATCACCACTGCCTGTGGAAAACTGTGCCAATATCCAGTGCCATTGCCTAAACCCAGTTCTATGGAATAGGAACCACAATTTTATTGTTTTACATATGATACCATTTCTTCCCCCTCCTGCTGCTGGCAGACCATACTTGCCATGATGGGAGGCTAGAGAGCAGTGCTGGGGATAAGCATTCTAAAGCCATAGCATCAATAAGATTATGAAATATTTTATGGGAATAAGGAAAGGAGTTTTTGAAACGTTTTCATTCTGCTGTGATGGTAAGTCCAATGGCACATTTGTCTGCTTTTATCAGTAGCTGCTACTCTTTTGGCCTTGAAGATGTATCTGTACCCTCAGAATACCTGACCATGATGATAAAAGAGAGAACAAGGGAGAACATGTTCAGTGAGATTCTGCAAATCAGGGCTGCATCATACTGCAAACAAAATCCTAGTGGTGGCTGACATGGCAGACTGCACATGAAAAAAGCAGGCAGGATTCAGGTCAGTTGGATGGGACAAGGAGAGATTCAGCCATCAGGACATATTGGGTCTTCACAGGCAGCAAATTCAAGTACTGCAGACCATGGTTGATCTACAGGTCCAAAAAAATCGTGAACTTGTGACCCTTTGCAGTCCTAGAAGAATTCCATGATTATACACCACCCAGCATACCTCATGGTATCATATGAGCACTGAAACGAACAGAAATGTTAGCTGTTTCCAATTTTAAAGTTCCATTCTGTTAATGTATGTTAAAGGTTTATGATTCATTGACTGGATTTTGCACATTATTTCTCTTCACTGCTTTTGCCATTCAGTTTCTGATTTTTGAAAACCCACGTTGCTAAATACACTGCAATACTCTAAATACCCAGTATTTGTAAATGAGCAGCACTGCCGAACTTACAACTTCAACATTTATAAATATACAGCAAGCACCATGTAATTTGTAGCTTCAGTAAAACATGCTGTCTTAATTATAAATAATAGCAAGCACTCTCAATTCCTAGCAGCACCCAGAGCTTCAAGGACAGAGAACAGTCCAGCACAGAACCACTACTGTGGCTGACTGCTGAAGTGCTCTTTCAAAACCTCCCTCAACACGATAGATCTGTGTTGAGCTCTTCTAAGGGCCTCTGTGTCTGGCTGCTCAAACTCAGCAGACAGATGCTCCACCTCCTCCATGACAGCAGCTTTTTTCCCCTTAGTCTCATAGATAAGCTGTAGACAACATGGTGTTAAAAAAAAAAAAAAAAATCTCATTGAGTGTTCATCTGTAGCTTCACAAATAAGCAGTCCTGTGGCACTTTAGAGATTAACAAACTTATTAGGTCCTGAGCTTCCATGTGTAAAACCCACTTCAGATGGAAATGGAGTAGAAAAATAGAATCCAAAGTTTATATAGTGGGGAGGATGGGAAGGGAGAAGGAAGTCACCTGTCACCAGTAGGACCAGTTAGTGAAGAAAATTAAGTTGGATCTGTTACATTCCTGTGCATATCAAAGGTGGGGAAATTGCCCTTGTAATGCATAAGCCAGTTAAGATCTCTATTCAGGTCAAGGTTAAAGGTGTTAAATTTGTAAATAAACTTGGAATTCATGTTCATGTTTAATCTTGTGGTACAAAGGAAAACATCTGAAGTGGAATTTCCACAACTTTGATATTTGCAGAAATGAAAAACATCCAATTTAATTTTCTTCATTAACTGTCCTTATTACTGGTGACAGGTAACTTCCTGTCCCATTCACCTGCCCGTAAAGCCTGGAGTCTGTTTTTTCCGCTCCATTTCCATCTGACTAAGTGGGTTTTACCAACATGAGCTCATGATCTAATACATTTTTAGTCTCTAAGGTGCCACAGGACTGCTTGTTGCTTGTGTACATAACTTGTGACTTGTAGTTATTTGGATATTTCACTGAGAGCAAATCAAGTGAATGGACCGTGCCAGCATCCTTTCAGTCTGCCAAAAGGACAATCACCTGTAATTCTGCAAATGCTGAGCTGATAGCTCAATCTTTCCTTGGTGCTGTCAGGGTAGCCAGTGTACAGCTTCCTGAGCAAGGGCTCTCTGAGTCACTGTTGGCATTTCTATATTGCCAATAGTAATCCATTGGACAGGAAAGAAAGTCTCTCTTTGCAGCTTTCTGAACAGTCTTTTTTTCTTAGATACGAGTGAGTAATTCAGTGAAGGGGACTGTCTTGATGTCTGTGGAGCACCCAAAGAGATCCACCATTGCTTGTGCAACCATGGAACAGTAGCTCTTTCTGTTCCTGTAAACCTCTGTACACTCACTCTTAGCAAAGTGCCTGTACACTCACTCCTTGTTAAATGAGTACTTTATTTATGAGTACTTGCTTAAACGAGGGACACACATACCTCCCCTAGGTCACTCAACAAGTGAACTCCCACTCCCGCTAATGTGAGCCTTACCCCCTCCCCATGGTTCCAACCCCCAGTAGTCTGACCTCTCAACCTGCTGCAGCCAGACCTTAATGCCAGCGCCTCAGCCTGACCCCCTCCCGCCAGCCCCACAGCGCTACTGCAGCAGCCTAACCAGCCCCACAGACAGACTCCCCCTGCTGGTCCCACGGCCCCGTACTGTGGCATCCTAATCAGCCCTCCGGCCAGACACCGCCCCCCATCAGCCCAATATCATGGCAGCCTAACCAGCCCTGCAGCCAGACCCTCAGCCCCACAGCCTGAACCCCTCCCGACCCTGTCATTTCATACCTGCATTTTGATGTAGTTCTGCTAGTCACTGCTCCTTTCTTGTCTCCAGAAGTAGCACTCTACTACCCCAAGATGCTCCAGGATGAGCATCACCCACAACCGTCAATTGATTTTTCACTGAGTCCCTCAGTACACTATCCTAGAAGAAATAATTGTCCCTTCTTGTTGCTGTAGTTCTTTCATGTCTGAAAATCTAGAAGGGTTGTGGGACTGTTGTTTTGCAAAATTCGTTAGAAAAGCGTAGAGCCTGACAGGCTCCATGGGTCTGATGTTACACTGAAAAGTGCTGCATGAGTCTGTACAGTCTTAAAAAGAGAAAAAATTATAGGACCTGGGATGCCACTCTGAATGAAGAAAGTTGAGTGCTGGGAATTTCATCCCTGGCGCTGAGAGATCTCCATATGACTTCATTTTACCTCACTACACATTGTTAAAATTTCCCCAAAACTGTTGTGCCACATAGCAGCTTGTGGCCCAGTGGGTTGGTTACCTATCCATGCTGCACTGCCTTTTGCATTGACATAAATGCTGTTGGTGAGTATGTGCAGTACTGACACAAGCAGCCAGGTCTATATACATACACACGTGATATACAGTAGACCCCTGACTTACACTATTTTGACTTATGTATTACTTGCAATAATGTGAGTTGCAATCATGAGTGGGGGGGAGCCAGGAAGTTGACCAGTGCTGCTATGCTGGTCAGTTTCTTGGCTCCCAGGAATGGCAGGGAGCTGGGACCCAGGCGACAGCCTGGCTCCCGGCTTCCCTCTGTTCCCAGCTCCCCTCCATTTATGGGAGCCGGGAAACTGACCAGCATATCCCCACTCCCCCTCTGCTCCTAGCACCCCTCTGCTTGTGGGAGCGTTCCTGACTCCCAACCAGTCCCAGGAGCCAGGCTGCCTCCTGGCTCCTGGCCGGTTCCCTGCTCCAGGAACGTGACCAGTGCAGCAGCACTACGTGCAACCTATATATAAGTTGGGGATTTAGTGTACTAACTTCAGTGGCTGTATATAGAAGTAACTTGCATTCTCCGAAGTTTGTAGTGTAGACATGGCTATGGGACATATCTTCTAGCAAACTGCTACTCTTTGCTAAAAAGCTTACCTTTCGCAGGGTAGGGAATAGAAGAGAGAAAAGTCATATAAATACATTTTAATAAATAAATAAAACTTTTTTCCCTTTTAAAAAAAGCTGGCTGGTGATTTCTAACCAGGCCCTAGATTATCCATCCCATGGAAAAACCAAGTAAAGGAACTCAGGAAGGGAACTCTGAGCAGCAGCTAGTAGAATGTTTCCTCGAACATTCAAGGTTGGATGTGTGAAGGGTTTGGAATGAGACTGCAGTTTAGATCCCAGACTCTTCTGATCCCTTGGAGGCAAGGACCCTCTGCATAAAGACCCTGGTGTCTCCCTTCAAGTGGCATTGCCCAAGTGCTGCTATGCTGCCATTGCTTCTCATGGCTGTGGGTTTCCTGCATATCTTTCCTGATGGCTGTGCATGTCAGCGCTCTTTCATGTTTGTTGGATGAGCAAAGCTGTGGGAGGTGGCATAGGAGCAGCAGGAGGAGTGTCTTTCTCAACCACTTTTTTCTGGGGCTGAACATGGCAATTTTCACAGTGCTTGCAAGAAATTCACTTGATTATTTCAAGGAACCACTGGAGAGCTAAGTTCTGTTTCTTGATGGGTTCTTGCTTTGTAGCCCTGTTTCTGAACACAGGGAAGCTACTCACAAATAAACTTCTGCAATGAGAAGAGCCCATGGCATGTATATAAATGAGAGACTTGCCTCTGGTGCGAAAAGTTACTTCTAATGATTTTACAGACTAACTCAGCAAATTCTCCTCATCTCCTTAGTGTGGTTGCTAAGGCGGAGATGAGGAAACCACTTGCATTTTAACAGCAGCTGGTTTGCTTCCCCACTGAAAAAAGCGGTAGTGGAATGTACAGTGATCTCAACTAGCAAAAAGAGGTGAGCGCCTGGGTTACTGGGTCTTTGCTCAGGTTCACTACTGGTCTCTCCTTTTCAGTTTACATGTTTATGCAGAGTGAGCATGTGGACACTATTCACAAAAATAGCAACGGAAAGTTACAAATGCATGGTGTTGATAGTGTGATCAGTCTGCTTCCTGTTGTCCCCACGTGTTAATATGAATTATTGGAGGTCCCTTTTCCCGGATAGAAAATTTAGCCATGTAATCCCTGTAGTTCAGTTGTCATTTACAGTCTGTTTCACTTAAAAGCTTATCAGCTAACTGTACAATATGCTGAGGTGCATAGCCAATGTGCATTCTATATCAGCTGTCAGTGGATTAAAGTGCTGTTGTGCTCTGAAAAGTCACTTGAAAAATGATACACTGCTCCTTTTTCTCAAGGCAAATTGTTTTTTGTTTGTTTGTTTGTTTTTTCTCCTAACCAATGCTAAGGCAAACTGCACTTAGGATCTGGAGTCCTGTCTACTCAACAAGAAAAAGAAAACTGTGTTGGAAAAAAATAATTTAAAATGACTTCATCATTTGGCAGAAAGTGAACATTGAACACTGTTTTCAGAACCATTTTGCCCACAGTATTTCTACTGGCACTCATCATCTGCTAGCTGTAAGCATTTTTAAATGAGGTTTGTTTGTTTGTTTTTACAAATTAGTGTAAACAAAATATTTGGATCTGGGTGATCTCTCTGCCTCTGCTATCTCCACTATCCATAAAGATTCTGTAGGTGGTATTTACAAGATCATGCTGAATAATGAGCCAGAATCATATTCCTCTCCCTCTACTGAAGAAGTTTTGGCATTACAGGGCCAGTGGAACTTTAAATTTAGCTTTTATAAACAGATATAACATAAAGATCCTCTCAAAGCAGATGTGTGGAGTAAGAGAAACTGTTTGACTACATCTGCATTTTAAAGAATAAATTCACCCCTAGATTACCTGTGGCGGTGAAGGTGATGCTGCTACAGCAGCAGCTCTTCCCAGCAGGCCAGGGCTGCAGTCCCCATTCAGCAGCTCCTCCTGAGAGGGAAGGAGGTGGGGTGCTTGCTTGTCAGGTGGGGGTCAGGGCTCTGCAGCCTGCCCTGGGCCTCCAGCTGTTACCACCCTAAATCTCTGCCCATCCTACAGCTTTGGAAGGGATAAACCTCAGCCTGCTGTTCCCCCTGTTCTCCAGGGGTCTTTGCTTGGGTTAGTGTCCACCCTCTGCTGCAGCCTGCTGGGGTCAGGGCAGCACTCTGCAGGTCTCCAGTTGCACTCCCCTATGCTAGTCTAGGGGGATGGCACTTTGGGGGCTACTGCCAACAGCCCCCTTCATCATGCAGCCTGTTTGGTGGGTTGCTCCAGGGGCTGGCCAGGCTTCAGGGACTGCCCCCCACCTTCAGTGCCCTCTGCAGCCTATAGGCTGTTATGGGAGAGGAATCAATCTGGAGGCTGCCGTTCTCTCCTACAAACCCTCCCTCCATGGTCTGTAAGCTGTTGAAGTGAGGGCAAGGCTCTGGGGGCTGCCCCCAGCCTCCAGTGTTCCCCATTTGGCTGCAGGCTATGGGCAGTGGGAGGCTCTTGGAGCTGCTCCAGCCTCCAGTGGGTTCTCCCTCCCCCTAGCCTGTAGGCTGTCTGGGGGGCTGCCGCCTTCTAGTTGCCTCTTACCTGTGGCCTGCAGTCAGTCTGGGTGGTGAGCCAGGCTCTGTGAGGCATCCTGACCCTCCAACAGTGCTTCCCTGGCCTGCAGGCATCTGTGGAGGAGCCAAGGCTGCCCCCTGTGGCATACAGGCTGTCTGGGAAGTGGTAGCCAAGCACCGGTGGTCTGTGCCCCTCCAGCAGTCTCCCACAGTGTGCACGCTGTCAGGGGGGCAGGCTTCAGTAGGATACCACCTCCAGCTGCCCCCACAGGTTGTCTGAGGAGGCAGGGTCTGGAGGCTGCCCTCCCTCCTGCAGCAGTCTGCAGGTTTTCTGGGTAGCACCAAGTTCTGTGGGCTGCCCCTGGTCTCCAGCACGCCCTCCTGTGGCTTGTAAGCTGTCGGGATGGGCCAGGCAGCAGAGGGCTGCCCGTTCTCCAGCTGCCCCACACGGCTTCCAAGTTGTCTGGGGAAGGGTAGGCTCCAGGTGCTTCCCCTCCTTTCCAGCAGCTCTCCCACAGGCTTTCTGGGTGGGATGAGGTTCTTGACAGCTGCCCTTGGCCTTCAGCACACTTCCTTGTGGCCTGCAGGTTGTCTGGGGGAATACCACCCTCCAGCAGTTCCCTCTGTGGCTTGTTAGGGTCTCCACCAGGGGTGATGTGGGGGGCAGTCTCTGGGTTTGGGGAAGGATTTCTGCTTTCCTCATCTTTGTGGCAAGCAAGATGGTAGTGCCCCAGTCCTGCTGGCCTCTCTTGGTGCTGGAGCTGCTCCCAGTGGCCACTTTCAGTATCACATCCTTCTGGTTTGTGCCCCTCCCTTTACGTGTTCTGGGAAATCGTGGGATTTGAGGCATTTCCTACTTTTCAGGCACAACCAAACCCTGACCTTTGATTTAAGTTAGGTTAAGAGGAAGCTACATACCAAATGTTGTGGTCATAGTCCTTATGGTTTGAGGTATTCTTGAGCAAATATAACACTGACAGATAGGCTCTAAAACATAGAGAGAGATGTGACTGATCACTTACTCTCTCTCTTTATAATAAGCCTTTAGTTTTTGACACTAGAGGATGGGCTGGCAACATGGTATGTAGGGTAAGAAATACAGTGAACTATATATAGTGAACTAGTAATGCAGCTGGCCCTTTGGGGTCAAGGGAACATTTTGTATATGTGAGCCGAATTTTACAATTGCTTCTCACTCTAGTGGACCTAGGTGCTGATCAGGAACTGGAGATTAGAATGCGATAAAGAGAGGGTGTGGTTTCTTTTTGGTTTTTTGATAACCAGTGTGTGGGACCAGAAATACAGTTTGTGACTGGTTGAGAAGATTAATTTCAGTGTTACAAGTCATCTCCTCTTCAACAGCAACAACCTGTTTGAGTGAGAGAACAGTTGAGTCTTCATGCCCTCAGGGACTCTCATGCCACTCTCCACTGTTTGGGGATATACCACTTACATCTGTTGGGAAGTACTCTAAGCTGCTTCCCCATAGGAACTCTCCAGGGCCCTATCATCAGAAGGGCTGTAAGATCACTAAGAGCCAGTGGCTCTAGGGTAGCAGACGCACCACACTACTGCTGTCTTCTTTCATACTCTGTAGCAAGAAGGCTGCAGAAAGAAGGCATTTTGAAGGGGTGTTCAAGGGGTGCTCTCCCTTTTGCAGCCTGCCCTGACCACAGTATTTCCTGTAAGGCCTGTCCCAGGCACCCCTGCTCACATCCACTAGGACTGTTTGAAATACCCATCAACTGCCTCTGTCCTAGTGCCAGTAAGGGCTAATTTAAAAATACGGATTGTACCTGCCTGGCCCCGAATGAGGAGTTTGCTGGACCAAGGGAGGTCCAACCTGACCCCCTTGCTCTGTTCCCATCCACAACAGCCACTGTCCCCCTTCCCCAGTCACTGGTCCCCCTGCCCAGCTCTGCTCCTGGCTTTAGCTGCCAGCCCACCAGTCCTGGCTGCTGGACCTCTGAGACCAGATCCATTTCCTGCCCTTGCTGTACTCACAGTTGTCACCCCACTTGTGCTGCCCACCCTGCTACTGTGAGCCCTGGTCAGGCTGCTGGGCCTACTACCACTGGCCCCATTTAGGTTGCATACCCTGCCTGGGCTCCTGTCCAGCCAGCTCTATTGCTGCTGGTCCCAGAAGGGCTCCTGCCCCAGACTCTCTTGTTGCCTGACTCCTGGCTACTGGGGCTCTCTGGTCCAGGAACATTTGTGGTCCTGTCAGACTATAGATGTTGCAGAGCGAGTGTCCTGGTTTTTAGAGGTTCAACTTGTACTTTTTTCACTAACCTGAACTCTCTAGTAGTTCTGACAATCACAGAGTGAAACGGGGTACACCAGTGTAGGACCGCTCCTTTGGACAAAGACTCCAAGGGTGTGTCTACACTTGCATTCCTCTTTCGAAAGATGTATGCAAATGAGGCATAAATTTGTGTATTCAGAACCTCATTTGCATATTCTAATTTTGAAAGAATCTCTTTCGAAAGAAGTAAGCCAGTGTAGATGCTGCTCTTTCGAAAGTAAACCCATCTTCGAAAGAATCCTTCTTCCCATTAAATAAAGGGAAGAAGGATTCTTTCAAAGATGGGGTTTACTTTTGAAAGAGCAGTGTCTATGCTGGCTTTCTTCTTTCGAAAGAAGCTCTTTTGAAATTGGAATATGCAAATGAGGTACTAAATATGCAAATTTATGCATTTGCATTTTCGATTTACCTCATTTGCATACCTCTTTTGAAAGAGGAATGCAAGTGTAGACACACCCCAAGAGTCTGAATCTCTTTAGTATAAAGAACTTTTCATTAACCATCCTTCCAGGCATTAATGTCCAAATAGCCATTAAGACTAACAAAATGATTTATTCAGTGATGAGCTTTTGTGGGACAGATCCACTCCTTCAGATCGTGGGTCTGTCCCACAAAAGCTTACCCCCCAACAAACCACCTTGTTAGTCCCCAAAGTGCCACATGACTGCTGGTCCATTTTGTTAGAATACAGACCAACACAGCTACTGCTCTGTTCCTAATCAGTAGACTAAAAGCCCCATGTTCCCCTATCACTGCACCTTAGTCCACACCTAGAAGAAAGTCTCTAAGTCTGGTAAAATTCTGCGGTAGATTTCTCATTGCCCATTCAATTCTTTGTTCTCTCCAAAGAGATTGCCAATGAAGTGGTGGTTTTGATTAGAGCTGAGCTAATAATCGATGCTTTGGTTGCTTGAAAGAACCATCAAATCCAAAAAGAAATTGGTTAGTATTGAACTATTCTAACAAATTGGACCAGCAGTCATGTGGCACTTTGGGGACTAACAAGGTGATTTTTTTGAGTGGTAAGCTTTCATGGGACAGACCCACAATCTGAAGAAGTGGGTCTGTCCCACGACAGCTCATCACCGAATAAATCATTTTGTTAGTCTTTAAAGTGCTACATTTCTGATGCTTTGTTTTGTTGGAGTACAGACTAACACAGTTACCTCTCTGTTACTTTTCAGGTAGACATTATTAGTTAAAATAACTTGTCAGAGTTTGCTACCAAGTTCACAGCCATACAAAACTGTGAAATCTGGGGTCCTCCTGTGCACTCTGGCCTTTGTGTGTTTTCACCCTATACTGGATACATGGCATGGAGGAGTAGAGCTGGCATTTCTCAGATTGGTAGTCCTGGTGCAAAACAGAATTGCAGGGGGATCACAAGTTGTTGCCACCTTTATTCTGCACTGCTTTCAGGAGTTGTAATGTAGGACAAGTGCCCAGCTCTGAAGGCAGCATCCTGCTAGTAGCAGCAGAGAAGTAAGAATGGGAATACTATATGCATGTCACCCTTATTTCTGTGCCACTGCTTTCAACATTGGGCACCTGGAGAGTGGCAGCTGCTGTCTAAGGTCCTAGCTCTTCAGGAAGCAGAGCAAAAATAAAGGTAAAAATATTTCATGCTATCCTTATTTCCATGTGCTGCTAGTAGTCATTCTGTCTTCTCAGCTGTACTGGGCAAATAGATGTCAGGGATGGTGCTTGGTCCTGCCAAGAGGGCCCGGGACTGGGCTAGATGACCTCCCAAGGTCCCTTCCAGTTCTAGGAGATGTGTACCTCCAATTATTTAAAAAAAAAAAAAAAAAAGGCCCTCACACAGCTCCTTTTCAGGTCAGGACCCCTACAATGACAGCACTGTGAAATTTCAGATTTCATTTTAAAAATCCTTTGACTGTGGAATGGACCAAAATGGGCTGTGAATTTGATAGGGCCCTACTAATAAACTCCTACGGGCCTCAATTTCAGGTCATCCTGGATGACGGGAAACTACGTGCTAGGTTGCCCCTTTAGGCATTGATTGATGCGGTAGGCATTGTTTCACGCTCTGTAGCAACATTGGTGGCTAGGAGGCTGGATTCATGGTTACAGTCCTCAGGGGTCCACATAAGGTCTAAGCAATAGTAGGTCATCTCCTTTTCAACAGTAACAACCTACTGAGTGAGAGAAAAGTTGTCTTCATGCCCTCAAGGACTCTCATGCCACTCTTTGCTCTTTGGGGATATACCGCTTACATCTGTTGGGAAGTACTCAAAGCTGCTTCCTCATAGGAACTCTCCAGGGCCCTATCATCAGAAGGGCTGTAAGATCACTAAGAGCCAGAGGCTCTAGTGTAGGAAACACGCCACATCACTGCTGTCTTCTTTCAGACTCTATAGCAAGAAGTTATGTAGCAAGAAGGCATTTTGAAGGGGTGTTCAGGAGCCATCAACCTGTCCCTGCACAGTTTCCCCCTTCTGCCTTTTGTGGCTGCCTGGCTTATTTCCTGATGAGATAATTCATCAAGCAAATTGATCTTAAACATCATCTAGAATTCCTTTTATTCCCCTTCCCATCCCTTTCAGGGATCCTCCTTGCAAAAAGATTATCAATCAGAAGGTAGGCTTACTAATCTACTGAGGGACAGTAGACCTTACCCCTAACATGAAGGCCAGGGTATTTAGTCTATATATTTCCTATCCCCAAAAAGAAGATGAAGCTATAAATTCATTCGAAACCTCTTGACAGCTAAATGTCTCTATTCAGCGTGACTACCTTGACTTCAATAGACAGCATGGATGAGATATGGTCCTATGAAAGATATTCTTTTACTGGTGAAAAGTAAGAGCTTCAGAACATCACAGAAATCTTTTCCAGGTCTGGAACATATATTTTCATGGAGATATTCAGACAGCATACAGGATATTTGCCTGTTTTCCAATGGCCTGGGGGGGTGGTGCCTGCAAGTGCACTGTCATGGAGCCACCTGTGCCCCTACCGAGGAACTGCACCAGATAAGTGCCCTAATCCCGTGCCCCCTACCACACTTCCTGCCCAGAACCTGCATGCCCTCAGTGTTCTCTGTAAGCTGAGTACTTGGGTGGCTGTCCGGGAAAGATTCAGATGATGCCCAGCTGATTAGCAGAGTACCTACAGTTGGCAGCAAATATTCCTACTGGTGATGCACTTCTCTATATGCTGTGGTGCACATAACAAAATTTATTCCACCCATGGATGGAAAAAACTAGAGGGATCCATGACCCGTACCCTGCTCCTGAATCCCATCCTGCACCTACCTCCTGTCAAGACACCCCCAGTCTGCTTCCCAGCAGCCCTGTCCTGCACAGTGAACCCCTCGTTTTTGGCCCCATCCCTAGGGGGATCCTACAAAAATCTATTAGCCCCATGACCCCAGAAGACTTAATTGGGCTCTGGGAAGAAGCCCTGAGCCTTGCCTTCCTCACCCCTTAACCCTGGTGTCCTGAATTATGTGGTTAAGGTGAGGGATTAGTTCCTATTATCTTTGATTTTAAATTAATGCTGAAAATGTGGGCAAGTGGGGAAAATGCTATTTTCTATATATGAAAGAAAACAGAGTGAATTAGTCTATGACAGTCAATTGTTTTTATAAAATTCTTTTTTTTGGCAGAGCTTGGTGAATTACGGCTTTTAATTGACTTTAGGGACACCTGTTACCCTATACATAGGAGTCACACATTTGCATACATGAACAGGTGATCTCCTAAATACATGGAATTCAATAACATATGGAATCCAGAGTACTTACAGAAAACAAAGCAGTGAGGGGGATGGCAGAAGAAACAGCTGCTCCCCCAACTGTGGAATAGCCCTTTAAAAAGTACATTCTATGCTGGCATTGTTTTACCCTTTAAATATTTTGTGTGCTTGTGAAATAACTTAACTCTGGACAGCATACTGTTGTTGGGATATTCTGCATTAACTAGAACATGGGGATGGGAAAAAGATTGACTGGGTGTGACCAATACAGAGATGCCCACAGACACTCTTTAAAAAGAGCTAATTTCCCCAAAATAAAGAAAATTTTAAGTTAAATCGATTTGGGAGGAAAAACTTAGATCAGTGTGAATGAAAATTTAGTTCTCTTTAAGAGATTATTTGATGGACAAAAAGTCCCAACTCCATGCTCATGGAAGAGGATGACTTTGACTAAAAGCTCATCCAGGCTCAACAGCCAAAAAAAAAAGGAGGGGGCGCAATTTCAGATTAAAAATCAATGTGTAACAATAGATAAAAGGCAAAATAGATAGCAGTGGATGTAAATTGAAAGCAAGGAAGTGTAGAAAATTGATAGGGAAAGCTTAAGATATCTGGGGAAAATTCCTGGCTGCTAGAGCTAAGAACAAATGAGGACGTTTTTTAGAATGTTAGTTACAACAAAAATTGTGTAGGTTCATTATTTGGTGGAGATAATGCAGAAAAGACTGAGATGTAGATTTCTGTTGCAGGATTGTGTACTCTCACGTAAGGGTGACGAAGAACTTAACCTTCCTGTTTAATATCTAAGCAGGGTGTTAAATAATATTTACTAGAAGTACATAGTTTAGTATCAGCAGGCCCTTATACCTAAGAGGCCTAAAAGAGTAGACTGAGGAGATCTGTCTCACTGGTGATGTTAAAGGTAGGAGTACTGGGAATATTCCAGGAGATTGGAATAGGTTTATTGTTCCTATATTCAACAAGAGCAAGTGGGATGATCCAGATAACTATAGACTGGTTAACCTGGCATCGTTCCTGGGCAACATAATGAAAAAGCTGATACAGTAATATCTCCTTTTACGTGGAGGTTGTGTCCTGGGCCACCTCGGTGTAAATCAAATTTCACGTAAATGGGGCGGGGGCGGGGGTAGGGAGATCTCTGGAATTCCTCTGACTGGGGGAGCGGGCAGCTGGAGCCTCTGCAGAGCTCTGCTGTTCCCCAGCTTCCCCTAGCTGGGATGATTGTTCGTTTTTTGTTTTTTTGTTTAAATGGAAGTATACAGGGTTAAAGTGTATAGTATATCAGGTTATCATTAAAGCACGTTAACTGTCTCTCAGATAGATGTTAGTACGGAATAACCATTAAATTGGGGTCATTCTAGTGGAGTTCTGTAGGAGTAGAAACTGAGCTCCATGCTGGTCACCTTTTCTTCAGTATTCTGAATGTAAGTATAACATCACTGCTGGTCTAAAAAAATTGAGGAGGACACCAAAATTGGTAGAGCGTAAATCTTGATAGGGCAGTCCTACAGAGTGATCACTTGTTAAGGTGGGCCCATTCAAAACGAATGTGCTTTAATGCAGTTGAGTGTAAAGAGGATAATATCCTGAAAAGCAGTTAGAGATCATAGTGGACTAGCATCTCAAAATGAGTTTCCACTGTAATGCTGTGGCTAAAAGGATTATTGCAATCATTGAGTATATTAATGAGAACAGTGAGTAGGAATAGGGAGATGATTTTTACATCTGCATATGTTGTTGGTGAGACAGTACTGGAATATATTATACACAGGAGGTTGAAAGATTGGAGGACACTCAAAGAGCTACAAAATGATTAATGGGCTAGAGAAAATGCCTTTCACTAAGAAACTTAGAGCTCAATCTGTTTAGCTTATCAAAAATTGAAAGGTTAATTGATTTGTGTATAAATAACTACATTGGGAGTAAATACTGGCTATTAAATGGCTCTAAAAACTAGTGAATAAAGGAGTAACGAGAACTAATGGCTGGAAGCTGAAGCCACACAAATTGAAATAGAGGCAAAGTGCAGCATTTATTAGGGTAATGAAGCTGCTGGATTCGTCATATTGAAGTCTTCAGATCAAGATTGGATGGTTTTCTGGCAGATGAGCTTTAACCAAACACAAGTCATTGTGCTCAGTAGTGGGATAACCAGGTGAAATTCTGTGACCTATGATATATAGAAAGATTACATGGTTTAATGGCCCCATCTGACCTTAAAATCTATGGCCAGGTCTACACTGGCCGTGGAAGATTGAACTCTTAGGGCTGATCTTCTGGGGTGCCGTTTTGCACAGGAGCGAAACGGCGCGTTCTGGGGTTAATGTCAACCTCGGAACTCCTTGTGAGCTGCAAGGACTAAGGAATGTCTACAGGAGGAGTGCTCCTGTCAACATTCTGCAGTGAGGACAGGGACCAAAGTCGATGGCTGCAAAATCGATTGTAGGTATGCAGTTGGCATACCTAAAATTGCATAGCAGCCATCTACATTCCCGGTAAGTGTAGATGTAGCCGAATATCCTTGCCTTGAAGAGTGCACAGGTTAAATTCAGATAGATGGAGAAAAAAGGGGCAAATGGAAGAGGAAGGACAAGATTGTGCCTGTAAGGCCGGTGCATATCCTAGTGGTTCCATTGTACGTGTTTTGGGGTTTTCCTATTGTCTTCTGACAGACAATGCTAAACAAGTCCGTTCATTTGTCTTCCAATTTCTCTGGGTCCAGACGAAAGGCTAAGGCATTAAGTATTTGATTCTCCCTATTGACTACTGTGAACAAGTGCAAAAGCTCTTTTCTTAAATGGGAGGAGCTTATTTACTGTGGGGGTGTAGATAATACATGTATCTTGACAAAGGCATGAATTTGAAGACAGAATGCAACCCAATGCTTATTAGTATTAGCTCTGATTTCCAACAGCTACATTATTGCGGGATCTTTACTTTGGTGTTTGGTGAACACCCCCACGATTCCTCTCCTGCATGAATAGTTTTGATGGATGCACCATACCTGCATGGTGCAATTGTAATAAGTATGTTGAAGGTTTGCGTTTGAAACAGAAGCATTTTTATTTATATTATGCATTTTAATGTGTCACCAAAAAATAGAACAACATCCCAGTAATGGACAAAGCGTTTCTTTGAATCTGGGGTAGGAACATCTGAGATGTTCCTGAGTTGTTACCTTGAGGATGTGTTATGAGGATGCTACAGAATTTGTGGGTGGAAAGGAGGATCAATCATATCTTGCACTTTAAATAAATTTTAGTAACCAAGGTATTATATAAAATAACAGGCACATGGCTAATTACAATCTTAGGAGCTGGATGGGATTTTAGCATTGGACACATCTTATTGGAGCACAGTCAGTCCATACTTTTGTTTGCTTTTAAATGTTCATAGTTTGAAGAGAGAACTTTGTGCTCTACAGCTTCTTGAGAAACAGGCCTGGCTTTTGTGCTTTGCGGATTTTTATCATCCTGCCAAGACCCTTTGCAACTTCCTCTCCTCGTCACCCACAGCAAATACGGAAACCTTGCTACTTAAGGCCACTTCTGCAATTGCAGGAGTGCAGATGAGTGAGGTGGGAGGAGTGGGCTTTCTCTTCCGCTCCTCCCTTATTTTGGAGATAGAGGAAGAAAATACAATGCGTTTTAAAATGTGCCCCTTGTGGAGTCTCCAACTGACCTGTTTCATGCTCTTCGCTCTCTTTGCTGTCCTGCAGTGCTACAGTTGAAGCTCCAGCAGCGAAGGACACGGGAGGAACTCGTGAGCCAGGGGATCATGCCGCGT
This sequence comes from Carettochelys insculpta, assembly GCF_033958435.1. Lineage (NCBI taxonomy): Eukaryota > Metazoa > Chordata > Testudines > Carettochelyidae > Carettochelys > Carettochelys insculpta. The sequence continues at coordinate 282,763,945 of NC_134137.1, read as the reverse complement.
AAGTACCACTTATATTTTTCTTTTCTCTATGCATTTGTCACTTACTCGTGAATGAAGAGAGAGGTTTTCTGTATGGTCTGAAACACCTGACCCTTTGTTTCTGCATAAAAAATGCTAAATGTGAAAGCCCCATCCCATTTCACTAGACTGCCTTACAGGTCTTTCTGTAATACTGAGAAAGCAGTGTTGGCAACAAGTTTCTTCCAGTATACTCAAAATATAGTGGCTGTATTGCTTGCTATGAAAGCCTTTTGGAGAGTGTGTCTCATATTAGAAGTGCCTTACATATTCAGCACATGCTAGTAATCACTTTTCGAAGGCTTCCTGCCTTAGAGCTTCCATTCTACTCTGTCAGCTCCCCATAACTCTTGCATGGCTGTTGTGAGTTAGTCTGTCCACATGTGCAGGTGCAAGATTTCAAGGCAGTGGGTCAGTTCTGCTTTTACCTGGAACAGATTATTTGAAATGTCTAGTAGGAATCTGTGGGAATTTCAGTTTCCTTAGCAGGGAGCGATCTGCAGACACTGTAACATGGTAGTGTTAATGGGTGGGCTAAGTATACTGCAACTCTGTGCAGGACTAAATTAGGTTTAGAGAACATAAGATTGGCAATACAGGGTCAGACCAGTGGTCCATGTAGCCCAGTAGCCTGTCCTCTGACTGTAGCCAATGTCATGTGCTTCAGAGGGAATGAAGAGAACACTATCCAGTGATCTCTTCCCTGTCACTCGTTCTCAGCTTTTGGCAAACAGTAATCAGGGAGGGGCACCATCTCTGCCCATCCTGGCTGATAGCCATTGGTGGACCTGTTTTCCATGAACTTATTTTTTTAGTTTGTAAACCATTTTATAGTTTTCTCTTTCACAACATCCTTTGTGAGAGTTGCATGGTCTGACTGTGCATTACATAAAGAAATATTTCCTTTTTCTTGCTTTGAACCTGCTATTAATTTTATTGGGTGCCCCTTAATTTTTCAGTTATGAGGAGGAGTAAATATTTATTTACTTTGTCAACACCAGTCATGGAGAACAGCTTTTTTAATGTACAAAGAGATACCTGCTTGAAAAGGGGCTGAATAAGTTGGTTAAAACCTCTGAAGTGGGTGATAATTTCCATGTGCATAAGCAGCAAGTAAATGAGGGAGCACTGAAGGGTATGTGTAAGTTATTTTCAGGGTTCTTTGCATTTTCCCTGAAAGCCTTGGGAACAGCGCAACTCTGTTTCCTTCTCGAAGAAACCTCCTTGAGTACACAGACCTGTTTAGTATCAGCTAAAACTAAATGGGGCTACCCTATCTCTTTGCTCTGAGGAGGGTAAGGAAGAGGATTTCCTGGGGTGTACACTGAAATGATAGTGCTTCCCTTTGTAAAATCATAAAGGTGTTTGTCAACTCTGACTTTGTGTAATGAAGGCCTGTCAACATCAGTCTGTCAGCTGGAGAACTTCAAAGTAAGGCAGTGTTCTGCTTCTGGGGCTTAAAAGACCCCCTCTTTAAAATGCCATCACTAAATTTAAAAAAGATTCAGTTGATTTGACGGATTTCACTCTTAAATTGGATATATTTAAGAATATGTTGATTCAATATCTAATAGGGATGATACAGATAGTGATTGGTCCTTCCGTGAAGGCAGGGGACTGGACTTGACGACCTCTTGAGGTCCCTTGCAGTTCTAGTATTCTATGATTCTTTTGGATACTAGTGACTCATGCCTACCTGTGATTACTCTTATCCAGGAGGAACATACAAATAATTCTGCAGAGTACATTGGTTGCCTTTGGAAAGGAACAGTTTGCTCCAGTAGTCAGATGTTTTCAACAGGAAAAAATATCTTTCCCAGAAGAAAACATTACCATACTCCATACAGGGCCTTCACCTCCCCAGTTCAGTTTACACACAGGAATGATATCTGATGTTATCAGTATTCTCAGTATATTTCTTAGGTTCTAAGCACATATCTATTAGATTGTTTGCCCCATGGAACTGCATCTTTTCTTGTATGTATTTGAGAAAACAGTAAATCTGTGTTTTTCACAAGTGACAAATGATTTGAGGTGCTTCAATTTTTGGGTGCTTAATCTGAGACTCTCCCAAAGGGAATTGATTTTCAAAGTGTTGAGCATCCGTCCTTTGCAAATCAGGACTCCTTCAAGGTATCTCAAAAGTTGGGCTCCCAAAATCTGAAGACTCACAAATTACTAGTCACTTTTGAAAATGTAGACTTAATGCTGTCTTGAAACTTCAGACAAGAAGAGATACAGCCCCAGGGGGCAAACAATCTAACAGGTATGTGCTTTGAATCTGAGAAATATACTGAAAGTATTGATAGCATTGTCAGACTGAGCATCAATCATATCTGTAGTCACTTTTGGAAATCCTTCACCATGTTTTCTAAATGGTAAAGGAAGTGAATTTTGCAGAAACTTGTCTTTGCAGCACCTGTACTTGACAACTTTTCTAATAAACTAAAGGAAACCTCTCTTAGAGAGGCCCCATGTTCAGATACTGCCAGGATGCCCAAAGGCCCAGTCTGTACTGGAGAGAAACCATCATAGCAGAACTGTTCTTAAACATGATTTAAAACCAGTTTCTTTCTAAAAAGATAACCAGAATGGTTTGTTGGGTTGCATGCTAATGAGAAGCTAAGCTATTCAAAACAAAACCTCTTTTTAGCTGTGGAAATGGAACATTCTACTTAGCCATCCTCTGCTCTGTATGCAGGTCACACTCAGGACAGCTTTGAGTATCTAGTTTTGAGGTCTGTAGCACAGACCTCTGTCTTAACATTGGGAATGTCCAGGTTCTCTGTCTCTCCTCACAGCCCTTCCTCATGTACCTTGCTTGTGAAAATGCTCAGGTACTTAGTTGCATTTCCTATCCTTTGATGTTGCTGAGGCTGTATTCTCTTATCACATGCCTCCCATCTAAAGCCTTTAACTAGGCACCAGATACCTTAGATTGTGCTGTTCAGTCACAGAAACCAGAAGGAGGCTTGAAGCTGGATTAGGCGATCTGGTGTCCTCTCACTTACTGAAACTCAGGTTTGCTTCTAGCGCCCATTTGCCATCTGGAGGGCCTGGGCAGTGCATAAAAGAAATGTGGTAACTGAAATGTTTGCCAGTTCCTGGTTCCTCCAGCTGAACAGTGATGTGAATAGGATAAGTCATTTATGGAGGGCATAGAAGCAGCTGTGTAGTGCCTGTAGTGCAGGCTCATCTTCCTGTATCCTTCATTCCATTGACTGAAACAAGAGTCTTAAATCTAAGACCATTTGACTAAAAGCCTCGACTCTGCAGGGAGCTCCAGACATGGATTACATATGCCACATTCCTTATTTCTTCTGTCTAAAGACTGCTTAGGCTCCTTGCATTGGAGGAGGTCAAAGTGATGGTATTCAAAAGTGCCAGCATGTTTCATATTACACTGGGGAAAGGGATGTGCCTTTGTGGAGTGGTGTTCTCAGAAGAACAGAAATGGGAGTATCTTGTTCTCAACTGGAATTTTGTTTGGGGGTGGGGGAGAGTAAAGTGGCATATTTTAACATTTGTAATCAAGTACACTTAAGGTCATTTAAATGTCTACCCTCTCAAGGCTGCTTACCTCCTGTTGGAGGGATGTGTTTTATTGTGTGATGTAAATGTCTCTCAGAGCTAAAGCTTCTAGGTACCTGAACAGAGGCTTTAAAGTAAGTGAGTGGTGTGCCTGAATTAATTCTGTTGGCACCAGCTGTCAAATTCCTTCTGGTTTGTTTTTTCCCTTTTGTTTTTACTTAGTTACCAACGATGAAAGTTCAGAATTGGAGATCAAAGTCTTTTATTACTCCCAGAGCATGTACAGCAGGGGGAATGATCAGTGCCTTGAGCCTGTAGCCAGTTTACTTGTGCCTTAACCAAGATGGATCCCCCCTAGCAGGAAGGGGAGTTCAGTGCTTATGATCTGTTCAGTTCTAGGCCTTGCTCTAGTTCAGGGGTGGCCAACACATGGCCCATGGGCCAGGATCTAGCTCATGAAACTGGCAGCAGCGCTGTTTTGATAGCTGGCTGTGGGTCACAGGGTTGCTAGTGTTGGGTACCAGAGCCACATGTGATTCTTTAAGGAGCCGTTTGCACCTCTGGATGCTGCCACCACTGACTCCTCTTGCGTCTCCCTGCCCTACCTTTCTGAAATAATGGAATTCAATTTAAACCAATTAAATTGAATTCTGTTGTTTCAGAGTGGCAGGGCAGGGAGCTGCCCATGCTGCAGGTGGAGGGGAAGGGAGTAGGAGAGCTGTGGGGGAGCCATGCAGCCACACTGAGGAGGCAGCAGCAGTGGCAACAGAGCAGTGGGGGGCAGGAGTGGCAGCATGCTGAGTTAGTGTCTCAGGTAGGTTAATCTTAGGTATGGGGCTGAGAGGAGTGAAGCCTGGGGGCGGGTTTTGGGCTGAGAGGTGTTAAGGTTGGTGGGGGGGGTAGTGGTTTGGGGATGATAGGGATTAAGCCTGTGGCAGGGTGAGCAGCTTGGGGCTAAAAGGGATTAAGACAGGGGGTGAGGGGGACAGATTTGGGGCTGGGGGGGATTAAACCTGGGGGGGGAGGGGCAGGTTGGGGATAGGGGCTATTTTGTGTTCTGCCGCTAGAACATGTGAAACATTGCAATGTGTCCCCTGATGAGAAAAGGTTGGCCACCCCTGCTGTAGTTAGTCCCAGAGTCAAGTTTTTGGATACTTGCCTTTTTTTTTTAAACAAACAAAAAAACAAACCTATTGTATAAACTGTGTAAATCAGCCTTTCTCTTTGACATGTTAATTAAACACAAAAAATAGCTCCCCATTCAGTCTTTTTCTAATCTGGTGTACTGTAAAAGGAACAAAGATGTTGCCAATGGTCAGTTCTGAAGTTCAGAGCTGTATTCTCAGTGTAGATTACTCATTTTTCATGGTATTGGAATATTAAACACCTGATAAGGTAAATGTTTGTCTCCTTCTATCCTGAAATTACTATAGCTGCTTCTAGGTCAGAATGCAACATTTATCTGTTAACAAAACAAAAAAAAATGCTTTTTGGCCCAAGACATCTCCACCAACAGTGTGTTTCACAAGATGTGCTGTGGGATTTCTTAATTACTAAAAGTGTCAAGTCTTTGGTTTTTCATACTGTACCAGGATCCCAGGGGAGCCAATCAAGGTCATTCAGTTAATGTGAACTGCAAAGAATGGGGCATGCAATTCTCAGAGCTGGTGGATATTCCAATACATAGGTTTACTAATCCATCCCAAACCCACTCTGATACATTCCTGGGTACCCAGAAGCCAACAACACTGTTCCCTTGAAGCAGCCTAGCCTTAGACTTCCACCTGAAGACCCAAGTCAAATATGATGAGGATCACTTGAAATCTTATTTATTATATAAGGAAGTTCTACCAATTGCAAAGGATTGAGCACATTACCTCCTAGGTTAATGAATATTTCAGTTCTTACCCAAATATACCCATACAGCCAATTCCATTAACTAAAAATTTTTATAAAAAGAGTGTGTATTTGTTAAAAAATCAATATGTATAGAGACACGAGTGCAGTTTTTCAGATTCAGATTTGTAGTAGAAATGGTGAGCTTTGTAGCTGCAAAGAATTCTTTCGGGAATAGTCTATAGGTTATAGTCCAGTGTTTTGTATTTAGGGAATTGCAGTTTAGCACTGGGATTTCAATTTTGGGACTCATACTTCCCCGATGAAGCGTAAGCAGTTCTGAGATTAATGGATCAGGCCCCAAGAGGTTTTTACACAGTTCTAGGCCTCCTCTTGACAGGTCAGAGTCCTTAGGCGAACAATAGTCAGTGAGAGTTGCAGGGGTTGTTAACTTTTTGGTTCTCACCTTTGTGTGACCCCTGACTGATTTTTTTTTTTTTTTTTTCTTCTGTGCTTCAGTGACTTCTGACACAAAAAATGTTCTCCACCCCTGTCATAAATAAAGACAACTTTTGAAATCTTTTGTTTGGGATATAATTTAATATTTTACTTGATTTAAAGCAAACATATGCAAGAGGATCTAAATATATGCCCCTTTATGTTATAGCTGCATACCATGTTTTTATGCTCCAGTAGCCTAATATGAATAATTTAGTACTTAAGGTATTTAGAGATAAGCAAATGCATTTTTTTTTGTCATGGATGGTTGGCTGGTGGTCCACAGCATTGAGCGGGGAGGGCCAGGGGCCAAAAATTGTGAGAATCACTTTTTTACAGTATAAGTTTTCATGGGTAAAACCCATTTCACCAGATGGAATGGAGTGGAAATATAAAGGCAGGTATATATGTAAGAAAATTACTGTGGGGGGGAAAAAAAGTTACTATTCATTGTAAATTAGGCTGATCAGTCAGTGTGATTGTGGCCTTTCAGTATAGCTTATGGGGAGATGTTGCCTCTGTGGTGTGTTAACCAGTGAAGATCCTTATTGAGGCCTAACTGTATAGTATTGAATTTGCAAATAGTAATGTATGTAAACGCATACAACTAGTAACACCTCTAATTCTCTAACAGTACAGGTTTGAATTTCAAAGTTTCTAGCCTATGTAACATGGAGTGGCCTTATTTACTATTTACATACTGACATCTTTTAAATAGCAACGAAGGGTCCTGTGGCACCTTATAGACTAACAGAAAAGTTCTGAGCATGAGCTTTCGTGAGCACAGACCAGCACCTGATGAAGTGAGGTGAGTCTGTGCTCACGAAAGCTCATGCTCAGAACTCTTCTGTTAGTCTATAAGGTGCCACAGGACCATTCGTTGCTGTTACAGATCCAGACTAACACGGCTACCCCTCCGATCTTTTAAATAGTTAATTCGGGTGAATCAGCCTGCAAGCTCTTTAACCTTTCTGATTATTTATCACACACTTTGTATTAGTGTGGATTTTGATCTCTGGCTACTCATAACACGTTCAAACCAGCATAGAACCACATTGTAAACAATAGCCAGAGCAGGACTAGGTGCCTTTTGTTAGTCTGTTGCACAGTCCTGTAAGAAAACCAGGCCCTCTCTTAGGACATTAAAGAACTTTACTTAGGATGACAACCAGATCCTCTAAAATTAATAAGCGTCACTATAATGTAACATTTCATTTATAAAAGAGAGAGATTTGTAAATAAATGTCTGCTTCCAGTGTGTGTGTGTGAGAGAGAGAGAGAGTGTGTCTGTACAGCTATAATTTGCAACTTCCAAATGAGAGGGGCAGGGTGTGGAGAGTATCTGACAGGAATCCTTTGATGCATTCATTCTTGGACCAGACTGCATTTGTTCTTTGATGAATAATCTCCCCTCTGCCCAAGCAAATATTTCTGCCAACTTGGCAAAATGCCTGAGCAAAAAATTAATAAGACCATTCGTAGACTCTGTTATGAAAAGCAAGGATCAGAACAAGCAACAAGAAAATGATTAGCTTGCACAAATACATTTCAGGGGAAGAGTGGGCTGCATTATCCTGGGATGGCGATCCCGGAGAACTCTGTCCAGTTGCTCTCTCTCCTGCCCCCTCCACCCTTCCCAGTAATTTTTTATTGCCCTGAACTATGCCTCTTTGGAAAGCAGTCTGCATAGCTAGATTTACTGCTTTATTACAGGGACATCTAAGAGTCAGTGCTGCCTTTGGAATCCTTGAATGCATTCTCCTTCCTATAATTCCAGTGAGGAGCAAGTTGAGTAAGTTGCACGATGTCACTGGCAGTGAACTAAATCAGCAAGCATGTTTTATTAATCAAGGAAGATACAAATACTACCAAACATTAGGGTTATATACATTTGTATAAAGTGGAAGTGCATAAGCAAACCAAATGCAGCTCTTAGGCTCCTGGCAAGCGTTCAATGTAGCTCTCAGTGTAGCCTACACATTCTCCCCCACATACCCAAGGTCAAAGCCAGGTGCAGGATGCAGCATATGTATAGAGATGCGATCAGAGTCGGAGATATGGCAAAACTTCCCATCCCCCCGAACCCAAAAAGCAGACAAGCTAAAAGTTAACTGCAAGACAAAAAGTAAAAATGAATGAATTCCAAATTTCTGTGCTGTGTGCTGCTAACTGGACCATGCTAAGGGAAGGGGAATTTCAGAATAGAAATTAATCTAAACTAGCCATTAAAAATTCTTTGGTTTGATCTTGTACTTCTTGATTCTTGCAGCACTCTCAAAATGTGAGATCACAAATAACAGCAGCCTCACTGTGACCTCTGGTATTTGTAATTTTGGCATAGAATTGATGAACTAGGAGGTTCCATGAGGATTTCATAGAGCAAATAATGCATTTTACAAGGTTAAAATTTCCATACCATAGGTTCTCCACAGGCTGATAGTTGAATTAATCTCAGATTTATCCAGTGAGTGTTGTCAGTATTAATTTTTTGCTTTATACTGCAGCGTAAGGAAAAGAAAAATACCAGCTTGTAGATCTTTACATTTCTTTTGTTTAGTAAGGAAGAATGAAAATGCATGAAACTCTTAACTTCCTGACAAGGTTCCTGACAACTTCCTCTCAAGCCACATCTACACTGGCTGGCTATTTTGAAATAGCCGTGCCAACTTCAAAAAAGCGCCTGCTGCGTCTACACGTGCCGAGTGCTATTTCGACGGTGAAATCGACGTAAGGTGGTGAGATGTCGAAGTCACTATCCTCATGAGGAGATGGGAATAGCACCCTAATTCGACATTGAACGTTGAAGTAGGGCACGTGTAGATGATCTGCGTCCCGCAACATCGAAATAGCAGGGTCCTCCATGGCAGCCATCAGCTGAGGGGTTGAGAGACGCTCTCTCCAGCCCCTGAACTCTGTGGTCGCCGCGTGCAGCAGCACCTTAAAGCTCCCCGCCCCCTGAGTTCCTGTGCAGGAAGCTGAGAGCGTGTGCAGGCAGCAGCACAGCCACGTGCCCAGCCTGCATGTCCTCACCAGTCCCAACCCAACACCCAGCACCCATGGCATCCAGCCAGCCCCCCAGGCGCCCACAGGGCACCCCCCCCAAGGGGACACAGGGCTTCCAGCCTGCCAGCCAGCGGGGGAAGAGGCAGTGGGGCCCCTCCTGGATGGAGGCTGAGATCCGTGACCTGCTGGGGCTCTGGGGCGAGGAGAAGGTGCTCCAGGTAATGGGGAGCAAGAGGCGGAACGTGGATGCGTTCGCTCAGCTGGCTGAGGGCCTGGCTGCCCGGGGTCACCCTGCCCGCGCTCGTGACCGTGTCAGGAGTAAGGTAAAGGAGCTACGGCAGGGCTACGCCCAGGCCCGGGACACGGCCAGCTGATCTGGGGCCGCCCCCGCCACTTGCCCCTTTTACAGGGAGCTCAGGGCCATCCTGGGCCCCCAGTATACCTCCTCCCCCCCGGCCACCCTTGACATCTCAGGCGACGAGCCCCAGCAGGCCCCGGAGACGGAGTCCACCCTGGAGGCCAGCCCTGCACCCCAGGGCCCCCCCCCAGGAGCCCACCCCGGGACACCGGAGAAGGAGGAGGAGTCCTCCAGCGACATGGGGCTCCAAATCGACCTCCCCTCCCGCAGCTCCAGCAGGGCGTCTGCCCGATGGGTGTCCCTTGACCGTGGGAGCGGACTGTCAGGTATGTACCCCCCCGGTGCACACCCCTGGGGTTAAGGGGCGGGGACAAGAGACATGACCAGGGCCCTCCACACACCCAGATGACCATGGCCCCGAGGACAGCAGTGGCATGTCCCTCAGAAGAGTCCATCAGCCCCTGCCCCCCAGCAGGACAGCGCCATGCCCCATCCCTGGGGGTGGGGGGAGTGGAACCTAGGGTCCCCTGGGGGAGGGGGGATTAGACACCCATCAGCAGCAGCAGCAGCAGCAGCATCTCTGGGGGACGGGGATGGGGAACCAGCAGCAGAAGGGTGGGGGGACAAGGGCCATGGGTCAGGGTCCAGACTAACGGCTGTCTCCACTCTTCTTCCCCCCCTCTGTTCCGCAGCTGCACCATCGGAGGGCCCGGAGAGCACCGGCACTGCGTCTGTGGTCCCGGACAGCCCACCGGGGCCATCCCACCAGGCCAGCCCCTCGGCGGCGCACGGACCTGCCCCAGGATGAGCCCAACAGCGTTGGAGCCATCCGTGGGCGTCCACGGACCCCCAGCTGCTCGCCACTCTCTGGCGTCAGCTGGAGGTGTCCGAGTGGCACCTGCAGATGGAGGAGCGGTGGCTCGATCTCCAGGAGCGAGCGCTGGCCTGGTGCCAGGAGGCTTGGGGGGCCTTCATGCACACCTTCGAGAACATCGCACGGCACTTGGCCCCCCCCGCCACTCTGCCCGCCGCTCCACCTGCCGCTCCGCCTGCCGCCCCTCCACCATCAGCCGTCCTGGGGCCTGCCATCGAGGGGGACCATGGGCCTCCGGACTCCGCCCGGCCCTATCTGCCAGTTCTCCCGGCCCCCACCCAGCCTCGATGGGGCCTCCAGCCGAGACGTGGGTTGCGCCCTCCCACACCAGGTGCAGGACAATAGGGGGTGCATGGCCAAGGACGTTGCCCTCCAAAGCCCCCCTCCTTTGGACATATTCCCCCCATCCTTGTAAATAGTTTTTCTTCTACCCCTGTTTAGTACCTGCCCCCCCATGTACATAGTTCCCCCCTTCTTCTTTTAGTAATTAATACACATAGCACAGTTTTGTTTAAAAAAAAAAATTCCATTTATTGCACAGAAGTTGGGGGGGGTGTGCTCTTGGGTTCTCTGTGGTGTGGGCGTGGGGGCAGGGAGTGTTGTGGAGGATCGGGGGGCGCAGTGGGTGGCTCACCCGCAGCTGGCCGTGCCAGCATTCACCCCGCAGCCTGGTCAAAATGGGCCCGCAGGGCTCTGCCGGACCTGGATCCCCTCAGGGTCGACCTGGCGACTGGGGACAGTGGGTGGCTGGACGTCGGCCCTGCCAGCCTCCACAGCCCAGCCCTGGAAGAAGGCCTCTCCCTTGCTCTCCACCAGGTTGTGGAGTGCGCTGCCCGCGTCCACAACCTGGGGGATGTTGGTGAGCCCTGCATCCAGGCGAGTGAGGAGACACCTCCAGTGCCCTTTGAGGCGGCCGAAAGTGCGCTCGACCACCTGGCGCGCATGGTTCAAGCGCATGTTGAACCGCTCCTGGCTGGCTGTGACACGGCCCATGTAGGGGTGCATGAGCCAGGGCTGGAGGGGGTACGCCGCGTCTGCGACGAGGCAGAGGGGCATGGTGGTGTCCCCCACAGGGATCTCGCGCTGGGGGATGTAGGTCCCCACCTCCAGCCAGCGGCACAGGTCCGAATTTCTGAACACCCGGGCGTCGTGGGTGCTGCCAGGCCAGCCAACATAAATGTCCAAGAGGCGGCCCCGGCTGTCCACCAAGGCCTGGAGGACCATGGAATGGTATCCCTTCCTATTGAGGAAGCGTCCTCCGCTGTGCTCCAGGGCACGGATGGAGGTATGGGTCCTCTCTAGAGCGCCAAAGCAATTTGGGAAGCCCATGCTGGCAAACCCCTTGATGGCAGCATCCGGGTCCCCAAGCCGCACGAGCCTGTGGAGGAGCAGGGCATTGATTGCGCAGACGACCTGCAGGGGAAGGACATGAGAGAGCACCGGTGAGGGGTGTGCAGGGTGTGTCTGGCCCTCCCCCCGTTCTCCCTGGGTCCTCTTACCTCCATGAGGACAGCCCCAGCGGTGGCCTTGCCCATGCCGAACTGCTGCCCTACGGATCAGTAGCTGTCTGGAGTGGCCAGCTTCCAGACAGTGATGCCGACCCGTTTCTCTACAGTGAGGGCACGTCGCATGGGGGTGTCCTGGTGCCGTAAGGCAGGGGTGAGCCACTGGCAGAGCTCCACGAACGTCTGCCGGATCATCTGGGTGTTCCGGAGACAGCGGTCATTGTCGCACTCGCCGAGCACCAGCCGCTCCCACCAGTCCGTGCTCGTGGGGTATCTCCACAGCCGGCGGCGGGGGGGCTGGGAGGGTAGCAAGGTCTGGGGCTGCGTCCTCATCCCCTGGGGGCAGCTCATCTTCCTCAAATAAAATAAGGTCAGCTGCCTCCTGCATGGCACTGAGCAGGGCAGCCACTGGTCCTCCAGGGGTGGGTGTGTGGGCCTCTGGCTGCTGCTGCTGGGGGTCCATGGTGCTTCACAGGGTGTGCGTGCTTGTGGCTCTGCAGAACGCGTGCTGTGCAGGCTGAGTGTGTCTGAGAGGGGCCCTTTAAGGGAGCGGCTTGCTGTTGCCCTGGAAGTGCTAGTCCGACCTGTGACCCTGTCTGCAGCTGTTCCTGGCACCCTTATTTTGATTTGGGCCGCTTTGGTGTGTAGACGCTCCCTGGCAGCGCCTATTTCGATGTAGTGCTGTTCAACGTTGACGGCACCAGCCCTGGAGGATATGTGGATGCTATTCGTCGAAATAGCTTATTTCGACTTCGCTACATCGATGCTATCATCGATGAAATAAGCTGTTTCGATGTAGCATCCCAGTGTAGACATAGCTTCAGTGTAACATACAACTTCCCATCACCATCTCTTTCATCAGGAGAGTTAAAAATGGGCTAGAATGGTAGCTATTATCAAAGTAGGTTTTGCATACTTCAACACACAAAAATAAAGACAGCTGCTTTAGATAATTTATTTCTAATGTACTAAGTGTGATCAGGATTTACTGGTTATCATATGATTATGAGGCATAATCTACTTTCAGGGGATTAAAGCAGTTAATAATTCCTTTGGAATTTAACTGTGGTAATGTAGTAATGTAGACTGCAATCCTACAATGAGCTATATAGTGCCCTGGTTGCAAAATCTCTTGTCTTTGTGAATCTGGAATGGAGCATGAAAACATCCAGCAATCTATCCCTATATCTCAGAGTACAGTTGGAAAGTATAAACCATGACACCAAAGCCCCTTCTGTGTTACAGAGTAAACTGAATCAGATTGGTAATATACATTGCATGGACTAGAGAGACGGGGCTTCTTGGGGGCTACTCCAAGGTGCATCAGTCTGATGAAGTGAGTGGAGTTATTGAGAACACATACTCCTTCCATTCTAGATAAGATAACGCCCAACTCTTATTTTAGGAGCTAGTGGGAACAGGCCTCCATTCTCAGTTAGCTTCCGTAATCTGTGCAGACAGTATGAAGGACAAGAGGGGAATCGGTAGGCGTCAGGATTAAGCATGGAGGATGGAGAGGAGCTGATAGAATTATGGAATCATGGAATACTAGAACTGGAGGTTCTCCAGTCCCCCGCCCTCATGGCAGGACAAAGCACCATCTATATCAGGCAAACTCCCAAATAAACTGTCACAGGAGAGAGCACAATTTGGTAAAGCCCCATGAATCTCTCTCCACTCCACCCAGTTTCCAGCACTAACCGGAGAGGGCTTTAAACAGACATTAATTCCTTTGGGCTGGACTATCCTTACATCCATTCTATCCACTTAGACATTTAAAATACATCAATACTCAAGTGGAATAGTCACTCAGTTATCAAAGTTGGATGAAATAGGACCCCTGTTAAGGAGGGGGAAACCTAAACCAGCCTCTGCATTGCAGCTGTCAACCAGGGTAATGACCCCCTCTGAACTGGTCATAAAGGGTACCATAGAGTAGCAGTTCTCAACTGGGGATTGGGGGCCCATGGTGAGGGGAAGGCTGCGAGCAGGATTCAGGAGGTCTGCCAAAATGAATCAGAGAGCCCTGGCTAAAGCTGAAGCCCAGGCAACTTAGATTTGTGGGGCTTCAGGCAAGTGCCCCGTTTGCTACCCTCTAATGCTAGCCCTGGCTTTTAACCAACTGGAGATGCAGAAAAAGAGCTCTTGTGGCACAGGCAGGCTGCAGAGGTTTTACAACATGAGGGAGGTGGTGAGCCTCTCAGAAAGAGAGAGACTGAGAATCACTGCTAAAGCAAAGCATGGGGTGCTCACCCAGAGAAAATTCCCTCCAGCTGACCCCCCTCCCCAGGGTCTGAATGCTGTTGGAGTGGGATCCAGGCTCTAGAGACTGCTCCACTCCAACTGTCTGCCCCCCTCCAGCAGCCTCACCAAGCTCCAGCTCCTCCTTCTGCGGCCTGTAGGCTGTCTGGGGTGGCTCCCACTCTAGTTGGCCTCCTGCAGTTGGCAGGCTGTCTTGGGTGGGGGAGCCAGGCTCCAGGGACTTAACCCCTCTGCAGCTGCCCCCCCTGCAGTCTACGGGTGGGCCAGGCTGCTTGGTGTGGTCCATTCTCCAGCTGCTCCCCTGCCAACTATCCCCCTGCAGTCTGCTGTCTCTTGTGGCTTACCTCAGCCAGCTACCACCCTTACAGCTAACTTGCATGTTACAGTGCTGTTGGTTAAAATGAATTGGGTTAGGCCTACAGCTAACATTTAGGGTGAGCTCCTATGGCTCCGGGGCATGACTTTTTCCTGAGATACATAGTTAAGCTGACCTAACCCCTGGTGCAGTTACTTCTGATCAATGGAAGAAATTGTGTATTGGCATAGGCATTGCCCCTTAATAGGCAAGAGTTAACTGCAGTAACAGAAAAAGACCCTCCCATGGCTGTAGCAAGCATGCTGGCTACAGCAGGGTATATTCACCTGTGCTGCTGAAGTGCTTGGAGTGTAGACATTGTATCATATAAGGGAAAAATGGATACAATGTGTCAAGTGTGCTCAGTAGTGGAGTACTGGGCCCAAGTGCTACTGCTGTATGAAGATTATGTGGCAACATTCTAGCTTTGGATAGTAGTGCTGGAAGGCTCCCCATACCCCATGTCTTGGCTCAGCTTCACTGTACTTCAAGGCAACATTGATGGGGGAACTGAGAAACAAAGAGGAAGCACCTATAGCACAGTCACTGAGACTGCTGGAGTGGTTTTCCCCTTCCCAGCCCTCATCTGCTGTTCACGTAATGCCAGTTGTATTGAACCAGATCTCTAAACCAGAAAGATAACTGCAAATTAGGGGCAAGAAACACAAATAATGCTTCAGCTGCCTTGTCCTGTGAGGTGATGCAAAGCAGCTGTAAATCTAGCTGATCTGATCGGTGCTCTCTGACTGGTTTTTGCTACTTTAGTGAATTGGTGAATTTGCTCTTAAAAGTTAAAATTAAGGATTTCAAGTTTATACTATGCATCTTCAAATCATTAGAAATATCACGATCATGTTCTCTTTGAGTATATTAGTTTTTTTTTAGGTATGGCATTTTTAAGTACAGTCCCAGACAAAAAACTGGTAAGACTGATTTAAATTTGAGTGTACATATCAATAACTTTAAGAAGAAAAATATGAATATATGGCAATTATTTCAAAGCCAAGTATTATAAACCCTCCAGAGGCAGAGTTGAGGCTGTACTTAAGATAGTCAAACATGTTAAACTAAGAAACTCACAATTAGAGTATACAAATAGAGAAGTTCAGAGTTACCAAGACTACATTTCTAAACTGACCAGTCAATCATACATGTCATTTGAAACTGGAAATATGCACTCAGGCAGCAGCAGAGACCCCAAAGACCAAACAAACAAAAAAAGGTGTGGTATTGTGTTAAACATAAAGGGAGGAAGTTTAAAAATAACTGACAAGGTAAGTAAAAAGGTTTGTTTTGTTTAAATGAGGATAACTAAAACCAACATTTTTCTTGCATAGTGCACAGTGAAGTTTCAAAAGTGTATAAAGTCACTGTTAAACTGTAAACTTTGGAATGAACAGCCATAATGTTTTTTGTTCAGTGTTACAAACGTTTGAGTTCTGAACAGTCTCTATTCCCAAGGTGTTTGTAACTTGAGGCCCCATTGTAACGTTAACTTAGTCCTGTAGTGATGCCATCAAAGGATGGATGTGCCAAGAAAAACACCTCTAAGTTTAATTGGAGGCCACAAAATGTGCTAACTGTAATCATAGGAATATTGAATAGCATCGCTAAAGGACAGCGTTAAGGCTCCTTGGGTGTCTTAATTTAACTGTGTTTCTTTCCTCAGCATGTTTGCATTTATTTTATGTATAACCATAACTCTGAATTTCCTGAGTTTATAGTGTTTGGCTTTGAAGTAACATCCCTATAAATGGTTTTTATCCTTAAATTACTCAGAACCTTAACTCCATTTTAAGTGTTTTGAATAAAAATGTATATAGTTGCTATACCCAGGGTTCCCTCTTCTCCCCACCCCTGCCACATATGGAGGGTTTCAGCATCTTGTAGAGCCCTGAGGGCCTTATCCAAAGATTCCCGTTGACTTCAGCGGTCATTAGATCTGACCCTGGGAGAGAATTAATTAAGACCACCTGTGTGTCCCATGTGTATTCAGTGTCTCTGTTTTTAAGGGGCAGGAATGGGATGGCACAGGACCCCCGTTGCATACATTTTTGTCATTCCTGGCTTTCATGTGTTTCTCATACATGTTTGCTATCCATTATCTTTTGATCACTTTATATTTGGAAAGGGTTGTAGAGAAGATTTGGGATTTCCTTTGTAATCACTGATTAATGTTGAAGTGTCCACAGTGGAGAGAAATTGTGTTTGCAATGGAATGTCTACACTCCAAAGTTACGTTGACCTAAACTATCTTGGCATACAGCTGCCACAGTAATTACATCACTTTTACAGGTTCACACTATGTTCCTTGTGTCAGTGGAGTGGTGCGTCCTCACCAAGAGAACTTGTACTAACTGTACTGTCAGTGTGAGGCATTGTGGGATGGATGCTGAAAGCCAGTAACAGTGAACATAAGCCACTAACTATATCAGCATTGACCCTGCACTTCTCTTGGAAGTGGAGTTTACTACATCAACATAGCAGGGCAGTTGCACTGGTGGGAGTGGAATTTTAGTGTAGACACGTATGTAGTTAGGTTGACATAAGATGCTTTGTGTTGACCCAAATTTGTAATGTAGATCAGAACGTAGTGGGTTTGAGATTTCTGTGTGTGATGCGAAGACATTTAGAGAACCCCACTCTCAGCTAGCAAAGGAAACTGTCAAGCATGTTTGTGGAGCTTATCTAATTTTTTACAAGAGGGTAATAAACAGAAGAGAGAAATGCCACTCATCTGTGCCTTAAATATTGAGTCTGTTCTGGTCTGGCTATGGTCTGAAGAAGTGGGTCTGTCCCACGAAAGCTCACCTAATAAACTATTTTACAAGTCTTTAAAGTGCTACTTGACTGCTTTTTGTTTTGATAGTGTATAGACTAGCACGGCTTCCTCTCTGATACCTAGAGGAGGAGATAGATAAACTGGTGGTACCTTTTTACTGGTCCTTCTGAAGCTTTGAATTAAGTCAGCAAGCCTGAGGTTTAGTTTTGGGTGTGACACAAGAACAAGATGTGTGCATTAGGAAATAGTTGGTGAGAGACCTTGTTTGTCAGAGCAAAGGGAGATTTGAATCTTTCCTTCTCCTGCATGTTGCTCTGATAGCAAAACAGGGTTTTCTAGTCTAGTTGTAGTGTTTAGTTCCTTCTAATACTCCTTGTTGTCTGACAGCTGATTTTGGATTCAGACACTTGCACATTTCCCCTGGACTGATAACTCCCTCCCCATAATCTTGATATTGTGATTATAGGCATGTGCATTCATTGCCCCTCTGCTGCTGCTGAACTGCTTGACTAGAAACCAGTTGGGGCTATCTGTTGTTTTCACTCACAAGAATGTAAGGAGTTTCCAACATGTCCTGTTACCCATAGGAGTGGAGAAGTGTTGCAGTATGTATAATTCTCTGGATGGGTGAGATTCTGAGTACTGTCCAAGACCTTGCCATCTCTCATTATTTTCTGTTTTCCTGTATTGGCCTTTGGTGTCTCTCTGTTAGTCCCAGATGCAGACACAGGCTGTGCACAGAAATGTTTTGGCTATTAATTTTGACCACCATTTCTTAAATCAGGTCTACCCCTTCCTCTACTGTTTCATTCTTAGAATGAACGTGGCTCATAGTTCTAGTTATTTCTCACACTAGGTAACGGGAACTTGGATGTTTTGGTATGACTTTCTGTTTCATGGCCTTGACCTCTCCAAGTCCGAATGTTATTTTCAGGTGCATCAGAGTAAGATGTAGAGCGATGGAAAAGAGTCTGAGATGATGTACATGGCTTTCGCTGTCTGCTCTGCTGTATGGGAAACAAATATTTGATTCCTGATCCTGTATGTCAGGAATGCAGTAGGAGGCTAGTATGATGCCATAGGAACATGGTGTGACGTTACCAAGGGTACATTCTGGGCCTTTGAACAACTGTGCTCTCAGTTCTCCACCTGAGGGTACCTTTTACGCTGGTCACCTATAATAGCGACCATTTCTGTCCAGCTGTCACACAGCATCTAGCATGTAAGTTACTTCCAGCAGAAAGAGGAGTGCTCTAGCCAGTCACTCCTGAATTGATTGGAGAATGATACCTGCAAATTCTCAGTCCCAGACTTATCCCCGGAAATGTGCATTTTGTACCATCCTGCCCTTTTCTGGACACCATAAAATCATAAAGTCAAGTTATTTTATTCATAGAAGAATGATATGACAAAATCCTGTCATCCCAGACACTTCAATCCAAACATATGCAGGTTTTAGATAAGACAGTACAACAAGTTTATTAACTACAAAAAGATAGATTGTAAATTATTATAAGTAAGGAGGCCTAAAAGTCAGAATTTGTTACAAAGAAATAAAAAATACAAACTAATACCTGTCATAAGTGAAGTAAACGCAGAGCAAAGACTTCTGTCGGCGCATGATTTATTATCTTTCCGATTGATCCCTTTTAGGGGCAGGATCTTCCTCTGCATGTGCACCCTCCTTTCCCCCCACCCCAGCTGTTCAAAGCAGTTTCTCAAATGTGGTCTCTGATGTGGATAGAGAGAGAGAAGGAATTTTGGGGGGTTCTGTTCTTTCATATGACTCTCTTCTTTGAAGATCATCTGTAGCTGATATTCAGGGGATATAACCAGTCTATGGGGTCAGGAGCCACCAGATGGTTGTTGCCAAGATGTAAAATTTCCTACCCTTTTTCTTGCCAAAGAGCTGCCACTTAACCAGGTGATAGCCCATGTGATTTCACTGAGACCTATCTGAGGCATCAGTGTGCCTTTTGTCTCTGTGGTTATGTGTACACCAGCAATGTATATTGCTGGCAGTTACAGCATTACTCACAGAGTGCTGCAGGGAAACTGTTCTCATGTGTTCACACTTTATTCCTTGTGATGGTGGAGCTCATCCACATTAGTAGCTCTTGTGGCGCCACAGAGAGCTATGCATTGTGGTAGCTGTCCCACAGTGCAATGGGCAGCATGAAGTTTTGGGAAAGGTTTGCAAGGCTGCATGGGGCAGGCAGCATCACATGAGGCAGGTTTCCCAATCCCATTATTCCATGGTCATCCTACTACATTGATAGCTGCTTTTCAACTGAAGTGCAGGGGCACGGGAGGGATAGTATGGGGGTGGGGCGTGCACAGGGCTGTGTGTGAGACTTTTGGGGGATGTCAGCATGCTAAGTTCAGGTAGCAGCAGCAAACAATCTATCCTGCTTCTCCCCTCAGCTTTCTGCACAGTTATCTTTCTCTTTCTTTTTCACTCACGTACACAGCTGCCTGCGTCTGTGTTCAACAGCAAGAGCATTCCACCCTGAATGGTTTGGTCTGTGCCCCCTAGAGCAGATCAGCAAAGCATGCATACTGTCAGAATTGGAGCTTTGAAAGGGGATATGTGCATGTCTGCAGGACATCCTGCCAAGTTCAAAACAATGAGCAGAGCAGCCACTTGAGGGATTATGGGACATTTCCAGAGGCCAGTTACAGCCCAGCAAACAATAGACTGGTCCACACCAGCACTGCAGCACAGTAGCTTGTCGTGAAGGCGGTTTACCTAAAGCACAACAATGGTAGTTAGTGCACAGTAAGGCTACATCTATACTAGAGAGTTTTGTGGACAAAAATGGGGTTTTGTTGACAAAACTTGTGCAGCATCTACACACAAAATGTGTTTTGTTGACAGAAACTCTCAGGGGCTACATATGTGTGTGTTTTGAGGGTTTTTTTTTATTTTCTTTTTGCTTCTCATTTTTGTGTGGCTCCCAACTGATTTTTTTTTTTGTGGTCAGCAGCTCCCAACCCAAAAAAGGTTCCTCACCTCTGCAGTAATAGTTTCTCTGTCTCCAGAATGAGTTTCTCCTAGGAGGTAATGGTATAAAAATGGAGATGCTAGTGCATTTATTTAAAATCTCAACTCTTGGAACTGATAAGGAAGAATCAGAATTGTCTGCAACCAACATTCTTACCATCTGCTGAAAATCCAAAGAAAAACTATAAAGTCGGCTGGTGAGGACCTCAAGAAATCCTATATGCAATTTGTAATAGGAAAATGACTTGTTAGTGGTCATCAGCCCAGGGTTTGTTGGGAGTCCCCTCAGCAGATATTAAAAAGGGTTATTTATTCGAGGGAATAAGACAAAACTATTTACAACTCTGGTGCGGAAAGTGGAACCTGATGGAATGTGCTGTCTCCTATGTTTTCTGTAACAGTATTGAAAATTATTTATCTCCCCTATTCTAGCAGTTAAACCAAATTTAATACCAGTTCAATAGGAACTGCTGCTGACAACCATTGGTAACCTCAGGGCATTCTCCTAATAGCATTGGAGTGAAATGTGGCAGTCTGCAGCTATTGGGTTTCAGGTCCTAGAGGCTGTTGGGTGCCATGAACAAGGGACTTGGGAGTTCATGTATCTTCCTGATGGGATAGTCCCATTCAATTTACAGGTAGTGAGACTCCTGTTGGCAGATACCTCTTTTACATCTCTGTACTGTCCACTTTGGAAATATCTTGGTTCTTCAGGTTTCTGGGTACTTAAAACTTGAGTTGTCCCTTACATACTTCATCTACTGA
The DNA here is from genome assembly GCF_033958435.1 of Carettochelys insculpta. Taxonomy (NCBI): domain Eukaryota; kingdom Metazoa; phylum Chordata; order Testudines; family Carettochelyidae; genus Carettochelys; species Carettochelys insculpta. The sequence continues at coordinate 282,743,154 of NC_134137.1, read as the reverse complement.
ACTTGCCACTACTTCCTTCACAAACAGTGCTGCCTGATGTCCTCTGTCCCATCCCGTCCCCCCCACCGCCAACCACCACCGCCGCCGCCATAGCACAGAATCAAGACTCTGTTGTGCTGGCCATTGTGCCAGATGGCTCTCAGTCTAACGTAAGATAAGTAGTAGTGAGTCAGTCTAACAAACAGAAGGAATGTGTGGGGAAGAATGACTAGAAAGCACAGTTGCATGACTAGCCCTGTACACACCTACTTCATGCTGGGATAAAAGACACTAGTTTTGTACCTTATTTTTGATTGTGTTCCAAAAGGGATCAAGCAATCTAGGTTGAGCAACTGCATGATGAGAAACACACTTGAGGTTTTTGGCTTACCATGCACTTTAGTGGATGTAATAGAAGGGGCTTGACTCTCCAAATTAAAACACATGACAAGGTTCTGCAGTATTTTGATATCACACAGTTGTATTGTAGGTCACCAAGCTGCGGTGTTTGGGTCCCAGCATGCTAGATCTGTGTGATGCTAAGCTTCCCGTGGTCTGAGTAGGCTGCAGCACCCTCTCTTTCATCGGCGGCACTGACATGCTTCCTGTCACACTTTGTGGAAATGGGACCCTGTGACCCAGATGTCTGCAGTCCCTAGGCCAGTATTACCACCCTTATCCCCTGACTTTCTTGTAGCTATGCGTTCCCTTTCTTACAGTTCTAACCTGATGGATGCTCTGCATTTGCATTTCATCTATGCAGAGACATATGGTAGTGAAAACAAGTGGGAATGCAGGCTTTGTACAAACACTCATTGCTTCAGTTGGCACAAGAAATACACAGATGTAGACAATATAACGAATGCATAGTTGCACTAAGCTGCTTCTATTTCCTTATGTCTCTGGAACATTACCTGGCTTAGTTCAGAGACCTTTGAAGTGTCCAGAATCCGTGCTCCTGCACATGGCTTTCCCTCTGAATCACATTCAGTCTCTCTGACCTTTTGCAAGCAGTGCAGTCCTACCTAAGCTTCCTCTGGCTCTGAGTCTCACTGAGAACCCCAGTGTCTACATGTGGGGATATTGTACTAGTAAGTAATGCTTGGTAGAACTCCATGAAAGCTGCAGGCACCTTGTTTGGTTAGGTGTGATCTCTATTAAAGTGTTGGTAACCTTTAATAATTGTTCTATTCACAGTCAGGCATGTCAGCATTCCTCCCTTCCTCTTCAGCACAAGGACTTTGATGTAAGATGGTAGGAAAAGACAACCCAAAACACAGGATACAGACAGTTAACAAAATCAAACTGGAATTTAGAAGATGTACATAGAGAGACAAGGTGGGTGAGGTAATGTCTTTTCCTGGACCACGTTCTGTTGGTGACAGAGGCAAGCCTTCAAGCTACAGAGCACGCTTTGGATGTCTGTGTAGCAGAATTCTGTGTAACTCCAAAGTTTGTTTTGTGAAAGATTATCTCACCATTTTGTTTCTCTAGTGTCCTGGGACCAACATAGCTATACTAACACTTTGATCAGTGGCAGTTTAGCTACTGGGTAGATACCTCATTAGGTGGATGTAAGCTAGGTAAATGAGGTGTGTGTGATTTTTTTTTTTTTCCCAATTTATATCAACTGAAAGGGCAGTGTAGATTAGGCCACTGTCTTCTAAAACCTGGGCAAAGAAATGGAGCCTGCAGCATGTTGTTGACAGTAAGATGATTTGAGCTGTTTCAGAGCAAAGTGGGACAGTGGGGATAATCTAACGGAGGGGTGATCTGCCAGCAGCTCGCTCTCTTTATAGTGAAAGAGAACCAGCTTGAGTACCATCGCTTATTGAAGCTTGACAGTAACACACAGACAGAGAGGCAGTCCCTCAGGAAGCCAAGATTTTAACCAGTTTAGGGCTTTAAAGGTCAAAATCAATACCTTAAATTTCACTTGGAAACTCACAGACTCAGTACAGATTACAGAGCACAAATCGTTTACTTGCAGCAAGATATATTTCTTACTAAGTAAGCTGCCACATTCTGCATCAGTTTCAGTTTCCTGTTTGATTTAAGGTGTGGCTGCAAAGAGGGAGCATTACACTGTTTAATCTTCAACTTATGTGATGGTAGCAAGGTCCACTTAATGGAAGAAATTATTACTCTCCTGGTCAGATGAAGACTGGGGAGAAAGACCATCCTAGAAACTGCTTCTATGTGATCCTTTACAAGAAGTTGAGAATCCAAGAATACCTGAGGATTGCAAACTTCTATTGATAAATGATGGACACATATTCATAACATGGGGGAAGTGAGGGGACAATCTTAGTTATATCTCCTTCCTTCTTCTTTCTACCCACCAACATTAAAGTTTTCAAGGTGCAGGTAAACTAACTCGCTTCTGTGCCCCACACTTAACCACACACAGGGTCAAGTGAATGACATAACTTGTAGGCTCATACGAAACAGAAACTTTGGATCTCATCAACATAATGAAAGCACTTCAAGTCTCCTCATTTCCTCTCCTAATGTTTCTCATATTAAGCAGGAGGGGAGACGTAATGGAATCTATGGGACAATACACAAAAGAACCCTTAGGGATGAGCAGGATCTGTCCGCTACCTCCCTGTAAGAATAGGCAGTATGGAGAGAATAGAGCAGTTCAAAAGCAGACTTGTCCACAGCTGATACAGTGTGTTGGCAAGTCATCATATCTTCAGGATCAACAATTTCAAAGGTAACAGAGAGGTAGTCTGGACTCCAACAAAACAAGTTTCAGATCTCACATCCAAACTGTAAATAACTAATTTTTTTTCTGCCACCAGAGAAGATAAACTAACCAACCTCATCGCTGCAGTCAGTGTGCAGTATTGAAATCTAGACCCAGGTTGACATGGCATAAGGAAATTGGAAGTATCTGGTATTCCTAGAGTTGTCTTGCCACAAGTTCTTAAGCATAAGCAAAAAGATTAGATTGTCATCCTCAAAAGATGACTCTGAGAGTAAATGCCATATAACAAATAGAGTTTGATAAGCTGCTCTCCTTAAAGATGGCACTGACCATCTCCAGCAGTGGAACCAAGTCTTCCCTTTTGGCCTTCACCAGCCAGGCAGGACATGGGTCTAGTGAGCAAGTTGCAGAACTGGGCTGATGACTGCTGTCAGCAGCAGGTCACTTTTATGCTCTAAAGGGAGTCCTAATGACTAAAAAGAGACTCAACCATTAGATCTTTCATGATGCTCCTCACTGGTTCCTTGTAGTCATCAGTCCCAACTTCATACAAGTTGGGATAGTCAGAGACTGTCTTTTAGTCATCAACTATCTGACAAGAGTGTAGCTGCAATGTAAGCTAGAAGACAGTTAGAACTTCTGCGCTTTATTACTGGCTATGCCACGAACTCCTGGTATGATGCTGGGCAAGTGTCACTTAATCTCTCTGCCTGGATTTTGTTGACTGTAAAATGGGAATAATACTTTACAGAGGTTTGAAACGTAATTAATGAATGTCTGTAAAACACTGAAGGACCTTGTATGAAAGATTCGCTGCAAGCAGGGATACTCGGTCTCCTCAGCAGTGGTTCCTCTTCCCCCCTACCCCGCCTTGCCACCCATGGATGGGGACTACTCTGGCCACACTGGAGTGTGGCCCCTCCAGCTTCAGCCCCCTTTGATTAAACATAACCAGTAAGCCTCATCCACTTAGGTTCAGGTGAGGCTTGCAGGTTAACTGATTGGTCGTTAACGTCCCTAGTCTCCATGCCAGTGGAATGTCATGTGGCATCAGATCAGCTTTGCTTTTTGGTTTGGGACTCTCTTGGTTTGGGAGTCCTCCAGGGCCATGGCCTCTACCAGCTTGTTATCATTTGTACCTTTGGGCCAAATGGAAAGGCCACTAAGTTCACAAGCACCTCATCCAGTCCCAGTCAATGAGGTGAGGGGCAAGTGCCCCGGGATCTAGTGATTCAAAGGGGCCTGCAGTCCCCGGCTGCTGCTGCTGTTACTGTGGCAGCTGTTAGAGCCCCAGGACCTTTACATTGCTGCTGGACTGCCACGGCATGCTCTGCACTACTCTGAGGGTGGGTGGGGAAAGAGTACTGCCGTCTGCGTGGCGCTGAGGGCTGGCTACTCCATCCCTGCCCCTTCTGGGGGCATGGAGCTGGCCTCCACCAAACACCTTTCCCAGAGGTCTGGGGAAACTGTCAGGCCCCCTGACCTCATCTGCTGCCTCCTTGGCTGCAGACTGTAAAGTCTTCCTCCATGTGAGAACTTAGCTCAGCACTTTGCCTGTTTTCACAGCAGACACAGTTGTCAAGCTTGGGAATGCCTTTAGTTTCAGTGCTGACATCTCTTCTGATACCAGGTAGGAGTGTGTACTACTGGTAGTGACTCCTCATTCCTGTTTGGCGCCAGTGCTGTCCCCGTGCTGGGCTTCAATATGTCCAGTCATCTGTTCATCCCATCGGAGCTGGCTCCTCCATTTTCACCAAGGAATCTCCAAGACACTTTGTGATCCAGGTCACAATCGTGTCCGTCATCATCATCTGATGTGTGCCAAAAGCCATTCTCCAGTAATCATTGGTACCAATATTGGCATCTTCTTCATTCCCAGGACAGGGTTTTTTGGCCTGGTGCCTAATAGCAACTGTGCCTTACCTTTATGGCCAGTGGCCTTTTTGGACTCCTTTGGGGCACTCCTTGATTCCAGCGGTCTCATTCCTCAACGTGTTTGAGTGAAGTAGGGGGTCCTGTCGATTGCTCCAATCCCTGAGCTCTCACAGCAACAGTCAACTGTTGGAACCGTTCCTTTGAGGTGTCCAGAATTGTCTGGACCAGGTTTTATAAACCAGGAGCAGGATCTGTCATTAGGACAACAAACCACCACCTCATCCTCCCTGGACAGCTCCATTGTGCTGGGTTCCTCCTTTTCCCAGTCGATGTACAAGGACATCCAGGTGTACTAAAACCTCTGGCATATTCCAGCTTTGTTGTCTCATACAACAAAATGTTCAGAGAAGCAATGTTTTGTCCACGTGCTGTGTTTTGAGGCGCTCAGTTCCTGCCTGGCCCCAAACTCTGTGGTGGCACTGACAAATGACAGGATAGGGCATGGTAGGTATAAAGCCACCTAAAAGGAAGAAGGGGGGGCGGGGGGAAAACACTAAGAAGATGCACCTAATAGGCAGAAAGATTTATACCTCCATTCCCTGCAGCTGTGCGTTGAAAACCAACAGCTGCTATTCTCTCTAAGAAAGATTTTTGTAAACTGAGTCCTCATGTCTAATTTTGTGGAAAAATTACGAGAGGTATCCAGAGTTCAGGGCATTTTTTCTACAAAAGGTGGTTTGATGTCTTGGCCAGAATTACGGATTGTGCTGTAACTATGAGAAGCACATCATGGCAGCAGAAACTGAGTGTTGTGTCCAGTGTGCAGCAGATCACTGAGGACCTAAATTTAATGGTCAGGTTTTGTTCTTGGACAAGCCTTGCAAGATCCTATGCTCCTTTAAGGATATCCTAGCCACTTTGTGTTCATTCCTTGGGAGTTTGTACTCAAGGAATATAGACCTGTGGCTGTATTGGTCAGCAGCAGCAAACTTTTGCACAGCTTTTTCACCCCGCCTCCTTTTCTGTGAGGCAGCAGGATTACACAAGGAAAGGTCTTAGATCTCAGAGGAGGAGATCCTCTGTTTCAGGGTTCATCCAGCCAGCCTAAAAACCCCTCTGGCCCTCTTTTCCTGCATCTGGCAAGCACTCATTTTGGCTCTTTTGTGTCCGGAGTAGTGATCAGTGATGACCTCTCCTGTTTGAGGAAGGCTGGCTTGTTTTTGAAGAGTTTGGGACTTAGTTTCCATGAACAACCTAGTCCTAAGCACCATCAGATCAGGCTATAGCTTTCCAACTCCCCAGATCATCCTCCTTCAGCAACCTGGGTCATAAAATATTCTCAAGCAGATCAGTCCCTACTAGCTTTGTAGAGATGGTTGTCCTGCTTTATCAGGGTCATGGATTTACTCTTGGTGTTTCCTGGTTTCCAAATGGGGCCGGCCTTAGAGAAAATGATGCCACTGGCAAACTTCTATTTTGGCACCACTGGTCCCCTGCTATGTCCTGGGACTTCCTTCCCAACCCTCCACCACTGGGCAACACTGCCTCCATAGGCTCCCCATGCCTCTGTCAGCCCTGCGCCCTGCTGTTTCCTCTCCCAATGTCCTGAGCTCACTTCTGCAGTCTTCCATCCCAGGCTTGTCCCACTCCTTTCCTTTCGAGCATGCCTCCCCTCCCTTCCCCTGACAAGCATAGCAGCCTGGGCAGTCACCCAGGTTGCCCACCAGTAAGGCTGGTCATGTCTCCAAACCCAAGGAGGGAGAGTAAGACCTATTTTCAATCTCTGTGGCCTCAACTAATACACCAGGGATGAGATTCCAGATGGTAACTCCAGCAACTCTCCTCCCTGCCTTAAAGCCCAATGATACGTTAGCTGTCCCGGACTTTCAGAATGTTTATTTTCTCATCACAATTGTCCCAAGATGCAGGAGGCTTTTCTCTGGCTTCTTGTGGCAGACTGGCACTGTGAGTAAACCGCGTCCCACTTTGGTTTACCTGGAGTCTCTGGCAACTTCCTCTCTCTCCTTTCGGTGTCAAAAGATTGTGTTCCTGCTAGCAGTATCCTCTGCAAAGGAACTATGTAAATTGTAGGCCTTGGTGGCAGAGCCTCCTTACTCAATTTTCCAATGACAGTGGCCCTGCTGCAGTTTTTGCCAATCTTTCACTTGAACTGTATCATAAATCTACCTAAAATGGTTTTCCCTAAAGTGTTTGTTTAGTCCCTGAGAAGCAGAGTTTTCACACGTTGGATGTCAAGCGCTGTTCAGTTTTTGTACCCACGTAGGACTAAGCCCTTTCCTCACATCATCAGCCTGTCATGTGCAGACTGAGTGAAGGGTCTAGCTCTTTTCCCAGATGTTCTCCAGGTGTGTAACATCCCACGTACAAAGTAACTCAGAGTGTCCTGCACTGCCTAGCATGCAAGCTCATTCTGTGCGAGCTCAGACAACGTTGGCTGCATTTCTAAGTGGAGTTCCCATTGTGGACATTTGCAGGACTGTTACCCTGTCCTCTGTACATATATTTATGAGCCACTGTGCTGTTATAGCTGCATCCTGCTGAGATGCAGACTTTGCAAAGGCAATCCTTCAGTCCTTACTTAAATAGATTCTGAATATGGGGGGGTGAACACAAGTGGATGAACTCATGACTCAGGGAGGCTAGCCCAACAGCCACACCCCTTTCATGCCTTCCTCCAAGCTCCTCCCACTCAGGTTAGACCTTCTCTCACGCGCCCCCCCCCACACACTCTGGCTGCTGCTGGTCCCTGTCCCAGGGTAGCATCCCCCCAGTCTTCCCCAGCCACAGAGCTCTGGAGAGCCAGGCACCATGGCTGTCGCTGGCCCCCGAGTATTGGAAAGGAGAGCCATGTGGAGCAGCCACAGCCTCTCCAGCTTCACATCCCATGGTTAGTGCTTGTGAGTTGGCTGCATCTATGCAAAGAAGGAAACAGTTGCTGTAACTGTTCTTTCAGATGTGATAGAGATGTGTATTTTACACCCCACCCTCCATCCCCTCTACATCAGTCTTTGCTTCTGAACTTCGTTGTGAAGGAAGGGAAGGGGATCAGGGAAGTGCCCCCACTTATAGGGCCAGGGAAAGGTTAAGGCAGGGGTGAACAAGATACAGCCCGCAGGCTGGATCCAACTTTTCAGAGCTTTTAATCTGGCCCTGTGTCAGCTCCTAGTACTGTGGAGGTGGGAGAGCTACAGGTTGTGCCCCTACCTCTAGCCCAATCTCTCAGCTCCCACTGTCAGGTTTCCGCGCAATAAGAGCTGAGAGATTTTGCTGAGGAATGGGGGCAGGTCACAGCCCTCTCCTTCAGCCATACCCCCTCTCAGACTCCACATCCTATCCTGCACCCACTGAGTCCAACAGCTATTGTCTGGAAGGGACGGAGGCCTTGGGTGGAAGGGTCAGGACTGAGAACAGTCAGCCCTTAGTGCTGCTTGGGGCGGGGCAGTGGGTGTTCTCCCTCACTCCTACTTTCCCCTGTGCTCTCTTTAGCAAAGGACTTGTATCAGAAAAGGGTGCTGTTTGTATAATCCTACTTCATGGCTGCACTTTAACCTTAGAAATATCAACTAAGTCTACCTGGTTAGTTAGCAGAGCTATTAAAGAGATCCAGACTGTTTTGTTACGCACTTGTTTTAAAGCCAAGCGAAAGCTTTAGGGTTTGGTTAACTTAGAATGAAGTAGGATTATACAACAGCACCCTTTTCTGATACAAGTCGTCTGCTAAAGAGAGCACAGGGGAAAGCTGGGAAGGATGTGTGCCCCCTTGACATTTTTAGAGGTCAAATTTGTAGTTGTCTGTCTTACTGCCAGGACAGAGCAAACTGAAAGCCAGTGTTTGTTTCCAAAGGAATACCCCTGAGAAATTAAAATTGCTATTTAGGGTAAGTGTTTAGCCATCCTGCCATACTTTTGTTTTGTTCTGTCAAGAAAGTTTCTTTCCTCTTGTTCAGGTTCTTTATATTCAGAATGCTCACTGAACTGCACGTGAAGCTAACAGAATTGAGATAGGTTGCATTGCAAAGATGGTTGAAATGATGTCAGGAAAATGTCATTTAACTCCCACAACATACACATGGGCATGCTGCATAGGCTATGATGGCAGAACTACACAGAAAGGAAAGCTGGCAGAGCTACTGTGGAACAGATGCATTGGTGATGGAATGCTACTGAAAATTCGGTATAAATCTTTCTTTGGCAACCTCTCCCCAATGGCTCTTCAGTTGGTTGCCTGCTGCACAGTATCATTACATTTGGCGGCAGAAACAGACCTATATTAATACTTTACGTATTCATATGTGCTACATACAAAATAGAATTTAAAGGATAGTATTAAGGGAGGGGAACATGTGGTTGTGTGGGTTCACAGATATCTCTGTGTGGCTTTTCCCAGCAACTTTTGTCTCTTGCTGTTCGTCAGCGACTGTCATAAATTACCCCAAAGTGTAATTGTCTCAACCAGTCAGAGTGTAAGGATTTCGTACAATTAATGGGCCACAATTCTATGCTTATTCCCTGCACTCCCTTGGCCAACTTGCATAATACCTTTTGTTTATTTCCCAATAACCGGATAGCTTGAAAATCCCACTAGCCTGGCTCAGAGCCATTATTAGCCCATCAGCACGCAGGTATTTTTGTGCTCACTGCGGTTATTTCTCAATAACTGCAGTTACTATGCAAATTGTTCCAATTTTGCTACTACTATACAAATTTCTTTTGTTGTTGGATACTACCCCTCAAATTTCCAATACAGTGAACTCTTTCATATCCAGCGGCCTCAGGATGAGCAGATTGCCCAATATTTAAATATTCTGGATAATAGAGAGGTATACCTGGAAATGCACAATGCTAAAGGAAAACTAGATAAGTTATTAAGAAACAAATAGAAATGTACGCAGAGTATTTTATTTACCCACAGTAGTAGTACTGTATACTGTATTTACTGTATTTATTTTGTATTTACTTTCACTATACTGTACTTACGTGAAACGTAACGAAAATTTACGTATGGTTAAAATACCAGGTATTTGAGAGTTGCGGATAATAGAATGCTGGATATGCAAGAGTGTACTGTGTATGGATTAAATTGTGCTGTTACACTGCTGTAATCTGAAGTAACTTCATATTTCCCAATGAACATAACTGTCTCCGCTTCTAACCCTTACCCATCAGACCTCCTTAACCTGGGCGAAAGCTTAGTGCCCCAAGCACTTTAAAAGTAACTCCTTTTATAAATTTAATATAAGTAAATATTTTCACATTTTAAACAATTTTCTAATGTTTCACTATAAAATTGTTTCCCAAACATCTTAACCTAGAAATATTAAAATTAGTCATATTCACTATTCTTGGATAAGGTGTAGTGCATGGGATTATTTTATAAGGTCTGGAAACGTTATTTTGGAGTTACTCATCTTTGAAGTTTGAACCTCTGTGCCTTGCATGAGGATTTCAAGAGGTTCTAAACTCTGAGAGACTAAAGTTTATAAAGTGAACTTTTGAAGCTGATGGTAGCTTACAAAACCTGCCAGGTATGTGTCTAGGTTACAGTCTTGAGCTCATAATACAGTCCACATTGGCAGAGATTTATGCCCCTGCAGTGGCCAGTGGAGGTCAAGGAGGTTCCATCTGGTTCACTCATTTAAATCTGCCTGCAAGTATAGGGAAAGATTCATGTCTCCATTTCAATTCTAGGCTGATCTTTTACTCTAAGCTTGAGAAAACTGATCATGTTTCATATGCCTGAAATGTCTCATGTTTCTGCTCAACCCGGAGGAGATTTAAGTGCTAACTTTGTAATAACTTTGTAGTTTTAGTTTAAGGAAAATGTTGTAACTGGGAAACAAAAGTGAGGAATGTACATAGACAGTGGTGACATTCCTCTCGATTAGCCCTGAAAACAAACTGTTGATATGGGATTCCATTCAGAGGTTGCAGACCTGTCGTGGATCTGGTAAAACAGAGAGTAGCTAATATCTGGTATCATTGGACTGGAGCTGATGTATACCCCATTTTCCAGTTTCACTGTGGAACATGTTTGTGCGTTCTAGCAAGGTGAAAAATTCCTCAGCTGCTAGTAGAGTACTGGGAAGTAGAGGATCTCTTTCTTAAAACATGAGGCACCTTGATTATGCTTCAGTGCTAGGCCAAAAACGGTGAAGGACCCCTAATGATGGAGCAGCTCTTAATGCCTCTTGACATAGTTACTGTTTGGTATGTACATGCATAAAAATCAAAAATGCTTGAACAGGAAGGTATGTAAGAAGACTCTTACCATGCAGTGGCAGTATGGGTCCTTCTGTGAAACTGCCAAATTTGTAAGAAAAGACGTTGCCAACTCCACGTATGCACGCACATGCAGCACTGGTGCAGATTTGTAGGTGTCTGTAATGCAGGTCGAAGCTCTCTAGTCTAGGACTCTGTGTTGTGTGAGAGAGGCAGACTGGAGTGGAGCTAGGCTGGCATCCGGGATCCCAGCTGGGGCTGGAAGCAGCGTTGGCATCCAGGAGTGGGGGCTGTCAGCCATGAGGGGAGTCCCACAGCTGGGAGACTGGTGTCCTCCCCCCGGAGAGCCCAGAGGCTGACAGCAGAGGGGCCGGTATTGTCCTCTCTTAGTCCAGCAAGCTCTAGTTCTGGACTGGTCAGGTCCTGTGGGTGCCGGACCAGGTAAGTCCAACTTACAGTACTACGTACCTCGTGTGTAATGTTTTTCCTCTATTAATCTCAGAGCACTGTACAGGTGAGGTCAGTACCATCCACATCTTACACATCGTGAAACTGACTGTTTGTGGTGGTAAATGGCAGTGGAGGGATTTTACGATACATGAGGCTCTTCCCTGTCATTCCATTCTCACATGCAGGTGTGCTGGAGCCTACCACTTCATTCTGGGTCCAGAGTATTTTACCAACATGGGAAAGTTTGAGGGTATTTTAATTTAATTTTGACCTTAATTCCTTTTCCCCAGCAGATGAATAGATTAAGTTTGTGTGGAACCTCAGTGGCAAATCCAAGTGAACATCTAGTATACACTGATTTTCTGCAAGATCAAAAAGGGTCAGATCTTCAGAGCTGGTGTAAACTGATGCCCCTTCATTGAGGGCAGTGAAGCGGTGTTGATTTACACCTGCTGAAAATTTTGTTCAGTGTCTTGAATATATGCATAAGACAGCTGCTGTGAGAATTTCTGGTAACTTTCATTTGCTTGCCCTAATTAACAAAGGAGTAGAGAGGGTGTGGGATACACTTTTTTAATTCATTCTGTAAATGTTTTCCTCCCAACAGCTCTGAAAAGTCCAGCTGCATTTCATGAACAGAGAAGGAGCTTGGAGCGTGCCAGGGTAAGATACAGTTTACTCTTTCAAGCTTAAGGGAAATCAGGAATGGGAAGCTATCTTCTGTTTTTTACCTTGGAAACCCCAGGTCTCTGAATGAGACAGCAAAGGATGTGTCCATGTTCTGGAAGTACCACATCACATGTGCACATGCACTTGTGTGTGTGTTTTTGTATGTGGTGGTGACTTGTGATCTCCAGACAGCCTTGTTCTGACTAGATTACTTCTGAGAGAATTCTACACCTAAAATTCTGCAAATGTTAGTTGTCAATAAAATAAATAAATGTGGAGGCTTCGGCACGAGAGTGGGGAACATTGGCTGCATAAAGAAGGGAGATCGCTCTGCAGGTGTTCCCTTCTCACCACTCTAGGATGCAGGTTTGGTGGTGAGGCTTCCCCCAGTCCTGACACACCACAAGAAATCAGCTCTGTTTTGCAGAATCCATGTGCGGAGGGGCTTAGCGTGGGGGAATCTAGGTGTGAAGCGAGAGTCTTCTGTATGGGGCAGTCAGACAGTGGACAGCTCATTGGGTGGTCTGGGTGCAGAGGGATCTGGATACACATGGGTTCACTGGGGGTTCCAGATGCAGTGGTAATGGAATTCTGCAGGGTGGGTCAAGGTGAAGGTCCTTGGGGCTCAGTGGGAAGAGGGCTGTTTGGGGCTCAGTGGGTTGGAGATCCACAGATGGGAGGCTTGTTGAAGTGGTACAGGTGCAGGTTTAGAGCAGGTTGGGGGTTTCCGTGCAGAGGACTAAGAAGAGGGATCCAGAAATGGGTATGTGTGATGTAGTGGGGGACCCAGGTGCTTGGGAGATGGTTCTTGGCAGAGAGGTTTGAGTACAGTGTGTTCCGGATGCAAGGGATGAGATTTGATAGGGTGGAGGTTCATTGTGTGTGGGGCTTCTAGATACAGGATCATGATACAGAGAGATTGGGTGGATGGGAGAACAGCTCCCCATACAGTGATCCCTCCTCATACAGGTGAGGAGCAGTGGGGACAGGAAGCCAGGCTAGGAGCTATGGTGCTTCCTGCATCTGGGAGAGGTTTCTGGGTGTGGGTCTGCCTGAGCCTAGTCCCATCTTGCAGGGGAAGAGCATCCCATTCTCCCCAGCCCAGGTGGGAGTAGCAGCTGAACCCGGCATAGGGTAAGAGCTACCTGTTTAGGTGTTTTCCCACCTCCCCCAACACACACACACTTTGATTTACCTCTTCACCAGCTGTGCCAGGCACACATAGGAACGTGCCCATGCTCCTGGAGAGGGATAAGTGACCATTTTTGTGGCTTCCCTTTACTTCTCCATCAGCAAGTCTGCTTCTCCATAGAAAAATGACTTTCTGACAGGGAAGCAAAGAAATGTGTTTGGGACACAAGTTGTGCGCATGTGCAATGGCATAGAATTCCCCCAGGAGTACTAAATGCCAACTGAGGGGAGTGCTTCAGATCTTCCCCGCACTCTTCTTTGCAAGGATCACTAGTATTCATACTCCCTGCCCCACGCACGTTTTTGTGACATATTTTCCATTCTTGGATGGCTATAGCTTAAATATGTGTTGCATCCTTTGAGCCAAAGGATGCTGCTTCTGTGCCGAATGCACACTTCTGCTAGGCTGGAGCACTCCTCACCTCTGGGTGTATCTTCACTTTAGAGTCAACGCTTGATGGTTTGGGTAAAAACTAAAACAAACCTGTGCCTCTTGAGAAAGGGGAAACATAGGCTGAGAGTCAGGCGCCACGCTTCATGCTGTAGCTGCTTGTACTGTGGGGTTTGTTCATGATTTCAGTTCCCCAAAAGGCCTCTGGGGAACGTTCAGCCTGCAGTGGAATGGCGCCTGCTCTGGCAGTTAGATTGAGTTTTGTTTCCAAAGTGAAAGCAGTGCAAATTTAGAGAAGTGACACCTCTGACAGGATAGCCCAGATGCCATCACCCTAGCGTGTTTTCTGAGAAGACTGAAACAAGCCCCACTCTCTTGGATTTGGTTTGCTTGGAGAGCAACATCTCCCTGCTTGTAGATTCCTCCTCCTGTTTGTTCGAAAACCTAATTGTTAAATTATTTTGTGGGTTTTGGCAATGGGTGAGTGCACTTCTATGTTTGAAATAAAAAAGTGGTGTAAAGCCTCCAATGGGTCCATTCCTGTGGGCAGCATTTACAGTCCTCCTTCCCGTTGGCCCATGTCTCTGATTCCCTGGGCTTTCTTGGAGTTCTGGGCAGGAAGCATGCTCAGCTTGAAGTGGGGCCTGTCACAGAATTTAGGTCCAGCTGCTCAGAGAAGTAGACAGACAGGTCTTCAGTTTAACAGCTGAACTTGCAACAAATGGAGTGGTGGGCTCAAACCATGACTCAGCTTCCAAATCCCAGCATTGCTTTTGCGTGCATTACTCTGCAAGCAGTTGAACCACTGTTCGGCATCACTGTCTTGCCTCTCTCACCTTGAAGGCTGACACTGACTTGGTCTGGTGGTGTTGCGTATAGAAAGGAAGGGGTTTAAAGTGCCTGTTTCCTGCCATTCTGTTGAGGACTGTCATCAGCTTCAGTCTTACTCTTCTTACATTAAGGGATGGTATGAAGAACAGCGGTTAGTCCCTTGGATAAACTGATCCTGTGTTTGAGGCACTGAATACTTTAAGAACTTGAAGGGAATGTATCCCCTTCTAAGTGCAGTTCATTCACACCTTGGTAACAATGAAAAATGGATTAAAAAAAGCCCAAATCTCCAGTGCTGCCTAGTCCTTTCTTAGGCTATGTCTGATTCATTCTTTACTGTCTTTGCTGCAGACAGAGGACTATCTGAAACGGAAGATCCGGACCCGACCAGAGAGATCGGAGCTGGTCAGAATGCATATTCTGGAAGGTGTGGCATGTGTCAAAGGGAAAAACTCCAAATGTGGCATGATCTGTAACAAGCACTGACTCTCTTCACACTGTTACTAGCTTGATAGCTCTAGTGCTTTCCACACCCACCAAACCCTTATTCAGCTGGGAGTGGGCAGACAGTCTATACACTATATCTATATATAGTGGATAAAAATAAATATATAATACATGGCTCATACTCTCCCAGTCCCCACAAGCCAGGCACCCCTAGCAACTCATTCTAACCCAATCCCCCTCCCCTCCCACCAGACCCAGGGGCACACACACCCACCCTCACCCAATGCCAGCAACTCACAAGCTCTGCCACCACCACGTACCTCTTTCTTCAAGTGGGACCGCATGCGCAGAGTGGTGAATGGCACTCCCTGTGCACAGCTCTGAGCAGGAGCCACTTTTAATGACTCAAAGAGCTGCATGCAGCTCAAGAACCGTGGTTTGCCCACACCTGTGCTAATCAAAGAAGAATTTGATGAAAATAGCCAAGGACTGGGGCAGTGGAAGGTTCAACTGGAGAGTGTATGGCCAGTTTTCAGGGTCAGGGAGGAAATACTCCATATATAAAGATATAAAGCAAGTAGGAAAAGATGAATGTGAATTGAATGACACCAATTTGAATGGCGGGAACGTCTCCTATTCAGTATCAAGGCAAGGCTCTTTCCTTCTTGGATGGAAGCATAACAATGCCAGCTTGCTCATACTGGGCATGCCACGATTGATCCCATCTTATGTATTTCTCCCCTGTGCAGAGACCTCAGCTGAACCCTCCCTGCAGGCCAAGCAGCTGAAGCTGAAGAGAGCCAGACTGGCAGACGATCTCAATGAGAAAATAGCCCAGAGGCCAGGTCCCATGGAGTTGGTAGAGAAGAACATCCTTCCTGTGGAGTCCAGTCTGAAAGAAGCCATCATTGGTAAGTGTGGTAGGGGATTCCATATTTCTGGAAAGATTCTTAGCTAACTCGCCCATTTGCTCTATGGGAAGAAAAATATTCTGAGATTTCATTCATATGCTGAAGCTGCAGCCTCTCACATCCCAGGATTCTGGAATGCAAAGTTCCCTTTTCAGCCTGGGTAGTGATGGCGAGACACTAGAGTACTGGGCTCACGGAATATCATGAGATTGGTCCCCGAAGCTCGGAAATGAAACACTGTCATAGGATTGCATTTCTGAGCTTGTGCATTCCCTCTCTGTCTTGAAAATCCCTCCATCTTTATAACAAATATCTTTTAACCCTTCATCAAAGAGAATCCACTGACTGAATCAGATCATGGAGAGGAGACAGGGCACATGACCGAGCAGGTGTGAGGAAACAAAAGCTTTGTGTTTGTTTAAAATCTTCAGAGTAGTTAGCTCCTTTGAAAATAGACAGGAAGGGATGTAACTCATTCCCATGCTGTTCCAAGGGTGAAAAGGCCTCCCACAGCTCTACTCCTGAATTAGGTAGACTGTGTGTAACATAACGGTATCATTTTTGACCATGAACAGTCACTGAAGGAATTGTCACTTCCTTCTGAGATTAACAGAGGCACGCTCATGAGCAAGGGGGCATACATTTAATTGAGAGGTGCCGGCTGTAGGACCGAGCTGGGCTTTACTATCACACGCAAATTGGTTAAGGAAGAGACAAAGAATTATCTTGTGGTTAAGAAAACTGAGCTGGGGCTTGCAAGATCTGGGGTCAATTCTGGCCCTTTGGGCACATCACTTAATCTCTCTGGGCCTCAGCTGGTCCTCTCTAAAGTGAAGGTGACCATACCATTGCCCTGGATCCCCCTCTGTCAGGCTTCAGGCCACAGAGTATGGTAGAAGCAAGCAACTGTTGTTCTAGTGGATGTCCTCTTCCTGTCTACAGTCAAGAGAAGTTTTTCCATACGCCTGCTAGACTACTCTGTAGCATTTGGTACTCTTGACCAGTAGTAATGATTCTGCAGAGTGCACGGAAATACTCTGAAAAGGCTCAGGTATGTGCTTTGTTCTCATATTTCTTGGGCTTGGGACTTAAGCTAACCTAGACAGACCAGCACACCCCCACTCTACTGGCCACTGTGATACAATTCAATATCTGAAATTATCAAGTTTTCAGTTGGGCAGGTGAACTACCCAAAGGTTGCAGACAATTCCTCTTTTGATGAGGACAGCAGTGATGCTCTGTCCCCAGAGCAGCCAGCCAGCCATGATTCCCAGGGATCTGTACCATCACCAATGGAAACCCGGATTGGTGAGCCACTTTCCAGCACCACTGTGTCATCACCAGCTCAGGTAGGAATGCTTATTGTTGGCTCTTGCTGCTCTCTGGGATTTCAGGATCCTTATTAGATGGAACCACTGCAAATGCCTGGGTCCCCTCAGGGTGAGGCGTAGAGACACTCACAAGCTGTCGCTGCTAAGATACTGTTTTGTTCCTTAACAGTATATTAGTGAGATATCACTGAAGTCAGATGAGCTGTCTAGTTTCTAAATGGCACCAGCAAAACCCTTTGGGTGCCCAGTGGTGACCTTGTTAGCAACTGTAGTTCATATGCCCATCCAGAAGTGATAGAACAGAGCACCTAGTTGTATCGTGTCAGGGCTTCATATTGGGAATGGTGGTTTTAATTTCATGCGCGTTAAGTGTATGTGACTCTTCCTAGGAGGCAAAGGGAGGAGGGGCATAGAATCAGAAGTGGGTTTCAATTCTTTTCTTGTGCTAGGATGCTTTGAACCCCCCTGATGTGTGCTCCTCCCAAAGATGGACAAGGAGGTGTCAGGGATTAAGAAACCAGGTTGTCATTTATACTCTGAATAGCAACTTCAGTGGAAGGTTCCCAAAGCTCACTGCTTTCTGAACGGAGGGCAACATTGTAACAATGGAGAGGAAACTTAGCTGCCTGCTTGTCTGCATGAGTGACACTCTTTCTTCCCCCTTGCAGGTTGTGTCCCAGTTACAGATCAATACAGACTCCAGTGAAACCCCTTTCCTACCTGAACAGTCACTCCCTCCTCTTCCGCCACCTCCTCTGCTGCCTGCTAGCCTTGCCAATAGAGCCACTGTTCCTGCTGCCAAGCCCCCACCAACGCTGATAAAGGTATAGCAGGGGTTGTTACTCCATTTTTACGGACTAGCAGGGGTGCTCTGGGTGTGGGGAGAGGGGCAGGATTAGACTAAGAGATGCTGAGGTTTTGGAGGAATATCTTGCATCAACCACTATCTTCCCCTGGGCTTGACTTAGAGGATCTTCCCTGGGCTTGAGGTGGATCAGTATCCTAGATATAAACATTTTCCTGTGAAGCATCTAGCATTGACCATGGTAGGACAAGGAATGTGGACTAATCATTCAGTGGTCTGTTGCGCTGTGGCAGTCCTTGTGTTCTTGTATCTTTTCCCTTGTTCTGGTGCTGTGTAAGGCTCTGGAGTGAGCTGAGCTGCTGAGCATGTACTCTTATCCCTGCTTTAAGACTGAAAAAAGCCCTAGAGTCACATCCAGAAAGAGTTTTGATTAAAAAAGTCTGGCTTGCATGCAGGTTTTGGTTAGAAGTTAATGTTATCTCTGTGCATCTGCTATATCCATTCTGATTTTCTTCCTCCTGTCCCTCTCTCCTCTCACCCTGAATAGCAAAGCCAGCCCAAGTCTGCCAGCGAGAAGTCTCAGCGCAGTAAAAAAGCCAAGGAATTGAAGCCGAAAGTCAAGAAGCTTAAATATCACCAGTACATCCCCCCAGACCAAAAGCAGGACAAAGGGGCTCCTCCCATGGACTCATCCTATGCCAAAATACTGCAGCAGCAGCAGCTCTTCTTGCAACTCCAGATCCTCAATCAGCAGCAGCAGCAGCACTACAATTATCAGACCATCCTGCCAGCCCCACCAAAGTATGGGTTTCTCAACACCACTCAGCTATATGGAATCTCCTGCCTCCTCGTCCCCAGTCATGGTCTCTGTGAGCTGCACTATAGCCACCAGACCATCTTATCAGCCCTGTCAAAGGATGGGATTTGTTGCATTGCCCGTGATCCCCTCCTGCCTCTCCCCACCCCTTATGAGGTGTCCCGCCAATCTCTTAGTGAGTCCCTCAGATCCCAAGCACACGGAATGTATGAGGCACAGGACTTAGAGACTGTACCCTGATTTATCAATTCTGCAAAGTTACTTCATTCTCAAGAAGTGATCTGTGTTGGGTAAAGCACTTGGGCAAGAGCAGCTTCAGTCAGTTGGTTTTTCAGTGGCCAGAGGGGTGTGTCTCCATACAGCCAGGAGGTATTTACTGGTGTGGTTTAACATGGGGGATGCTGGTGCCCTGGATGATTCCACAGGCAACAGTGTGGCAAAGGTTCTTTTTTGGCTTCTCAGTGCAGGTGGTGGGTGTCAAGGATCCCTTCCAGGTTGGTTCTGATGTCCACACCTCTTCTTTCTGCAGGCCTCCAGGGGAGCAGCAGAGTGGCACTAGTGCCCCTGCCATGCGTAGTCTCTCTGCCACCATCAGCAGCATGTCTCCTGCATCCTCCAGTGCTAGTGGGCTGATGCGACAAAACAGTAATGCCACAGTGGGCAAACTGGGCCCCCTCCCTCCCAACCTAGATGACATGAAGGTAAGTGTCTGCGCTGCCATCAGCACTAAGACTAATTGGCCCTTGATTGGCATTGTCAACAGCGAAGGCAGGAGCTCAGTGAGGTAGTCACTCCAGAGCTTGGCTGAGGCGCATGGACAGGGTGGTGTGCAGCACCAGCTTGCGTTGCCGGTGTGGTTGCAGTGTGGGAATAAAGGATCCTTCAGTCTGCAGAGCTGTCAGTTCACTCTCTTGCCTTGTGACTCGTGTATGTGTTAAAGGCTGGTACAGTTGGGGCAGGTTTTCTTTTAGCTGTAACAGAGTTTTCTCCTTCTCAGGTGGCAGAGCTGAAGCAAGAATTGAAGCTGAGGGCGCTGCCTGTCTCAGGCACCAAGACAGACCTCATTGAGCGGCTCCGAGCTTACCACGAGCAGAATGGCACAGCCAATCAAACAGCCAACACTCCCAAGCCCAATGCAACAGCCATCCTCCCAAAAGCTGCAGAGGTGGTGGTAGCCTTCCCAGCAACTAGGCTGAGCACTGGGCCAGCACTGGTCACTGCTGGCATTGCACCAGCAGAGGTAGTTGTGGCCACGGTCACCGGCAATGGCATGATGAAGTTTGGGAGCACAGGCTCAACGCCACCTGTTTCGCCCACGCCCTCAGAGCGTTCGCAGATTAGCACTGGGGATGAGAACTCTGCCACGGGAGATGCCTTTGGAGAAACAGTGACATCACCTTTGACCCAGCTCACCCTACAGGCATCTCCAGTGCAGTTCCTGGTGAAGGAAGAGAGTTCTAAGGCTACCTCCTGCTGCCTAAATTCAGCACCCAGGCTGGAGCACTGCAGCAACAGCAAGGACATGGAGGTCCAGGATAAAGACCAGATGTTGCAGGAAAAGGATAAACAGATTGAGGAACTCACCCGAATGCTGAAACAGAAGCAGCAGCTGGTGGAGATGCTGAGGCTGCAGCTAGAGCAGGAAAAACGGTTTCAGCAGCCACTACCCACCACAGAAGCCGGAGCGGGAGCGGTGGTCCCTGCTTCCAGTCCAGTGGCTTTTGGCACCCAGATTAAGAGTGAAAATGGTTTCCTGAGTTGCCAGTCTGCAGGGCCACCTGATGATCAAACAGATCAGTTCAACCCAGTGTCCACTACTAGCCAAATGGACACTTCGGATTCAAGCTCAGTGCCAAAGAAAGCGGTGATGGTGAAGCAAGAGGTGCAGACAACAGAAACAGAGCCACCGAGCCAGTCCCATGCCCCACAGATCTTCCTGGGTCAGCAAGGGGACACCCTGAGTGACCTCATCAAGGGGGCTCCTCCCCCTACCCTCATCACAGATTCCACAGGGACCCACATTGTCCTTACAGTGACCAACCAGAATGCGGAGAGGCGGGGCCTCTCATCACAGGGGAAAACGGGAAGTAGCACCACATTACAGGTTGGTTTGCTCTGTCCCTCCCATTCTAGGCAATCTAGTTTTGCTTTCCAATTCCCTGCTCATTATCACGGCAGGCTCATTTTACCGCAGAGCGACACCAGAATTTGGAACTTAATTTTACAAAATAGTGTGGCTAGGAGCCTGGAAAATGTGTAGCCATGGAAACTAAGATGATTATCATCAAATTGTCTACATCAGGGCAAAAGCAGAATTATCAGGGCTGGGAGGGAATTCTGTACTCACTAACCTCGTGTACAGTATTGCATAATCATCTAGGTACATTAGAGGCTCCTTAACCTTCAGATAGAAGTGGGACACTGGGCCGGGCAGACCAATGGATTGTTGTGGCATGCTGACGCCTATTTCAAAAGGATGTGAAAGAACAAGTTATTACTGTGGAGACAAGGACAGTGATGTCATCCCTTTTATTGGCACAACTGTTGGTGAGAGAGATGAGCTTTCAAGCTCTCACAGAGCTCCTCTTCAGGTCCCCAGGAGAACTCTGTATAAGCTCAATGTGTCATCTCTCTCACCAGCAGAAGATCCAGTGAAAGATATTACCTCATCCACCTTGTCTTTCTAACATACTGGGACCAATATAGTTACAACACTGCATACAGGTTTTACTACACCACAGTAAAGGAAATTCCACCACTTGTCACTTTGTGGAGAGAAAGGAGATGTTAGATAGAGTTGTACTGGTCTAATTAATTGAGGTTTGAATGCTGAAATCAGAGCCCTGAGAACAAGAGTGTGTGTCTTGTTAAACACGCTTGTGTTTTGTTCTTTCATGTGCCACTGCGTAATGGAGAAGACAGAAGGATAAGGCCTTTTATGGAAGAGGGTAGAGATAAACCAACCCCAAATATTTTCCCCTTTGAATTTGGTAGGAGATGAGACTGCATTTAACACAAGTACCTTGAACGCTGACTCTGGGTGTCTGATCAGGGACTGAAAACATCCAGCTTTAGGGCATAAGCCAGTTTCTAGCTATTCAGCGTTAGGAGTAGTTCTTCCAATAACTGACTGACTGCAGCAGTGTGTTTTGCTCCATCCTCAGAAGCTGTGGTCAGTGTCAGGCATAGGTGCAGTCTTCTCTTCTAGGCCCCACTCCTTCCCTTCTCCCAAGATCCTGCCCCTGCCTTACTTCTACCCCATCTCCTCCCCTGAGCAAATTGGCTGTTTGTGGTGCTCCAGGAGGACAGGGGAGGAGTTGCTGAGCAGGTTCACGAATTGGGGTGGGGGAGGGAGAGGAGTGCAGAAGGGGAAGCTTGGCACTGGTGCGTGCTCAGCTCCCACTAATTTGTTTTCCCTGGGGGTACTCTGCCATTGTAGCACCCACAGAGTTGGCATCTTTACTGTCAGAGGCAAGGTACTGATTCAGCCTGGTAATTCTCATGTCCCTAGTAGCTGGCAGTGTTCCCAGTTGCCTGCTGGGAGAAACTAACAAGTGAATTTCCTAAAGATACAGGAGTTGGGAAATCCCGTGTGACTTCACTGTACCTTCAGCAAAACTAAACACCAGCTCTACCACCAACCTCCACAATGCGCTCAGATTGTACTTTGAATAACTTTGTGTTCATTGCTCTTTTCCTTTTCAGAGAGTACAGTTGTCACCCACTAAAATATCCAGCCAATCCCAGTGTCAGCTTCCTGCCAGCAACTCGCCCTCGCAGGAGCAGCAGCTTCCCAGGCTACTGCACCAGCCCATCAGGAAGGTAGCTGACCACAAGCTTTCCTCCCTCCCTCCCTTCCTCCCTTCCTTCCTTCCTTGTTTTCCCTTTGCCTGGTGGTTGGCTGAGTTGCAGAGGGGAAGGGAGCACATGGACATAACGGTTTTGAGGCCATCACTACAGAGGGAAAGACCCCACTGCTCTGCCACTTCCTTCACCATAACTGATTGCAACTGTGTCAGGAAGCAGTTCTCAAACTCCACGGCATCACAACCCCCTTCTGAAATCAAAAATACTACATGACCTGTGGGGGGACCAAAGCCTGAGTCCAGCCGAGCTCTGCCACCTCAGGGTACCAAAGCCGAAACTCAGAGGCTTCTGACTTCGGCAAGGTCATGTACCTTACACCTGGGCAGTAGGGTTCAGGTTTGGCCTTCAGACTTACTGGGGCCTAAGACCAACACCAGCCTTGGTGATCCCATTAAAATGGGGTCATGACCCACTCTGGGGATCTGACCCACAGTTTGAGAACCCCAACACAGTGCATTGGTTCTCGGCTTGGGAGCTGCAAGCAGTGGGAATGCAGGGTAGAAGAGGATGGTACAGTGCTCTCATTTCATGTCCCCAGCTTCTACGGCAGCAGCGTTGCTTAGCCACTTATAACCTTTGGGGTGTCAGAAGTACCATATACCCTTTGGCCAATTTCCTGTATTGACTCCTATAAAAGAGCTGGAGAGACTGAGGCAAAGTATTCTGGGATGCATCTGAGGAGGTTGAACATGGATTTCATGGCATGAAGAATGGCTGAGAATCCATGATGATGTATTGGCTCTGGCTTTTAGGGTGTCTACACAGCAAAGAAAAGCTTGGGCTGGCCTTTGCCAGCCAACTTCTGCTAGCGCACCATCCTGCAGGATCCTAGAGCTGGGGCTGCAGCCCAGATGTTGAAGGCAATACAGTAGTGAAACACACACCCCACGTCCAATTTGGCAGCTGCAGGGTTTTCTTTGCTGTGTGGATGTATTCTTAATGACACAGCCACTGAGCAGCTCAGCTGCTGTGTGACAGAGTCCTTACAAAGTGATTGTAAACTAATAAAGGGCCAGGCTGTGTAGTTCGTTGCCCCTTAAGAATTTCCACTGAAATCAAAAGGCAGTTGCTGCACTGAGGTTGTCAGGGCTTCTCTCTGTCCTGGGGTAGGGTGTGAGCTTTAGGGTCAATGCACAGGTTTGATAGGACCATTAAAAGAGAGGAGAATGGTTTTTGACCAAAAGCATCTTTCTCCATTGAAGAGTTAATTCCTTAGGCCAGCCAAAATCTGAGACTCATTTCACATACCATGCAGTGGTTTGTAGCTCTCTTTTGTTTCCTTGTAGGCTCAGAAGCCAGGTCTGCAGGTGGTCACTGGGCAGCTGCCCCAAACAATTTTGTCTTTCTCCGCACCTCCAAACCTGCAGCCCTTTTTCCTCAACGGCTTCCACAAAGGATCCCTGAAAACTGGCACTCCTAGCAAAGCCAACCAACCCAGTGTGCCGAAAAAGGTAGTCTACCTGCAAATCCCAGGCAGTCCATGTCACATTGTAGGCCCTCTCAAATTGAGGAAGTAGATTCCTAAGGGAGTCTGCATGTACAGGGATCATTTCTCTGTACCAGCTTTGACCCTCAGTGTTAGTGTGGAAAAGTGAGAAGTAATTTTCCAAATGAAAAACTCCCAGGGAGGTTTGGAGAGGTGGCACTTATAATTGTGTGACTTGGAGTTCCTTCAGGATTCTTGAACCATTATTTGTACTCTAACAAACTGTGGAATGGATCTTTAATGACCATGGTAAAGGCAAAGGCCTTAGTGCAGTATTCTTAGGACATTTCTGGGGTATTAATTCAGTGCTGAGTTACCAGCACCATTTCCTGTGATACCTTCGGTTTCCTTTGGAAATCTGTCTTCTGAGTTTTGTCCTCACCCCTTCTGCTAAGTTTATTAAGTCTGACACACTCTGAGCCTGCTAACTGTTTCCAGCCAGTGTTCTGTGAACAGTTTTGCATTTCAGAAGCAACCTCGTTACTGGGAGGAACCGATAAAGTAATGATTAGAGGCAGTAGCATACGGAGCACATCGAAAGTTCTCTGGGGATAGTCCTCTTGTGTGTCTGTGAAGTCCTGGGGTAATCCACCCACACACAGAGATGAGCTCCTCACCCCAGTGTAGTCCTGTGTTGTTGCTTGATGGCCTGGGGTGATTTAGGAGAAGCTTTCCAATTGTGATTTGGAGTGGGTGGGGTGTACGCACACAGTGAAGGAGTAGAACCTTGAGAGCAGAAGCAGTGTGGTTCAGAATGGATGGTCTTTCTGTGCATTGTGGGAGCACCTGTGATGTGGGAGATGAAATGGGCTTTCTGCCTTCTCATTCCTTGTTCCTTCATTCCAGTCATCCTCACAGCCAGGCTCTCCTGCTGCTTCTTCCCCATCCCAGATGGACCTTGAGCAGCAGCAGCAGCACCACCACCACTCCTCTCTTTTTGGGACCCCTCCACCTCCTGTCCTTGGCTCCACAGTACTGATGAAAGAACCACCAGGCTATGAAGAAACCATAAAGCAACAGCCAAAACCTCATGAGGTAAGAGCAGCCATTTCCTTCTGCTTCCATGAGGAGGATCCTGAGGAGCATGTAGGAAGGCTGCCCTGTGCAAATACAAGAGTCAGGGATGGATAGCTGGGAAATGGAGAGATTGAAACACGGGGCCTTTCTAACTGCCTTTGAGCTGCACACACAGAGGTACAGTGACTTCTTGGGCGGCATTTCAGTGGGATTGGAGCTACCTTCCATTTCACTTATTGTCCCATACACTGCAGATGGAGGAGCGATTCCAATCTGGGGTAGATGTGCACATGCAGGCCTTGTCAAATCAGCATGCTAAAATGATCGTGTGGCTGTGAGGGGTGCAGGTAACTGCTGAGGACAATCAAATCCCAGACCCTGCTGTCTATTTAATTGTGGCCACACTGTTACTCTTCACACACTAACTTGACCGTAGCCTCAGAATACATCTGTCCAAGCTGGGAATTACGCCTCCCAGCTGCAGGGAAGAACATAAAACGTAAGAATGGCCCCACTGGGTCAGACCAAAGGTCCATCTAGCCCAGTATCCTCTCTGCTGACAGGCCATGTGCCAGGTGCCCTAGAGGGAGTGAATAAGGGTGCTAACAAGTGATCCCTCATGTTTCATCCATTTCCAGCCTCTCTGACGGAGGCTAGGGACACTATTCCTGCCCATCCTGGCTAATAGCCATTGATGTACCTGACCTCCATCAGTTTATCTAGACGTACCTTAGGGTTAACACAGGGGCATGCTGTGGCTGCAGCACCCCACACTGCTATGAACACCCTCCAGCCCAGTAACGCTTAAGTACCATCCTCCCAAGTCAAGGAAGGAAGGAAGAAGTGGATTAGCTGTGACTTTGTGTCTTGTAAGTATGGCTCTAATTCATCACCCTCTCTTCCCAGGAGAACAGCTGTTCAAGCCAGCAGATGGATGACCTGTTTGATATTCTCATAGAGAGTGGAGGTGAGGAGATAATCAGTGATCCTTCTGGGTGCTGTGTAGTCACCTCTGCAGTTGAGTCTGTGGCTTATGTAGCCTGTGCTACTGTGACTCCTGCCCTTGGGCTTGTGAGAATGATCTTGCCATTAGTGTATGGATCCCTGGGCCTGTCCTTTATTCTTATTTGGTGCTCCCCTTCGCATAAGCAGGATGGGGTATGGCACTATGAAACAGGCTTGTTGGGCATTGGTGTAATAGATCATCAAGCTGTAGCTGCTGCACTGCATCAGACCTGTGGTTGCTCTGGGCTGGTCTTCTTCATATGGCCTTGGATAAAGATGGGTCCCTATGAGGCATGTTTAGAACCCCACCTACTATGTAGCTGGGAGAAGTTTCTTGACCCTGCTGGTGATCAGCGTATGGCCCACAGTGGCAGGACTGATGATGCTGTAGCTCATGAGGGATCTGACTCCCACTAGCTGGAGACTTTCATCGCCCCGGGACTCTGTTTTTTCTTCACAGAGATTTCAGCTGATTTCAAGGAGCAGCCATCCCCTGCTGGGAAGGAGATATCGGTGTCTCCAGCATGTGCCTCACCACCCAGCAGCCACCATTCCTCTGAGCTTCCCCTGCAAATGTCCCTGGGCCATACCAGCTGCATGCCTGTCACAGCAGGCCGGCTGGAGGACTTTCTGGAGAGCAGCACTGGCCTCCCCCTTCTGCCAGCAGGCCACGATGGGCCTGAGCCCCTGTCCCTGATAGATGATCTCCATAGTGAGATGCTGAGCAGCTCAGCCATTCTGGACCACCCACCTTCACCCATGGACACATCAGAATTGCACTTTGCCCATGAGCCTACTGGGGGACTAGCTCTGGACCTGGCTGAGGCTAACTTGGACAACATGGATTGGTTGGAGCTTTCGGGGGGTCCTCTCATGAGCCTTGCTCCCCTAAGCACGGCAGTCCCCAGCCTCTTCTCCACAGACTTCCTTGATGGACATGATCTACAGCTGCACTGGGATTCTTGCTTGTAGCTCCCTGAACTGAGACTGAAGAAAGTGGGGGGAGGGCATAGGTACGGGGGGAGGCCAACCAACCAAAACCGAGCCCCTTGAGTGTAAACTCTTCCCCCAGTTGTGACCTCTTGTAGTGAAACTTGTACCATAGCAAGGGGCTGGCACAGTTGTTGGTGGGTCTTTGTGCTCACTGGGAATACCATCAGTAGGCCAGACCAGAGCAGTAATCATAGTTAGGGGATAGGGGTTTGAGATTGGCTGGCTCCCTGCCTGTACCCCTGCTCTGAACAAGAGAAACACCACTGCATGGCAGGGGGCCTCCCCTGGCTTGCAGGAATAGTGGGATTGGACCTGTGCATCACAACTCTGAGAGCTGGGAGAGGGGAGTGCCCTAGGGCAGCCTAAAGACAATTAGGAAACAAAAGGGGTTGTACTCTTCTGGGAACACTGAAGGGTGTGCAGTCACTGACTGGGATTGCCTGTGGTTGGCAGCAGCTCTGCTCTCCTTCCCAGCAGGTGTTTAAGAAAAGGCGAGTGATACCGGGAGCACTGAGTGAGGCCTTGGACTACTGGCCAGTCTTGTCAGGCCATTCTCATTTATAGGAGGGGCTTCAAACCAAAGGGAAGCGCAGGTAATAAGCCACCTTCCATCAGAGGCAGTACAGCGGGGCTGGCTAGATTAGGGTGTGCTGTGTGGCTGGAGGGGAGAGAGCTGCAGCAGGGAGTGACTAGGCTGAGCACCCTTTATTCTGGGGAGCTCTAAAGCCACAGCTGCTAGTGCACAAAGAAATACCCTTGCTCTAGCAGGCCAGGCTGTTGCTTCTCAGTGGCCCTGTGCTAGGCCCCTCATGCAATCCAGGGTGAGAAATGAGATCAGGGAGAGGGGGATCGTGAATGGAAACCCAGCTTTGCCATCCTGCTCTGGCCAAGTCCAGTGAGCAGCTCAGGGCAGTAACTATTGTCACAGGAGCTTGCAGGGCACTTCAGTGCCAAACTCAGGCTGTGCAGAGAGCATTGCAAAGGGGCTGGTGAGCTTCCTGCCACACAGGTGGAAGGAGACTACTTGGCCTCCATTTCCCAGGGCTGAGGGGCTGTTACACGCCTTAGAGCAGGTACGTGCTTAGATTCCTGTGTGCGTCTGGCAGGGCAGGGCATTAGCTCTGGGCGTGTCACTGTGCCATGGGTGTGGGAAGGTGTGTGCGCTGCAGCAGATCTACTAGTCATGGCTGCAGCGTGGGCAAGGCGCTTTCTGCTGCTGGGCCCGTGCTCCCCAGGAGGCTTTGGCCCAAACTGTATGAAGGTGCCAGAATCCTGCTGGGGTGGGGTGAGAATCAAGGACTTCTGGGGTAGAGGGTGCAGCTGGCTCCGGGCTCGTTCTGCCCCCTGCTATTTAGCCTGTCAGGGATTAGCACCAGCCTGCTCAAGCTCTGCCATGCCTGACTCACTAGGCACAGCTGGTTCTAGTGGGACAGGGCAATGGCACAGGCCTCTCTTGTGGGTGGAGGAGGGGTGGAATGCTGTTCTCAGGCATCCCTAAAGCCGATTCAATGGCAGGACATTTTCTGCTGGGCCGTGCCACAAAGCCCCTCTCGCCCCTCCCAGAGCAGTAGGGGTGGGGAAAATCTGTTTTCTTGCTTAACCAGTCCCTCCCCACCATGGCTTTTTTTGGACCTGTCCCTGTGAACTCCCTGTTCTGCGGTACAGAGTGGGGCTTTTAGCTAAATTTGTGTGGCCGGGAATTGGCCTTCTCAGCCACAAGCAGCTTTGGTAATTGGGGCTGAGTTTGCAGGGGTCTCCATTAAGCCTTCAGATTTATTACTCATAGTCGTCTTCTGAGCTCATCCGGTCTCTGGTCAGTGATGGACATTGACCATCTGCTTTACAAGTGAACCAGCTCACTTCTGCCCTAGACAGGTGTTGGTTCTCTGGGGAGCAGGTAGGACTGTTGTGTATGGCTGTGGGCAGAAGGCAGGATGGCCAGCTGGGCTCTTGTGGAGAAGCTGGCTGGTGGGGCTGCTTTCAGAGCAACCAGGCTGGAGTTGCTGGGTTTTGAAAGAAAAAGAACAAAGTGAATTTCCATCCCTCACCTTGTGTGCTGGTAGGACAGACCTGGGCTCGGTAAAGGGTTCCCTTGAGATTGCAGTTCCTCTTGCACATGCTCCCCTCCAGTCCTGAGCTGAGTATCAGGTTAGTGTATGGCATTGTCTGGAGTCTCTCCCTTTTGTACCTGGGCAGAAACATGCCTCAGTAGGTGGGGAGAGGAGGTTGTCATGCTGCTTTCTCATCTCTTGGTACCTGCTGTTCATTAGTCACGAAGGAAGAAGCTGTGTGCGTGTGCGTACACCTCTCTAGCTGCTTTTGGAGGCAGAGTGGGGAGGAGTTGCATCCACCTTCCTACACTGTGTGAAGGCATAAATGGCAGCTGGGCAGGCTGTATCTGAATCACAGCTGGGGTGGGTGTCTTGCTTTGCTAGAGCCCCATCTCTTTGTTGTGGTAGGAGAGCTGGTTTTTTAATGCTGTGTACTTTGGGGAGGGGAGATGAAATCAGGCCATGACTTAGCTGTTCTAACCTTGTTGCAGGTCCTCATCTAAGGAAATTGCCCTGTTGTATTATTCTCATTGTTTAGTTGGTGTGTACACAAGTCAGTACTGATACTGTGCCCCCCACACCCATGGTACAAAGGAAGCAGATGCATCTTTCTCCTCCCATACTCCAGCAGTGTTGTGGAGAAGCCATGTGCAGCCTCTTTCCTGAACTACAGAACATCTGTATTACGTTCGTTGCTCCCTTACTGCTGCTCCTGGCATGAATGGACTTCTGAGTCAGAGGCTGGATCCAGGCTTCTCTCCTGTGGCTTGGAGTAGCCCTATTGTAGGCACTAGTTGGACTGTCTATTTTGTATCCAGGCTGTAGAAATAACCATTTTTTCTTAGGGGGGCTCACATGATGATGGCTGCTGCATCTGTTCTGCCCAGCATCTGTTACTTCATCCTTTGGAGTCTATGTACTTCCATCTACTGAATCACTTGCCCAGGACTCTTGGGTTAAAGAAATTGTGTATGATGCAGAACAAACCCTACAACCTTTGAGACCCAGGCTGGAGGTCCTCCAGCCTACCTAAACTGCTCCAGTATTGGAGTGAGAGTTTGAGAACCAGGCTTCCCTCGCCTATCAGTATGGCATAGGAGGGTGCTTCTACGTGTATCACAGTGATCACTCTGCCCCCCACCCCCCTTCAGAGGATGGGCTATTTTTTTTGTACAAAAAAGAACCTAAATACAAAAAAGTTATTAAGCAGAAAACAAATGATCAAAGTGCAATGAGATAATGCTGGAAGGTGGCATGGAACCAGTTTCCTGGGGAGGGAGGGTCAGAGGGTGGGACAGGCAGGTCACCCTCCTCCTCAGCCCCCCAGGCTGTAAAGTGAAGCATCTAAGGCCAGGTAGCTGGGCTGAAAAGATAGAGCCAGCCCTCATTGCTGGTGATGCTGCTCACTGGAGGCCTGGGTTGGGAGGTGGCCTGCAGTAGGGGGACAGTTGTTTCTTTTTCACAGCGAGTGACTTGGAGCTTCTTGCAGATGAGCCGCATAATCCACTTCTCTGTACCCTTGGAAGTGTTCATGAGAGACCTTTTTGCATCTCACCCAGACAAACAGCCAGCCTGATATTCTGCCTTTACCTTGAATGTAATCCTGAATCTTTCTGCTGTAACCACTACTTGTTAACGTGTATTTGGTTAGCGTGTGCTCTCCCTTCCACTGTGCAGCACCAGCAAGGGCTGACCATTGCAGTCTGAAATGATAGGCTCCAGCATGAACACTCAACTGGAAAAGGACAGGTGTGAAGAATTAATGGGGAGAGAATGGGTCCTTACATTGAATTATTTTTTCAGTTACAAATATTTGAAAACATCCATTTTATTAAAAAAAAATAAACCAAAAAAAGACCAAAACATCTGCGTATGATACTGGGCACTGTTTCCCAAACTTAAAATGTTCACATACCCCTTTTGGGACTTTGGCCTTATTAGTGTACCCCCTCTCCCAGTGCTTATCTCCTCATTTTTATTTTGTGCCACATACCCCTTGAAATCCTTTCATGCACCACTGGTGGGGTATGTACCACACTTTGGGAAACCCTGATACAGGGATATCCCTGCCCTGGAAGGCTGAGAGCCCTTCATCTTTGAAACGGAGGTAGGAGAAGGAATCCTAAATCTCCAGCTTTGAAGCTGTCCTCTCTTCCCAGATTTGAACCTCCCTCTAGTGCTTGTAAAATGTCTTCCTCTTGGTTAAAGGTAGAGGTAATGATAGCACCCTCTTCAAGTGCCGTTGGAAAAAGTTGTTTAGTAAGTGCCTGTATAGATGTTGCTGTTGGACATGCATTCACCCTGCGTGCTTGACCAGAGAGCGTAAACTGCTGTGTTAGGAGTGAGTACCTGTGCAGAATAATGTCTTGGGACCCTAGACAAAATTGCATAAATCCAGTGAGAGCTGCTTCATGGCCTATTAATTAGTTTTGGGTTTTCTTCTCCTTAATTGTTTTGTACAACTGTGTTCAGGCTGGGTGTGCCTCTCTGAAATTCTTGACCATTCAGCCTCTGTGGTCTATGGCACCTACCCAGATTATGATTAAGACTGTAGGGTTCCAGAGCTGCCACATTTCTTTCCCTTGTAGCAATGGGCACTCTAGTTATCTCTGGTGCCTCAATCTCACACCCCTTCCATGTGCAAAGTGTGCATGGGGTTTAAGTATTGGCAGGGTAGCTGTAGTAGGCTGTATCTGCAAAAATGAGAAGTCCTGTGGCACCTTACAGACTAATAGATTTTTTTAGCACATAAGCTTTTGTGGGCCAAGACCCATTTTGTCAGACATGTACCTGATTAAGTGGGTCTTGGCCCACAAAAGTTTATGCTCCAAAAAAAATCTGTTAGTCTATAAGATGTTCAAGGACTTCTCATTCATGAGGTCCCCCAGGGACAGAGAGGCTGGACTGAAGCTCCTTTTCAAAGAACACACTTCTATTGCAGCAGTGCCTGTTTGCTCCCTTGAATATCAGCTTCAACCCCTGCAGCCAAAACTGGCGTCCAGGCTCAGTTTCAGACCTGAAGGCCTCCTAAAAGAAGAAAGCTACGTGACCTCTTGCAGCTGACTCAAGGGTGACCTTAGGTCTGGCAATGAGCACAGGTGAGGCTTAAGTGTGGTCTCGCATCTCCTACTTACAGAAGTCTTCAACAGAGCAGCACCAAGAAGCACCTTCCTTGGTACCATTTGACCCTCTAGTAGCTGTAGCCAACACCAAGATCCTAGAGGAGCCACAGAACCCCCAAACAACCGTAGGTCCTGCTTCCAGCTCCTGGGCTACAACAGCTGCCCTGTTCCTTACACCTGCTGTAAGGCTCCATGTCTTCAACCTGAGGATTACATATGGCCCAAGTAGGCTTTCTGAACAAATTGCTGTGCATCTATGAGAACTAGCTGCCCTGAATGGGCGTCAGCTGCTATGCTCAGGTCTCCCAGCACAAAACACTGGATGCCTCGTTTGGGGTGGGGTGCACAATTATAGAGTACCACAATGTCCCTGTGTCTATAAACTGATCAGCTGGTGCAAGATCCTAGTTCTCCTGCAGACCTGCTGAGTTGTGTGAGTGGTGTGTCCACTCACTTCGACATGTCAGAGGTCTACCAGCAGTTATGTAAGTTTTTGTTCGGGGAGTAGGCGGGGGGGGGGGCTCAGCAGCTCCATCTTCCACAGGCTGAGAGCTGCTGTCCTGCAAATGAATCCATTTGTGCTAGAGCAGTACAAGTTTTTTGTGTTTTTTTTTTTTTTTTGGGGGGGGGGGGGGGGCGGGTCTCTTCACAACCTTGACAAGTCCAAAATGGCACCTGTTTTGAGCAAAAGGAGGCTAGGGATACAATTCCTAGGGATTAGGCCCTGCTAATGTCTTGGCTCCACATCCTGGGCTGTGCCTACCCGTGCTGCTAAGTTGCAGGATTCTAGGCAAGGCTGGGTGATGGCCATCCTGCTAGCGCCATAGTAGCTGAACCCAGTGAGGTAGTTTAGTTAGCTATATGTAATCTTGCTGGGGCAATGCTGCTTTCCTGGTGGAGGGGTTTCCTGTCAAGCAGTCTGGCACCCAGAACTATCCCAGCCTCTCAGTTCTGAACTTTGAAGGTGTGGCTCCCTGATGGTTCTCAGGCATAGACTGGAACTCCTATGTAGTAGGCAACCTATAAATTGTAAAACTTGCTGCACGTGTGGAAACATTTCCTTTTCATAAGCACAGACCAGCTCATTTCTGGTAAGCCTATCCAAGGGCATTTGATTGTAACCGCTCTGCAACCTGCTCCTTGGGTCACACATTTATCAACCACTACATCATACCCACTTCCATAGCAGACTGGGTTAGTCGGTCAAACTCGCTTTGATTCATCCTTTCAGCACCTACTGCTATAGCTGCAGACTGTGCCAGTCTCCTACACTGGGGCGTACCTCAAGGCCTAGCAAGGCCACCTTTGTGTACAGTAACACGTTCTTCAGCTGTTCCTCATCTGTAATGTGAGACATGGCAGGAGGCTGTTGTGTACAATCTCTGGTCAAGAGCGTATGCACCGTCTACCACAGAGCATCCTCCAGGCTGACAACTCAAGCATCTGTGAGCAGCTGTCCTGCAAATGAATCCATTTGTGCTAAAGCCACACTTGAGTAGCAACACATATGCCATGTGCTCATTTGCACCCTATCCAATTTCTCTTCGACTGGCTTGAGGTTTCTGTAGATTGGACTGAAGACACAGGAGTGCCCTAGTCTTAAAGAACTGTCAGGCAAGATGCTCATACTTTCCTTGCTTCCCTCCTGCACACAAATAGGGCACATTACATCTCATTCCTCTTAACTGTGTCAGCCCTGGAACCTGTTTCTCTTCCTCACGCCCTACACCGAGGAGCTCTATTGCTTCGCCAAAGAAACTCCCCTGGAAAAAGTTCAGAAAGGCTTCTCCGGTTGTGTCTTTTTCACCCTGGTAAGTGGCAAGAGAGATGCTTTTTATCTGTAGGTTGAGATGATGTTGGCATGATTGAGGTGCTCTGGCTAGTTGTGCTGCTTCTTCCTCCACCCCAGCTGCTGAAGCTGGTTTTGACACCTGCCTCACTGTGCAAGCCCAGATTTACCTGTTGATGTGCTCACCTATCATCATACTACACAGAGGCACCTTTGCTTCGAGGGGCGGGCCTGGAATTGTGTAAATCACATGGCCTTTGTTTGCTATCACTGCACAGCCTTTGTTACACTCCAATCCATGCTCTAAAGGGTTAAGCCCCAGTTCAGTAGACAGCAAGGCCAAGCACGATGATTTCAGGGTCACTAAAGATGAATTTTTGCTCCTGTAAAGCATTCCCCATTCCATTAAGCAAGGCAGTCCCCCTTCCTGAAGCCCCCTCCTATGAGCAGGGGATTACCAGGAGAGGCCGAGGCACGCTCCTTCCTGCTGCTGCAACGAAGCAGAGTGGAACAGCCTGCTCGGTCACTCCAGCTCCTGCTGTCACCAGCTGGGGAGGGGCTGCTGCAACCCCACCTATGGAGTGGACAGCTCCGCCCTTTATCTCAGACACCCTAGCCTGCAAGAGCATCAAGAGCAATTGAAGGCTCACACCCACCGCCCTGCCCACGTCCCCTGCCGGACAAAACCACCAAAGCTCTCCCAAGATGCACTTTATTTACACCCCAAAGACTAAAGGAAAGTAAGAATCTAGTGTCATTTCATGGGTAGTTTGTGCTCCCAGACAAGTGCTTTCATTGATAGGCACAGACTCCATTGAACAGAGTTACCTCCTGAAGTACTGGGCCTCCACTCCCGACTTACAGTCCTCAGCCTCTTCCCCCGGGACCGGGGCTGAGTTCATCTCCCTGAGCCAGCTCAGGCCTGAACTCACTTCCTGAGCTAAAATGATGCCAAAATATACAGATATGTCTAGCGATAATTTACATCTTTTTGGTTAATTTAACAGAGCTCGAGGCTGAACTGGCAGCTCGATGGGGGCTTGAGTGAGATTTTGAGAAAAAGCCCCACCCCCTAAGGCAGCTGTAAGTTGGTAACTGATTGGTCCTTTCGGCCCCTCTTGCCCACATCCCCCATCTGTCCCTTCCAGCATTAGGTCAGCAAGACAAAATGTACCTGGTCCCCAGCTCCGATCACCTGCTGAACAACTTGGGACTCAGCCTCCCTTCCGTGCAGGGACATTGCCCACCACACCACAGCCAGCGCAGGTCAGCCATGGTTCTGCTGCCTTCCCTCAGCCCCTCCCTCTTTTCTGCTGCTGCCTTCCCACACAGCCCTCTCCCTACAGACCCTGCCATTGTCAAGTGCAGCCACAAGAAGCTGCGGCTGCCCTCACATTCTCGGCTCCAATGGCACTTGGAAACATTGTATGACACAAAGACCCACTCGCTCCTTGGTGAGGGGGGGCATGAGGCAGATGAGACCCCTGTCCCCGAGGAGGAGCAGGGTGGGGCCCACAGGATGCTAGAGATCTGGCCAGTGGAATCCAGCAAAGCTTTCTCCCCGCACTCCCGGGAAGCGGTACTTACAGCTGGGGGCACAGAAACACAGGGATGAGAGCTGGGCGGCTGGTGCAGCGCGTGCTGCACAGGCTGGGGGAAGGATTTCTGCCTGCAAGCCCACACCAGGCCCTCAACTGCCTCCACTGCAGTGCCCAGCCACCCTGTGACAAACCAGTGGGAGTGGCTGTCACTTCAGCTGGACGGGGGCAGGGAGGAGAGTGTGTGCTGAGTGTGGCTGTATAGAAGGTTCACAGTGGGGGTGGGTGGAGTCAGCCATCTATGTCCCAGCTGAAGAGATGGTGCTTCACCAGCATGTCCTGCACTCCTTCCTTCAGTGGCTTCTTCTCCTTCTCCTGCCAGACAGGAAAGGGCCCTGAGTTATAAAGCAGCCACGTGCAGGTGCTATGAATCTCTAGCATTGCAAGTGGGAGGAAGAAGGAAAGTGGCTTCTGTAGGAAACTGCTGCTCCCCAACCCCCTCGCTCCTATCAAGCCCAGTGCCTCAACCCTGCAGCATGGTTGGGGTATGTAGGGAACAGAACTGGCACATGGGGATACCACCTGCCCCTCCAGTGCTGGTGCAGCTGAATAAGTGGGAACCTTGTTCTCCAGTTGCTCAACCTCCTGGCCAAGAGAGAAGGATGCAAGCAAAGAAGCCACGCTCCTTGGGTGTGATTAAGAGCTAGCGAGGGAACAGCCTGCATTTTGCACCACCCCCCACTACCCACACCAGGAGGGCAGGAGTTGATCCTCTTTTCAAACACTCAGGGTGGCACTGATGACTGTTGGGTTTCTGATCTGAGACACTGCAGGAGCCCACACAGCTGTGAGGCCTGAGTTTGGCTCTGCCACAGACTCAGATAGGTGGAGACGGCTCCACCAGGAAGGGACTGTTCCTTAGCTGACAGCGCAGGAAAATGACCAGGCATCAAGTTCAGTGTCAGTCCTGGCTGACTGCCCTTGGTAAGTGCTGTCTGCAGCAAGGGATGGGCAGGGACTGGTTAACGTGGCAGATACTGCGGAGGGAAGGCCCACATCCAGCCTGGTCACTCACCTCTCTCTTTAAAGGAAGTTCCCAGTCCTGAGAGAGACTGAATGCAAATTTGGAGAGGACCCTGCAAAAACAACAAGGCAACGGTTATGCCCTCCTGGGACTGTCTTCAGCAGCTTTTATTGAGGGGAGAGAGGAGAGAGGTTTCTAGGTGTAGACAGTGAAGGAAAAAAGCTTGAAACCGGATCTAATCACAATTGATGCAGAGACATCAGCCTGAGTTTGCAGGCAGCCTAAGACAACATGCATCTCAAGGGGAAGGCAAGGAAAAACCTGTGGCTCCGGGGCCTCGTGCTCCTCACCCAACAGAGGGCTTCGTGTGACAGGAGGAGGGCGTAGCTGGCCCCAGCCAACCCAATACACACTGGAAGCTTTACGCAGAGGAAGTGGAAATCCCTGCTCACTACTGCCAGACCAAGTGATGAGAGGGTTCCATGCTTGGGGGCGGGGACCATCTGGCTGCCATCTCCCCCAGGGTTGGGGCTCTCACACAACTTAAGAAACAGGAGGCTGAGCTCACCCCGTGCCAAATGGGAGCTGATCGTCCGCCCTTCTACAGACAACTCACATCTGCCCAGCAGGGAGGACAGAGAGCACTGAGCCTCACGCCCACCCCATGGCCCTGTTGCACTGATGGTGACACACAATGTCAGTAAGCCGGCCAAGCCCCAGCAGTGGCAGCAGTGGCACTAGAATTTTGCAGGGACACGCACATACGACAGACCCTCAGGGCCCTGGGGAGAGCCAACTTTATTCCCCCATCTCCCTGTCCAGACCAAGCC
Source organism: Carettochelys insculpta (assembly GCF_033958435.1). Classification (NCBI taxonomy): domain Eukaryota; kingdom Metazoa; phylum Chordata; order Testudines; family Carettochelyidae; genus Carettochelys; species Carettochelys insculpta. Next base: position 282,705,782 of record NC_134137.1, on the reverse strand, counting down.
CAGGGGTCCAGTAAAGGTGCTCAGGACAAATCCTTCACTACACAACAACAGAACTTCTGCTATTCAGTCCTGGGCTTCAGCTCCCTGCAGTGCGTCCTACCTATGCTATTGCAGTCTCAGCCCGTGGTGACTCTCCTCGCTTGTTTGCTCATGGCCTCGTGGCACTTGACCAGCTGAGCCTCACTCAGAGCTGGAAAGTTCTTGCCACACGGTGGCCCACAGGCCAGGCGGTTTCGTTGCACAGCCTGAGTGCACAATGGACCTGCTCTTGTGGCCTGACTTGTGAGCAGGGCTGAGGTGCAGGGCGTGGGATCAGGAGCAAAGAAGCTGCTACATGCAGACAGCTGCTGCCTCTGCAAGGGAATCCCCTCCCCCTGCTCCAAGAACGTCCCAAGGAGAGTGGGGGAATTACAGCCATGGTTATACCGCAGCTGCTGCAGGCTGGCTGCCAGCTCCAAGGATGGGATCTGTTGTGCTCTGGGCACGGTGAAGGGAGGTGGAAATGACAGCCTGGTTAAAGGGAAAAGCCACATCCAGGAGGCAGACAGGAGGTGGCAGCAGTGGCAGAGACAGTAATGGAGCCTGTCCCGACACCTGGAGCTGGTTCCTGAGCCAGCAGCAGAGGTCCTAGGACATGGCTCATTTCCCCTCCTCACAAGAGACAGGATTCTGGGGCCAGGGAAGCAGATGCCCACCTGCTGCTCCCCCAGCAGGGTGGGTGTGGATGGGGCAGGAGAGGCGTTGAGTTCCCCCACCACCTGGCCATTTACACTGGGTCTTCTCCTCTGGCCACCTGGATGGAGGGCTGACCCTGACCCAGGCCTCCAGCCCCAGAGCACGTGGCCAGTAACCTGTCCTGGCTGAGCCTGCCAGATTCTGGCCCTGGCACTGTCAGCAGCTCCTCCTCCTTGCTGGACTCACACTGGCCAGTCCCCCAGCGTGCTAGACTCTGGGTCCTTGGGGCAGGGAGGAGGTTTTGGGCTGCTCCACTTCGGTAGGCTCAGTGCTAAGCACCTAGAGGCCTGAGAGCAGCAACCAGCCACGTGTGGGTGCTGCTTCCCTCACGTACCCTCCCCAGGCCCTGCTCTCGATCAGGAAGTGAGAGAGAGTCCCATTCACAGCAGACGCAGCAGGGTTAATGGCAGCTGGGGCTCGAGGGCGTGCGGGAGGAAATCTCTCCAGTGGGGAACGGCTCTGCTCGCAGAGCTGCGTAAGGAGGCGGTGTGACATGGGTTGCGGGCTGCAGGTTACACAGACAGCAGTACACCTGCCTGCTGCAGCACGGCGGCCAGCCCCACGCCGTCAGGAGGGGCCAGCAGGTGCTGCAGCACGCGGGGGACACCACTCACCTGAGCTCGCACTTGATCTGCACCCAGCCAGGGCTGCGCAGGAAGGACCAGGGATGGAACCATTTCTCCACGGTCTGCAGGCTCGAGCACAGCACTTCCAGCCACAGGTGCAGGACCTGCTCGCTGCAGGAAGGGAGGGGAGTCACTGACTGCCAGGGCCCTTACCAGAGGGCTGGGGGGCCGTTCCCTTTGGCACACAGGGCTCACGATCTAGCACCGGACACCAGCCCATCCGTCTCTTCCCCCACAGGAGCTGGGACAATAGCAGGGACTTGCTCCCTTGGGGAAAATCTTAGTCAAGTGTGCGTGGAAATAAGGCACTGGCTTCTGGTCAGTGCTCTGCCCTCTGCATCCAGCACTGGCCACTTCGCGGAGGACACAGCTGGTGCCCCAAGCTTGATCTAACTGGCTCCAAGCACCCCGCAGTCCCAGCTGCCTCCCCCTCACAGGTGACAGGGGGCACCAGCCATGTGGTCTCCCAGCAGCTCGGAGAAGGGCTGGAACAACCCCCAGCCACCCGCCCTGCCTCTTACACCAGCTGAGGCGATCTGGGGGTCGAGCATGGCTGGTGCCAGCAGCAGGAGGCCGCCCCACGCCCCCTGCATTCACTGGCTGTGTCAGCAAGCGGCTCCAGCCGGCACAGCGCTGCTCCAGGGGAGGGGCGGGACTGCCCCCGCCTTTCCCAGCAGGCCATGGTGCGCTGCCACTGCACAGCAGGGCTGCCCGACACGGAGCTGCCTTGGTGTGCCCTGCCCGTGGCTGCCGGCGAGGCCCTGCACGTCCACCCTCCCCCCAGCAGCAGTGGGGAAAGCGCAGCAAGGTGGGCCCAGCTCACACGACTCTCTGGCTGAGCCCTGCTTCCTGCTGGACAGCGCCGGGCAGCTCCCACTCCAGCTGGACAGCAGCGTGACCTGGAGCTGCCACTGCCGGTGAGTGTGGGAGCCTGGACTCCTACTGCTGACCCCGCTCCCCATACATCGCCCCCTGCTCCCTGTATCCCCCCAGCTTACCCCAGCCTGGCCTCTAGCCCTCACCTCACAACCCTGCCCCTGCTCACCCCAGCCCAGCCCGACTCGGCACGCGGTAATGCTCAACCACATGGCCGAACGACGGACTCACTTGAGCCCGACGCAGACGAGGGAGCGAAGCTTCACATCCATCTGAGCGTGTGCGGCGTCGTGCGTCATGTTCACGGACTGCACTGCCTGCCGGGGCAGGAAGCACACGGTTATTGCAGCCCATGGGGGGGTCCCACTGGAGAGTGGCTACAGCTCCACGGCCTTGAGCACCCACGTGCCATCGGCTGGGGTCAGAGGAGCTGTGACTCCTCGGACACCCAGAGCGCTCCGCACCACTCCCTGCCTGGGTTACAAGCACCACAGTCCCGCCAGCGACAGGGGCTGAGCATGGCTGGACCAGGGGACGGGGCAGAGGTGGGTCTGGCTAAGGGCTGCCAAACTCCAGGATGAATTCCTGATGTGCCCAAGAATTAAAGACCGATCTTTAATTAAAGATCGTCATGTGACACAATCTTCAGGGACACAGCCAGCCAAACCTGGGACCCCCAGCCCCTGTGCGGGCAGGGCCAAGCACTCACCCGGTAAAGCAGCTCCTCTGGAGTCAGAACTTTCCCATCTTCATCCAGCCTAGAAAACGAAAGCAGAGACCCAGCTTATCCTGCAGAGCTGCCACCCGACGCAGGCAGGATGCTGCTTGGCAGGAGCACACCCCAGAGATGGGAGCAATACATCACTCAGCTACTGCTCCCAGGAGACTGGGGGCTGCGGGTCCCAATGCCGGCAATCGCTAGGGACTGAGACCCTGCCACAGCCATAAGCCTTGGGACTGGGGTTTTCCAGCGGCAAGGCCCAGCTGTCAGTCTGGGCTAGCACGGCTGCACTAGCAGTCCCAGTGCAGGGCCCTGCTCACTAGGGCTACGTCTACACGTGCCCCAAACGTCGAAATGGCCATGCAAATGGCCATTTCGAAGTTTACTAATGAAGCGCTGAAATGCATATTCAGCGCTTCATTAGCATGCGGGCGGCAGCCGCGCTTCGAAATTGACGCTCCTTGCCGCCGCGCGGCGCGTCCAGACGGGGCTCCTTTTCGAAAGGAAGCCACCTACTTCGAAGTCCCATTAAGGGGACTTCGAAGTAGGTGGCTTCCTTTCAAAAAGGAGCCCGGTCTGGACGCGCCGCGCGGCGGCAAGGAGCGTCAATTTCGAAGCGCCGCTGCCGCCCGCATGCTAATGAAGCGCTGAATATGCATTTCAGCGCTTCATTAGTAAACTTCGAAATGGCCATTTGCATGGCCATTTCGAAGTTTGGGGCACGTGTAGACACGGCCTAGGAAGAAGAGAACATGTCACGGCCCAGAAGGAAAGCACGACCTTTGCGGGCGGGGGAGAGGAGTGCAGAGGTGACAGGGCAGACTCAGAGCCGGGGATGTGAGCCTCTCAGCAGGACTGGAGCAGCCTCACCTGTAAGTCTTACAGAGCACAAGGCGAGAGTACACTGAGTCAAAGTCTCGTTCCACCTCCCGTCCGGCGGCCTGTTGGGGCGAGGACACAGTAAGTGCTGCAGGCTGGTGTAGTGCCCCAGCTGACACATGCAGACCCTGCAGCAACTGCGCTCCACCCGCGCAGCAGAGTCAGGACAGCCCCAAGGTCTGAAGCAGGAGACCAAGCAGGAGAGGGAGCCCAGGCAAGGCGGAGTTTCTGTAGCCCTGCTGGGCCAGAATCCCGCTATCCCTCCCCCCACCCACTGTCCCCCTCCCAGCAGTGCTGCTCTCACCTCTTCGATAAAGAGCCAGGGGTGGCAGGGCCCCCCCAGCAAGGACGGCTTCTTTAACCCATGCTCAAATATGGACTTCAGCGCTGGACAGAGCGTCCCTCGAACCAAGTCCGTCACCCCCTCTGTGACCGAGTCGTCACCAGCAATGGAGTACTGAGGAGCGAAAGGAGTCGGCTTTTAACATCTCAGAGAGGGAGAGAGCTGCCAGCAGAGAGGTGTGGGGCAGGGACACAGAGCTTCACCTCTTCTTCCCACACAGCCCTCCCACCTCGTCCCCCTCCTCTCTCATCGCCCTCCCCACTCAGAGCCAACAGCCCCGGGGCCGCAAGCTGGTGCCTGAGCTTGGAACGTACTTTGCTGGGTTCATCGCAGAGTGCTAGGGCTGGATGAGACCTCAGGAGGTCAAGTCCAGCCCCTGCCCAGAGCGGGACGAATCCCAACTAAATCTTGCATCGTACCCATGTTCCGTAGCAGGTTTTGGGGAGTGAGGCTGGTTCCATCGAGACTTAGCACTTGGCAGGGCCCCTGCCGGTGCTCTCACTGAGCACAACAGAGGGCCCTCTCATTCGCAGAGCTAATTCCTTCCCCAGCCACACTCAGGGCTCAGTGAAGCTCACACTCCTCTCTCCAGGCAGGGGCTCTGAGACACGGGAAGCCCTGCACTCGCAGCCCCCTGAAAGGATGCGTTGAGTTGACACCCACGCCTCTGCATCAGGAGATGTGGGACTTATTCCTGACCCTGCACAGGCTGCCTGGGTAACCTGGGGTACGTCAGTTCAGCACTCTGTGCCTCAGACTCCCATCTGTAATGGGGAAGGGTAAGAGACTTCCCTACCTCACAGGGCCATCGCGGTGTGTGCGTGTGTGTAATTTCTTCATGGCTGTGAAATGGATTCTGGGGCTGGAGGGGCTACAGAAAGATTCATATTTTGGAACACTTGCAGGATGTCACCGCTTGGGCTCTCCTAGGACCAGACTGTGGCTGTAGGGACCTAAATCACCGCATAAGTCTCAGCCATCCCGCCTGTGGCTCCCCATCTCCAGCCATCCTGTGGGTGGACATTCAACCAATGCTCACAGCAATGACCACCATCTGATCCCACTATTATGCTACACCTCCTCAGCAGCTCAGAGGACAACTGGCATACAAACGCTGGTAGCCAGCAGGAGCGATGGTAGCAGAGAAGACACACGTGGGTGTTGGTAGGAAGGACAGTGGGGTTTGCACAGTGGTCTAAAAGATACAGGAATTTTCACCTCTTTGCTCCGCTCGTCCAAGACTTCCACAAATTTTGCTGGAAACCAACCTACAAAGAGGAGACAAAGGGTGAACCTAGGACAGGAGACATTGGGAAACCCACCCCCAGACATGAATGAAGACTGGCTGGAGGTCCTGGGAAAGGAGGAGAAAAGAGGAGGATTCTTGTGGTCCCTGGCAGGGTCTGTGGGCCTAGCCTGGAGAAGAAAACAAGCAGCACTAGGGCCTCTCAGTGTGTGTCGGGATATCCCGATAGCTACAAGCCTGATGTCACCGAGGGGCATTTTCCCTACAAGCTCCAGGGACAGCACCAGCTCCCATGCTCCAAAGCAGCCCCAGCTGCTGCATCTTCAGGGAACAAAGAGCATGCCTAGCAAGGAGCTGCACCCCCACCTCACCTCTGAATCCCTCCCCCTGCTAGCCCTGCATTCTCACACAGCTCTCCAACAGGGAGAGTGAGGGCTTTGGCTCTACGGACAACACCTCAACGACAGGCAAACCCACAAGGCCGCAGGGAAGGGAAGGGAAGGGGAGGGGAGGGGAGGGGAGGCCGGGCCCGGAGATGCCAGAGCCTTTGCCAAGGACAGCAGCATCTGTGGAACATTAGCAATTCTACTTCCCCTGTCTCCAGGCCCCCCGCAACCAGCCTCATCTGTCCTCACCTCTCAGTCCATTCAGTTCCCCCACCCAGCAGTGCTCATCCTTCTGGGATATGATCTGAAAGAACAAAGAGGAGAGAGAGCAGTTTACAAGAGGGACAAACACTGATTCACAAGGGCCAAGGAGGCTCACCCTGGGGTGCAACGAGGTGATGCCAAGACTTCCATGCTGCTGGGTGCCCTTTGACGATGGCTGGGGCTGGCCCCATGCCCTGTTGGCACAAAGCACTGGGCTAACTGCGACTGCAGTTCAGATCCTATCTGCTGTCCCTCTTGGTGAAGCGGGGGTGTCTCACAGCCAGGGTGACCCAGCACTAACCCCCTCCAGAGGCAGTGGCAAGCGTTCCCAAAGGAATTCTGCATCCCACTTGGGTCAGCCAGACCCCCCAGCCACAGGCCACACAACCAGAGACCTGGCACCAGGCTCTGGGGGACAACCCAGCCCAGCTCCCCAGGGAGCCAGCTCAAAGGGGGATGAAACACTCGCCCCAGGTAGCGGCTCGAGGTGGGAGTGCTCATTGGATGTGGACGCAGGGGCTGTATCATGCCATGGGATGTCCCCCCACCCCACGTACGGTGATGATGTCATTCTTGCGGAACCCCAACTCGTCATCATCATGGCGCTCGAAGTCCAGCAGTGCCTTGGCTCGGCGCCGGCGGTTCTGGGAACAGGCCACGTAGGTTTCATGGTCCCGCTGGTGGCTCTCCATGGTGTAATCTGGAGTCAGGTCCTGCGTGGGTGCAGAAGACCGGTGAGAGGGCTGACGTGACTACACATGCTAGGTGCTCCTCCAGATTCAGTACAGTTCGCTCCTCCCTCCCCGGCATAGGGAGCAGCTCTGCTAAGCTCTGGGACCAAACATGGCTCCTCCCCTTCCCTGGGACAGGCCATGTGCCACGCACAGATCCCGCCCACGACAGGTCTCCCTGAAGGTAGGGGTACATGGCCGCGGCCCCGCGGCGACAGGTGTAGCCGCGTGCAGTCTGCCTCCACTCACAATGCTGCAGTTCTTTGGATCCACGCACTGGAAGTGCCGCGCCACCTGCAGGATCGCCTCTCGCAGGTCAGCCACCAGCTCCGTCTGCTTGATGTTCTTGGCCTTCAGGGCCTCCAAATCGTCATCACCTAGGGAGGAGGAACATGCTGGGGTGAAGAGAAAGAAAAGCTCCAATCCTGCGTGGTCCCCTCCCTGAGCCTGAGCGCTGACAGTTACACCTGCCTCTTCTGGCCAGCCTGTAACCATTGCTCTGGGCCACCCGAACACCTGGCCCTGCTCATGGCACGCAGGACGGGGGATGACACGAGAGGGAGGGGGAGAAACAAGCCACTGCACCCTGACATTCTAAGGCCCAGGCCTTTGTGTGCTGAGCACACAGGCGACCAGGACTGGGGCTGGATTCAGCCTCCCCCTCTCCAGGCCAGTGAACAGAGGGAGCCATGAGAAAAGAGTCTTCCACTGACAGACACGCTTAAGCTGTCTGAGCCCATCTGAAAGGGCCAGTTGTTCAGCTCTTCCTTGCTGCCTGTGGGCTTCCCGGGCAGGGAAAGGACAGGGAATGTGCGCACTTCCTCTGCACACAGGGCCCTTCCTCTGCACTCTCTGTATACTCCACCATCCAAGCCACTGTTAAAACTCCCATTGACTCCAAGGGAGCAGGATCTGGCTCTGAACAAGCCCTTGTTAACCATTTCCCCACCACAGGCCCTAGCAGCAGTGCAGGCAGTAGTGCCAGTAGCAGAGTCTTGTAACAGGAGCATCACACAGCCTCGTTTTCAGTTGCCTAAAACTTTGCTAAACTTCAGCTGTTTGATCAGCCTGAACTTTCCCACACACTGAGGGTCTGCCTCAGGCTGAGCGTTTGGAAATGTTCAGCAAAAATGGTCTGGCCATATCTGAGAACAAGCCCTGGGAAAATACCTTCTATCCCTGTTTTAAAAAAAATTATATATATCAGACAATCATTTTGTTGAGAAGCAACAACACCTCTCAATCTTGAGCAGGGACTGAAATTTGGCTGGGGGTTACCCTGATGACAGGGTTGTGTCTCTTCTCATCCTGGGGAGAATGTGCTCCATTTGGCCAAGTAATGAGTCTCTGAAAGTCTCAGTTCACATAAGCTCAGCTAGGACACTTCAGCAGGTCTTTTCTTCTGGTGGAATGCACCAGAACAGAGTTCTGGCACCGCTAATTTGGAAGCCTTCTGGCTGGCTCCGAGCCATTTGCGGCTCCTGCTGCCACTCACTCCTCCAGCTCCCTGCCCTGCCACGGTGAAAGAGCAGGACTTGATTTAATTGGTTTAATGGCAAGCAGGAGGGATCTGGCTGTTAAACCAACTAAATCCAGTCCTACCCTTTGAGAGCGGCCGGGCACTGGGAGCTGCCTGGGTGCACTGTATGCTGGCTGCGGGGAGCCGGAGGGTGGCGAGGGCTGCACAGCCCTGATGAAGAGGAGATGGCAGCCAGCAAAGAAGCAGAGGAGGGTGGCAGTATGCGGAGTGCTCCTGGCTGAGCAAGTCAATCCTGAGGGTGTGCGTTGGGGCTGCAGCGGGTTACGCCTGGGGGCGGTTTGGGGTTGTGAGGGGGTTACGCCTGGGGGTGGGGAGACAGTTTGGGGCTTTCGGGGGGTTAAGCCAGAGGGTGCTTTGGGGCTGCAGAGGGTTAAGCCTGAGGGGAGGGGGCAGTTTGGGGCTTTCAGGCATTAAGCCTGGGGCCAGTTAGGGGCTGTGGGAGATTAGGCCTGGGGGTGGGCAGGGCAGTTTGGGGCTGAAGGGAGTTCCAGCACCTTTCTCCTACAAGAAGAGTACTGCATCTTGTTAGCATTTGGTAGCTAAACTCTCCAGAGACTTTTTGCACTGAGCGTGCCCCTGGGCTGACCTGGACTCTCAGATGCTGGGGGCCATAGTGGCACCAAATGCAGGGAGCCTGTCTGTCCCGTTTTCAAAGCTCCCCCTGGTGGCAGCCAGGCAGCAAGGAGGTGACAGCCTGACTGGAGCACAAAGGAAAGAGGAGCTGGACCTGGGGGTGATGGGAACTGTGACTGGGGCAGACAGGTCTAGAACCACTAGATTCACTCACGTCAGAACCTGGAATAGAATCCAGGTGACCCAAGTCACAACATTTCTCTGCTGTGAGAAAACATCTGTGAAACCCACTGGCAAAAAAGGCACCTCATCTACCTTTAGTGCTGCCTCACACAGAGGATAAGACTCTACTACAGCTAGAAGGCACTGATAGCTAAATGACCGAGCTCTGTGTGGTGGCTCAAAAGAGCCTAACACTGCCGAAGAACCATGCGGGTTCCAATATGATTCCACGAGATACAATTTGTGGTGTGTCAGTTTGCTTTAAAAAAAAAAAGACAAACAGAAAATTACATGCAAAAAATTATCTTACAAGAAAGTTAAGTTGAAAAATCAGGTACTCAGGCTGGGGAATGCCAGAATTAAGGTTGTCTGGGCAACTGTACATTAGCCCCATTGTGCATATGCACCATGACAGAGTCTTTAATCTCCTGATCACTATTCTTATTTCCACAGGACCTCCGGTGGAGTGCACTGAATGGACACAGCACTCTGGAAATTCCTCAGGGTTGTGCAGTGAAAGGAGGCCTGTAGGTTCCCTGTTTCGTTTGTTGAGGTCACTGAAAGGTGCTCAGTGAATGAGGGGGGACACGTTGGGAGAAAACTTGAGGTCTAGGCAGTTTAAATGCTGCTCTCAGGAAGTAGATTCTCTCCTTGCCTGTACCGCAGAGTTCCTGTGTGATGCAGAGTCATTTAGGGAGGGATCCATTAAGGGATTTCAGCACTGGCCGGCTAAGCCTCATGCTTTTAGGTGCCAGAGAATCACAGGAAGAGCACTGCCACTCACCAAGCCAAGCCAGTGACCTGGCCCATCTGCAATGAATGAAGATGGATACACTGAAGAATGGGATCCACACAAACGAGCACGCTAAGTGGGAAGCAACCCACGCTAGTCCCTGGGAGATGCCAAAGGACCTGTGCATGCAAAGCCCTGCCCCTGAGGAAGAGGAGGAGACAACGCATAAATACCTTATCCAGAGAGAGAATGGGCCTGTAGTTCAGTGGTCTCCCTGTGAGATGGGAGACTGAGGGGTCAGTTCTTCTGCTCCAGCCACTCATTCTTAGCACAGTTATGGGCAACTAAAAACAAGGCTATGTGACACACCCATTGTCAGACTCCCAAGAAGACAGGGCACTGCTACTAGCGCCTTTGGTGGGGTGTGTACATGGTCCCATATGAAGGCAATGAAAGGGGAGAACAAATTGGAACAGCTTCACCAGGAGACATGGAGGGAGCCCACATCAGACTCAGGAGTTAAGAGCTCTCCTGAGAAACAGAAGGCACTTGTTCAAACCCTTTCTCCCCACTGGCCGAGAGGGGGAATTGAACTGGGGTTTCCCATCTCCCAGGCAAGTGCTCTACCACTGGGCTAGAAGTCATAAGCTGGGCACTGGCACCTCCCTCTTTATTCTGAATGGGACCTGATTTGGTAGGTGGCCTCTACACATGCCTGTTGGAGTGGGCCATGCCTCTCCCCTCACCGGTTCACAAATCGCCCTGGGGCTGAGACACGAGAGAGGCATCCTGATGCTTGGCAGGAGGCAGCAGTACACAGGCCGAAAGAAGGGAACTTGGGCTCCAAGGGAACTTTTACTCAGAAAATGTAGGTGCCGCGTGAGTTTGTGCTCCTCTGGGGTTCAGAAGGAGTTTTGTGCACTGGAATCGAGCCCAAACTGGGACTTAGGTGCCTTTGCGAATCCCCCCCTTAATACTTCCCTCTAAGTGTGCGTGTGCCTCCTTTTCTGGGTGCCTGACCTGAGACTCTTGGTCTGAACTGCAGAAGTGCTGAGTGCTCACAGCTGCACCTGAAGGCAATGGGAGCTATGCTGGGAAGACAGAGAATGTGATAATGCTGAGAACTCTGAAGAATCAGGCTACAGCATATCTTAAAGTGGGCACCCAATTAGTGGCTAGTTTTAACATTAATCTCTTTGTCCCCGATTTCTCCACCCGTACAATGAGGAGACCACTAACTCCTCTCACAGGGGTGCTGTAGAGATAAATTCGTTAGGGTTGTGAAGCACTCAGATACTAAAATAATCAATGCCAAAGAAACTGTCTTCAGAGCAGAGTTTGAATAGGAGCAACAGGGATATATCATTGCTTGTGTGGAGCCATGTGGAGCTGGGTCAGGAGCCTGCCAGCCTCTTGCCAACCAGGCTATAAGGCAGACCTTCCAAGAAGATCAGAAATGCCAATTTATAGAGCTGTGTGGCTGGTGAAGTGACAGATAAAATAACTTCTACTGTATTGAATATATGCTCAATCAAGTGAGCACCATCCAGTCTGTGCACAGAAAAAAAGTACGATCCTGTGAGAACTGTATGTGATCTTGTAATTCGAGATTGTATCACAATGAATAATCACCAGGGGCCAGGTTTCATGGGTTATAGTCAATCTGGCATTTGCTAACCAATCAGTGTTTAATTTTACAATCTTAACATCCTTCACTGTAATTCTTAATGCAACATTATATATGGATTTCTCATTAACCATTCAAAAATGCTCAAAGCACCTTCCTCAGCAAGGCCAACACTACAGTGGAGAGTTTCTCAAACAGGTAATTTTGGAGACATGATGAGGCAGCTGAAAAGTGAGGAAAAGTTTCAAAAAATTAATGACAAAGGAAATATTGTGGCCCTGCAAACACCATTTCTAGGTTTCTCCAATCTTTCTAGAAAAAGAAAAACTGCCCCAGTATAAAATGGCATTTTCTGGAGAATCTGTATCTTATGAGTGAAGTCGGCGTCTGCTACCCCAGAAGGCATGTATTTTTAAATGTGTGCGTAATACCACCCTTTGCTTGTTCCAGTGGGTTCCTTGAAGTTACATATTGGCTGAGTTCACTCGCAATGAAAATTTAAACAGGGAAGTGTTCCGGGCAGAGATCATGGATGGGCTGGGCACAGCATGGAAGGATGGACAGTCGTGGGCTGCAAGTTGAAGTCTCCAGAGGAGGGACTTTGGACATTCCTGCCCTAAATGGATTCGTATTTTGGGGATGATTTGACCTGCAGCAAGGAGCATAAGGGGTAAAGAGCAAAGCGCACTACTGCCTGTGGCATCAAAAACAGCCTGTTTCTTCCCTTAGCTTTAGGAAATGAACAGTCCAATAATGTAAATTCCTTTCTCTCATCCCCAATCAGTCTCTTTCCTTGCTTTGCTCCCTCTTGTTGCCAAAGAATTGTTCACCTGCTCTTCTTCCTCCTGCCCAACCGTTCCTCTTCCTATAGGCTATTCTCACACACACCTCGACCCTGACAGCTCCATTACAACACGCAAGACATACGGGTGTCCTCACCAAAGAGCAGTGAAGTGATGCCAGATTTCCTGCGCTGTGTCCTGCGCCGCACAATCTGAAGGAGGGGTAGGGGGGGGAGAGAGCAAGACAGAGCAGACTGGTGAGGAGACATTAGAAGAACTAAATGCATATAGCTTGGCAGATAACGGCTAGAATGGGGCAGGGGGCACGGTGACCGTCAGCAAGTCTCTGAAGGTTTTACCCAGTGAGGAGAGAGAATTGTTCCAAGTGGTCCCCAACAAAAAAGGCAGTGAGCAAACGACTCTGAGCAAGAGCAACAGCACGACTGATTTCTGACAGCAGCTCTGCTCGGCTGTGTCCTAGTCTAAGGATGGATGATCCCCACCCGGGACACTCAGAACAGGCCTGGACAAGCCCTGGATGGTCAGGGGGAGAACAGGAAATGACCCACGAGAACTATTGCAACATAAGATTAATTGAATCCATTAGGAGAGTGAAAAGCAGTGCTTAGTGCTTAGCCAGCTGCAGAGATCCCTCTCACATGGGCTCGCTCTATCAGGTGTGGGAGGTCTGGTAGCATGGCCTCCTGGCAGTGAGAACAGTACAGGTTGGTCACATTCTCAGAATGACCACAGCATTCACTTCCCCATCCCTGCTGGGGGGGTGGGGCTGGTGGGAAGAGCAGGGAAGTTTACTACAGAGCCAAAGCCCACCAAGGCAGGGTGGACCGTGCTAACAGGGCACAATAAAACTGGAAGGCCAGGTAGCCCAGAAGGCAGTGTCACGATGGGGCTCAGCAGGCTCTGCTACTCCCCAGGGGCAGGGCTCTGTGCACCCACCTTGGATAGATTATTGACGGAAGCACTGGAGTTGAGCAGCTGCCCTTGGTCAGCGATGAGGTAAGCCAGGTGCTTGCGGCGCTGGGTCTCCACCGCCATGTCTGTCAGTGAGACAGCGACACGCATGGCCTCCCGCAGGAGCACCTCAGCATCCTCAATCTGAGACGGGATGTCCGAGAGAGTGTTGAAGATGGATGCAGAGTTCTCCGACTGGATTAACTCATCTTCCTGAGGGAATGGGAAGAAACCACGCACACGCACAACGCTGAGCATGGGCGTGACACTCACCAGGGCTGCTTGCAGCCCCACTTACGCCCCAGAACACAGCCTAGGCAAGAAATTTAACCCAGAAGCAACTAGATTACTTCTCAAAAGTTTAATTAAGAAAAAGTCCAAGCTGCTGGGTTAGAAGACAGCAGAAGCACCTCACACTCTTCTAGTGTCTTCATACCAAAGGATCCCAAAGCATATTATGCCAGAGCCATATACTGACATCATGGAAATGCAACCAAAATTGCCATCCTATACCAGCAATGCTACACAAGAGCATCACAGGATAACTTCTCTCTTTCACAATTCAGGGGAAAATTTAGGTTGGTCAGATACAACCAGCCAAATTAAGCGTGGCCAAGACAACAGGGCTAATATGCTGCAGCTTATGTAAACAGCAGCCAAGGGTATTTCATCATCTCTACATAGTTAGCGCTTTGATTTTACACCCCTGTTCAAGACAGTAAAAACCCAAGACCCCTCCAGGGCCAGCGAGGGCGGGACAGGTCTCCAATCTGTGTCACTCTGGGCTCAGGAGTCAGAGAGGTGAAGTAAATGAGGGAGGCTGATAGACATGGGGAGTGGAGGTGAAAGGAAAGAGAACAAGAATGGGAAGCTATATTCACTGACTCCCCCAGATCTCAAGCATTGTATTGCTGAGTGGCTCTTTACATACCCAGAATGTGAGGAAATAAAGACGGTGGCTCTTGCACTCCCCAGAGTAAATCCCTGCCTCGGATACAACTGAGGGTGCAGGAGGGCCCCACCCCTAGGATCCCTCCTTCCAGAAGAGAAAGCCAAGTTACTATAAATCAGGGCACAGGAGGGGTGGCTGTTACCTTCATACTGAGCATGCCCAGTGTGACCTGGAAGAGCACCAGTGAACCCTGGTAGAAGAAGAGATCCCAGATGCGCAGCAGCAGTTTGATATGTACCACACTAGCAAAGCATGTGAGGAACCAGTGCAGAGTGATCAGGGACAACTCTGTGGGTGGAGAGACAGAAAGAGAAGGTAGCAGGTGATCGGCTGCTCCGAGAGGAAGAGAGCCTGCAAAGAACCACCCTCCCATTCCATAGGGGACACCATAAAGTACTCCTCCTTCCTAGGGGACCCTCTGGGCACTGTGACTATAAAGGAGGACAACAGCGAGGACATCACTCGGAACATGACAGCTCCAGTGGCGGGGCCGGGAGGAAGGCTCCCATGCACTGTATTTAATAAAGTAAAACAGTCATAAGACCGTTTTCTTGGGACCTCAGATATGACAACGCACCCCTTTAAACGAGGCTCAGAGTGTCCAGTACCCCATGGGACATGCACACACACCCACAGCCACACACCAGGCACTCAAACCTCCCCACCTCAAAAAATTAATGTCACTCCTCACCCTTGTCTGACCCAAACAGGAGAGAGAGAGGGGCTGCCTCTCCCCATGCCCTATAGCCACAGCCGCCGTGATCTCCTGGCTGTCAGAAAACACGCACACAACTCCCAGGCATACCTGGGTGTGAAAAGCTCCCAGGAAGTCCAGCCCAGCCCCAAAACCTCCAGCTTCTCTCCGAAACATAACCACAACACTGCAGCTCTGCACTGTCAATGGCAGGTCCTGCACCACATCCAACAGCCTGCGGAGCAACCAGGATACACTGAATTCATCACCCCATGTCCCAAGGGATGATTCACTCCATCTATCTGGCTGGAGGGGTAGATGGGTTTTGTGGGAGTAGCCTCACACGTGTGGGGTTCCTAGCACACCATTTCCGTGTAAGGTGCCATGCTGCTCCTAGGCCTCACTTACTGGCACATACACCCCGTGCACACGCACATACGGGCCTGTGTCATGCCTGGGCCAGAAGACTGAACGGCTTTAGTGGCCCCTTTACCAATGTCGTGCTCTTGCAGGAGTCTGTCCAGCCGTGGGAGGTACTGCACGATAAGGTGACGCAGGACACGCTGGTCAGTTTGCACGCCCATCAGTGTGGTGCTGAAGTAGGAGGCAGGCACCAGGTCCTCAATGATGGCGCACATCATCCAGAAGGCATCTTCCTCCTCCAAGAAGAGGAGCAGGGAAGCAGCTACCTAGTGAAAAGGGGAAGAAGAGATGTTCATTCCAGGCCTGCCCTAAATGGAGCATTCACTGGTGCTTAGGTGAAGTAGAACATTATCCATCTTCCACACAGACCAATGGAAAATGTCCAGAGTTTAGGCAATGAAAACCCCCCTCATTTTCACACCTAGCAGCTTTGTTTTGCTTTCTCCCATTGGTGGAATTTCTCTCACACTCCACTCAATGAGATTCTTTGCTACTCCAGTCAACTCAGCCAAGTCTCATGTCAATCAAACAGTATCCCACTTCCTCCACAGACAGATTAGTTCAGTCCGTGTGTACAATTATTCCTTCCATTTCTCCTGCCCCCAAAAACTGGCTCTATTTGGTATGTTCCCCCGATCTAATTTGGCTCATACAGTGCCCATCTGCACTGCAGCTGTCTGAAATCACTGGCTCTGACTCAGCTACTGCGTTACTTCGTTAGGGATCATGCTTTCCGCAAAGCAGGGGAATTGGAGTTACCATGCCAGTGCCTTGGCAGTATCCAATCTCTGGGTAAAGCCAGGCTAACCCTCGGAGTATCCTGCGCAGTCGTGGCACCCCGATGCTGTTCATGTTGGAGAAGCAGGCGTTGCTGGGCATGGTGCGGAGCAGGTCCTTCTCGATCTGGCAAGCACAGGTGACAGACAACTGTGTCTGACTCAGATAGTGTAATCTGAACAACAGCCCCCTGTGCCTGACCTTCGCTGATGCCCTGCCCTGGCTGAACACTCCCTTGCCTTCCCCACACCCAAGGCACTGGACTGGAATCACCTGGAGCCGGAAGGCCTCTGTTCATCCCCAAGACAAGTACAGCATAGCCAGGGACACAACACATCATACACTCTCGCTGTGGTACCTAAGCTCTGCCTTGGACAGACTGCCCAGGGATGAGAGTGGGCTTCATACTCCTTGACCCATTCAGTCCTTGGAGTCACTACTGAGAGGGCAGAATGGTGGCTGATTAGGGTCATCTGGGCAACTTGGGCATGAAAGGTGGGGACATTTATCCACTGGGATCTGGAGTGAGGCCACCCGATCCCATTCACTTCAAGCAGGCCAGCAACCAACCACAAGAGGGCAAGGGCCTGGGCTTGTCTGCAGCTGGTGAGTGTGAGGGTAGAGACTCCATATCACAGACCAAATCCCCCAAACTGTACTGTCCCTCCCTCCCTCCTGCTGTCAGATAATTTTGGTTTGTTACCCCAACAGCTTGGTGAGTTGGGGCAGAGATGGAGTCTGGCCAAGGAAGTATTACAGACAAGAGGGGAAGGGATGGAGGAAATTTCATGCCCCAGCCCTGCTGGCACCTTGAGCCCTGAGGATTCGGGAGGAAAGACAAATGTTAGGAGGCAGCTCCTTCGCTTGAACAGCCTGTGCACCTACTGGTGGCATCTCAGCCCCAAGGTTCCCTTTCTTTCTTAGTATGCTGGCCAGTGTCTGTACCTGGGCACAATCCATATACATATCTCCACAGCAGACCTGCCTGCCCCAAGCACTCAGGAATGATCACAGCCTGAGGACAGTGGCGGGGGGGGGGCACTACATCTTTTCCCCTCTCTCAGGAAGGCAAATTGAGCCCCTCTGACCATCTTCCTAATAGATCAACAAGTAGCATAGCACTGCCCCCCCGCTGCCCTATTGGTCCCTGCAGGCATTAAGCAAATTCCTCTCCCCGGTAATGCAACAGATGACCAATGTCTGCACTCTAGTCACTAAAGCGTGAGCATCAGGCAGGGTCCCAACCTGTTTGGCAGAGATTGTTTCATCATTGGAGCTGTTTTTCACAATGTCTCGGTAGGACATCTCCGAATTCCTCTTCTTCTGCAGGGCCCCAGAGAGACGCATCCACAGCTGGAGAATTGGGGACATGAAAGGAAAAGGTGAAGAGCAGACAAAACACAACCACAACAAACTGAGAGGTGAAGCCAACAGGAGCTGGTCTCTGATTTCATTCTCTCAGCTTCCCTTCCTCATGACTGTGCACCAGGTCCTCACCTGAGGCCTCATGCTGTGTGGGATGCCAGCCAGCACCAGTGAGCGCAGCTTCTCTGAACGTGGCAGCGTGACCTCAATTTTGTCCCAGGTGAGATCTCCCACGTCGTGGTTGTGTGTGAATTCCAGGTGGGCCTGCCACTTCAGCCTCTGCTGTGGTTCCTCCGTCAGCGGAATCCCCAGCAGCTTGCTGGAGTTTGGCTCAGCCCCATCTGCCGCAGGAGACAGGAAGGCAGAGGAGGTGAAGAAACAGACAAGTGAGAAAGGGACTAGTTGGGAACCAGTGACATACAAACGGGCAGAAAGCCACATAAAAATATCCAAGACTCTGCTGCAGGGGAGTGGATGGCTCTGGGAATCCAGATGCCCGTGCCCTGTAACACAGCAATGACAGCCAGGATTCTCCATCCAGCACCATTTGTGCGGTCACAAACACGCCTCACTGAAGCCACAAGATACAGGAGGCTGGGACTTTCATGTGCCTATTCAAAACATGAGCCAGCCAAAGAATGGGACATCAAAGTTAAATGAGACCCTGGCAGCAGCTGCCTTTCTGGGTTTTAGCCCCCCAGGAGTAGCCAGGTTAATCTGTAGCTTCACAAAATCAAACACACACCCCTACACAATAACACCACCACACGGCAAACAGTCCTGTAGCACCTTGAAGACTAACAATTTTATTTATT